>NC_141544.1:9953607-10602565 GCF_021556685.1 Rattus norvegicus
CGAGCAACATTTTAAGGAACGGAATCCAAGTATCATGGTGAATTGAGTAGGTTCCCAATAGGATTCACATGTAACAAGCTTGTTATTCAAGATAGAGCAAAGTTTTAATGAACTGAAACACTGTTTCTTTGTGAATTCCGTTAGTTCCTAGTAGCCTGCTCTTGTAATATGTGTACTTTTAAAGATTTATAAAAATTTGGTGAGCCGAATCTGAGTAACATGGTGAATTCGGTTAGTTCCCAATAGGCCGCAGTAGTAATAAGTGGACTGTTCGGGATATAGAAAATTTTCACGAATGGAATCAAAATTTCTAGGCGAATTCAGTGAGTTCCCAATGGGACATGCTTGTATGAGTTTGCTTTTCAATATTGAGCAACATTTTAAGGAACGGAATCCCAGTATCATGGTGAATTGAGTAGGTTCCCAATAGGATTCGCATGTAATAAGCTTGTTATTCAAGATAGAGCAACGTTTTAACGAACTGAAACACTGTTTCTTTGTGAATTCAGTTAGTTCCTAGTAGCCTTCTCTTGTAATATGTGTACTTTTAAAGATTTATAAAAATTTGGTGAGCCGAATCTGAGTAACATGGTGAATTCGGTTAGTTCCCAATAGGCCGCAGTAGTAATAAGTGGACTGTTCGGGATATAGAAAAATTTTCACGAATGGAATCAAAATTTCTAGGCGAATTCAGTGAGTTCCCAATGGGACATGCTTGTATGAGTTTGCTTTTCATTATCGAGCAACATTTTAAGGAACGGAATCCAAGTATCATGGTGAATTGAGTAGGTTCCCAATAGGATTCGCATGTAATAAGCTTGTTATTCAAGATAGAGCACCGTCTTAACGAACTGAAACACTGTTTCTTTGTGAATTCAGTTAGTTCCTAGTAGCCTGCTCTTGTAATATGTGTACTTTTAAAGATTTATAAAAATTTGGTGAGCCGAATCTGAGTAACATGGTGAATTCGGTTAGTTCCCAATAGGCCGCAGTAGTAATAAGTGGACTGTTCGGGATATAGAAAATTTTCACGAATGGAATCAAAATTTCTAGGCGAATTCAGTGAGTTCCCAATGGGACATGCTTGTATGAGTTTGCTTTTCAGTATCGAGCAACATTTTAATGAACGGAATCAAAGTATCATGGTGAATTGAGTAAGTTCCCAATAGGATTCGCATGTAATAAGCATGTTATTCAAGATAGAGCAACTTTTTAACGAACTGAAACACTGTTTCTTTGTGAATTCAGTTAGTTCCTAGTAGCCTGCTCTTGTAATATGTGTACTTTTAAAGATTTATAAAAATTTGGTGACCCGAATCTGAGTAACATGGTGAATTCGGTTAGTTCCCAATAGGCCGCAGTAGTAATAAGTGGACTGTTCGGGATATAGAAAATTTTCACAAATGGAATCAAAATTTCTAGGCGAATTCAGTGAGTTCCCAATGGGACATGCTTGTATGAGTTTGCTTTTCAATATCGAGCAACATTTTAAGGAACGGAATCAAAGTATCATGGTGAATTGAGTAGGTTCCCAATAGGATTCCCATGTAATAAGCTTGTTATTCAAGATAGAGCACCGTTTTAACGAAGTAAACACTGTTTCTTTGTGAATTCAGTTAGTTCCTAGTAGCCTGCTCTTGTAATATGTGTACTTTTAAAGATTTATAAAAATTTGGTGAGCCGAATCTGAGTAACATGGTGAATTCGGTTAGTTCCCAATAGGCCGCAGTAGTAATAAGTGGACTGTTCGGGATATAGAAAAATTTTCACGAATGGAATCAAAATTTCTAGGCGAATTCAGTGAGTTCCCAATGGGACATGCTTGTATGAGTTTGCTTTTCAATATCGAGCAACATTTTAAGGAACGGAATCCAAGTATCATGGTGAATTGAGTAGGTTCCCGATAGGATTCGCATGTAATAAGCTTGTTATTCAAGATAGAGCAACGTTTTAACGAACTGAAACACTGTTTCTTTGTGAATTCAGTTAGTTCCTAGTAGCCTGGTCTTGTAATATGTGTACTTTTAAATTTATAAAAATTTGGTGAGCCGAATCTGAGTAACATGGTGATTTCGGTTAGTTCCCAATAGGCCGCAGTAGTAATAAGTGGACTGTTCGGGATATAGAAAAATTTTCACGAATGGAATCAAAATTTCTAGGTGATTTCAGTGAGTTCCCAATGGGACATGCTTGTATGAGTTTGCTTTTCAATATCGAGCAACATTTTAAGGAACGGAATCCAAGTATCATGGTGAATTGAGTAGGTTCCCAATAGGATTCACATGTAACAAGCTTGTTATTCAAGATAGAGCAAAGTTTTAATGAACTGAAACACTGTTTCTTTGTGAATTCCGTTAGTTCCTAGTAGCCTGCTCTTGTAATATGTGTACTTTTAAAGATTTATAAAAATTTGGTGAGCCGAATCTGAGTAACATGGTGAATTCGGTTAGTTCCCAATAGGCCGCAGTAGTAATAAGTGGACTGTTCGGGATATAGAAAATTTTCACGAATGGAATCAAAATTTCTAGGCGAATTCAGTGAGTTCCCAATGGGACATGCTTGTATGAGTTTGCTTTTCAATATTGAGCAACATTTTAAGGAACGGAATCCCAGTATCATGGTGAATTGAGTAGGTTCCCAATAGGATTCGCATGTAATAAGCTTGTTATTCAAGATAGAGCAACGTTTTAACGAACTGAAACACTGTTTCTTTGTGAATTCAGTTAGTTCCTAGTAGCCTTCTCTTGTAATATGTGTACTTTTAAAGATTTATAAAAATTTGGTGAGCCGAATCTGAGTAACATGGTGAATTCGGTTAGTTCCCAATAGGCCGCAGTAGTAATAAGTGGACTGTTCGGGATATAGAAAAATTTTCACGAATGGAATCAAAATTTCTAGGCGAATTCAGTGAGTTCCCAATGGGACATGCTTGTATGAGTTTGCTTTTCATTATCGAGCAACATTTTAAGGAACGGAATCCAAGTATCATGGTGAATTGAGTAGGTTCCCAATAGGATTCGCATGTAATAAGCTTGTTATTCAAGATAGAGCACCGTTTTAACGAACTGAAACACTGTTTCTTTGTGAATTTAGTTAGTTCCTAGTAGCCTGCTCTTGTAATATGTGTACTTTTAAAGATTTATAAAAATTTGGTGAGCCGAATCTGAGTAACATGGTGAATTCGGTTAGTTCCCAATAGGCCGCAGTAGTAATAAGTGGACTGTTCGGGATATAGAAAATTTTCACGAATGGAATCAAAATTTCTAGGCGAATTCAGTGAGTTCCCAATGGGACATGCTTGTATGAGTTTGCTTTTCAGTATCGAGCAACATTTTAATGAACGGAATCAAAGTATCATGGTGAATTGAGTAAGTTCCCAATAGGATTCGCATGTAATAAGCATGTTATTCAAGATAGAGCAACTTTTTAACGAACTGAAACACTGTTTCTTTGTGAATTCAGTTAGTTCCTAGTAGCCTGCTCTTGTAATATGTGTACTTTTAAAGATTTATAAAAATTTGGTGACCCGAATCTGAGTAACATGGTGAATTCGGTTAGTTCCCAATAGGCCGCAGTAGTAATAAGTGGACTGTTCGGGATATAGAAAATTTTCACAAATGGAATCAAAATTTCTAGGCGAATTCAGTGAGTTCCCAATGGGACATGCTTGTATGAGTTTGCTTTTCAATATCGAGCAACATTTTAAGGAACGGAATCCAAGTATCATGGTGAATTGAGTAGGTTCCCAATAGGATTCCCATGTAATAAGCTTGTTATTCAAGATAGAGCACCGTTTTAACGAAGTAAACACTGTTTCTTTGTGAATTCAGTTAGTTCCTAGTAGCCTGCTCTTGTAATATGTGTACTTTTAAAGATTTATAAAAATTTGGTGAGCCGAATCTGAGTAACATGGTGAATTCGGTTAGTTCCCAATAGGCCGCAGTAGTAATAAGTGGACTGTTCGGGATATAGAAAAATTTTCACGGATGGAATCAAAATTTCTAGGCGAATTCAGTGAGTTCCCAATGGGACATGCTTGTATGAATTTGCTTTTCAATATCGAGCAACATTTTAAGGAACGGAATCCAAGTATCATGGTGAATTGAGTAGTTTCCCAATAGGATTCCCATGTAATAAGCTTGTTATTCAAGATAGAGCAACGTTTTAACGAACTGAATCACTGTTTCTTTGTGAATTCAGTTAGTTCCTAGTAGCCTGGTCTTGTAATATGTGTACTTTTAAAGATTTATAAAAATTTGGTGAGCCGAATCTGAGTAACATGATGAATTCGGTTAGTTCCCAATAGGCGGCAATAGTAATAAGTGGACTGTTCGGGATATAGAAAAATTTTCACGAATGGAATCAAAATTTCTAGGCGAATTCAGTGAGTTCCCATTGGGACATGCTTGTATGAGTTTGCTTTTCAATATCGAGCAACATTTTAAGTAACGGAATCTAAGTACCATGGTGAATTGAGTAGTTTCCAAATAGGACTCGCATGTAATAAGCTTGTTATTCAAGATAGAGCACCGTTTTAACGAAGTGAAACACTGTTTCTTTGTGAATTCAGTTAGTTCCTAGTAGCCTGCTCTTGTAATATGTTTACTTTTAAAGATTTATAAAAATTTGGTGTGCCGAATCTGAGTAACATGGTGAATTCGGTTAGTTCCCAATAGGCCGCAGTAGTAATAAGTGGACTGTTCGGGATATAGAAAAATTTTCACAAATGGAATCATAATTTCTAGGCGAATTCAGTGAGTTCCCATTGGGACATGCTTGTATGAGTTTGCTTTTCAATATCGAGCAACATTTTAAGTAACGGAATCCAAGTATCATGGTGAATTGAGTAGGTTCCAATAGGATTCGCGTGTAATAAGCTTGTTATTCAAGATAGAGCAACGTTTTAACGAACTGAACCACTGTTTTTTTGTGAATTCAGTTAGTTCCTAGTAGCCTGCTCTTGTAATATGTGTACTTTTAAAGATTTATAAAAATTTGGTGACCCGAATCTGAGTAACATGGTGAATTCGGTTAGTTCCCAATAGGCCGCAGTAGTAATAAGTGGACTGTTCGGGATATAGAAAATTTTCACGAATGGAATCAAAATTTCTAGGCGAATTCAGTGAGTTCCCAATGGGACATGCTTGTATGAGTTTGCTTTTCAATATCGAGCAACATTTTAAGGAACGGAATCCAAGTATCATGGTGAATTGAGTAGTTTCCCAATAGGATTCCCATGTAATAAGCTTGTTATTCAAGATAGAGCACCGTTTTAACGAAGTAAACACTGTTTCTTTGTGAATTCAGTTAGTTCCTAGTAGCCTGCTCTTGTAATATGTGTACTTTTAAAGGTTTATAAAAATTTGGTGAGCCGAATCTGACTAACATGGTGAATTCGGTTAGTTCCCAATAGGCCGCAGTAGTAATAAGTGGACTGTTCGGGATATAGAAAAATTTTCACGGATGGAATCAAAATTTCTAGGCGAATTCAGTGAGTTCCCAATGGGACATGCTTGTATGAGTTTGCTTTTCAATATCGAGCAACATTTTAAGGAACGGAATCCAAGTATCATGGTGAATTGAGTAGGTTCCCAATAGGATTCGCGTGTAATAAGCTTGTTATTCAAGATAGAGCAACGTTTTAACGAACTGAAACACGGTTTCTTTGAGAATTCAGTTAGTTCCTAGTAGCCTGGTCTTGTAATATGTGTACTTTTAAAGATTTATAAAAATTTGGTGAGCCGAATCTGAGTAACATGGTGAATTCGGTTAGTTCCCAATAGGCCGCAGTAGTAATAAGTGGACTGTTCGGGATATAGAAAAATTTTCACGAATGGAATCAAAATTTCTAGGCGAATTCAGTGAGTTCCCAATGGGACATGCTTGTATGAGTTTGCTTTTCAATATCGAGCAACATTTTTAGGAATGGAATCCAAGTATCATGGAGAATTGAGTAGGTTCCCGATAGGATTCACATGTAATAAGCTTGTTATTCAAGATAGAGCAACGTTTTAACGAACTGAAACACTGTTTCTTTGTGAATTCAGTTAGTTCCTAGTAGCCTGGTCTTGTAATATGTGTACTTTTAAAGATTTATAAAAATTTGGTGAGCCGAATCTGAGTAACATGGTGAATTCGGTTAGTTCCCAATAGGCCGCAGTAGTAATAAGTGGACTGTTCGGGATATAGAAAAATTTTCACGAATGGAATCAAAATTTAGGTGATTTCAGTGAGTTCCCAATGGGACATGCTTGTATGAGTTTGCTTTTCAATATCGAGCAACATTTTAAGGAACGGAATCCAATATCATGGTGAATTGAGTAGTTTCCCAATAGGATTCCCATGTAATAAGCTTGTTATTCAAGATAGAGCAACGTTTTAACGAACTGAATCACTGTTTCTTTGTGAATTCAGTTAGTTCCTAGTAGCCTGGTCTTGTAATATGTGTACTTTTAAAGATTTATAAAAATTTGGTGAGCCGAATCTGAGTAACATGGTGAATTCGGTTAGTTCCCAATAGGCCGCAGTAGTAATAAGTGGACTGTTCGGGATATAGAAAAATTTTCACGAATGGAATAAAAATTTCTAGGCGAATTCAGTGAGTTCCCAATGGGACATGCTTGTATGAGTTTGCTTTTCAATATCGAGCAACATTTTAAGTAATGGAATCCAAGTATCATGGTGAATTGAGTAGGTTCCCGATAGGATTCACATGTAATAAGCTTGTTATTCAAGATAGAGCAACGTTTTAACGAACTGAAACACTGTTTCTTTGTGAATTCGGTTAGTTCCTAGTAGCCTGGTCTTGTAATATGTGTACTTTTAAAGATTTATAAAAATTTGGTGAGCCGAATCTGAGTAACATGGTGAATTCGGTTAGTTCCCAATAGGCCGCAGTAGTAATAAGTGGACTGTTCGGGATATAGAAAAATTTTCACGAATGGAATCAAAATTTAGGTGATTTCAGTGAGTTCCCAATGGGACATGCTTGTATGAGTTTGCTTTTCAATATCGAGCAACATTTTAAGGAACGGAATCCAAGTATCATGGTGAATAGAGTAGTTTCCCAATAGGATTCCCATGTAATAAGCTTGTTATTCAAGATAGAGCAACGTTTTAACGAACTGAATCACTGTTTCTTTGTGAATTCAGTTAGTTCCTAGTAGCCTGGTCTTGTAATATGTGTACTTTTAAAGATTTATAAAAATTTGGTGAGCCGAATCTGAGTAACATGATGAATTCGGTTAGTTCCCAATAGGCGGCAATAGTAATAAGTGGACTGTTCGGGATATAGAAAAATTTTCACGAATGGAATCAAAATTTCTAGGCGAATTCAGTGAGTTCCCATTGGGACATGCTTGTATGAGTTTGCTTTTCAATATCGAGCAACATTTTAAGTAACGGAATCTAAGTACCATGGTGAATTGAGTAGTTTCCCAATAGGACTCGCATGTAATAAGCTTGTTATTCACGATAGAGCACCGTTTTAACGAAGTGAAACACTGTTTCTTTGTGAATTCAGTTAGTTCCTAGTAGCCTGCTCTTGTAATATGTGTACTTTTAAAGATTTATAAAAATTTGGTGTGCCGAATCTGAGTAACATGGTGAATTCGGTTAGTTCCCAATAGGCCGCAGTAGTAATAAGTGGACTGTTCGGGATATAGAAAAATTTTCACGAATGGAATCATAATTTCTAGGCGAATTCAGTGAGTTCCCATTGGGACATGCTTGTATGAGTTTGCTTTTCAATATCGAGCAACATTTTAAGTAACGGAATCCAAGTATCATGGTGAATTGAGTAGTTTCCCAATAGGATTCCCATGTAATAAGCTTGTTATTCAAGATAGAGCACCGTTTTAACGAAGTGAAAAACTGTTTCTTTGTGAATTCAGTTAGTTCCTAGTAGCCTGCTCTTGTAATATGTGTACTTTTAAAGATTTATAAAAATTTGGTGAGCCGAAACTGAGTAACATGGTGAATTCGGTTAGTTCCCAATAGGCCGCAGTAGTAATAAGTGGACTGTTCGGGATATAGAAAAATTTTCACGGATGGAATCAAAATTTCTAGGCGAATTCAGTGAGTTCCCATTGGGACATGCTTGTATGAGTTTGCTTTTCAATATCGAGCAACATTTTAAGTAACGGAATCTAAGTACCATGGTGAATTGAGTAGTTTCCCAATAGGACTCGCATGTAATAAGCTTGTTATTCACGATAGAGCACCGTTTTAACGAAGTGAAACACTGTTTCTTTGTGAATTCAGTTAGTTCCTAGTAGCCTGCTCTTGTAATATGTGTACTTTTAAAGATTTATAAAAATTTGGTGTGCCGAATCTGAGTAACATGGTGAATTCGGTTAGTTCCCAATAGGCCGCAGTAGTAATAAGTGGACTGTTCGGGATATAGAAAAATTTTCACGAATGGAATCATAATTTCTAGGCGAATTCAGTGAGTTCCCATTGGGACATGCTTGTATGAGTTTGCTTTTCAATATCGAGCAACATTTTAAGTAACGGAATCCAAGTATCATGGTGAATTGAGTAGTTTCCCAATAGGATTCGCATGTAATAAGCTTGTTATTCAAGATAGAGCACCGTTTTAACGAAGTGAAAAACTGTTTCTTTGTGAATTCAGTTAGTTCCTAGTAGCCTGCTCTTGTAATATGTGTACTTTTAAAGATTTATAAAAATTTGGTGAGCCGAATCTGAGTAACATGGTGAATTCGGTTAGTTCCCAATAGGCCGCAGTAGTAATAAGTGGACTGTTCGGGATATAGAAAAATTTTCACGAATGGAATCAAAATTTAGGTGATTTCAGTGAGTTCCCAATGGGACATGCTTGTATGAGTTTGCTTTTCAATATCGAGCAACATTTTAAGGAACGGAATCCAATATCATGGTGAATTGAGTAGTTTCCCAATAGGATTCCCATGTAATAAGCTTGTTATTCAAGATAGAGCAACGTTTTAACGAACTGAATCACTGTTTCTTTGTGAATTCAGTTAGTTCCTAGTAGCCTGGTCTTGTAATATGTGTACTTTTAAAGATTTATAAAAATTTGGTGAGCCGAATCTGAGTAACATGGTGAATTCGGTTAGTTCCCAATAGGCCGCAGTAGTAATAAGTGGACTGTTCGGGATATAGAAAAATTTTCACGAATGGAATAAAAATTTCTAGGCGAATTCAGTGAGTTCCCAATGGGACATGCTTGTATGAGTTTGCTTTTCAATATCGAGCAACATTTTAAGTAATGGAATCCAAGTATCATGGTGAATTGAGTAGGTTCCCGATAGGATTCACATGTAATAAGCTTGTTATTCAAGATAGAGCAACGTTTTAACGAACTGAAACACTGTTTCTTTGTGAATTCGGTTAGTTCCTAGTAGCCTGGTCTTGTAATATGTGTACTTTTAAAGATTTATAAAAATTTGGTGAGCCGAATCTGAGTAACATGGTGAATTCGGTTAGTTCCCAATAGGCCGCAGTAGTAATAAGTGGACTGTTCGGGATATAGAAAAATTTTCACGAATGGAATCAAAATTTAGGTGATTTCAGTGAGTTCCCAATGGGACATGCTTGTATGAGTTTGCTTTTCAATATCGAGCAACATTTTAAGGAACGGAATCCAAGTATCATGTTGAATAGAGTAGTTTCCCAATAGGATTCCCATGTAATAAGCTTGTTATTCAAGATAGAGCAACGTTTTAACGAACTGAATCACTGTTTCTTTGTGAATTCAGTTAGTTCCTAGTAGCCTGGTCTTGTAATATGTGTACTTTTAAAGATTTATAAAAATTTGGTGAGCCGAATCTGAGTAACATGATGAATTCGGTTAGTTCCCAATAGGCGGCAATAGTAATAAGTGGACTGTTCGGGATATAGAAAAATTTTCACGAATGGAATCAAAATTTCTAGGCGAATTCAGTGAGTTCCCATTGGGACATGCTTGTATGAGTTTGCTTTTCAATATCGAGCAACATTTTAAGTAACGGAATCTAAGTACCATGGTGAATTGAGTAGTTTCCCAATAGGACTCGCATGTAATAAGCTTGTTATTCACGATAGAGCACCGTTTTAACGAAGTGAAACACTGTTTCTTTGTGAATTCAGTTAGTTCCTAGTAGCCTGCTCTTGTAATATGTGTACTTTTAAAGATTTATAAAAATTTGGTGTGCCGAATCTGAGTAACATGGTGAATTCGGTTAGTTCCCAATAGGCCGCAGTAGTAATAAGTGGACTGTTCGGGATATAGAAAAATTTTCACGAATGGAATCATAATTTCTAGGCGAATTCAGTGAGTTCCCATTGGGACATGCTTGTATGAGTTTGCTTTTCAATATCGAGCAACATTTTAAGTAACGGAATCCAAGTATCATGGTGAATTGAGTAGTTTCCCAATAGGATTCCCATGTAATAAGCTTGTTATTCAAGATAGAGCACCGTTTTAACGAAGTGAAAAACTGTTTCTTTGTGAATTCAGTTAGTTCCTAGTAGCCTGCTCTTGTAATATGTGTACTTTTAAAGATTTATAAAAATTAGGTGAGCCGAATCTGAGTAACATGGTGAATTCGGTTAGTTCCCAATAGGCCGCAGTAGTAATAAGTGGACTGTTCGGGATATAGAAAAATTTTCACGGATGGAATCAAAATTTCTAGGCGAATTCAGTGAGTTCCCATTGGGACATGCTTGTATGAGTTTGCTTTTCAATATCGAGCAACATTTTAAGTAACGGAATCTAAGTACCATGGTGAATTGAGTAGTTTCCCAATAGGACTCGCATGTAATAAGCTTGTTATTCACGATAGAGCACCGTTTTAACGAAGTGAAACACTGTTTCTTTGTGAATTCAGTTAGTTCCTAGTAGCCTGCTCTTGTAATATGTGTACTTTTAAAGATTTATAAAAATTTGGTGTGCCGAATCTGAGTAACATGGTGAATTCGGTTAGTTCCCAATAGGCCGCAGTAGTAATAAGTGGACTGTTCGGGATATAGAAAAATTTTCACGAATGGAATCATAATTTCTAGGCGAATTCAGTGAGTTCCCATTGGGACATGCTTGTATGAGTTTGCTTTTCAATATCGAGCAACATTTTAAGTAACGGAATCCAAGTATCATGGTGAATTGAGTAGTTTCCCAATAGGATTCGCATGTAATAAGCTTGTTATTCAAGATAGAGCACCGTTTTAACGAAGTGAAAAACTGTTTCTTTGTGAATTCAGTTAGTTCCTAGTAGCCTGCTCTTGTAATATGTGTACTTTTAAAGATTTATAAAAATTTGGTGAGCCGAATCTGAGTAACATGGTGAATTCGGTTAGTTCCCAATAGGCCGCAGTAGTAATAAGTGGACTGTTCGGGATATAGAAAAATTTTCACGGATGGAATCAAAATTTCTAGGCGAATTCAGTGAGTTCCCAATGGGACATGCTTGTATGAGTTTGCTTTTCAATATCGAGCAACATTTTTAGGAATGGAATCCAAGTATCATGGAGAATTGAGTAGGTTCCCGATAGGATTCACATGTAATAAGCTTGTTATTCAAGATAGAGCAACGTTTTAACGAACTGAAACACTGTTTCTTTGTGAATTCAGTTAGTTCCTAGTAGCCTGGTCTTGTAATATGTGTACTTTTAAAGATTTATAAAAATTTGGTGAGCCGAATCTGAGTAACATGGTGAATTCGGTTAGTTCCCAATAGGCCGCAGTAGTAATAAGTGGACTGTTCGGGATATAGAAAAATTTTCACGAATGGAATCAAAATTTAGGTGATTTCAGTGAGTTCCCAATGGGACATGCTTGTATGAGTTTGCTTTTCAATATCGAGCAACATTTTAAGGAACGGAATCCAATATCATGGTGAATTGAGTAGTTTCCCAATAGGATTCCCATGTAATAAGCTTGTTATTCAAGATAGAGCAACGTTTTAACGAACTGAATCACTGTTTCTTTGTGAATTCAGTTAGTTCCTAGTAGCCTGGTCTTGTAATATGTGTACTTTTAAAGATTTATAAAAATTTGGTGAGCCGAATCTGAGTAACATGGTGAATTCGGTTAGTTCCCAATAGGCCGCAGTAGTAATAAGTGGACTGTTCGGGATATAGAAAAATTTTCACGAATGGAATAAAAATTTCTAGGCGAATTCAGTGAGTTCCCAATGGGACATGCTTGTATGAGTTTGCTTTTCAATATCGAGCAACATTTTAAGTAATGGAATCCAAGTATCATGGTGAATTGAGTAGGTTCCCGATAGGATTCACATGTAATAAGCTTGTTATTCAAGATAGAGCAACGTTTTAACGAACTGAAACACTGTTTCTTTGTGAATTCGGTTAGTTCCTAGTAGCCTGGTCTTGTAATATGTGTACTTTTAAAGATTTATAAAAATTTGGTGAGCCGAATCTGAGTAACATGGTGAATTCGGTTAGTTCCCAATAGGCCGCAGTAGTAATAAGTGGACTGTTCGGGATATAGAAAAATTTTCACGAATGGAATCAAAATTTAGGTGATTTCAGTGAGTTCCCAATGGGACATGCTTGTATGAGTTTGCTTTTCAATATCGAGCAACATTTTAAGGAACGGAATCCAAGTATCATGGTGAATAGAGTAGTTTCCCAATAGGATTCCCATGTAATAAGCTTGTTATTCAAGATAGAGCAACGTTTTAACGAACTGAATCACTGTTTCTTTGTGAATTCAGTTAGTTCCTAGTAGCCTGGTCTTGTAATATGTGTACTTTTAAAGATTTATAAAAATTTGGTGAGCCGAATCTGAGTAACATGATGAATTCGGTTAGTTCCCAATAGGCGGCAATAGTAATAAGTGGACTGTTCGGGATATAGAAAAATTTTCACGAATGGAATCAAAATTTCTAGGCGAATTCAGTGAGTTCCCATTGGGACATGCTTGTATGAGTTTGCTTTTCAATATCGAGCAACATTTTAAGTAACGGAATCTAAGTACCATGGTGAATTGAGTAGTTTCCCAATAGGACTCGCATGTAATAAGCTTGTTATTCACGATAGAGCACCGTTTTAACGAAGTGAAACACTGTTTCTTTGTGAATTCAGTTAGTTCCTAGTAGCCTGCTCTTGTAATATGTGTACTTTTAAAGATTTATAAAAATTTGGTGTGCCGAATCTGAGTAACATGGTGAATTCGGTTAGTTCCCAATAGGCCGCAGTAGTAATAAGTGGACTGTTCGGGATATAGAAAAATTTTCACGAATGGAATCATAATTTCTAGGCGAATTCAGTGAGTTCCCATTGGGACATGCTTGTATGAGTTTGCTTTTCAATATCGAGCAACATTTTAAGTAACGGAATCCAAGTATCATGGTGAATTGAGTAGTTTCCCAATAGGATTCCCATGTAATAAGCTTGTTATTCAAGATAGAGCACCGTTTTAACGAAGTGAAAAACTGTTTCTTTGTGAATTCAGTTAGTTCCTAGTAGCCTGCTCTTGTAATATGTGTACTTTTAAAGATTTATAAAAATTTGGTGAGCCGAATCTGAGTAACATGGTGAATTCGGTTAGTTCCCAATAGGCCGCAGTAGTAATAAGTGGACTGTTCGGGATATAGAAAAATTTTCACGGATGGAATCAAAATTTCTAGGCGAATTCAGTGAGTTCCCAATGGGACATGCTTGTATGAGTTTGCTTTTCAATATCGAGCAACATTTTAAGGAACGGAATCCAAGTATCATGGTGAATTGAGTAGTTTCCCAATAGGATTCCCATGTAATAAGCTTGTTATTCAAGATAGAGCAACGTTTTAACGTAGTGAATCACTGTTTCTTTGTGAATTCAGTTAGTTCCTAGTAGCCTGGTCTTGTAATATGTGTACTTTTAAAGATTTATAAAAATTTGGTGAGCCGAATCTGAGTAACATGATGAATTCGGTTAGTTCCCAATAGGCGGCAATAGTAATAAGTGGACTGTTCGGGATATAGAAAAATTTTCACGAATGGAATCAAAATTTCTAGGCGAATTCAGTGAGTTCCCATTGGGACATGCTTGTATGAGTTTGCTTTTCAATATCGAGCAACATTTTAAGTAACGGAATCTAAGTACCATGGTGAATTGAGTAGTTTCCCAATAGGACTCGCATGTAATAAGCTTGTTATTCACGATAGAGCACCGTTTTAACGAAGTGAAACACTGTTTCTTTGTGAATTCAGTTAGTTCCTAGTAGCCTGCTCTTGTAATATGTGTACTTTTAAAGATTTATAAAAATTTGGTGTGCCGAATCTGAGTAACATGGTGAATTCGGTTAGTTCCCAATAGGCCGCAGTAGTAATAAGTGGACTGTTCGGGATATAGAAAAATTTTCACGAATGGAATCATAATTTCTAGGCGAATTCAGTGAGTTCCCATTGGGACATGCTTGTATGAGTTTGCTTTTCAATATCGAGCAACATTTTAAGTAACGGAATCCAAGTATCATGGTGAATTGAGTAGTTTCCCAATAGGATTCCCGTGTAATAAGCTTGTTATTCAAGATAGAGCACCGTTTTAACGAAGTGAAAAACTGTTTCTTTGTGAATTCAGTTAGTTCCTAGTAGCCTGCTCTTGTAATATGTGTACTTTTAAAGATTTATAAAAATTTGGTGAGCCGAATCTGAGTAACATTGTGAATTCGGTTAGTTCCCAATAGGCGGCAATAGTAATAAGTGGACTGTTCGGGATATAGAAAAATTTTCACGAATGGAATCAAATTTCTAGGCGAATTCAGTGAGTTCCCATTGGGACATGCTTGTATGAGTTTGCTTTTCAATATCGAGCAACATTTTAAGGAACGGAATCTAAGTACCATGGTGAATTGAGTAGTTTCCCAATAGGACTCGCATGTAATAAGCTTGTTATTCAAGATAGAGCAACGTTTTAACGAACTGAAACACTGTTTCTTTGTGAATTCAGTTAGTTCCTAGTAGCCTGCTCTTGTAATATGTGTACTTTTAAAGATTTATAAAAATTTGGTGTGCCGAATCTGAGTAACATGGTGAATTCGGTTAGTTCCCAGTAGGCCGCAGTAGTAATAAGTGGACTGTTCGGGATATAGAAAAATTTTCACGAATGGAATCATAATTTCTAGGCGAATTCAGTGAGTTCCCATTGGGACATGCTTGTATGAGTTTGCTTTTCAATATCGAGCAACATTTTAAGTAACGGAATCCAAGTATCATGGTGAATTGAGTAGGTTCCAATAGGATTCGCGTGTAATAAGCTTGTTATTCAAGATAGAGCAACGTTTTAACGAACTGAACCACTGTTTTTTTGTGAATTCAGTTAGTTCCTAGTAGCCTGCTCTTGTAATATGTGTACTTTTAAAGATTTATAAAAATTTGGTGACCCGAATCTGAGTAACATGGTGAATTCGGTTAGTTCCCAATAGGCCGCAGTATTAATAAGTGGACTGTTCGGGATATAGAAAATTTTCACGAATGGAATCAAAATTTCTAGGCGAATTCAGTGAGTTCCCAATGGGACATGCTTGTATGAGTTTGCTTTTCAATATCGAGCAACATTTTAAGGAACGGAATCCAAGTATCATGGTGAATTGAGTAGTTTCCCAATAGGATTCCCATGTAATAAGCTTGTTATTCAAGATAGAGCACCGTTTTAACGAAGTAAACACTGTTTCTTTGTGAATTCAGTTAGTTCCTAGTAGCCTGCTCTTGTAATATGTGTACTTTTAAAGGTTTATAAAAATTTGGTGAGCTGAATCTCACTAACATGGTGAATTCGGTTAGTTCCCAATAGGCCGCAGTAGTAATAAGTGGATTGTTCGCGATATAGAAAAATTTTCACGGATGGAATCAAAATTTCTAGGCGAATTCAGTGAGTTCCCAATGGGACATGCTTGTATGAGTTTGCTTTTCAATATCGAGCAACATTTTAAGGAACGGAATCCAAGTATCATGGTGAATTGTGTAGGTTCCCAATAGGATTCGCGTGTAATAAGCTTGTTATTCAAGATAGAGCAACGTTTTAACGAACTGAACCACTGTTTTTTTGTGAATTCAGTTAGTTCCTAGTAGCCTGCTCTTGTAATATGTATACTTTTAAAGATTTATAAAAATTTGGTGAGCCGAATCTGAGTAACATGGTGAATTCGGTTAGTTCCCAATAGGCCGCAGTAGTAATAAGTGGACTGTTCGGGATATAGAAAAATTTTCACGAATGGAATAAAAATTTCTAGGCGAATTCAGTGAGTTCCCAATGGGACATGCTTGTATGAGTTTGCTTTTCAATATCGAGCAACATTTTAAGGAATGGAATCCAAGTATCATGGTGAATTGAGTAGGTTCCCGATAGGATTCACATGTAATAAGCTTGTTATTCAAAATAGAGCAACGTTTTAACGAACTAAAACACTGTTTCTTTGTGAATTCAGTTAGTTCCTAGTAGCCTGGTCTTGTAATATGTGTACTTTTAAAGATTTATAAAAATTTGGTGAGCCGAATCTGAGTAACATGGTGAATTCGGTTAGTTCCCAATAGGCCGCAGTAGTAATAAGTGGACTGTTCGGGATATAGAAAAATTTTCACGAATGGAATAAAAATTTCTAGGCGAATTCAGTGAGTTCCCAATGGGACCTGCTTGTATGAGTTTGCTTTTCAATATCGAGCAACATTTTAAGGAATGGAATCCAAGTATCATGGTGAATTGAGTAGGTACCCGATAGGATTCACATGTAATAAGCTTGTTATTCAAGATAGAGCAACGTTTTAACGAACTGAAACACTGTTTCTTTGTGAATTCAGTTAGTTCCTAGTAGCCTGGTCTTGTAATATGTGTACTTTTAAAGATTTATAAAAATTTGGTGAGCCGAATCTGAGTAACATGGTGAATTCGGTTAGTTCCCAATAGGCCGCAGTAGTAATAAGTGGACTGTTCGGGATATAGAAAAATTTTCACGAATGGAATCATAATTTCTAGGCGAATTCAGTGAGTTCCCATTGGGACATGCTTGTATGAGTTTGCTTTTCAATATCGAGCAACATTTTAAGTAACGGAATCCAAGTATCATGGTGAATTGAGTAGTTTCCCAATAGGATTCCCATGTAATAAGCTTGTTATTCAAGATAGAGCACCGTTTTAACGAAGTGAAAAACTGTTTCTTTGTGAATTCAGTTAGTTCCTAGTAGCCTGCTGTTGTAATATGTGTACTTTTAAAGATTTATAAAAATTTGGTGAGCCGAATCTGAGTAACATGGTGAATTCGGTTAGTTCCCAGTAGGCCGCAGTAGTAATAAGTGGACTGTTCGGGATATAGAAAAATTTTCACGGATGGAATCAAAATTTCTAGGCGAATTCAGTGAGTTCCCAATGGGACATGCTTGTATGAGTTTGCTTTTCAATATCGAGCAACATTTTAAGGAACGGAATCCAAGTATCATGGTGAATTGAGTAGTTTCCCAATAGGATTCGCGTGTAATAAGCTTGTTATTCAAGATAGAGCAACGTTTTAACGAACTGAAACACGGTTTCTTTGAGAATTCAGTTAGTTCCTAGTAGCCTGGTCTTGTAATATATGTACTTTTAAAGATTTATAAAAATTTGGTGAGCCGAATATGAGTAACATGTTGAATTCGGTTAGTTCCCAATAGGCGGCAATAGTAATAAGTGGACTGTTCGGGATATAGAAAAATTTTCACGAATGGAATCAAAATTTCTAGGCGAATTCAGTGAGTTCCCATTGGGACATGCTTGTATGAGTTTGCTTTTAAATATCGAGCAACATTTTAAGTAACGGAATCTAAGTACCATGGTGAATTGAGTAGTTTCCCAATAGGACTCGCATGTAATAAGCTTGTTATTCAAGATAGAGCAACGTTTTAACGAACTGAAACACTGTTTCTTTGTGAATTCAGTTAGTTCCTAGTAGCCTGCTCTTGTAATATGTGTACTTTTAAAGATTTATAAAAATTTGGTGTGCCGAATCTGAGTAACATGTTGAATTCGGTTAGTTCCCAATAGGCCGCAGTAGTAATAAGTGGACTGTTCGGGATATAGAAAAATTTTCACGAATGGAATCATAATTTCTAGGCGAATTCAGTGAGTTCCCAATGGGACATGCTTGTATGAGTTTGCTTTTCATTATCGAGCAACATTTTAAGGAACGGAATCCAAGTATCATGGTGAATTGAGTAGGTTCCCAATAGGATTCGCATGTAATAAGCTTGTTATTCAAGATAGAGCACCGTTTTAACGAAGTGAAACACTGTTTCTTTGTGAATTCAGTTAGTTCCTAGTAGCCTGCTCTTGTAATATGTGTACTTTTAAAGATTTATAAAAATTTGGTGTGCCGAATCTGAGTAACATGGTGAATTCGGTTAGTTCCCAATAGGCCGCAGTAGTAATAAGTGGACTGTTCGGGATATAGAAAAATTTTCACGAATGGAATCAAAATTTCTAGGCGAATTCAGTGAGTTCCCAATGGGACATGCTTGTATGAGTTTGCTTTTCAATATCGAGCAACATTTTAAGGAATGGAATCCAAGTATCATGGTGAATTGAGTAGGTTCCCGATAGGATTCACATGTAATAAGCTTGTTATTCAAGATAGAGCAACGTTTTAACGAACTGAAACACGGTTTCTTTGTGAATTCAGTTAGTTCCTAGTAGCCTGGTCTTGTAATATGTGTACTTTTAAAGATTTATAAAAATTTGGTGAGCCGAATCTGAGTAACATGGTGAATTCGGTTAGTTCCCAATAGGCCGCAGTAGTAATAAGTGGACTGTTCGGGATATAGAAAAATTTTCACGAATGGAATCAAAATTTAGGTGATTTCAGTGAGTTCCCAATGGGACATGCTTGTATGAGTTTGCTTTTCAATATCGAGCAACATTTTAAGGAACGGAATCCAAGTATCATGGTGAATTGAGTAGTTTCCCAATAGGATTCCCATGTAATAAGCTTGTTATTCAAGATAGAGCAACGTTTTAACGAACTGAATCACTGTTTCTTTGTGAATTCAGTTAGTTCCTAGTAGCCTGGTCTTGTAATATGTGTACTTTTAAAGATTTATAAAAATTTGGTGAGCCGAATCTGAGTAACATGATGAATTCGGTTAGTTCCCAATAGGCGGCAATAGTAATAAGTGGACTGTTCGGGATATAGAAAAATTTTCACGAATGGAATCAAAATTTCTAGGCGAATTCAGTGAGTTCCCATTGGGACATGCTTGTATGAGTTTGCTTTTCAATATCGAGCAACATTTTAAGTAACGGAATCTAAGTACCATGGTGAATTGAGTAGTTTCCCAATAGGACTCGCATGTAATAGCTTGTTATTCACGATAGAGCACCGTTTTAACGAAGTGAAACACTGTTTCTTTGTGAATTCAGTTAGTTCCTAGTAGCCTGCTCTTGTAATATGTGTACTTTTAAAGATTTATAAAAATTTGGTGTGCCGAATCTGAGTAACATGGTGAATTCGGTTAGTTCCCAATAGGCCGCAGTAGTAATAAGTGGACTGTTCGGGATATAGAAAAATTTTCACGAATGGAATCATAATTTCTAGGCGAATTCAGTGAGTTCCCATTGGGACATGCTTGTATGAGTTTGCTTTTCAATATCGAGCAACATTTTAAGTAACGGAATCCAAGTATCATGGTGAATTGAGTAGTTTCCCAATAGGATTCCCATGTAATAAGCTTGTTATTCAAGATAGAGCACCGTTTTAACGAAGTGAAAAACTGTTTCTTTGTGAATTCAGTTAGTTCCTAGTAGCCTGCTCTTGTAATATGTGTACTTTTAAAGATTTATAAAAATTTGGTGAGCCGAATCTGAGTAACATGGTGAATTCGGTTAGTTCCCAATAGGCCGCAGTAGT
This sequence comes from Rattus norvegicus, assembly GCF_021556685.1. Classification (NCBI taxonomy): domain Eukaryota; kingdom Metazoa; phylum Chordata; class Mammalia; order Rodentia; family Muridae; genus Rattus; species Rattus norvegicus. Next base: position 9,973,440 of record NC_141544.1, read on the forward strand.
AATAAGTGGACTGTTCGGGATATAGAAAAATTTTCACGGATGGAATCAAAATTTCTAGGCGAATTCAGTGAGTTCCCAATGGGACATGCTTGTATGAGTTTGCTTTTCAATATCGAGCAACATTTTAAGGAACGGAATCCAAGTATCATGGTGAATTGAGTAGGTTCCCAATAGGATTCGCGTGTAATAAGCTTGTTATTCAAGATAGAGCAATGTTTTAACGAACTGAAACACGGTTTCTTTGAGAATTCAGTTAGTTCCTAGTAGCCTGGTCTTGTAATATGTGTACTTTTAAAGATTTATAAAAATTTGGTGAGCCGAATCTGAGTAACATGGTGAATTCGGTTAGTTCCCAATAGGCCGCAGTAGTAATAAGTGGACTGTTCGGGATATAGAAAAATTTTCACGAATGGAATAAAAATTTCTAGGCGAATTCAGTGAGTTCCCAATGGGACATGCTTGTATGAGTTTGCTTTTCAATATCGAGCAACATTTTAAGGAATGGAATCCAAGTATCATGGTGAATTGAGTAGGTTCCCGATAGGATTCACATGTAATAAGCTTGTTATTCAAGGTAGAGCAACGTTTTAACGAACTGAAACACTGTTTCTTTGTGAATTCAGTTAGTTCCTAGTAGCCTGGTCTTGTAATATGTGTACTTTTAAAGATTTATAAAAATTTGGTGAGCCGAATCTGAGTAACATGGTGAATTCGGTTAGTTCCCAATAGGCCGCAGTAGTAATAAGTGGACTGTTCGGGATATAGAAAAATTTTCAAGAATGGAATCAAAATTTCTAGGTGATTTCAGTGAGTTCCCAATGGGACATGCTTGTATGAGTTTGCTTTTCAATATCGAGCAACATTTTAAGGAACGGAATCCAAGTATCATGGTGAATTGAGTAATTTCCCAATAGGATTCCCATGTAATAAGCTTGTTATTCAAGATAGAGCAACGTTTTAACGAACTGAATCACTGTTTCTTTGTGAATTCAGTTAGTTCCTAGTAGCCTGGTCTTGTAATATGTGTATTTTAAAGATTTATAAAAATTTGGTGAGCCGAATCTGAGTAACATGATGAATTCGGTTAGTTCCCAATAGGCGGCAATAGTAATAAGTGGACTGTTCGGGATATAGAAAAATTTTCACGAATGGAATCAAAATTTCTAGGCGAATTCAGTGAGTTCCCATTGGGACATGCTTGTATGAGTTTGCTTTTCAATATCGAGCAACATTTTAAGTAACGGAATCTAAGTACCATGGTGAATTGAGTAGTTTCCCAATAGGACTCGCATGTAATAAGCTTGTTATTCAAGATAGAGCAACGTTTTAACGAACTGAAACACTGTTTCTTTGTGAATTCAGTTAGTTCCTAGTAGCCTGCTCTTGTAATATGTGTACTTTTAAAGATATATAAAAATTTGGTGAGCCGAATCTGAGTAACATGGTGAATTCGGTTAGTTCCCAATAGGCCGCAGTAGTAATAAGAGGACTGTTCAGGATATAGAAAATTTTCACGAATGGAATCAAAATTTCTAGGCGAATTCAGTGAGTTCCCAATGGGACATGCTTGTATGAGTTTGCTTTTCAATATCGAGCAACATTTTAATGAACGGAATCAAAGTATCATGGTGAATTGAGTAAGTTCCCAATAGGATTCGCATGTAATAAGCATGTTATTCAAGATAGAGCAACGTTTTAACGAACTGAAACACTGTTTCTTTGTGAATTCAGTTAGTTCCTAGTAGCCTGCTCTTGTAATATGTGTACTTTTAAAGATTTATAAAAATTTGGTGAGCCGAATCTGAGTAACATGGTGAATTCGGTAGGTTCACAATAGGCCGCAGTAGTAATAAGTGGACTGTTCGGGATATAGAAAAATTTTCACGAATGGAATCAAAATTTCTAGGCGAATTCAGTGAGTTCCCAATGGGACATGCTTGTATGAGTTTGCTTTTCATTATCGAGCAACATTTTAAGGAACGGAATCCAAGTATCATGGTGAATTGTGTAGGTTCCCAATAGGATTCACATGTAATAAGCTTGTTATTCAAGATAGAGCAAAGTTTTAATGAACTGAAACACTGTTTCTTTGTGAATTCAGTGAGTTCCTAGTAGCCTGCCCTTGTAATATGTGTACTTTTAAAGATATATAAAAATTTGGTGAGCCAAATCTGAGTAACATGGTGAATTCGGTTAGTTCCCAATAGGCCGCAGTAGTAATAAGAGGACTGTTCAGGATATAGAAAATTTTCACGAATGGAATCAAAATTTCTAGGCGAATTCAGTGAGTTCCCAATGGGACATGCTTGTATGAGTTTGCTTTTCAATATCAAGCAACATTTTAAGGAACGGAATCCCAGTATCATGGTGAATTGAGTAGGTTCCCAATAGGATTCGCATGTAAAAGCTTGTTATTCAAGATAGAGCAACGTTTTAACGAACTGAAACACTGTTTCTTTGTGAATTCAGTTAGTTCCTAGAAGCCTGGTCTTGTAATATGTGTACTTTTAAAGATTTATAAAAATTTGGTGAGCCGAATCTGAATAACATGGTGAATTCGGTTAGTTCCCAATAGGCCGCAGTAGTAATAAGTGGACTGTTCGGGATATAGAAAAATTTTCACGAATGGAATCAAAATTTCTAGGTGATTTCAGTGAGTTCCCAATGGGACATGCTTGTATGAGTTTGCTTTTCAATATCGAGCAACATTTTAAGGAACGGAGTCCAAGTATCATGGTGAATTGAGTAGGTTCCCAATAGGATTCGCGTGTAATAAGCTTGTTATTCAAGATAGAGCAACGTTTTAACGAACTGAAACACTGTTTCTTTGTGAATTCAGTTAGTTCCTAGTAGCCTGCTCTTGTAATATGTGTACTTTTAAAGATTTATAAAAATTTGGTGAGCCGAATCTGAGTAACATGGTGAATTCGGTTAGTTCCCAATAGGCCGCAGTAGTAATAAGTGGACTGTTCGGGAAATAGAAAAATTTTCACGAATGGAATCAAAATTTCTAGGCGAATTCACTGAGTTCCCAATGGGACATGCTTGTATGAGTTTGCTTTTCATTATCGAGCAACATTTTAAGGAACGGAATCCAAGTATCATGGTGAATTGAGTAGGTTCCCAATAGGATTCGCATGTAATAAGCTTGTTATTCAAGATAGAGCAACGTTTTAACGAACTGAAACACGGTTTCTTTGTGAATTCAGTTAGTTCCTAGTAGCCTGCTCTTGTAATATGTGTACTTTTAAAGATTTATAAAAATTTGGTGAGCCGAATCTGAGTAACATGGTGAATTCGGTTAGTTCCCAATAGGCCGCAGTTGTAATAAGTGGAAAGTTCGGGATATAGAAAAATTTTCACGAATGGAATCAAAATTTCTAGGCGAATTCATTGAGTTCCCAATGGGACATGCTTGTATGAGTTTGCTTTTCAATATCGAGCAACATTTTAAGGAACGGAATCCAAGTATCATGGTGAATTGAGTAGGTTCCCAATAGGATTCCCATGTAATAAGCTTGTTATTCAAGATAGAGCAACGTTTTAACGAACTGAAACACTGTTTCTTTGTGAATTAAGTTAGTTCCTAGTAGCCTGCTCTTGTAATATGTGTACTTTTAAAGATTTATAAAAATTTGGTGAGCCGAAACTGAGTAACATGGTGAATTCGGTTAGTTCCCAATAGGCCGCAGTAGTAATAAGTGGACTGTTCGGGAAATAGAAAAATTTTCACGAATGGAATCAAAATTTCTAGGCGAATTCACTGAGTTCCCAATGGGACATGCTTGTATGAGTTTGCTTTTCAATATCGAGCAACATTTTAAGGAACGGAATCCAAGTATCATGGTGAATTGAGTAGGTTCCCAATAGGATTCGCATGTAATAAGCTTGTTATTCAAGATAGAGCAACGTTTTAACGAACTGAAACACTGTTTCTTTGTGAATTCAGTTAGTTCCTAGTAGCCTGCTCTTGTAATATGTGTACTTTTAAAGATTTATAAAAATTTGGTGAGCCGAATCTGAGTAACATGCTGAATTCATTTAGTTCTCAATAGTCGGCAGTAGTAATAAGTGGACTGTTCGGGATATAGAAAAATTTTCACGAATGGAATCAAAATTTCTAGGCGAATTCAGTGAGTTCCCAATGTGACATGCTTGTATGAGTTTGCTTTTCAATATCGAGCAACATTTTAAGGAACGGAATCCAAGTATCATGGTGAATTGAGTAGGTTCCCAATAGGATTCGCATGTATTAAGCTTGTTATTCAAGATAGAGCAACGTTTTAACGAACTGAAACACTGTTTCTTTGTGAATTCAGTTAGTCCCTAGTAGCCTGCTCTTGTAATATGTGTACTTTTAAAGATTTATAAAAATTTGGTGAGCCGAATCTGCGTAACATGGTGAATTCTGTTAGTTCCCAATAGGCCGCAGTAGTAATAAGTGGACTGTTCGGGATATAGAAAAATTTTCACGAATGGAATCAAAATTTCTAGGCGAATTCAGTGAGTTCCCAATGGGACATGCTTGTATGAGTTTGCTTTTCAATATCGAGCAACATTTTAAGGAACGGAATCCCAGTATCATGGTGAATTGAGTAGGTTCCCAATAGGATTCGCATGTAATAAGCTTGTTATTCAAGATAGAGCAACGTTTTAACGAACTGAAACACTGTTTCTTTGTGAATTCAGTTAGTTCCTAGTAGCCTGGTCTTGTAATATGTGTACTTTTAAAGATTTATAAAAATTTGGTGAGCCGATTCTGAATAACATGGTGAATTCGGTTAGTTCCCAATAGGCCGCAGTAGTAATAAGTGGACTGTTCGGGATATAGAAAAATTTTCACGAATGGAATCAAAATTTCTAGGTGATTTCAGTGAGTTCCCAATGGTACATGCTTGTATGAGTTTGCTTTTCAATATCGAGCAACATTTTAAGGAACGGAATCCAAGTATCATGGTGAATTGAGTAGGTTCCAATAGGATTCGCGTGTAATAAGCTTGTTATTCAAGATAGAGCAACGTTTTAACGAACTGAACCACTGTTTTTTTGTGAATTCAGTTAGTTCCTAGTAGCCTGCTCTTGTAATATGTGTACTTTTAAAGATTTATAAAAATTTGGTGAGCCGAATCTGAGTAACATGGTGAATTCGGTTAGTTCCCAATAGGCCGCAGTAGTAATAAGTGGACTGTTCGGGAAATAGAAAAATTTTCACGAATGGAATCAAAATTTCTAGGCGAATTCACTGAGTTCCCAATGGGACATGCTTGTATGAGTTTGCTTTTCATTATCGAGCAACATTTTAAGGAACGGAATCCAAGTATCATGGTGAATTGAGTAGGTTCCCAATAGGATTCGCATGTAATAAGCTTGTTATTCAAGATAGAGCAACGTTTTAACGAACTGAAACACTGTTTCTTTGTGAATTCAGTTAGTTCCTAGTAGCCTGCTCTTGTAATATGTGTACTTTTAAAGATTTATAAAAATTTGGTGAGCCGAATCTGAGTAACATGGTGAATTCGGTTAGTTCCCAATAGGCCGCAGTTGTAATAAGTGGAAAGTTCGGGATATAGAAAAATTTTCACGAATGGAATCAAAATTTCTAGGCGAATTCATTGAGTTCCCAATGGGACATGCTTGTATGAGTTTGCTTTTCAATATCGAGCAACATTTTAAGGAACGGAATCCAAGTATCATGGTGAATTGAGTAGGTTCCCAATAGGATTCCCGTGTAATAAGCTTGTTATTCAAGATAGAGCAACGTTTTAACGAACTGAAACACTGTTTCTTTGTGAATTCAGTTAGTTCCTAGTAGCCTGCTCTTGTAATATGTGTACTTTTAAAGATTTATAAAAATTTGGTGAGCCGAATCTGAGTAACATGGTGAATTCGGTTAGTTCCCAATAGGCCGTAGTAGTAATAAGTGGACTGTTCGGGAAATAGAAAAATTTTCACGAATGGAATCAAAATTTCTAGGCGAATTCACTGAGTTCCCAATGGGACATGCTTGTATGAGTTGCTTTTCATTATCGAGCAACATTTTAAGGAACGGAATCCAAGTATCATGGTGAATTGAGTAGGTTCCCGAGAGGATTCGCATATAATAAGCTTGTTATTCAAGATAGAGCAACGTTTTAACGAACTGAAACACTGTTTCTTTGTGAATTCAGTTAGTTCCTAGTAGCCTGCTCTTGTAATATGTGTACTTTTAAAGATTTATAAAAATTTGGTGAGCCGAATCTGAGTAACATGGTGAATTCAGTTAGTTCTCAATAGTCGGCAGTAGTAATAAGTGGACTGTTCCGGATATAGAAAAATTTTCACGAATGGAATCAAAATTTCTAGGCGAATTCAGTGAGTTCCCAATGTGACATGCTTGTATGAGTTTGCTTTTCAATATCGAGCAACATTTTAAGGAACGGAATCCAAGTATCATGGTGAATTGAGTAGGTTCCCAATAGGATTCGCGTGTAATAAGCTTGTTATTCAAGATAGAGCAACGTTTTAACGAACTGAAACACTGTTTCTTTGTGAATTCAGTTAGTTCCTAGTAGCCTGCTCTTGTAATATGTGTACTTTTAAAGATTTATAAAAATTTGGTGAGCCGAATCTGAGTAACATGGTGAATTCGGTTAGTTCCCAATAGGCCGCAGTAGTAATAAGTGGACTGTTCGGGAAATAGAAAAATTTTCACGAATGGAATCAAAATTTCTAGGCGAATTCACTGAGTTCCCAATGGGACATGCTTGTATGAGTTTGCTTTTCATTATCGAGCAACATTTTAAGGAACGGAATCCAAGTATCATGGTGAATTGAGTAGGTTCCCAATAGGATTCGCATGTAATAAGCTTGTTATTCAAGATAGAGCAACGTTTTAACGAACTGAAACACGGTTTCTTTGTGAATTCAGTTAGTTCCTAGTAGCCTGCTCTTGTAATATGTGTACTTTTAAAGATTTATAAAAATTTGGTGAGCCGAATCTGAGTAACATGGTGAATTCGGTTAGTTCCCAATAGGCCGCAGTTGTAATAAGTGGAAAGTTCGGGATATAGAAAAATTTTCACGAATGGAATCAAAATTTCTAGGCGAATTCATTGAGTTCCCAATGGAACATGCTTGTATGAGTTTGCTTTTCAATATCGAGCAACATTTTAAGGAACGGAATCCAAGTATCATGGTGAATTGAGTAGGTTCCCAATAGGATTCCCATGTAATAAGCTTGTTATTCAAGATAGAGCAACGTTTTAACGAACTGAAACACTGTTTCTTTGTGAATTAAGTTAGTTCCTAGTAGCCTGCTCTTGTAATATGTGTACTTTTAAAGATTTATAAAAATTTGGTGAGCCGAAACTGAGTAACATGGTGAATTCGGTTAGTTCCCAATAGGCCGCAGTAGTAATAAGTGGACTGTTCGGGAAATAGAAAAATTTTCACGAATGGAATCAAAATTTCTAGGCGAATTCACTGAGTTCCCAATGGGACATGCTTGTATGAGTTTGCTTTTCAATATCGAGCAACATTTTAAGGAACGGAATCCAAGTATCATGGTGAATTGAGTAGGATCCCAATAGGATTCGCATGTAATAAGCTTGTTATTCAAGATAGAGCAACGTTTTAACGAACTGAAACACTGTTTCTTTGTGAATTCAGTTAGTTCCTAGTAGCCTGCTCTTGTAATATGTGTACTTTTAAAGATTTATAAAAATTTGGTGAGCCGAATCTGAGTAACATGGTGAATTCGGTTAGTTCCCAATAGGCCGCAGTTGTAATAAGTGGACTGTTCGGGATATAGAAAAATTTTCACGAATGGAATCAAAATTTCTAGGCGAATTCATTGAGTTCCCAATGGGACATGCTTGTATGAGTTTGCTTTTCAATATCGAGCAACATTTTAAGGAACGGAATCCAAGTATCATGGTGAATTGAGTAGGTTCCAAATAGGATTCCCGTGTAATAAGCTTGTTATTCAAGATAGAGCAACGTTTTAACGAACTGAAACACGGTTTCTTTGAGAATTCAGTTAGTTCCTAGTAGCCTGCTCTTGTAATATGTGTACTTTTAAAGATTTATAAAAATTTGGTGAGCCGAATCTGAGTAACATGGTGAATGCGGTTAGTTCCCAATAGGCCGCAGTAGTAATAAGTGGACTGTTCGGGATATAGAAAAATTTTCACGAATGGAATCAAAATTTCTAGGCGAATTCAGTGAGTTCCCAATGGGACATGCTTGTATGAGTTTGCTTTTCAATATCGAGCAACATTTTAAGGAACGGATTCCAAGTATCATGGTGAATTGAGTAGGTTCCCGATAGGATTCGCATGTAATAAGCTTATATTCAAGATAGAGCAACGTTTTAAAGAACTGAAACACTGTTTCTTTGTGAATTCAGTTAGTTCCTAGTAGCCTGCTCTTGTAATATGTGTACTTTTAAAGATTTATAAAAATTTGGTGAGCCGAATCTGAGTAACATGCTGAATTCATTTAGTTCTCAATAGTCGGCAGTAGTAATAAGTGGACTGTTCGGGATATAGAAAAATTTTCACGAATGGAATCAAAATTTCTAGGCGAATTCATTGAGTTCCCAATGTGACATGCTTGTATGAGTTTGCTTTTCAATATCGAGCAACATTTTAAGGAACGGAATCCAAGTATCATGGTGAATTGAGTAGGTTCCCAATAGGATTCGCATGTATTAAGCTTGTTATTCAAGATAGAGCAACGTTTTAACGAACTGAAACACTGTTTCTTTGTGAATTCAGTTAGTCCCTAGTAGCCTGCTCTTGTAATATGTGTACTTTTAAAGATTTATAAAAATTTGGTGAGCCGAATCTGCGTAACATGGTGAATTCTGTTAGTTCCCAATAGGCCGCAGTAGTAATAAGTGGACTGTTCGGGATATAGAAAAATTTTCACGAATGGAATCAAAATTTCTAGGCGAATTCAGTGAGTTCCCAATGGGACATGCTTGTATGAGTTTGCTTTTCAATATCGAGCAACATTTTAAGGAACGGAATCCCAGTATCATGGTGAATTGAGTAGGTTCCCAATAGGATTCGCATGTAATAAGCTTGTTATTCAAGATAGAGCAACGTTTTAACGAACTGAAACACTGTTTCTTTGTGAATTCAGTTAGTTCCTAGTAGCCTGGTCTTGTAATATGTGTACTTTTAAAGATTTATAAAAATTTGGTGAGCCGATTCTGAATAACATGGTGAATTCGGTTAGTTCCCAATAGGCCGCAGTAGTAATAAGTGGACTGTTCGGGATATAGAAAAATTTTCACGAATGGAATCAAAATTTCTAGGTGATTTCAGTGAGTTCCCAATGGGACATGCTTGTATGAGTTTGCTTTTCAATATCGAGCAACATTTTAAGGAACGGAATCCAAGTATCATGGTGAATTGAGTAGGTTCCAATAGGATTCGCGTGTAATAAGCTTGTTATTCAAGATAGAGCAACGTTTTAACGAACTGAACCACTGTTTTTTTGTGAATTCAGTTAGTTCCTAGTAGCCTGCTCTTGTAATATGTGTACTTTTAAAGATTTATAAAAATTTGGTGAGCCGAATCTGAGTAACATGGTGAATTCGGTTAGTTCCCAATAGGCCGCAGTAGTAATAAGTGGACTGTTCGGGAAATAGAAAAATTTTCACGAATGGAATCAAAATTTCTAGGCGAATTCACTGAGTTCCCAATGGGACATGCTTGTATGAGTTTGCTTTTCATTATCGAGCAACATTTTAAGGAACGGAATCCAAGTATCATGGTGAATTGAGTAGGTTCCCAATAGGATTCGCATGTAATAAGCTTGTTATTCAAGATAGAGCAACGTTTTAACGAACTGAAACACTGTTTCTTTGTGAATTCAGTTAGTTCCTAGTAGCCTGCTCTTGTAATATGTGTACTTTTAAAGATTTATAAAAATTTGGTGAGCCGAATCTGAGTAACATGGTGAATTCCGTTAGTTCCCAATAGGCCGCAGTTGTAATAAGTGGAAAATTCGGGATATAGAAAAATTTTCACGAATGGAATCAAAATTTCTAGGCGAATTCATTGAGTTCCCAATGGGACATGCTTGTATGAGTTTGCTTTTCAATATCGAGCAACATTTTAAGGAACGGAATCCAAGTATCATGGTGAATTGAGTAGGTTCCCAATAGGATTCCCGTGTAATAAGCTTGTTATTCAAGATAGAGCAACGTTTTAACGAACTGAAACACTGTTTCTTTGTGAATTCAGTTAGTTCCTAGTAGCCTGCTCTTGTAATATGTGTACTTTTAAAGATTTATAAAAATTTGGTGAGCCGAATCTGAGTAACATGGTGAATTCGGTTAGTTCCCAGTAGGCCGTAGTAGTAATAAGTGGACTGTTCGGGAAATAGAAAAATTTTCACGAATGGAATCAAAATTTCTAGGCGAATTCACTGAGTTCCCAATGGGACATGCTTGTATGAGTTGCTTTTCATTATCGAGCAACACTTTAAGGAACGGAATCCAAGTATCATGGTGAATTGAGTAGGTTCCCGAGAGGATTCGCATATAATAAGCTTGTTATTCAAGATAGAGCAACGTTTTAACGAACTGAAACACTGTTTCTTTGTGAATTCAGTTAGTTCCTAGTAGCCTGCTCTTGTAATATGTGTACTTTTAAAGATTTATAAAAATTTGGTGAGCCGAATCTGAGTAACATGGTGAATTCAGTTAGTTCTCAATAGTCGGCAGTAGTAATAAGTGGACTGTTCCGGATATAGAAAAATTTTCACGAATGGAATCAAAATTTCTAGGCGAATTCAGTGAGTTCCCAATGTGACATGCTTGTATGAGTTTGCTTTTCAATATCGAGCAACATTTTAAGGAACGGAATCCAAGTATCATGGTGAATTGAGTAGGTTCCCAATAGGATTCGCATGTAATAAGCTTGTTATTCAAGATAGAGCAACATTTTAACGCACGGAAACACTGTTTCTTTGTGAATTCAGTTAGTTCCTAGTAGCCTGCTCTTGTAATATGTGTACTTTTAAAGATTTATAAAAATTTGGTGAGCCGAATCTGAGTAACATGGTCAATTCGGTTAGTTCCCAATAGGCCGCAGTAGTAATAAGTGGACTGTTCGGGATATAGAAAAATTTTCACGAATGGAATCAAAATTTCTAGGCGAATTCAGTGAGTTTCCAATGGGACATGCTTGTATGAGTTTGCTTTTCAATATCGAGCAACATTTTAAGGAACGGAATCCAAGTATCATGGTGAATTGAGTAGGTTCCCAATAGGATTCACATGTAATAAGCTTGTTATTCAAGATAGAGCAACGTTTTAACGAACTGAAACACTGTTTCTTTGTGAATTCAGTTAGTTCCTAGTAGCCTGCTCTTGTAATATGTGTACTTTTAAAGATTTATAAAAATTTGGTGAGCCGAATCTGAGTAACATGGTGAATTCGGTTAGTTCCCAATAGGCCGCAGTAGTAATAAGAGGACTGTTCAGGATATAGAAAATTTTCACGAATGGAATCCAAATTTCTAGGCGAATTCAGTGAGTTCCCAATGGGACATGCTTGTATGAGTTTGCTTTTCATTATCGAGCAACATTTTAAGGAACGGAATCCAAGTATCATGGTGAATTGAGTAGGTTCCCAATAGGATTCACATGTAATAAGCTTGTTATTCAAGATAGAGCAAAGTTTTAATGAACTGAAACACTGTTTCTTTGTGAATTCAGTGAGTTCCTAGTAGCCTGCTCTTGTAATATGTGTACTTTTAAAGATATATAAAAATTTGGTGAGCCGAATCTGAGTAACATGGTGAATTCGGTTAGTTCCCAATAGGCCGCAGTAGTAATAAGAGGAGTGTTCAGGATATAGAAAATTTTCACGAATGGAATCAAAATTTCTAGGCGAATTCGGTGAGTTCCCAATGGGACATGCTTGTATGAGTTTGCTTTTCATTATCGAGCAACATTTTAAGGAACGGAATCCAAGTATCATGGTGAATTGAGTAGGTTCCCAATAGGATTCGCATGTAATAAGCTTGTTATTCAAGATAGAGCAACGTTTTAACGAACTGAAACACTGTTTCTTTGTGAATTCAGTTAGTTCCTAGTAGCCTGCTCTTGTAATATGTGTACTTTTAAAGATTTATAAAAATTTGGTGAGCCGAATCTGAGTAACATGGTGAATTCGGTTAGTTCCCAATAGGCCGCAGTTGTAATAAGTGGAAAGTTCGGGATATAGAAAAATTTTCACGAATGGAATCAAAATTTCTAGGCGAATTCATTGAGTTCCCAATGGGACATGCTTGTATGAGTTTGCTTTTCAATATTGAGCAACATTTTAAGGAACGGAATCCAAGTATCATGGTGAATTGAGTAGGTTCCCAATAGGATTCCCGTGTAATAAGCTTGTTATTCAAGATAGAGCAACGTTTTAACGAACTGAAACACTGTTTCTTTGTGAATTCAGTTAGTTCCTAGTAGCCTGCTCTTGTAATATGTGTACTTTTAAAGATTTATAAAAATTTGGTGAGCCGAATCTGAGTAACATGGTGAATTCGGTTAGTTCCCAATAGGCCGTAGTAGTAATAAGTGGACTGTTCGGGAAATAGAAAAATTTTCACGTATGGAATCAAAATTTCTAGGCGAATTCACTGAGTTCCCAATGGGACATGCTTGTATGAGTTGCTTTTCATTATCGAGCAACACTTTAAGGAACGGAATCCAAGTATCATGGTGAATTGAGTAGGTTCCCGAGAGGATTCGCATATAATAAGCTTGTTATTCAAGATAGAGCAACGTTTTAACGAACTGAAACACTGTTTCTTTGTGAATTCAGTTAGTTCCTAGTAGCCTGCTCTTGTAATATGTGTACTTTTAAAGATTTATAAAAATTTGGTGAGCCGAATCTGAGTAACATGGTGAATTCAGTTAGTTCTCAATAGTCGGCAGTAGTAATAAGTGGACTGTTCCGGATATAGAAAAATTTTCACGAATGGAATCAAAATTTCTAGGCGAATTCAGTGAGTTCCCAATGTGACATGCTTGTATGAGTTTGCTTTTCAATATCGAGCAACATTTTAAGGAACGGAATCCAAGTATCATGGTGAATTGAGTAGGTTCCCAATAGGATTCGCATGTAATAAGCTTGTTATTCAAGATAGAGCAACATTTTAACGCACGGAAACACTGTTTCTTTGTGAATTCAGTTAGTTCCTAGTAGCCTGCTCTTGTAATATGTGTACTTTTAAAGATTTATAAAAATTTGGTGAGCCGAATCTGAGTAACATGGTCAATTCGGTTAGTTCCCAATAGGCCGCAGTAGTAATAAGTGGACTGTTCGGGATATAGAAAAATTTTCACGAATGGAATCAAAATTTCTAGGCGAATTCAGTGAGTTTCCAATGGGACATGCTTGTATGAGTTTGCTTTTCAATATCGAGCAACATTTTAAGGAACGGAATCCAAGTATCATGGTGAATTGAGTAGGTTCCCAATAGGATTCACATGTAATAAGCTTGTTATTCAAGATAGAGCAACGTTTTAACGAACTGAAACACTGTTTCTTTGTGAATTCAGTTAGTTCCTAGTAGCCTGCTCTTGTAATATGTGTACTTTTAAAGATTTATAAAAATTTGGTGAGCCGAATCTGAGTAACATGGTGAATTCGGTTAGTTCCCAATAGGCCGCAGTAGTAATAAGAGGACTGTTCAGGATATAGAAAATTTTCACGAATGGAATCCAAATTTCTAGGCGAATTCAGTGAGTTCCCAATGGGACATGCTTGTATGAGTTTGCTTTTCATTATCGAGCAACATTTTAAGGAACGGAATCCAAGTATCATGGTGAATTGAGTAGGTTCCCAATAGGATTCACATGTAATAAGCTTGTTATTCAAGATAGAGCAAAGTTTTAATGAACTGAAACACTGTTTCTTTGTGAATTCAGTGAGTTCCTAGTAGCCTGCTCTTGTAATATGTGTACTTTTAAAGATATATAAAAATTTGGTGAGCCGAATCTGAGTAACATGGTGAATTCGGTTAGTTCCCAATAGGCCGCAGTAGTAATAAGAGGAGTGTTCAGGATATAGAAAATTTTCACGAATGGAATCAAAATTTCTAGGCGAATTCGGTGAGTTCCCAATGGGACATGCTTGTATGAGTTTGCTTTTCAATATCAAGCAACATTTTAAGGAACGGAATCCCAGTATCATGGTGAATTGAGTAGGTACCCAATAGGATTCGCATGTAAAAGCTTGATATTCAAGATAGAGCAACGTTTTAACGAACTGAACCACTGTTTCTTTGTGAATTCAGTTAGTTCCTAGTAGCCTGGTCTTGTAATATGTGTACTTTTAAAGATTTATAAAAATTTGGTGAGCCGAATCTGAATAACATGGTGAATTCGGTTAGTTCCCAATAGGCCGCAGTAGTAATAAGTGGACTGTTCCGGATATAGAAAAATTTTCACGAATGGAATCAAAATTTCTAGGTGATTTCAGTGAGTTCCCAATGGGACATGCTTGTATGAGTTTGCTTTTCAATATCGAGCAACATTTTAAGGAACGGAATCCAAGTATCATGGTGAATTGAGTAGGTTCCCAATAGGATTCGCGTGTAATAAGCTTGTTATTCAAGATAGAGCAACGTTTTAACGAACTGAACCACTGTTTCTTTGTGAATTCAGTTAGTTCCTAGTAGCCTGCTCTTGTAATATGTGTACTTTTAAAGATTTATAAAAATTTGGTGAGCCGAATCTGAGTAACATGGTGAATTCGGTTAGTTCCCAATAGGCCGCAGTGGTAATAAGTGGACTGTTCGGGAAATAGAAAAATTTTCACGAATGGAATCAAAATTTCTAGGCGAATTCACTGAGTTCCCAATGGGACATGCTTGTATGAGTTTGCTTTTCATTATCGAGCAACATTTTAAGGAACGGAATCCAAGTATCATGGTGAATTGAGTAGGTTCCCAATAGGATTCGCATGTAATAAGCTTGTTATTCAAGATAGAGCAACGTTTTAACGAACTGAAACACTGTTTCTTTGTGAATTCAGTTAGTTCCTAGTAGCCTGCTCTTGTAATATGTGTACTTTTAAAGATTTATAAAAATTTGGTGAGCCGAATCTGAGTAACATGGTGAATTCGGTTAGTTCCCAATAGGCCGCAGTTGTAATAAGGGGACTGTTCGGGATATAGAAAAATTTTCACGAATGGAATCAAAATTTCTAGGCGAATTCATTGAGTTCCCAATGGGACATGCTTGTATGAGTTTGCTTTTCAATATCGAGCAACATTTTAAGGAACGGAATCCAAGTATCATGGTGAATTGAGTAGGTTCCCAATAGGATTCCCGTGTAATAAGCTTGTTATTCAAGATAGAGCAACGTTTTAACGAACTGAAACACTGTTTCTTTGTGAATTCAGTTAGTTCCTAGTAGCCTGCTCTTGTAATATGTGTACTTTTAAAGATTTATAAAAATTTGGTGAGCCGAATCTGAGTAACATGGTGAATTCGGTAGGTTCCCAATAGGCCGCAGTAGAAATAAGTGGACTGTTCGGGATATAGAAAAATTTTCACGAATGGAATCAAAATTTCTAGGCGAATTCACTGAGTTCCCAATGGGACATGCTTGTATGAGTTTGCTTTTCAATATCGAGCAACATTTTAAGGAACGGAATCCAAGTATCATGGTGAATTGAGTAGGTTCCCAATAGGATTCGCGTGTAATAAGCTTGTTATTCAAGATAGAGCACCGTTTTAACGAACTGAAACACGGTTTCTTTGAGAATTCAGTTAGTTCCTAGTAGCCTGCTCTTGTAATATGTGTACTTTTAAAGATTTATAAAAATTTGGTGAGCCGAATCGGAGTAACATGGTGAAATCGGTTAGTTCCCAATAGGCCGCAGTAGTAATAAGGGGACTCTTCGGGATATAGAAAAATTTTCACGAATGGAATCAAAATTTCTAGGCGAATTCAGTGAGTTCCCAATGGGACATGCTTGTATGAGTTTGCTTTTCAATATCGAGCAATATTTTAAGGAACGGAATCCAAGTATCATGGTGAATTGAGTAGGTTCCCAATAGGATTCACATGTAATAAGCTTGTTATTCAAGATAGAGCAAAGTTTTAATGAACTGAAACACTGTTTCTTTGTGAATTCAGTGAGTTCCTAGTAGCCTGCTCTTGTAATATGTGTACTTTTAAAGATATATAAAAATTTGGTGAGCCGAATCTGAGTAACATGGTGAATTCGGTTAGTTCCCAATAGGCCGCAGTAGTAATAAGAGGACTGTTCAGGATATAGAAAATTTTCACGAATGGAATCAAAATTTCTAGGCGAATTCAGTGAGTTCCCAATGGGACATGCTTGTATGAGTTTGCTTTTCAATATCGAGCAACATTTTAATGAACGGAATCAAAGTATCATGGTGAATTGAGTAAGTTCCCAATAGGATTCGCATGTAATAAGCATGTTATTCAAGATAGAGCAACGTTTTAACGAACTGAAACACTGTTTCTTTGTGAATTCAGTTAGTTCCTAGTAGCCTGCTCTTGTAATATGTGTACTTTTAAAGATTTATAAAAATTTGGTGAGCCGAATCTGAGTAACATGGTGAATTCGGTAGGTTCACAATAGGCCGCAGTAGTAATAAGTGGACTGTTCGGGATATAGAAAAATTTTCACGAATGGAATCAAAATTTCTAGGCGAATTCAGTGAGTTCCCAATGGGACATGCTTGTATGAGTTTGCTTTTCATTATCGAGCAACATTTTAAGGAACGGAATCCAAGTATCATGGTGAATTGAGTAGGTTCCCAATAGATTCACATGTAATAAGATTGTTATTCAAGATAGAGCAAAGTTTTAATGAACTGAAACACTGTTTCTTTGTGAATTCAGTGAGTTCCTAGTAGCCTGCCCTTGTAATATGTGTACTTTTAAAGATATATAAAAATTTGGTGAGCCGAATCTGAGTAACATGGTGAATTCGGTTAGTTCCCAATAGGCCGCAGTAGTAATAAGAGGAGTGTTCAGGATATAGAAAATTTTCACGAATGGAATCAAAATTTCTAGGCGAATTCAGTGAGTTCCCAATGGGACATGCTTGTATGAGTTTGCTTTTCAATATCGAGCAACATTTTAATGAACGGAATCAAAGTATCATGGTGAATTGAGTAAGTTCCCAATAGGATTCGCATGTAATAAGCATGTTATTCAAGATAGAGCAACGTTTTAACGAACTGAAACACTGTTTCTTTGTGAATTCAGTTAGTTCCTAGTAGCCTGCTCTTGTAATATGTGTACTTTTAAAGATTTATAAAAATTTGGTGAGCCGAATCTGAGTAACATGGTGAATTCGGTAGGTTCACAATAGGCCGCAGTAGTAATAAGTGGACTGTTCGGGATATAGAAAAATTTTCACGAATGGAATCAAAATTTCTAGGCGAATTCAGTGAGTTCCCAATGGGACATGCTTGTATGAGTTTGCTTTTCATTATCGAGCAACATTTTAAGGAACGGAATCCAAGTATCATGGTGAATTGAGTAGGTTCCCAATAGATTCACATGTAATAAGATTGTTATTCAAGATAGAGCAAAGTTTTAATGAACTGAAACACTGTTTCTTTGTGAATTCAGTGAGTTCCTAGTAGCCTGCCCTTGTAATATGTGTACTTTTAAAGATATATAAAAATTTGGTGAGCCGAATCTGAGTAACATGGTGAATTCGGTTAGTTCCCAATAGGCCGCAGTAGTAATAAGAGGACTGTTCAGGATATAGAAAATTTTCACGAATGGAATCAAAATTTCTAGGCGAATTCAGTGAGTTCCCAATGGGACATGCTTGTATGAGTTTGCTTTTCAATATCAAGCAACATTTTAAGGAACGGAATCCCAGTATCATGGTGAATTGAGTAGGTTCCCAATAGGATTCGCATGTAAAAGCTTGTTATTCAAGATAGAGCAACGTTTTAACGAACTGAAACACTGTTTCTTTGTGAATTCAGTTAGTTCCTAGTAGCCTGCTCTTGTAATATGTGTACTTTTAAAGATTTATAAAAATTTGGTGAGCCGAAACTGAGTAACATGGTGAATTCGGTTAGTTCCCAATAGGCCGCAGTAGTAATAAGTGGACTGTTCGGGAAATAGAAAAATTTTCACGAATGGAATCAAAATTTCTAGGCGAATTCACTGAGTTCCCAATGGGACATGCTTGTATGAGTTTGCTTTTCAATATCGAGCAACATTTTAAGGAACGGAATCCAAGTATCATGGTGAATTGAGTAGGTTCCCAATAGGATTCGCATGTAATAAGCTTGTTATTCAAGATAGAGCAACGTTTTAACGAACTGAAACACTGTTTCTTTGTGAATTCAGTTAGTTCCTAGTAGCCTGCTCTTGTAATATGTGTACTTTTAAAGATTTATAAAAATTTGGTGAGCCGAATCTGAGAAACATGGTGAATTCGGTTAGTTCCCAATAGGCCGCAGTTGTAATAAGTGGACTGTTCGGGATATAGAAAAATTTTCACGAATGGAATCAAAATTTCTAGGCGAATTCATTGAGTTCCCAATGGGACATGCTTGTATGAGTTTGCTTTTCAATATCGAGCAACATTTTAAGGAACGGAATCCAAGTATCATGGTGAATTGAGTAGGTTCCAAATAGGATTCCCGTGTAATAAGCTTGTTATTCAAGATAGAGCAACGTTTTAACGAACTGAAACACGGTTTCTTTGAGAATTCAGTTAGTTCCTAGTAGCCTGCTCTTGTAATATGTGTACTTTTAAAGATTTATAAAAATTTGCTGAGCCGAATCTGAGTAACATGGTGAATTCGGTTAGTTCCCAATAGGCCGCAGTAGTAATAAGTGGACTGTTCGGGATATCGAAAAATTTTCACGAATGGAATCAAAATTTCTAGGCGAATTCAGTGAGTTCCCAATGGGACATGCTTGTATGAGTTTGCTTTTCAATATCGAGCAACATTTTAAGGAACGGATTCCAAGTATCATGGTGAATTGAGTAGGTTCCCGATAGGATTCGCATGTAATAAGCTTGTTATTCAAGATAGAGCAACGTTTTAACGAACTGAAACACTGTTTCTTTGTGAATTCAGTTAGTTCCTAGTAGCCTGCTCTTGTAATATGTGTACTTTTAAAGATTTATAAAAATTTGGTGAGCCGAATCTGAGTAACATGCTGAATTCATTTAGTTCTCAATAGTCGGCAGTAGTAATAAGTGGACTGTTCGGGATATAGAAAAATTTTCACGAATGGAATCAAAATTTCTAGGCGAATTCAGTGAGTTCCCAATGTGACATGCTTGTATGAGTTTGCTTTTCAATATCGAGCAACATTTTAAGGAACGGAATCCAAGTATCATGGTGAATTGAGTAGGTTCCCAATAGGATTCGCATGTATTAAGCATGTTATTCAAGATAGAGCAACGTTTTAACGAACTGAAACACTGTTTCTTTGTGAATTCAGTTAGTCCCTAGTAGCCTGCTCTTGTAATATGTGTACTTTTAAAGATTTATAAAAATTTGGTGAGCCGAATCTGAGTAACATGCTGAATTCATTTAGTTCTCAATAGTCGGCAGTAGTAATAAGTGGACTGTTCGGGATATAGAAAAATTTTCACGAATGGAATCAAAATTTCTAGGCGAATTCAGTGAGTTCCCAATGTGACATGCTTGTATGAGTTTGCTTTTCAATATCGAGCAACATTTTAAGGAACGGAATCCAAGTATCATGGTGAATTGAGTAGGTTCCCAATAGGATTCGCATGTATTAAGCTTGTTATTCAAGATAGAGCAACTTTTTAACGAACTGAAACACTGTTTCTTTGTGAATTCAGTTAGTCCCTAGTAGCCTGCTCTTGTAATATGTGTACTTTTAAAGATTTATAAAAATTTGGTGAGCCGAATCTGAGTAACATGGTGAATTCTGTTAGTTCCCAATAGGCCGCAGTAGTAATAAGTGGACTGTTCGGGATATAGAAAAATTTTCACGAATGGAATCAAAATTTCTAGGTGATTTCAGTGAGTTCCCAATGGGACATGCTTGTATGAGTTTGCTTTTCAATATCGAGCAACATTTTAAGGAACGGAATCCAAGTATCATGGTGAATTGAGTAGGTTCCCAATAGGATTCGCGTGTAATAAGCTTGTTATTCAAGATAGAGCAACGTTTTAACGAACTGAACCACTGTTTTTTTGTGAATTCAGTTAGTTCCTAGTAGCCTGCTCTTGTAATATGTGTACTTTTAAAGATTTATAAAAATTTGGTGAGCCGAATCTGAGTAACATGGTGAATTCGGTTAGTTCCCAATAGGCCGCAGTAGTAATAAGTGGACTGTTCGGGAAATAGAAAAATTTTCACGAATGGAATCAAAATTTCTAGGCGAATTCACTGAGTTCCCAATGGGACATGCTTGTATGAGTTTGCTTTTCAATATCGAGCAACATTTTAAGGAACGGAATCCAAGTATCATGGTGAATTGAGTAGGTTCCCAATAGGATTCGCATGTAATAAGCTTGTTATTCAAGATAGAGCAACGTTTTAACGAACTGAAACACTGTTTCTTTGTGAATTCAGTTAGTTCCTAGTAGCCTGCTCTTGTAATATGTGTACTTTTAAAGATTTATAAAAATTTGGTGGGCCGAATCTGAGTAACATGGTGAATGCGGTTAGTTCCCAATAGGCCGCAGTTGTAATAAGTGGAAAGTTCGGGATATAGAAAAATTTTAACGAATAGAATCAAAATTTCTAGGCGAATTCATTGAGTTCCCAATGGGACATGCTTGTATGAGTTTGCTTTTCAATATCGAGCAACATTTTAAGGAACGGAATCCAAGTATCATGGTGAATTGAGTAGGTTCCCAATAGGATTCCCGTGTAATAAGCATGTTATTCAAGATAGAGCAACGTTTTAACGAACTGAAACACTGTTTCTTTGTGAATTCAGTTAGTTCCTAGTAGCCTGCTCTTGTAATATGTGTACTTTTAAAGATTTATAAAAATTTGGTGAGCCGAATCTGAGTAACATGGTGAATTCGGTTAGTTCCCAATAGGCCGTAGTAGTAATAAGTGGACTGTTCGGGAAATAGAAAAATTTTCACGAATGGAATCAAAATTTCTAGGAGAATTCACTGAGTTCCCAATGGGACATGCTTTTATGAGTTTGCTTTTCAATATCGAGCAACATTTTAAGGAACGGAATCCAAGTATCATGGTGAATTGAGTAGGTTCCCAATAGGATTCGCGTGTAATAAGCTTGTTATTCAAGATAGAGCAACGTTTTAACGAACTGAACCACTGTTTCTTTGTGAATTCCGTTAGTTCCTAGTAGCCTGCTCTTGTAATATGTGTACTTTTAAAGATTTATAAAAATTTGGTGAGCCGAATCTGAGTAACATGTTGAATTCGGTTAGTTCCCAATAGGCCGCAGTAGTAATAAGTGGACTGTTCGGGAAATAGAAAAATTTTCACGAATGGAATCAAAATTTCTAGGCGAATTCACTGATTTCCCAATGGGACATGCTTGCATGAGTTTGCTTTTCATTATCGAGCAACATTTTAAGGAACGGAATCCAAGTATGATGGTGAATTGAGTAGGTTCCCAATAGGATTCGCATGTAATAAGCTTGTTATTCAAGATAGAGCAACGTTTTAACCACCTGAAACACTGTTTCTTTGTGAATTCAGTTAGTTCCTAGTAGCCTGCTCTTGTAATATGTGTACTTTTAAAGATTTATAAAAATTTGGTGAGCCGAATCTGAGTAACATGGTGAATTCGGTTAGTTCCCAATAGGCCGCAGTAGTAATAAGTGGACTGTTCGGGATATAGAAAAATTTTCACGAATGGAATCAAAATTTCTAGGCGAATTCAGTGAGTTCCCAATGGGACATGCTTGTATGAGTTTGCTTTTCAATATCGAGCAACATTTTAAGGAACGGAATCCAAGTATCATGGTGAATTGAGTAGGTTCCCGAGAGGATTCGCATATAATAAGCTTGTTATTCAAGATAGAGCAACGTTTTAACGAACTGAAACACTGTTTCTTTGTGAATTCAGTTAGTTCCTAGTAGCCTGCTCTTGTAATATGTGTACTTTTAAAGATTTATAAAAATTTGGTGAGCCGAATCTGAGTAACATGGTGAATTCAGTTAGTTCTCAATAGTCGGCAGTAGTAATAAGTGGACTGTTCCGGATATAGAAAAATTTTCACGAATGGAATCAAAATTTCTAGGCGAATTCAGTGAGTTCCCAATGTGACATGCTTGTATGAGTTTGGTTTTCAATATCGAGCAACATTTTAAGGAACGGAATCCAAGTATCATGGTGAATTGAGTAGGTTCCCAATAGGATTCGCATGTAATAAGCTTGTTATTCAAGATAGAGCAACATTTTAACGCACGGAAACACTGTTTCTTTGTGAATTCAGTTAGTTCCTAGTAGCCTGCTCTTGTAATATGTGTACTTTTAAAGATTTATAAAAATTTGGTGAGCCGAATCTGAGTAACATGGTCAATTCGGTTAGTTCCCAATAGGCCGCAGTAGTAATAAGTGGACTGTTCGGGATATAGAAAAATTTTCACGAATGGAATCAAAATTTCTTGGCGAATTCAGTGAGTTTCCAATGGGACATGCTTGTATGAGTTTGCTTTTCAATATCGAGCAACATTTTAAGGAACGGAATCCAAGTATCATGGTGAATTGAGTAGGTTCCCAATAGGATTCGCATGTAATAAGCTTGTTATTCAAGATAGAGCAACGTTTTAACGAACTGAAACACTGTTTCTTTGTGAATTCAGTTAGTTCCTAGTAGCCTGCTCTTGTAATATGTGTACTTTTAAAGATTTATTAAAATTTGGTGAGCCGAATCTGAGTAACATGGTGAATTCGGTTAGTTCCCAATAGGCCGCAGTAGTAATAAGTGGACTGTTCAGGATGTAGAAAATTTTCACGAATGGAATCCAAATTTCTAGGCGAATTCAGTGAGTTCCCAATGGGACATGCTTGTATGAGTTTGCTTTTCAATATCGAACAACATTTTAATGAACGGAATCCAAGTATCATGGTGAATTGAGTAGGTTCCCTGTAGGATTCGCATGTAATAAGCTTGTTATTCAAGATAGAGCAACGTTTTAACGAACTGAAACATTGTTTCTTTGTGAATTCAGTTAGTTCCTAGTAGCCTGCTCTTGTAATATGTGTACTTTTAAAGATTTATAAAAATTTGGTGAGCCGAATCTGAGTAACATGGTGAATTCGGTTAGTTCCCAATAGGCCGCAGTAGTAATAAGTGGACTGTTCGGGAAAGAGAAAATTTTTCACGAATGGAATCAAAATTTCTAGGCGAATTCAGTGAGTTCCCAATGGGACATGCTTGTACGAGTTTGCTTTTCAATATCGAGCAACATTTTAACGAACGGAATCCCAGTATCATGGTGAATTGAGTAGGTTCCCAATAGGATTCGCATGTAATAAGCTTGTTATTCAAGATAGAGCAACGTTTTAACGAACTGAAACACTGTTTTTTTGTGAATTCAGTTAGTTCCTAGTAGCCTGCTCTTGTAATATGTGTACTTTTAAAGATTTATAAAAATTTGGTGAGCCGAATAGAGTAACATGGTGAATTCGGTTAGTTCCCAATAGGCCGCAGTAGTAATAAGTGGACTGTTCGGGATATAGAAAAATTTCACGAATGGAATCAAAATTTCTAGGCGAATTCAGTGAGTTCCCAATGGGATATGCTTGTATGAGTTTGCTTTTCAATATCGAGCAACATATTAAGGAACGGAATCCAAGTATCATGGTGAATTGAGTAGGTTCCCAATAGGATTCGCATGTAATAAGCTTGTTATTCAAGTTAGAGCAACGTTTTAACGAACTGAAACACTGTTTCTTTGTGAATTCAGTTAGTTCCTAGTAGCCTGCTCTTGTAATATGTGTACTTTTAAAGATTTATAAAAATTTGGTGAGCCGAATCTGAGTAACATGGTGAATTCGGTTAGTTCCCAATGGGCCGCAGTAGTAATAAGTGGACTGTTCGGGATATAGAAAATTTTCACGAATGGAATCAAAATTTCTAGGCGAATTCAGTGAGTTCCCAATGGGACATGCTTGTATGAGTTTGCTTTTCAATATCGAGCAACATTTTAAGGAACGGAATCCCAGTATCATGGTGAATTGAGTAGGTTTCCAATAGGATTCGCGAGTAATAAGCTTGTTATTCAAGATAGAGCAACGTTTTAACGAACTGAAACACTGTTTCTTTGTGAATTCAGTTAGTTCCTAGTAGCCTGCTCTTGTAATATGTGTACTTTTAAAGATTTATAAAAATTTGGTGAGCCGAATCTGAGTAACATGGTAAATTCGGTTAGTTCCCAATAGGCCGCAGTAGTAATAAGTGGACTGTGCGGGATATAGAAAAATTTTCAAAATTGAATCAAAATTTCTAGGCGAATTCACTGAGTTCCCAATGGGACATGCTTGTATGAGTTTGCTTTTCATTATCGAGCAACATTTTAAGGAACAGAATCCAAGTATCATGGTGAATTGAGTAGGTTCCCAATAGGATTCGCATGTAATTAGCATGTTATTCAAGATAGAGCAAAGTTTTAACGAACTGAAACACTGTTTCTTTGTGAATTCAGTTAGTTCCTAGTAGCCTGCTCTTGTAATATGTGTACTTTTAAAAATTTATAAAAATTTGGTGAGCCGAATCTGAGTAACATGGTGAATTCGGTTAGTTCCCAATAGGCCGCAGAGGTAATAAGTGGACTGTTCGGGATGTAGAAAATTTTCACGAATGGAATCAAAATTTCTAGGCGAATTCAGTGAGTTCCCAATGGGACATGCTTGTATGAGTTTGCTTTTCAATATCGAGCAACATTTTAAGGAACGGAATCCCAGTATCATAGTGAATTGAGTAGATTCCCAAGAGGATTCGCATGTAATAAGCTTGTTATTCAAGATAGAGCAACGTTTTAACGAACTGAAACACTGTTTCTTTGTGAATTCAATTAGTTCCTAGTAGCCTGCTCTTGTAATATGTGTACTTTTAAAGATTTATAAAAATTTGGTGAGCCGAATCTGAGTAACATGGTGAATTCGGTTAGTTCCCAATGGGCCGCAGTAGTAATAAGTGGACTCTTCGGGATATAGAAAAATTTTCACGAATGGAATCAAAATTTCTAGGCGAATTCAGTGAGTTCCCAATGGGACATGCTTGTATGAGTTTGCTTTTCAATATCGAGCAACATTTTAAGGAACGGATTCCCAGTATCATGGTGAATTGAGTAGGTTCCCAATAGGATTCGCATGTAATAATCTTGTTATTCAAGATAGAGCAACGTTATAACGAACTGAAACACTGTTTCTTTGTGAATTCAGTTAGTTCCTAGTAGCCTGCTCCTGTTATATGTGTACTTTTAAAGATTTATCAAAGTTTGGTGAGCCGAATCTGAGTAACATGGTGAATTCGGTTAGTTCCCAATAGGCCGCAGTAGTAATAAGTGGACTGTTCGGGATATAGAAAAATTTTCACGAATGGAATCAAAATTTCTAGGCGAATTCAGTGAGTTCCCAATGTGACATGCTTGTATGAGTTTGCTTTTCAATATCGAGCAACATTTTAAGGAACGGAATCCAAGTATCATGGTGAATTGAGTAGGTTCCCAATAGGATTCGCATGTAATAAGCTTGTTATTCAAGATTGAGAAACGTTTTAACGAACTGAAACACTGTTTCTTTGTGAATTCAGTTAGTTCCTAGTAGCCTGCTCTTGTTATATGTGTACTTTTAAAGATTTATCAAAATTTGGTGAGCCGAATCTGAGTAACATGGTGAATTCGGTTAGTTCCTAATAGGCCGCAGTAGTAATATGTGGACTGTTCGGGATATCGAAAAATTTTCACGAATGGAGTCAAAATTTCTAGGCGAATTCAGTGAGTTCCCAATGGGACATGCTTGTATGAGTTTGCTTTTCAATATCGAGCAACATTTTAAGGAACGGAATCCAAACATCATGGTGAATTGAGTAGGTTCCCAATAGGATTCGCGTGTAATAAGCTTGTTATTCAAGATAGAGCAACGTTTTAACGAACTGAAACACTGTTTCTTTGTGAATTCAGTTAGTTCCTAGTAGCCTGCTCTTGTAATATGTGTACTTTTAAAGATTTATAAAAATTTGGTGAGCCGAATCTGAGTAACATGGTGAATTCGGTTAGTTCCCAATAGGCCGCAGTTGTAATAAGTGGACTGTTCGGGATATAGAAAAATTTTCACGAATGGAATCAAAATTTCTAGGCGAATCAGTGAGTTCCCAATGGGACATGCTTGTATGAGTTTGCTTTTCATTATCGAGCAACATTTTAAGGAACGGAATCCAAGTATCATGGTGAATTGAGTAGGTTCCCAATAGGTTTCACATGTAATAAGCTTGTTATTCAAGATAGAGCAAAGTTTTAACGAACTGAAACACTGTTTCTTTGTGAATTCAGTTAGTTCCTAGTAGCCTGCTCTTGTAATATGTGTGCTTTTAAAGATTTATAAAAATTGGGTGAGCCGAATCTGAGTAACATGGTGAATTCGGTTAGTTCCCAGTAGGCCGCAGTAGTAATAAGTGGACTGTTCGGGATATAGAAAAATTTCACGAATGGAATCAAAATTTCTAGGCGAATTCAGTAAGTTCCCAATGGGACGTGCTTGTATGTGTTTGCTTTTCAATATCGAACAACATTTTAATGAACGGAATCCAAGTATCATGGTGAATTGAGTAGGTTCCCAATAGGATTCGCATGTAATAAGCTTGTTATTCAAGATAGAGCAACGTTTTAACGAACTGAAACACTGTTTCTTTGTGAATTCAGTTAGTTCCTAGTAGCCTGCTCTTGTAATATGTGTACTTTTAAAGATTTATAAAAAATTGGTGAGCCGAATCTTAGTAACATGATGAATTCGGTTAGTTCCCAATGGGCCGCAGTAGTAATAAGTGGACTGTTCGGGATATAGAAAAATTTTCACGAATGGAATCAAAATTTCTAGGCGAATTCAGTGAGTTCCCAATGGGACATGCTTGTATGAGTTTGCTTTTCAGTATCGAGCAACATTTTAAGGAACGGAATCCAAGTCTCATGGTGAATTGAGTAGGTTCCCAATAGGATTCACATGTAATAAGCTTGTTATTCAAGATAGAGCAAAGTTTTAACGAACTGAAACACTGTTTCTTTGTGAATTCAGTTAGTTCCTAAGGCCTGCTCTTGTAATATGTGTGCTTTTAAAGATTTATAAAAATTTGGTGAGCCGAATCTGAGTAACATGGTGAATTCGGTTAGTTCCCAGTAGGCCACAGTAGTAATAAGTGGACTGTTCGGGATATAGAAAATTTTCACGAATGGAATCAAAATTTCTAGGCGAATTCAGTGAGTTCCCAATGGGACATGCTTGTATGAGTTTGCTTTTCAATATCGAGCAACATTTTAGTGAACGGAATCCAAGTATCATGGTGAATTGAGTAGGTTCCCAATAGGATTCGCATGTAATAAGCTTGTTATTCAAGATAGAGCAACGTTTTAACGAACTGAAACACTGTTTCTTTGTGAATTAAGTTAGTTCCTAGTAGCCTGCTTTTGTAATATGTGAACTTTTAAAGATTTATTAAAATTTGGTGAGCCGAATCTGAGTAACATGGTGAATTCGGTTAGTTCCCAATAGGCCGCAGTAGTAATAAGTAGACTGTTCGGGATATAGAAAAATTTTCACGAATGGAATCAAAATTTCTAGGCGAATTCAGTGAGTTCCCAATGGGACATGCTTGTATGAGTTTGCTTTTCAATATCGTGCAACATTTTAATGAACGGAATCCAGGTATCATGGTGAATTGAGTAGGTTCCCAATAGGATTCGCGTGTAATAAGCTTGTTATTCAAGATAGAGCAACGTTTTAACGAACTGAAACACTGTTTCTTTGTGAATTCAGTTAGTTCCTAGTAGCCTGCTCTGGTAATATGTGGACTTTTAAAGATTTATAAAAATTTGGTGAGCCGATTCTGAGTAACATGGTGAATTCGGTTATGTTCCCAATAGGCCGCAGTAGTAATAAGTGGACTGTTCGGGATATAGAAAAATTTTCACGAATGGAATCAAAATTTCTAGGCGAATTCAGTGAATTCCCAATGGGACATGCTTGTATTAGTTTGCTTTTCAATATCGAGCAACATTTTAAGGAACGGAATCCAAGTATCATGGTGAATTGAGTAGGTTCCCAATAGGATTCGCATGTAATAAGCTTGTTATTCAAGATTGAGAAACGTTTTAACGAACTGAAACACTGTTTCTTTGTGAATTCAGTTAGTTCCTAGTAGCCTGCTCTTGTTATATGTGTACTTTTAAAGATTTATCAAAATTTGGTGAGCCGAATCTGAGTAACATGGTGAATTCGGTTAGTTCCCAATAGGCCGCAGTAGTAATAAGTGGACTGTTCGGGATATCGAAAAATTTTCACGAATGGAATCAAAATTTCTAGGCGAATTCAGTGAGTTCCCAATGGGACATGCTTGTATGAGTTTGCTTTTCAATATCGAGCAACATTTTAAGGAACGGAATCCAAATATCATGGTGAATTGAGTAGGTTCCCAATAGGATTCGCGTGTAATAAGCTTGTTATTCAAGATAGAGCAACGTTTTAACGAACTGAAACACTGTTTCTTTGTGAATTCAGTTAGTTCCTAGTAGCCTGCTCTTGTAATATGTGTACTTTTAAAGATTTATAAAAATTTTGTGAGCCGAATCTGAGTAACATGGTGAATTCGGTTAGTTCCCAATAGGCCGCAGTTGTAATAAGTGGACTGTTCGGGATATAGAAAAATTTTCACGAATGGAATCAAAATTTCTAGGCGAATCAGTGAGTTCCCAATGGGACATGCTTGTATGAGTTTGCTTTTCATTATCGAGCAACATTTTAAGGAACGGAATCCAAGTATCATGGTGAATTGAGTAGGTTCCCAATAGGTTTCACATGTAATAAGCTTGTTATTCAAGATAGAGCAAAGTTTAACGAACTGAAACACTGTTTCTTTGTGAATTCAGTTAGTTCCTAGTAGCCTGCTCTTGTAATATGTGTGCTTTTAAAGATTTATAAAAATTGGGTGAGCCGAATCTGAGTAACATGGTGAATTCGGTTAGTTCCCAGTAGGCCTCAGTAGTAATAAGTGGACTGTTCGGGATATAGAAAATTTTCACGAATGGAATCAAAATTTCTAGGCGAATTCAGTGAGTTCCCAATGGGACATGCTTGTATGAGTTTGCTTTTCAATATCGAGCAACATTTTAATGAACGGAATCCAAGTATCATGGTGAATTGAGTAGGTTCCCAATAGGATTCGCATGTAATAAGCTTGTTATTCAAGATAGAGCAACGTTTTAACGAACTGAAACACTGTTTCTTTGTGAATTAAGTTAGTTCCTAGTAGCCTGCTTTTGTAATATGTGAACTTTTAAAGATTTATTAAAATTTGGTGAGCCGAATCTGAGTAACATGGTGAATTCGGTTAGTTCCCAATAGGCCGCAGTAGTAATAAGTAGACTGTTCGGGATATAGAAAAATTTTCACGAATGGAATCAAAATTTCTAGGCGAATTCAGTGAGTTCCCAATGGGACATGCTTGTATGAGTTTGCTTTTCATTATCGAGCAACATTTTAAGGAACGGAATCCAGGTATCATGGTGAATTGAGTAGGTTCCCAATAGGATTCGCATGTAATAAGCTTGTTATTCAAGATAGAGCAAAGTTTTAACGAACTGAAACACTGTTTCTTTGTGAATTCAGTTAGTTCCTAGTAGCCTGCTCTTGTAATATGTGTACTTTTAAAGATTTATAAAAATTTGGTGAGCCGAATCTGAGTAACATTGTGAATTCGGTTAGTTCCCAATAGGCCGCAGTAGTAATAAGTGGACTGTTCGGGATATAGAAAATTTTCACGAATGGAATCAAAATTTCTAGGCGAATTCAGTGAGTTCCCAATGGGATATGCTTGTATGAGTTTGCTCTTCAATATCGAGCAACATTTTAAGGAACGGAATCCAAGTATCATGGTGAATTGAGTTGGTTCCCAATAGGATTCGCATGTAATAAGCTTGTTATTCAAGATAGAGCAACGTTTTAACGAACTGAAACACTGTTTCTTTGTGAATTCAGTTAGTTCCTAGTAGCCTGCTCTTGTAATATGTGTACTTTTAAAGATTTATAAAAATTGGTGAGCCGAATCTGAGTAACATGGTGAATTCGGTTAGTTCCCAATGGGCCGCAGTAGTAATAAGTGGACTGTTCGGGATATAGAAAAATTTTCACGAATGGAATCAAAATTTCTAGGCGAATTCAGTGAGTTCCCAATGGGACATGCTTGTATGAGTTTGCTTTTCAATATCGAGCAACATTTTAAGGAACGGAATCCAAGTTTCATGGTGAATTGAGTAGGTTCCCAATAGGATTCGCGTGTGATAAGCTTGTTATTCAAGATAGAGCAACGTTTTAACGAACTGAAACACTGATTCTTTGTGAATTCAGTTAGTTCCTAGTAGCCTGCTCTTGTAATATGTGTACTTTTAAAGATTTATAAAATTTGGTGAGCCGAATCTGAGTAACATGGTGAATTCGGTTAGTTCCCAATAGGCCGCAGTAGTAATAAGTGGACTGTTCGGGATATAGAAAAATTTTCACGAATGGAATCAAAATTTCTAGGCGAATTCAGTGAGTTCCCAATGGGACATGCTTGTATGAGTTTGCTTTTCAATATCGAGCAACATTTTAATGAACGGAATCCATGTATCATGGTGAATTGAGTAGGTTCCCAATAGGATTCGCGTGTAATAAGCTTGTTATTCAAGATAGAGCAACGTTTTAACGAACTGAAACACTGTTTCTTTGTGAATTCAGTTAGTTCCTAGTAGCCTGCTCTTGTAATATGTGTACTTTTAAAGATTTATAAAAATTTGGTGAGCCGAATCTGAGTAACATGTTGAATTCGGTTAGTTCCCAATAGGCAGTAGTAGTAATAAGTGGACTGTTCGGGATATAGAAAAATTTTCAGGAATGGAATCAAAATTTCTAGGCGAATTCAGTGAGTTCCCAATGGGACATGCTTGTATGAGTTTGCTTTTCATTATCGAGCAACATTTTAAGGAACGGAATCCAAGTATCATGGTGAATTGAGTAGGTTCCCAATAGGATTAACATGTAATAAGCTTGTTATTCAAGATAGAGCAAAGTTTTAACGAACTGAAACACTGTTTCTTTGTGAATTCAGTTAGTTCCTAGTAGCCTGCTCTGGTAATATGTGGACTTTTAAAGATTTATAAAAATTTGGTGAGCCGATTCTGAGTAACATGGTGAATTCGGTTATGTTCCCAATAGGCCGCAGTAGTAATAAGTGGACTGTTCGGGATATAGAAAAATTTTCACGAATGGAATCAAAATTTCTAGGCGAATTCAGTGAGTTCCCAATGGGACATGCTTGTATGAGTTTGCTTTTCAATATCGAGCAACATTTTAAGGAACGGAATCCAAGTATCATGGTGAATTGAGTAGGTTCCCAATAGGATTCGCGTGTGATAAGCTTGTTATTCAAGATAGAGCAACGTTTTAACGAACTGAAACACTGTTTCTTTGTGAATTCAGTTAGTTCCTAGTAGCCTGCTCTTGTAATATGTGTACTTTTAAAGATTTATAAAATTTGGTGAGCCGAATCTGAGTAACATGGTGAATTCGGTTAGTTCCCAATAGGCCGCAGTAGTAATAAGTGGACTGTTCGGGATATAGAAAAATTTTAACGAATGGAATCAAAATTTC
This sequence comes from Rattus norvegicus, assembly GCF_021556685.1. NCBI lineage: Eukaryota > Metazoa > Chordata > Mammalia > Rodentia > Muridae > Rattus > Rattus norvegicus. The sequence goes on from NC_141544.1 coordinate 10,005,279, forward strand.
TAGGCGAATTCAGTGAGTTCCCAATGGGACATGCTTGTATGAGTTTGCTTTTCAATATCGAGCAACATTTTAATGAACGGAATCCAAGTATCATGGTGAATTGAGTAGGTTCCCAATAGGATTCGCATGTAATAAGCTTGTTATTCAAGATAGAGCAACGTTTTAACGAACTGAATCACTGTTTCTTTGTGAATTAAGTTAGTTCCTAGTAGCCTGCTTTTGTAATATGTGTACTTTTAAAGATATATAAAAAATTGGTGAGCCGAATCTGAGTAACATGGTGAATTCGGTTAGTTCCCAATAGGCCGCAGTAGTAATAAGTGGACTGTTCGGGATATAGAAAAATTTTCACGAATGGAATCAAAATTTCTAGGCGAATTCAGTGAGTTCCCAATGGGACATGCTTGTATGAGTTTGCTTTTCAATATCGAGCAACATTTTAATGAACGGAATCCAAGTATCATGGTGAATTGAGTAGGTTCCCAATAGGATTCGCGTGTAATAAGCTTGTTATTCAAGATAGAGCAACGTTTTAACGAACTGAAACACTGTTTCTTTGTGAATTCAGTTAGTTCCTAGTAGCCTGCTCTTGTAATATGTGTACTTTTAAAGATTTATAAAAATTTGTTGAGCCGAATCTGAGTAACATGTTGAATTCGGTTAGTTCCCAATAGGCAGTAGTAGTAATAAGTGGACTGTTCGGGATATAGAAAAATTTTCAGGAATGGAATCAATATTTCTAGGCGAATTCAGTGAGTTCCCAATGGGACATGCTTGTATGAGTTTGCTTTTCATTATCGAGCAACATTTTAAGGAACGGAATCCAGGTATCATGGTGAATTGAGTAGGTTCCCAATAGGATTCGCATGTAATAAGCTTGTTATTCAAGATAGAGCAAAGTTTTAACGAACTGAAACACTGTTTCTTTGTGAATTCAGTTAGTTCCTAGTAGCCTGCTCTTGTAATATGTGTACTTTTAAAGATTTATAAAAATTTGGTGAGCCGAATCTGAGTAACATTGTGAATTCGGTTAGTTCCCAATAGGCCGCAGTAGTAATAAGTGGACTGTTCGGGATATAGAAAATTTTCACGAATGGAATCAAAATTTCTAGGCGAATTCAGTGAGTTCCCAATGGGACATGCTTGTATGAGTTTGCTCTTCAATATCGAGCAACATTTTAAGGAACGGAATCCAAGTATCATGGTGAATTGAGTTGGTTCCCAATAGGATTCGCATGTAATAAGCTTGTTATTCAAGATAGAGCAACGTTTTAACGAACTGAAACACTGTTTCTTTGTGAATTCAGTTAGTTCCTAGTAGCCTGCTTTTGTAATATGTGAACTTTTAAAGATTTATTAAAATTTGGTGAGCCGAATCTGAGTAACATGGTGAATTCGGTTAGTTCCCAATAGGCCGCAGTAGTAATAAGTAGACTGTTCGGGATATAGAAAAATTTTCACGAATGGAATCAAAATTTCTAGGCGAATTCAGTGAGTTCCCAATGGGACATGCTTGTATGAGTTTGCTTTTCATTATCGAGCAACATTTTAAGGAACGGAATCCAGGTATCATGGTGAATTGAGTAGGTTCCCAATAGGATTCGCATGTAATAAGCTTGTTATTCAAGATAGAGCAAAGTTTTAACGAACTGAAACACTGTTTCTTTGTGAATTCAGTTAGTTCCTAGTAGCCTGCTCTTGTAATATGTGTACTTTTAAAGATTTATAAAAATTTGGTGAGCCGAATCTGAGTAACATTGTGAATTCGGTTAGTTCCCAATAGGCCGCAGTAGTAATAAGTGGACTGTTCGGGATATAGAAAATTTTCACGAATGGAATCAAAATTTCTAGGCGAATTCAGTGAGTTCCCAATGGGACATGCTTGTATGAGTTTGCTCTTCAATATCGAGCAACATTTTAAGGAACGGAATCCAAGTATCATGGTGAATTGAGTTGGTTCCCAATAGGATTCGCATGTAATAAGCTTGTTATTCAAGATAGAGCAACGTTTTAACGAACTGAAACACTGTTTCTTTGTGAATTCAGTTAGTTCCTAGTAGCCTGCTCTTGTAATATGTGTACTTTTAAAGATTTATAAAAATTGGTGAGCCGAATCTGAGTAACATGGTGAATTCGGTTAGTTCCAAATGGGCCGCAGTAGTAATAAGTGGACTGTTCGGGATATAGAAAAATTTTCACGAATGGAATCAAAATTTCTAGGCGAATTCAGTGAGTTCCCAATGGGACATGCTTGTATGAGTTTGCTTTTCAATATCGAGCAACATTTTAAGGAACGGAATCCAAGTTTCATGGTGAATTGAGTAGGTTCCCAATAGGATTCGCGTGTGATAAGCTTGTTATTCAAGATAGAGCAACGTTTTAACGAACTGAAACACTGATTCTTTGTGAATTCAGTTAGTTCCTAGTAGCCTGCTCTTGTAATATGTGTACTTTTAAAGATTTATAAAATTTGGTGAGCCGAATCTGAGTAACATGGTGAATTCGGTTAGTTCCCAATAGGCCGCAGTAGTAATAAGTGGACTGTTCGGGATATAGAAAAATTTTCACGAATGGAATCAAAATTTCTAGGCGAATTCAGTGAGTTCCCAATGGGACATGCTTGTATGAGTTTGCTTTTCAATATCGAGCAACATTTTAATGAACGGAATCCATGTATCATGGTGAATTGAGTAGGTTCCCAATAGGATTCGCGTGTAATAAGCTTGTTATTCAAGATAGAGCAACGTTTTAACGAACTGAAACACTGTTTCTTTGTGAATTCAGTTAGTTCCTAGTAGCCTGCTCTTGTAATATGTGTACTTTTAAAGATTTATAAAAATTTGGTGAGCCGAATCTGAGTAACATGTTGAATTCGGTTAGTTCCCAATAGGCAGTAGTAGTAATAAGTGGACTGTTCGGGATATAGAAAAATTTTCAGGAATGGAATCAAAATTTCTAGGCGAATTCAGTGAGTTCCCAATGGGACATGCTTGTATGAGTTTGCTTTTCATTATCGAGCAACATTTTAAGGAACGGAATCCAAGTATCATGGTGAATTGAGTAGGTTCCCAATAGGATTCACATGTAATAAGCTTGTTATTCAAGATAGAGCAAAGTTTTAACGAACTGAAACACTGTTTCTTTGTGAATTCAGTTAGTTCCTAGTAGCCTGCTCTGGTAATATGTGGACTTTTAAAGATTTATAAAAATTTGGTTAGCCGATTCTGAGTAACATGGTGAATTCGGTTATGTTCCCAATAGGCCGCAGTAGTAATAAGTGGACTGTTCGGGATATAGAAAAATTTTCACGAATGGAATCAAAATTTCTAGGCGAATTCAGTGAGTTCCCAATGGGACATGCTTGTATGAGTTTGCTTTTCAATATCGAGCAACATTTTAAGGAACGGAATCCAAGTATCATGGTGAATTGAGTAGGTTCCCAATAGGATTCGCGTGTGATAAGCTTGTTATTCAAGATAGAGCAACGTTTTAACGAACTGAAACACTGTTTCTTTGTGAATTCAGTTAGTTCCTAGTAGCCTGCTCTTGTAATATGTGTACTTTTAAAGATTTATAAAATTTGGTGAGCCGAATCTGAGTAACATGGTGAATTCGGTTAGTTCCCAATAGGCCGCAGTAGTAATAAGTGGACTGTTCGGGATATAGAAAAATTTTAACGAATGGAATCAAAATTTCTAGGCGAATTCAGTGAGTTCCCAATGGGACATGCTTGTATGAGTTTGCTTTTCAATATCGAGCAACATTTTAATGAACGGAATCCAAGTATCATGGTGAATTGAGTATGTTCCCAATAGGATTCGCATGTAATAAGCTTGTTATTCAAGATAGAGCAACGTTTTAACGAACTGAATCACTGTTTCTTTGTGAATTAAGTTAGTTCCTAGTAGCCTGCTTTTGTAATATGTGTACTTTTAAAGATATATAAAAAATTGGTGAGCCGAATCTGAGTAACATGGTGAATTCGGTTAGTTCCCAATAGGCCGCAGTAGTAATAAGTGGACTGTTCGGGATATAGAAAAATTTTCACGAATGGAATCAAAATTTCTAGGCGAATTCAGTGAGTTCCCAATGGGACATGCTTGTATGAGTTTGCTTTTCAATATCGAGCAACATTTTAATGAACGGAATCCAAGTATCATGGTGAATTGAGTAGGTTCCCAATAGGATTCGCGTGTAATAAGCTTGTTATTCAAGATAGAGCAACGTTTTAACGAACTGAAACACTGTTTCTTTGTGAATTCAGTTAGTTCCTAGTAGCCTGCTCTTGTAATATGTGTACTTTTAAAGATTTATAAAAATTTGTTGAGCCGAATCTGAGTAACATGTTGAATTCGGTTAGTTCCCAATAGGCAGTAGTAGTAATAAGTGGACTGTTCGGGATATAGAAAAATTTTCAGGAATGGAATCAAAATTTCTAGGCGAATTCAGTGAGTTCCCAATGGGACATGCTTGTATGAGTTTGCTTTTCATTATCGAGCAACATTTTAAGGAACGGAATCCAGGTATCATGGTGAATTGAGTAGGTTCCCAATAGGATTCGCATGTAATAAGCTTGTTATTCAAGATAGAGCAAAGTTTTAACGAACTGAAACACTGTTTCTTTGTGAATTCAGTTAGTTCCTAGTAGCCTGCTCTTGTAATATGTGTACTTTTAAAGATTTATAAAAATTTGGTGAGCCGAATCTGAGTAACATTGTGAATTCGGTTAGTTCCCAATAGGCCGCAGTAGTAATAAGTGGACTGTTCGGGATATAGAAAATTTTCACGAATGGAATCAAAATTTCTAGGCGAATTCAGTGAGTTCCCAATGGGACATGCTTGTATGAGTTTGCTCTTCAATATCGAGCAACATTTTAAGGAACGGAATCCAAGTATCATGGTGAATTGAGTTGGTTCCCAATAGGATTCGCATGTAATAAGCTTGTTATTCAAGATAGAGCAACGTTTTAACGAACTGAAACACTGTTTCTTTGTGAATTCAGTTAGTTCCTAGTAGCCTGCTCTTGTAATATGTGTACTTTTAAAGATTTATAAAAATTGGTGAGCCGAATCTGAGTAACATGGTGAATTCGGTTAGTTCCCAATGGGCCGCAGTAGTAATAAGTGGACTGTTCGGGATATAGAAAAATTTTCACGAATGGAATCAAAATTTCTAGGCGAATTCAGTGAGTTCCCAATGGGACATGCTTGTATGAGTTTGCTTTTCAATATCGAGCAACATTTTAAGGAACGGAATCCAAGTTTCATGGTGAATTGAGTAGGTTCCCAATAGGATTCGCGTGTGATAAGCTTGTTATTCAAGATAGAGCAACGTTTTAACGAACTGAAACACTGATTCTTTGTGAATTCAGTTAGTTCCTAGTAGCCTGCTCTTGTAATATGTGTACTTTTAAAGATTTATAAAATTTGGTGAGCCGAATCTGAGTAACATGGTGAATTCGGTTAGTTCCCAATAGGCCGCAGTAGTAATAAGTGGACTGTTCGGGATATAGAAAAATTTTCACGAATGGAATCAAAATTTCTAGGCGAATTCAGTGAGTTCCCAATGGGACATGCTTGTATGAGTTTGCTTTTCAATATCGAGCAACATTTTAATGAACGGAATCCATGTATCATGGTGAATTGAGTAGGTTCCCAATAGGATTCGCGTGTAATAAGCTTGTTATTCAAGATAGAGCAACGTTTTAACGAACTGAAACACTGTTTCTTTGTGAATTCAGTTAGTTCCTAGTAGCCTGCTCTTGTAATATGTGTACTTTTAAAGATTTATAAAAATTTGGTGAGCCGAATCTGAGTAACATGTTGAATTCGGTTAGTTCCCAATAGGCAGTAGTAGTAATAAGTGGACTGTTCGGGATATAGAAAAATTTTCAGGAATGGAATCAAAATTTCTAGGCGAATTCAGTGAGTTCCCAATGGGACATGCTTGTATGAGTTTGCTTTTCATTATCGAGCAACATTTTAAGGAACGGAATCCAAGTATCATGGTGAATTGAGTAGGTTCCCAATAGGATTCACATGTAATAAGCTTGTTATTCAAGATAGAGCAAAGTTTTAATGAACTGAAACACTGTTTCTTTGTGAATTCAGTTAGTTCCTAGTAGCCTGCTCTGGTAATATGTGGACTTTTAAAGATTTATAAAAATTTGGTTAGCCGATTCTGAGTAACATGGTGAATTCGGTTATGTTCCCAATAGGCCGCAGTAGTAATAAGTGGACTGTTCGGGATATAGAAAAATTTTCACGAATGGAATCAAAATTTCTAGGCGAATTCAGTGAGTTCCCAATGGGACATGCTTGTATGAGTTTGCTTTTCAATATCGAGCAACATTTTAAGGAACGGAATCCAAGTATCATGGTGAATTGAGTAGGTTCCCAATAGGATTCGCGTGTGATAAGCTTGTTATTCAAGATAGAGCAACGTTTTAACGAACTGAAACACTGTTTCTTTGTGAATTCAGTTAGTTCCTAGTAGCCTGCTCTTGTAATATGTGTACTTTTAAAGATTTATAAAATTTGGTGAGCCGAATCTGAGTAACATGGTGAATTCGGTTAGTTCCCAATAGGCCGCAGTAGTAATAAGTGGACTGTTCGGGATATAGAAAAATTTTAACGAATGGAATCAAAATTTCTAGGCGAATTCAGTGAGTTCCCAATGGGACATGCTTGTATGAGTTTGCTTTTCAATATCGAGCAACATTTTAATGAACGGAATCCAAGTATCATGGTGAATTGAGTAGGTTCCCAATAGGATTCGCATGTAATAAGCTTGTTATTCAAGATAGAGCAACGTTTTAACGAACTGAATCACTGTTTCTTTGTGAATTAAGTTAGTTCCTAGTAGCCTGCTTTTGTAATATGTGTACTTTTAAAGATATATAAAAAATTGGTGAGCCGAATCTGAGTAACATGGTGAATTCGGTTAGTTCCCAATAGGCCGCAGTAGTAATAAGTGGACTGTTCGGGATATAGAAAAATTTTCACGAATGGAATCAAAATTTCTAGGCGAATTCAGTGAGTTCCCAATGGGACATGCTTGTATGAGTTTGCTTTTCAATATCGAGCAACATTTTAATGAACGGAATCCAAGTATCATGGTGAATTGAGTAGGTTCCCAATAGGATTCGCGTGTAATAAGCTTGTTATTCAAGATAGAGCAACGTTGTAACGAACTGAAACACTGTTTCTTTGTGAATTCAGTTAGTTCCTAGTAGCCTGCTCTTGTAATATGTGTACTTTTAAAGATTTATAAAAATTTGTTGAGCCGAATCTGAGTAACATGTTGAATTCGGTTAGTTCCCAATAGGCAGTAGTAGTAATAAGTGGACTGTTCGGGATATAGAAAAATTTTCAGGAATGGAATCAAAATTTCTAGGCGAATTCAGTGAGTTCCCAATGGGACATGCTTGTATGAGTTTGCTTTTCATTATCGAGCAACATTTTAAGGAACGGAATCCAGGTATCATGGTGAATTGAGTAGGTTCCCAATAGGATTCGCATGTAATAAGCTTGTTATTCAAGATAGAGCAAAGTTTTAACGAACTGAAACACTGTTTCTTTGTGAATTCAGTTAGTTCCTAGTAGCCTGCTCTTGTAATATGTGTACTTTTAAAGATTTATAAAAATTTGGTGAGCCGAATCTGAGTAACATGTTGAATTCGGTTAGTTCCCAATAGGCAGTAGTAGTAATAAGTGGACTGTTCGGGATATAGAAAAATTTTCAGGAATGGAATCAAAATTTCTAGGCGAATTCAGTGAGTTCCCAATGGGACATGCTTGTATGAGTTTGCTTTTCATTATCGAGCAACATTTTAAAGAACGGAATCCAAGTATCATGGTGAATTGAGTAGGTTCCCAATAGGATTCACATGTAATAAGCTTGTTATTCAAGATAGAGCAAAGTTTTAATGAACTGAAACACTGTTTCTTTGTGAATTCAGTTAGTTCCTAGTAGCCTGCTCTGGTAATATGTGGACTTTTAAAGATTTAAAAATTTGGTTAGCCGATTCTGAGTAACATGGTGAATTCGGTTATGTTCCCAATAGGCCGCAGTAGTAATAAGTGGACTGTTCGGGATATAGAAAAATTTTCACGAATGGAATCAAAATTTCTAGGCGAATTCAGTGAGTTCCCAATGGGACATGCTTGTATGAGTTTGCTTTTCAATATCGAGCAACATTTTAAGGAACGGAATCCAAGTATCATGGTGAATTGAGTAGGTTCCCAATAGGATTCGCGTGTGATAAGCTTGTTATTCAAGATAGAGCAACGTTTTAACGAACTGAAACACTGTTTCTTTGTGAATTCAGTTAGTTCCTAGTAGCCTGCTCTTGTAATATGTGTACTTTTAAAGATTTATAAAATTTGGTGAGCCGAATCTGAGTAACATGGTGAATTCGGTTAGTTCCCAATAGGCCGCAGTAGTAATAAGTGGACTGTTCGGGATATAGAAAAATTTTAACGAATGGAATCAAAATTTCTAGGCGAATTCAGTGAGTTCCCAATGGGACATGCTTGTATGAGTTTGCTTTTCAATATTGAGCAACATTTTAATGAACGGAATCCAAGTATCATGGTGAATTGAGTAGGTTCCCAATAGGATTCGCATGTAATAAGCTTGTTATTCAAGATAGAGCAACGTTTTAACGAACTGAATCACTGTTTCTTTGTGAATTAAGTTAGTTCCTAGTAGCCTGCTTTTGTAATATGTGTACTTTTAAAGATATATAAAAAATTGGTGAGCCGAATCTGAGTAACATGGTGAATTCGGTTAGTTCCCAATAGGCCGCAGTAGTAATAAGTGGACTGTTCGGGATATAGAAAAATTTTCACGAATGGAATCAAAATTTCTAGGCGAATTCAGTGAGTTCCCAATGGGACATGCTTGTATGAGTTTGCTTTTCAATATCGAGCAACATTTTAATGAACGGAATCCAAGTATCATGGTGAATTGAGTAGGTTCCCAATAGGATTCGCGTGTAATAAGCTTGTTATTCAAGATAGAGCAACGTTTTAACGAACTGAAACACTGTTTCTTTGTGAATTCAGTTAGTTCCTAGTAGCCTGCTCTGGTAATATGTGGACTTTTAAAGATTTATAAAAATTTGGTGAGCCGATTCTGAGTAACATGGTGAATTCGGTTATGTTCCCAATAGGCCGCAGTAGTAATAAGTGGACTGTTCGGGATATAGAAAAATTTTCACGAATGGAATCAAAATTTCTAGGCGAATTCAGTGAGTTCCCAATGGGACATGCTTGTATGAGTTTGCTTTTCAATATCGAGCAACATTTTAAGGAACGGAATCCAAGTATCATGGTGAATTGAGTAGGTTCCCAATCGGATTCGCGTGTGATAAGCTTGTTATTCAAGATAGAGCAACGTTTTAACGAACTGAAACACTGTTTCTTTGTGAATTCAGTTAGTTCCTAGTAGCCTGCTCTTGTAATATGTGTACTTTTAAAGATTTATAAAATTTGGTGAGCCGTATCTGAGTAACATGTTGAATTCGGTTAGTTCCCAATAGGCCGCAGTAGTAATAAGTGGACTGTTCGGGATATAGAAAAATTTTCACGAATGGAATCAAAATTTCTAGGCGAATTCAGTGAGTTCCCAATGGGACATGCTTGTATGAGTTTGCTTTTCAATATCGAGCAACATTTTAATGAACGGAATCCAAGTATCATGGTGAATTGAGTAGGTTCCCAATAGGATTCGCGTGTAATAAGCTTGTTATTCAAGATAGAGCAACGTTTTAACGAACTGAAACACTGTTTCTTTGTGAATTCAGTTAGTTCCTAGTAGCCTGCTCTTGTAATATGTGTACTTTTAAAGATTTATAAAAATTTGGTGAGCCGAATCTGAGTAACATGTTGAATTCGGTTAGTTCCCAATAGGCAGTAGTAGTAATAAGTGGACTGTTCGGGATATAGAAAAATTTTCAGGAATGGAATCAAAATTTCTAGGCGAATTCAGTGAGTTCCCAATGGGACATGCTTGTATGAGTTTGCTTTTCATTATCGAGCAACATTTTAAGGAACGGAATCCAAGTATCATGGTGAATTGAGTAGGTTCCCAATAGGATTCACATGTAATAAGCTTGTTATTCAAGATAGAGCAAAGTTTTAACGAACTGAAACACTGTTTCTTTGTGAATTCAGTTAGTTCCTAGTAGCCTGCTCTTGTAATATGTGTGCTTTTAAAGATTTATAAAAATTTGGTGAGCCGAATCTGAGTAACATGGTGAATTCGGTTAGTTCCCAATAGGCCGCAGTAGTAATAAGTGGACTGTTCGGGATATAGAAAATTTTCACGAATGGAATCAAAATTTCTAGGCGAATTCATTGAGTTCCAAATGGGACATGCTTGTATGAGTTTGCTTTTCAATATCGAGCAACATTTTAAGGAACGGAATCAAAGTATCATGGTGAATTGAGTAGGTTCCCAATAGGATTCGCGTGTAATAAGCTTGTTATTCAAGATAGAGCAACGTTTTAACGAACTGAAACACTGTTTCTTTTTGAATTCAGTTAGTTCCTAGTAGCCTGCTCTTGTAATATGTGTGCTTTTAAAGATTTATAAAAATTTGGTGAGCCGAATCTGAGTAACATGGTGAATTCGGTTAGTTCCCAATAGGCCGCAGTAGTAATAAGAGGACTGTTCGGGATATAGAAAAATTTTCACGAATGGAATCAAAATTTCTAGGCGAATTCAGTGAGTTCCCAATGGGACATGCTTGTATGAGTTTGCTTTTCATTATCGAGCAACATTTTAAGGAACGGAATCCAAGTCTCATGGTGAATTGAGTAGGTTCCCAATAGGATTCACATGTAATAAGCTTGTTATTCAAGATAGAGCAAAGTTTTAACGAACTGAAACACTGTTTCTTTGTGAATTCAGTTAGTTCCTAGTAGCCTGCTCTGGTAATATGTGGACTTTTAAAGATTTATAAAAATTTGGTGAGCCGATTCTGAGTAACATGGTGAATTCGGTTATGTTCCCAATAGGCCGCAGTAGTAATAAGTGGACTGTTCGGGATATAGAAAAATTTTCACGAATGGAATCAAAATTTCTAGGCGAATTCAGTGAGTTCCCAATGGGACATGCTTGTATGAGTTTGCTTTTCAATATCGAGCAACATTTTAAGGAACGGAATCCAAGTATCATGGTGAATTGAGTAGGTTCCCAATAGGATTCGCGTGTAATAAGCTTGTTATTCAAGATAGAGCAACGTTTTAACGAACTGAAACACTGTTTCTTTGTGAATTCAGTTAGTTCCTAGTAGCCTGCTCTTGTAATATGTGTACTTTTAAAGATATATAAAAAATTGGTGAGCCGAATCTGAGTAACATGGTGAATTCGGTTAGTTCCCAATAGGCCGCAGTAGTAATAAGTGGACTGTTCGGGATATAGAAAAATTTTCACGAATGGAATCAAAATTTCTAGGCGAATTCACTGAGTTCCCAATGGGACATGCTTGTATGAGTTTGCTTTTCAATATCGAGCAACATTTTAATGAACGGAATCCAAGTATCATGGTGAATTGAGTAGGTTCCCAATAGGATTCGCGTGTAATAAGCTTGTTATTCAAGATAGAGCAACGTTTTAACGAACTGAAACACTGTTTCTTTGTGAATTCAGTTAGTTCCTAGTAGCCTGCTCTTGTAATATGTGTACTTTTAAAGATTTATAAAAATTTGGTGAGCCGAATCTGAGTAACATGTTGAATTCGGTTAGTTCCCAATAGGCATTAGTAGTAATAAGTGGACTGTTCGGGATATAGAAAAATTTTCAGGAATGGAATCAAAATTTCTAGGCGAATTCAGTGAGTTCCCAATGGGACATGCTTGTATGAGTTTGCTTTTCATTATCGAGCAACATTTTAAGGAACGGAATCCAAGTATCATGGTGAATTGAGTAGGTTCCCAATAGGATTCACATGTAATAAGCTTGTTATTCAAGATAGAGCAAAGTTTTAACGAACTGAAACACTGTTTCTTTGTGAATTCAGTTAGTTCCTAGTAGCCTGCTCTGGTAATATGTGGACTTTTAAAGATTTATAAAAATTTGGTGAGCCGATTCTGAGTAACATGGTGAATTCGGTTATGTTCCCAATAGGCCGCAGTAGTAATAAGTGGACTGTTCGGGATATAGAAAAATTTTCACGAATGGAATCAAAATTTCTAGGCGAATTCAGTGAGTTCCCAATGGGACATGCTTGTATGAGTTTGCTTTTCAATATCGAGCAACATTTTAAGGAACGGAATCCAAGTATCATGGTGAATTGAGTAGGTTCCCAATAGGATTCGCGTGTGATAAGCTTGTTATTCAAGATAGAGCAACGTTTTAACGAACTGAAACACTGTTTCTTTGTGAATTCAGTTAGTTCCTAGTAGCCTGCTCTTGTAATATGTGTACTTTTAAAGATTTATAAAAATTTGGTGAGCCGAATCTGAGTAACATGTTGAATTCGGTTAGTTCCCAATAGGCAGTAGTAGTAATAAGTGGACTGTTCGGGATATAGAAAAATTTTCAGGAATGGAATCAAAATTTCTAGGCGAATTCAGTGAGTTCCCAATGGGACATGCTTGTATGAGTTTGCTTTTCATTATCGAGCAACATTTTAAGGAACGGAATCCAAGTATCATGGTGAATTGAGTAGGTTCCCAATAGGATTCACGTGTAATAAGCTTGTTATTCAAGATAGAGCAAAGTTTTAACGAACTGAAACACTGTTTCTTTGTGAATTCAGTTAGTTCCTAGTAGCCTGCTCTTGTAATATGTGTGCTTTTAAAGATTTATAAAAATTTGGTGAGCCGAATCTGAGTAACATGGTGAATTCGGTTAGTTCCCAATAGGCCGCAGTAGTAATAAGTGGACTGTTCGGGATATAGAAAATTTTCACGAATGGAAGCAAAATTTCTAGGCGAATTCAGTGAGTTCCAAATGGGACATGCTTGTATGAGTTTGCTTTTCAATATCGAGCAACATTTTAAGGAACGGAATCAAAGTATCATGGTGAATTGAGTAGGTTCCCAATAGGATTCGCGTGTAATAAGCTTGTTATTCAAGATAGAGCAACGTTTTAATGAACTGAAACAATGTTTCTTTGTGAATTCAGTTAGTTCCTAGTAGCCTGCTCTTGTAATATGTGTACTTTTAAAGATTTATAAAAATTTGGTGAGCCGAATCTGAGTAACATGGTGAATTCGGTTAGTTCCCAATGGGCCGCAGTAGTAATAAGTGGACTGTTCGGGATATAGAAAAATTTTCACGAATGGAATCAAAATTTCTAGGCGAATTCAGTGAGTTCCCAATGGGACATGCTTGTATGAGTTTGCTTTTCATTATCGAGCAACATTTTAAGGAACGGAATCCAAGTCTCATGGTGAATTGAGTAGGTTCCCAATAGGATTCACATGTAATAAGCTTGTTATTCAAGATAGAGCAAAGTTTTAACGAACTGAAACACTGTTTCTTTGTGAATTCAGTTAGTTCCTAGTAGCCTGCTCTGGTAATATGTGGACTTTTAAAGATTTATAAAAATTTGGTGAGCCGATTCTGAGTAACATGGTGAATTCGGTTATGTTCCCAATAGGCCGCAGTAGTAATAAGTGGACTGTTCGGGATATAGAAAAATTTTCACGAATGGAATCAAAATTTCTAGGCGAATTCAGTGAGTTCCCAATGGGACATGCTTGTATGAGTTTGCTTTTCAATATCGAGCAACATTTTAAGGAACGGAATCCAAGTATCATGGTGAATTGAGTAGGTTCCCAATAGGATTCGCGTGTAATAAGCTTGTTATTCAAGATAGAGCAACGTTTTAACGAACTGAAACACTGTTTCTTTGTGAATTCAGTTAGTTCCTAGTAGCCTGCTCTTGTAATATGTGTACTTTTAAAGATTTATAAAATTTGGTGAGCCGAATCTGAATAACATGGTGAATTCGGTTAGTTCCCAATAGGCCGCAGTAGTAATAAGTGGACTGTTCGGGATATAGAAAAATTTTCACGAATGGAATCAAAATTTCTAGGCGAATTCACTGAGTTCCCAATGGGACATGCTTGTATGAGTTTGCTTTTCAATATCGAGCAACATTTTAATGAACGGAATCCAAGTATCATGGTGAATTGAGTAGGTTCCCAATAGGATTCGCATGTAATAAGCTTGTTATTCAAGATAGAGCAACGTTTTAACGAACTGAATCACTGTTTCTTTGTGAATTAAGTTAGTTCCTAGTAGCCTGCTTTTGTAATATGTGTACTTTTAAAGATATATAAAAAATTGGTGAGCCGAATCTGAGTAACATGGTGAATTCGGTTAGTTCCCAATAGGCCGCAGTAGTAATAAGTGGACTGTTCGGGATATAGAAAAATTTTCACGAATGGAATCAAAATTTCTAGGCGAATTCAGTGAGTTCCCAATGGGACATGCTTGTATGAGTTTGCTTTTCATTATCGAGCAACATTTTAAGGAACGGAATCCAAGTGTCATGGTGAATTGAGTAGGTTCCCAATAGGATTCACATGTAATAAGCTTGTTATTCAAGATAGAGCAAAGTTTTAACAAACTGAAACACTGTTTCTTTGTGAATTCAGTTAGTTCCTAGTAGCCTGCTCTTGTAATATGTGTACTTTTAAAGATTTATAAAAATTTGGTGAGCCGATTCTGAGTAACATGGTGAATTCGGTTAGTTCCCAATGGGCCGCAGTAGTAATAAGTGGACGGTTCGGGATATAGAAAAATTTTCACGAATGGAATCAAAATTTCTAGGCCAATTCAGTGAGTTCCCAATGGGACATGCTTGTATGAGTTTGCTTTTCATTATCGAGCAACATTATAAGGAACGGATTCCAAGTATCATGGTGAATTGAGTAGGTTCCCAATAGGATTCACATGTAATAAGCTTGTTATTCAAGATAGAGCAAAGTTTTAACGAACTGAAACACTGTTTCTTTGTGAATTCAGTTAGTTCGTAGTAGCCTGCTCTTGTAATATGTGTACTTTTAAAGATTTATAAAAATTTGGTGAGCCGAATCTGAGTAACATGGTGAATTCGGTTAGTTCCCAATTGGCCGCAGTTGTAATAAGTGGACTCTTCGGGATGTAGAAAATTTTCACGAATGGAATCCAAATTTCTAGGCGCATTCAGTGAGTTCGCAATGGGACATGCTTGTATGAGTTTGCTTTTCATTATTTAGCAACATTTTAAGGAACGGAATCCCAGTATCATGGTGAATTGAGTAGGTTCCCAATAGGATTCGCATGTAATAAGCTTGTTATTCAAGATAGAGCAACGTTTTAACGAACTGAAACACTGTTTCTTTTTGAATTCAGTTAGTTCCTAGTAGCCTGCTCTTGTAATATGTGTACTTTTAAAGATTTATAAAAATTTGGTGAGCCGAATCTGAGTAACATGGTGAATTCGGTTAGTTCCCAATAGGCCGCAGTAGTAATAAGTGGACTGTTCGGGATATAGAAAATTTTCACTAATGGAATCAAAATTTCTAGGCGAATTCAGTGAGTTCCCAATGGGACATGCTTGTATGAGTTTGCTTTTCAATATCGAGCAACATTTTAAGGAACGGAATCCAAGTATCATGGTGAATTGAGTAGGTTCCCAATAGGATTCACAGGTAATAAACTTGTTATTCAAGATAGAACAAAGTTTTAACGAACTGAAACACTGTTTCTTTGTGAATTCAGTTAGTTCCTAGTAGCCTGCTCTTGTAATATGTGTGCTTTTAAAGATTTATAAAAATTTGGTGAGCCGAATCTGAGTAACATGGTGAATTCGGTTAGTTCCCAATAGGCCGCAGTAGTAATAAGTGGACTGTTCGGGATATAGAAAAATTTTCACGAATGGAATCAAAATTTCTAGGCGAATTCAGTGAGTTCCCAATGGGACATGCTTGTATGAGTTTGCTTTTCATTATCGAGCAACATTTTAAGGAACGGAATCCAAGTCTCATGGTGAATTGAGTAGGTTCCCAATAGGATTCACATGTAATAAGCTTGTTATTCAAGATAGAGCAAAGTTTTAACGAACTGAAACACTGTTTCTTTGTGAATTCAGTTAGTTCCTAGTAGCCTGCTCTGGTAATATGTGGACTTTTAATTATTTATAAAAATTTGGTGAGCCGATTCTGAGTCACATGGTGAATTCGGTTATGTTCCCAATAGGCCGCAGTAGTAATAAGTGGACTGTTCGGGATATAGAAAAATTTTCACGAATGGAATCAAAATTTCTAGGCGAATTCACTGAGTTCCCAATGGGACATGCTTGTATGAGTTTGCTTTTCAATATCGAGCAACATTTTAATGAACGGAATCCACGTATCATGGTGAATTGAGTAGGTTCCCAATAGGATTCGCATGTAATAAGCTTGTTATTCAAGATAGAGCAACGTTTTAACGAACTGAATCACTGTTTCTTTGTGAATTAAGTTAGTTCCTAGTAGCCTGCTTTTGTAATATGTGTACTTTTAAAGATATATAAAAAATTGGTGAGCCGAATCTGAGTAACATGGTGAATTCGGTTAGTTCCCAATAGGCCGCAGTAGTAATAAGTGGACTGTTCGGGATATAGAAAAATTTTCACGAATGGAATCAAAATTTCTAGGCGAATTCAGTGAGTTCCCAATGGGACATGCTTGTATGAGTTTGCTTTTCATTATCGAGCAACATTTTAAGGAACGGAATCCAAGTATCATGGTGAATTGAGTAGGTTCCCAATAGGATTCACATGTAATAAGCTTGTTATTCAAGATAGAGCAAAGTTTTAACGAACTGAAACACTGTTTCTTTGTGAATTCAGTTAGTTCCTAGTAGCCTGCTCTGGTAATATGTGGACTTTTAAAGATTTATAAAAATTTGGTGAGCCGATTCTGAGTAACATGGTGAATTCGGTTATGTTCCCAATAGGCCGCAGTAGTAATAAGTGGACTGTTCGGGATATAGAAAAATTTTCACGAATGGAATCAAAATTTCTAGGCGAATTCAGTGAGTTCCCAATGGGACATGCTTGTATGAGTTTGCTTTTCAATATCGAGCAACATTTTAAGGAACGGAATCCAAGTATCATGGTGAATTGAGTAGGTTCCCAATAGGATTCGCGTGTGATAAGCTTGTTATTCAAGATAGAGCAACGTTTTAACGAACTGAAACACTGTTTCTTTGTGAATTCAGTTAGTTCCTAGTAGCCTGCTCTTGTAATATGTGTACTTTTAAAGATTTATAAAATTTGGTGAGCCGAATCTGAGTAACATGGTGAATTCGGTTAGTTCCCAATAGGCCGCAGTAGTAATAAGTGGACTGTTCGGGATATAGAAAAATTTTCACGAATGGAATCAAAATTTCTAGGCGAATTCAGTGAGTTCCCAATGGGACATGCTTGTATGAGTTTGCTTTTCAATATCGAGCAACATTTTAATGAACGGAATCCAAGTATCATGGTGAATTGAGTAGGTTCCAATAGGATTCGCGTGTAATAAGCTTGTTATTCAAGATAGAGCAACGTTTTAACGAACTGAAACACTGTTTCTTTGTGAATTCAGTTAGTTCCTAGTAGCCTGCTCTTGTAATATGTGTACTTTTAAAGATTTATAAAAATTTGGTGAGCCGAATCTGAGTAACATGTTGAATTCGGTTAGTTCCCAATAGGCAGTAGTAGTAATAAGTGGACTGTTCGGGATATAGAAAAATTTTCAGGAATGGAATCAAAATTTCTAGGCGAATTCAGTGAGTTCCCAATGGGACATGCTTGTATGAGTTTGCTTTTCATTATCGAGCAACATTTTAAGGAACGGAATCCAAGTATCATGGTGAATTGAGTAGGTTCCCAATAGGATTCACATGTAATAAGCTTGTTATTCAAGATAGAGCAAAGTTTTAACGAACTGAAACACTGTTTCTTTGTGAATTCAGTTAGTTCCTAGTAGCCTGCTCTTGTAATATGTGTGCTTTTAAAGATTTATAAAAATTTGGTGAGCCGAATCTGAGTAACATGGTGAATTCGGTTAGTTCCCAATAGGCCGCAGTAGTAATAAGTGGATTGTTCGGGATATAGAAAATTTTCACGAATGGAATCAAAATTTCTAGGCGAATTCAGTGAGTTCCAAATGGGACATGCTTGTATGAGTTTGCTTTTCAATATCGAGCAACATTTTAAGGAACGGAATCAAAGTATCATGGTGAATTGAGTAGGTTCCCAATAGGATTCGCGTGTAATAAGCTTGTTATTCAAGATAGAGCAACGTTTTAATGAACTGAAACAATGTTTCTTTGTGAATTCTGTTAGTTCCTAGTAGCCTGCTCTTGTAATATGTGTACTTTTAAAGATTTATAAAAATTTGGTGAGCCGAATCTGAGTAACATGGTGAATTCGGTTAGTTCCCAATGGGCCGCAGTAGTAATAAGTGGACTGTTCGTGATATAGAAAAATTTTCACGAATGGAATCAAAATTTCTAGGCGAATTCAGTGAGTTCCCAATGGGACATGCTTGTATGAGTTTGCTTTTCATTATCTAGCAACATTTTAAGGAACGGAATCCCAGTATCATGGTGAATTGAGTAGGTTCCCAATAGGATTCGCATGTAATAAGCTTGTTATTCAAGATAGAGCAACGTTTTAACGAACTGAAACACTGTTTCTTTTTGAATTCAGTTAGTTCCTAGTAGCCTGCTCTTGTAATATGTGTACTTTTAAAGATTTATAAAAATTTGGTGAGCCGAATCTGAGTAACATGGTGAATTCGGTTAGTTCCCAATAGGCCGCAGTAGTAATAAGTGGACTGTTCGGGATATAGAAAATTTTCACGAATGGAATCAAAATTTCTAGGCGAATTCAGTGAGTTCCCAATGGGACATGCTTGTATGAGTTTGCTTTTCAATATCGAGCAACATTTTAAGGAACGGAATCCAAGTATCATGCTGAATTGAGTAGGTTCCCAATAGGATTCACAGGTAATAAACTTGTTATTCAAGATAGAGCAACGTTTTAACGAACTGAAACACTGTTTCTTTGTGAATTCAGTTAGTTCCTAGTAGCCTGCTCTTGTAATATGTGTGCTTTTAAAGATTTATAAAAATTTGGTGAGCCGAATCTGAGTAACATGGTGAATTCGGTTAGTTCCCAATAGGCCGCAGTAGTAATAAGAGGACTGTTCGGGATATAGAAAAATTTTCACGAATGGAATCAAAATTTCTAGGCGAATTCAGTGAGTTCCCAATGGGACATGCTTGTATGAGTTTGCTTTTCATTATCGAGCAACATTTTAAGGAACGGAATCCAAGTCTCATGGTGAATTGAGTAGGTTCCCAATAGGATTCACATGTAATAAGCTTGTTATTCAAGATAGAGCAAAGTTTTAACGAACTGAAACACTGTTTCTTTGTGAATTCAGTTAGTTCCTAGTAGCCTGCTCTGGTAATATGTGGACTTTTACAGATTTATAAAAATTTGGTGAGCCGATTCTGAGTAACATGGTGAATTCGGTTATGTTCCCAATAGGCCGCAGTAGTAATAAGTGGACTGTTCGGGATATAGAAAAATTTTCACGAATGGAATCAAAATTTCTAGGCGAATTCAGTGAGTTCCCAATGGGACATGCTTGTATGAGTTTGCTTTTCAATATCTAGCAACATTTTTAGGAACGGAATCCAAGTATCATGGTGAATTGAGTAGGTTCCCAATAGGATTCGCGTGTAATAAGCTTGTTATTCAAGATAGAGCAACGTTGTAACGAACTGAAACACTGTTTCTTTGTGAATTCAGTTAGTTCCTAGTAGCCTGCTCTTGTAATATGTGTACTTTTAAAGATTTATAAAAGTTGGTGAGCCGAATCTGAATAACATGGTGAATTCGGTTAGTTCCCAATAGGCCGCAGTAGTAATAAGTGGACTGTTCGGGATATAGAAAAATTTTCACGAATGGAATCAAAATTTCTAGGCGAATTCAGTGAGTTCCCAATGGGACATGCTTGTATGAGTTTGCTTTTCAATATCGAGCAACATTTTAATGAACGGAATCCAAGTATCATGGTGAATTGAGTAGGTTCCCAATAGGATTCGCATGTAATAAGCTTGTTATTCAAGATAGAGCAACGTTTTAACGAACTGAATCACTGTTTCTTTGTGAATTAAGTTAGTTCCTAGTAGCCTGCTTTTGTAATATGTGTACTTTTAAAGATATATAAAAAATTGGTGAGCCGAATCTGAGTAACATGGTGAATTCGGTTAGTTCCCAATAGGCCGCAGTAGTAATAAGTGGACTGTTCGGGATATAGAAAAATTTTCACGAATGGAATCAAAATTTCTAGGCGAATTCAGTGAGTTCCCAATGGGACATGCTTGTATGAGTTTGCTTTTCATTATCGAGCAACATTTTAAGGAACGGAATCCAAGTGTCATGGTGAATTGAGTAGGTTCCCAATAGGATTCACATGTAATAAGCTTGTTATTCAAGATAGAGCAAAGTTTTAACAAACTGAAACACTGTTTCTTTGTGAATTCAGTTAGTTCCTAGTAGCCTGCTCTTGTAATATGTGTACTTTTAAAGATTTATAAAAATTTGGTGAGCCGATTCTGAGTAACATGGTGAATTCGGTTAGTTCCCAATGGGCCGCAGTAGTAATAAGTGGACTGTTAGGGATATAGAAAAATTTTCACGAATGGAATCAAAATTTCTAGGCCAATTCAGTGAGTTCCCAATGGGACATGCTTGTATGAGTTTGCTTTTCATTATCGAGCAACATTATAAGGAACGGATTCCAAGTATCATGGTGAATTGAGTAGGTTCCCAATAGGATTCACATGTAATAAGCTTGCTATTCAAGATAGAGCAAAGTTTTAACGAACTGAAACACTGTTTCTTTGTGAATTCAGTTAGTTCGTAGTAGCCTGCTCTTGTAATATGTGTACTTTTAAAGATTTATAAAAATTTGGTGAGCCGAATCTGAGTAACATGGTGAATTCGGTTAGTTCCCAATTGGCCGCAGTTGTAATAAGTGGACTCTTCGGGATGTAGAAAATTTTCACGAATGGAATCCAAATTTCTAGGCGCATTCAGTGAGTTCCCAATGGGACATGCTTGTATGAGTTTGCTTTTCATTATTTAGCAACATTTTAAGGAACGGAATCCCAGTATCATGGTGAATTGAGTAGGTTCCCAATAGGATTCGCATGTAATAAGCTTGTTATTCAAGATAGAGCAAAGTTTTAACGAACTGAAACACTGTTTCTTTGTGAATTCAGTTAGTTCCTAGTAGCCTGCTCTTGTAATATGTGTGCTTTTAAAGATTTATAAAAATTTGGTGAGCCGAATCTGAGTAACATGGTGAATTCGGTTAGTTCCCAATAGGCCGCAGTAGTAATAAGTGGACTGTTCGGGATATAGAAAAATTTTCACGAATGGAATCAAAATTTCTAGGCGAATTCAGTGAGTTCCCAATTGGACATGCTTGTATGAGTTTGCTTTTCATTATCGAGCAACATTTTAAGGAACGGAATCCAAGTCTCATGGTGAATTGAGTATGTTCCCAATAGGATTCACATGTAATAAGCTTGTTATTCAAGATAGAGCAAAGTTTTAACGAACTGAAACACTGTTTCTTTGTGAATTCAGTTAGTTCCTAGTAGCCTGCTCTGGTAATATGTGGACTTTTAAAGATTTATAAAAATTTGGTGAGCCGATTCTGAATAACATGGTGAATTCGGTTATGTTCCCAATAGGCCGCAGTAGTAATAAGTGGACTGTTCGGGATATAGAAAAATTTTCACGAATGGAATCAAAATTTCTAGGCGAATTCACTGAGTTCCCAATGGGACATGCTTGTATGAGTTTGCT
This sequence comes from Rattus norvegicus, assembly GCF_021556685.1. NCBI lineage: Eukaryota > Metazoa > Chordata > Mammalia > Rodentia > Muridae > Rattus > Rattus norvegicus. Next base: position 10,027,145 of record NC_141544.1, read on the forward strand.
TTTCAATATCGAGCAACATTTTAATGAACGGAATCCAAGTATCATGGTGAATTGAGTAGGTTCCCAATAGGATTCGCATGTAATAAGCTTGTTATTCAATATAGAGCAACGTTTTAACGAACTGAATCACTGTTTCTTTGTGAATTAAGTTAGTTCCTAGTAGCCTGCTTTTGTAATATATGTACTTTTAAAGATATATAAAAAATTGGTGAGCCGAATCTGAGTAACATGGTGAATTCGGTTAGTTCCCAATAGGCCGCAGTAGTAATAAGTGGACTGTTCGGGATATAGAAAAATTTTCACGACTGGAATCAAAATTTCTAGGCGAATTCAGTGAGTTCCCAATGGGACATGCTTGTATGAGTTTGCTTTTCATTACCGAGCAACATTTTAAGGAACGGAATCCAAGTGTCATGGTGAATTGAGTAGGTTCCCAATAGGATTCACATGTAATAAGCTTGTTATTCAAGATAGAGCAAAGTTTTAACAAACTGAAACACTGTTTCTTTGTGAATTCAGTTAGTTCCTAGTAGCCTGCTCTTGTAATATGTGTGCTTTTAAAGATTTATAAAAATTTGGTGAGCCGAATCTGAGTAACATGGTGAATTCGGTTAGTTCCCAATTGGCCGCAGTTGTAATAAGTGGACTCTTCGGGATGTAGAAAATTTTCACGAATGGAATCCAAATTTCTAGGCGCATTCAGTGAGTTCCCAATGGGACATGCTTGTATGAGTTTGCTTTTCATTATCTAGCAACATTTTAAGGAACGGAATCCCAGTATCATGGTGAATTGAGTAGGTTCCCAATAGGATTCGCATGTAATAAGCTTGTTATTCAAGATAGAGCAACGTTTTAACGAACTGAAACACTGTTTCTTTTTGAATTCAGTTAGTTCCTAGTAGCCTGCTCTTGTAATATGTGTACTTTTAAAGATTTATAAAAATTTGGTGAGCCGAATCTGAGTAACATGGTGAATTCGGTTAGTTCCCAATAGGCCGCAGTAGTAATAAGTGGACTGTTCGGGATATAGAAAATTTTCACGAATGGAATCAAAATTTCTAGGCGAATTCACTGAGTTCCCAATGGGACATGCTTGTATGAGTTTGCTTTTCAATATCGAGCAACATTTTAATGAACGGAATCCAAGTATCATGGTGAATTGAGTAGGTTCCCAATAGGATTCGCATGTAATAAGCTTGTTATTCAAGATAGAGCAACGTTTTAACGAACTGAATCACTGTTTCTTTGTGAATTAAGTTAGTTCCTAGTAGCCTGCTTTTGTAATATGTGTACTTTTAAAGATATATAAAAAATTGGTGAGCCGAATCTGAGTAACATGGTGAATTCGGTTAGTTCCCAATAGGCCGCAGTAGTAATAAGTGGACTGTTCGGGATATAGAAAAATTTTCACGAATGGAATCAAAATTTCTAGGCGAATTCAGTGAGTTCCCAATGGGACATGCTTGTATGAGTTTGCTTTTCATTATCGAGCAACATTTTAAGGAACGGAATCCAAGTGTCATGGTGAATTGAGTAGGTTCCCAATAGGATTCACATGTAATAAGCTTGTTATTCAAGATAGAGCAAAGTTTCACCAAACTGAAACACTGTTTCTTTGTGAATTCAGTTAGTTCCTAGTAGCCTGCTCTTGTAATATGTGTACTTTTAAAGATTTATAAAAATTTGGTGAGCCGATTCTGAGTAACATGGTGAATTCGGTTAGTTCCCAATGGGCCGCAGTAGTAATAAGTGGACTGTTCGGGATATAGAAAAATTTTCAGGAATGGAATCAAAATTTCTAGGCGAATTCAGTGAGTTCCCAATGGGACATGCTTGTATGAGTTTGCTTTTCAATATCGAGCAACATTTTAAGGAACGGAATCCAAGTATCATGGTGAATTGAGTAGGTTCCCAATAGGATTCACATGTAATAAGCTTGTTATTCAAGATAGAGCAAAGTTTTAACGAACTGAAACACTGTTTCTTTGTGAATTCAGTTAGTTCCTAGTAGCCTGCTCTTGTAATATGTGTGCTTTTAAAGATTTATAAAAATTGGGTGAGCCGAATCTGAGTAACATGGTGAATTCGGTTAGTTCCCAATAGGCCGCAGTAGTAATAAGTGGACTGTTCGGGATATAGAAAATTTTCACGAATGGAATCAAAATTTCTAGGCGAATTCAGTGAGTTCCAAATGGGACATGCTTGTATGAGTTTGCTTTTCAATATCGAGCAACATTTTAAGGAACGGAATCAAAGTATCATGCTGAATTGAGTAGGTTCCCAATAGGATTCGCGTGTAATAAGCTTGTTATTCAAGATAGAGCAACGTTTTAATGAACTGAAACAATGTTTCTTTGTGAATTCAGTTAGTTCCTAGTAGCCTGCTCTTGTAATATGTGTACTTTTAAAGATTTGTAAAAATTTGGTGAGCCGAATCTGAGTAACATGGTGAATTCGGTTAGTTCCCAATGGGCCGCAGTAGTAATAAGTGGACTGTTCGGGATATAGAAAAATTTTCACTAATGGAATCAAAATTTCTAGGCGAATTCAGTGAGTTCCCAATGGGACATGCTTGTATGAGTTTGCTTTTCATTATCGAGCAACATTATAAGGAACGGATTCCAAGTATCATGGTGAATTGAGTAGGTTCCCAATAGGATTCACATGTAATAAGCTTGTTATTCAAGATAGAGCAAAGTTTTAACGAACTGAAACACTGTTTCTTTGTGAATTCAGTTAGTTCCTAGTAGCCTGCTCTTGTAATATGTGTGCTTTTAAAGATTTATAAAAATTTGGTGAGCCGAATCTGAGTAACATGGTGAATTCGGTTAGTTCCCAATAGGCCGCAGTAGTAATAAGTGGACTGTTCGGGATATAGAAAAATTTTCACGAATGGAATCAAAATTTCTAGGCGAATTCAGTGAGTTCCCAATGGGACATGCTTGTATGAGTTTGCTTTTCATTATCGAGCAACATTTTAAGGAACGGAATCCAAGTCTCATGGTGAATTGAGTAGGTTCCCAATAGGATTCACATGTAATAAGCTTGTTATTCAAGATAGAGCAACGTTTTAACGAACTGAAACACTGTTTCTTTGTGAATTCAGTTAGTTCCTAGTAGCCTGCTCTGGTAATATGTGGACTTTTAAAGATTTATAAAAATTTGTTGAGCCGATTCTGAGTAACATGGTGAATTCGGTTATGTTCCCAATAGGCCGCAGTAGTAATAAGTGGACTGTTCGGGATATAGAAAAATTTTCACGAATGGAATCAAAATTTCTAGGCGAATTCAGTGAGTTCCCAATGGGACATGCTTGTATGAGTTTGCTTTTCAATATCGAGCAACATTTTAAGGAACGGAATCCAAGTATCATGGTGAATTGAGTAGGTTCCCAATAGGATTCGCGTGTAATAAGCTTGTTATTCAAGATAGAGCAAAGTTTTAACAAACTGAAACACTGTTTCTTTGTGAATTCAGTTAGTTCCTAGTAGCCTGCTCTTGTAATATGTGTACTTTTAAAGATTTATAAAAATTTGGTGAGCCGATTCTGAGTAACATGGTGAATTCGGTTAGTTCCCAATGGGCCGCAGTAGTAATTAGTGGATTGTTCGGGATATAGAAAAATTTTCACGAATGGAATCAAAATTTCTAGGCGAATTCAGTGAGTTCCCAATGGGACATGCTTGTATGAGTTTGCTTTTCATTATCGAGCAACATTATAAGGAACGGATTCCAAGTATCATGGTGAATTGAGTAGGTTCCCAATAGGATTCACATGTAATAAGCTTGTTATTCAAGATAGAGCAAAGTTTTAACAAACTGAAACACTGTTTCTTTGTGAATTCAGTTAGTTCGTAGTAGCCTGCTCTTGTAATATGTGTACTTTTAAAGATTTATAAAAATTTGGTGAGCCGAATCTGAGTAACATGGTGAATTCGGTTAGTTCCCAATTGGCCGCAGTTGTAATAAGTGGACTCTTCGGGATGTAGAAAATTTTCACGAATGGAATCCAAATTTCTAGGCGCATTCAGTGAGTTCCCAATGGGACATGCTTGTATGAGTTTGCTTTTCATTATCGAGCAACATTTTAAGGAACGGAATCCCAGTATCATGGTGAATTGAGTAGGTTCCCAATAGGATTCGCATGTAATAAGCTTGTTATTCAAGATAGAGCAACGTTTTAACGAACTGAAACACGGTTTCTTTGTGAATTCAGTTAGTTCCTAGTAGCCTGCTCTTGTAATATGTGTACTTTTAAAGATTTATAAAAATTTGGTGAGCCGAATCTGAGTAACGTGGTGAATTCGGTTAGTTCCCAATAGGCCGCAGTAGTAATAAGTGGACTGTTCGGGATATAGAAAATTTTCACGAATGGAATCAAAATTTCTAGGCGAATTCAGTGAGTTCCCAATGGGACATGCTTGTATGAGTTTGCTTTTCAATATCGAGCAACATTTTAAGGAACGGAATCCAAGTATCATGGTGAATTGAGTAGGTTCCCAATAGGATTCACAGGTAATAAACTTGTTATTCAAGATAGAGCAAAGTTTTAACGAACTGAAACACTGTTTCTTTGTGAATTCAGTTAGTTCCTAGTAGCCTGCTCTTGTAATATGTGTGCTTTTAAAGATTTATAAAAATTTGGTGAGCCGAATCTGAGTAACATGGTGAATTCGGTTAGTTCCCAATAGGCCGCAGTAGTAATAAGTGGACTGTTCGGGATATAGAAAAATTTTCACGAATGGAATCCAAATTTCTAGGCGAATTCAGTGAGTTCCAAATGGGACATGCTTGTATGAGTTTGCTTTTCAATATCGAGCAACATTTTAAGGAACGGAATCAAAGTATCATGCTGAATTGAGTAGGTTCCCAATAGGATTCGCGTGTAATAAGCTTGTTATTCAAGATAGAGCAACGTTTTAATGAACTGAAACAATGTTTCTTTGTGAATTCAGTTAGTTCCTAGTAGCCTGCTCTTGTAATATGTGTACTTTTAAAGATTTATAAAAATTTGGTGAGCCGAATCTGAGTAACATGGTGAATTCGGTTAGTTCCCAATGGGCCGCAGTAGTAATAAGTGGACTGTTCGGGATATAGAAAAATTTTCACTAATGGAATCAAAATTTCTAGGCGAATTCAGTGAGTTCCCAATGGGACATGCTTGTATGAGTTTGCTTTTCATTATCGAGCAACATTATAAGGAACGGATTCCAAGTATCATGGTGAATTGAGTAGGTTCCCAATAGGATTCACATGTAATAAGCTTGTTATTCAAGATAGAGCAAAGTTTTAACGAACTGAAACACTGTTTCTTTGTGAATTCAGTTAGTTCCTAGTAGCCTGCTCTTGTAATATGTGTGCTTTTAAAGATTTATAAAAATTTGGTGAGCCGAATCTGAGTAACATGGTGAATTCGGTTAGTTCCCAATAGGCCGCAGTAGTAATAAGTGGACTGTTCGGGATATAGAAAAATTTTCACGAATGGAATCAAAATTTCTAGGCGAATTCAGTGAGTTCCCAATGGGACATGCTTGTATGAGTTTGCTTTTCATTATCGAGCAACATTTTAAGGAACGGAATCCAAGTCTCATGGTGAATTGAGTAGGTTCCCAATAGGATTCACATGTAATAAGCTTGTTATTCAAGATAGAGCAAAGTTTTAACGAACTGAAACACTGTTTCTTTGTGAATTCAGTTAGTTCCTAGTAGCCTGCTCTGGTAATATGTGGACTTTTAAAGATTTATAAAAATTTGTTGAGCCGATTCTGAGTAACATGGTGAATTCGGTTATGTTCCCAATAGGCCGCAGTAGTAATAAGTGGACTGTTCGGGATATAGAAAAATTTTCACGAATGGAATCAAAATTTCTAGGCGAATTCAGTGAGTTCCCAATGGGACATGCTTGTATGAGTTTGCTTTTCAATATCGAGCAACATTTTAAGGAACGGAATCCAAGTATCATGTTGAATTGAGTAGGTTCCCAATAGGATTCGCGTGTAATAAGCTTGTTATTCAAGATAGAGCAAAGTTTTAACAAACTAAACACTGTTTCTTTGTGAATTCAGTTAGTTCCTAGTAGCCTGCTCTTGTAATATGTGTACTTTTAAAGATTTATAAAAATTTGGTGAGCCGATTCTGAGTAACATGGTGAATACGGTTAGTTCCCAATGGGCCGCAGTAGTAATTAGTGGATTGTTCGGGATATAGAAAAATTTTCACGAATGGAATCAAAATTTCTAGGCGAATTCAGTGAGTTCCCAATGGGACATGCTTGTATGAGTTTGCTTTTCATTATCGAGCAACATTATAAGGAACGGATTCCAAGTATCATGGTGAATTGAGTAGGTTCCCAATAGGATTCACATGTAATAAGCTTGTTATTCAAGATAGAGCAAAGTTTTAACAAACTGAAACACTGTTTCTTTGTGAATTCAGTTAGTTCGTAGTAGCCTGCTCTTGTAATATGTGTACTTTTAAAGATTTATAAAAATTTGGTGAGCCGAATCTGAGTAACATGGTGAATTCGGTTAGTTCCCAATTGGCCGCAGTTGTAATAAGTGGACTCTTCGGGATGTAGAAAATTTTCACGAATGGAATCCAAATTTCTAGGCGCATTCAGTGAGTTCCCAATGGGACATGCTTGTATGAGTTTGCTTTTCATTATCGAGCAACATTTTAAGGAACGGAATCCCAGTATCATGGTGAATTGAGTAGGTTCCCAATAGGATTCGCATGTAATAAGCTTGTTATTCAAGATAGAGCAACGTTTTAACGAACTGAAACACGGTTTCTTTGTGAATTCAGTTAGTTCCTAGTAGCCTGCTCTTGTAATATGTGTACTTTTAAAGATTTATAAAAATTTGGTGAGCCGAATCTGAGTAACGTGGTGAATTCGGTTAGTTCCCAATAGGCCGCAGTAGTAATAAGTGGACTGTTCGGGATATAGAAAATTTTCACGAATGGAATCAAAATTTCTAGGCGAATTCAGTGAGTTCCCAATGGGACATGCTTGTATGAGTTTGCTTTTCAATATCGAGCAACATTTTAAGGAACGGAATCCAAGTATCATGGTGAATTGAGTAGGTTCCCAATAGGATTCACAGGTAATAAACTTGTTATTCAAGATAGAGCAAAGTTTTAACGAACTGAAACACTGTTTCTTTGTGAATTCAGTTAGTTCCTAGTAGCCTGCTCTTGTAATATGTGTGCTTTTAAAGATTTATAAAAATTTGGTGAGCCGAATCTGAGTAACATGGTGAATTCGGTTAGTTCCCAATAGGCCGCAGTAGTAATAAGTGGACTGTTCGGGATATAGAAAAATTTTCACGAATGGAATCAAAATTTCTAGGCGAATTCAGTGAGTTCCCAATGGGACATTCTTGTATGAGTTTGCTTTTCATTATCGAGCAACATTTTAAGGAACGGAATCCAAGTCTCATGGTGAATTGAGTAGGTTCCCAATAGGATTCACATGTAATAAGCTTGTTATTCAAGATAGAGCAAAGTTTAAAGAACTGAAACACTGTTTCTTTGTGAATTCAGTTAGTTCCTAGTAGCCTGCTCTGGTAATATGTGTACTTTTAAAGATTTATAAAAATTTGGTGAGCCGATTCTGAGTAACATGGTGAATTCGGTTATGTTCCCAATAGGCCGCAGTAGTAATAAGTGGACTGTTCGGGATATAGAAAAATTTTCACGAATGGAATCAAAATTTCTAGGCGAATTCAGTGAGTTCCCAATGGGACATGCTTGTATGAGTTTGCTTTTCATTATCGAGCAACATTATAAGGAACGGATTCCAAGTATCATGGTGAATTGAGTAGGTTCCCAATAGGATTCACATGTAATAAGCTTGTTATTCAAGATAGAGCAAAGTTTTAACGAACTGAAACACTGTTTCTTTGTGAATTCAGTTAGTTCGTAGTAGCCTGCTCTTGTAATATGTGTACTTTTAAAGATTTATAAAAATTTGGTGAGCCGAATCTGAGTAACATGGTGAATTCGGTTAGTTCCCAATTGGCCGCAGTTGTAATAAGTGGACTCTTCGGGATGTAGAAAATTTTCACGAATGGAATCCAAATTTCTAGGCGCATTCAGTGAGTTCCCAATGGGACATGCTTGTATGAGTTTGCTTTTCATTATCTAGCAACATTTTAAGGAACGGAATCCCAGTATCATGGTGAATTGAGTAGGTTCCCAATAGGATTCGCATGTAATAAGCTTGTTATTCAAGATAGAGCAACGTTTTAACGAACTGAAACACTGTTTCTTTTTGAATTCAGTTAGTTCCTAGTAGCCTGCTCTTGTAATATGTGTACTTTTAAAGATTTATAAAAATTTGGTGAGCCGAATCTGAGTAACATGGTGAATTCGGTTAGTTCCCAATAGGCCGCAGTAGTAATAAGTGGACTGTTCGGGATATAGAAAATTTTCACGAATGGAATCAAAATTTCTAGGCGAATTCACTGAGTTCCCAATGGGACATGCTTGTATGAGTTTGCTTTTCAATATCGAGCAACATTTTAATGAACGGAATCCAAGTATCATGGTGAATTGAGTAGGTTCCCAATAGGATTCGCATGTAATAAGCTTGTTATTCAAGATAGAGCAACGTTTTAACGAACTGAATCACTGTTTCTTTGTGAATTAAGTTAGTTCCTAGTAGCCTGCTTTTGTAATATGTGTACTTTTAAAGATATATAAAAAATTGGTGAGCCGAATCTGAGTAACATGGTGAATTCGGTTAGTTCCCAATAGGCCGCAGTAGTAATAAGTGGACTGTTCGGGTATAGAAAAATTTTCACGAATGGAATCAAAATTTCTAGGCGAATTCAGTGAGTTCCCAATGGGACATGCTTGTATGAGTTTGCTTTTCATTATCGAGCAACATTTTAAGGAACGGAATCCAAGTGTCATGGTGAATTGAGTAGGTTCCCAATAGGATTCACATGTAATAAGCTTGTTATTCAAGATAGAGCAAAGTTTTAACAAACTGAAACACTGTTTCTTTGTGAATTCAGTTAGTTCCTAGTAGCCTGCTCTTGTAATATGTGTACTTTTAAAGATTTATAAAAATTTGGTGAGCCGATTCTGAGTAACATGGTGAATTCGGTTAGTTCCCAATGGGCCGCAGTAGTAATAAGTGGACTGTTCGGGATATAGAAAAATTTTCACGAATGGAATCAAAATTTCTAGGCGAATTCAGTGAGTTCCCAATGGGACATGCTTGTATGAGTTTGCTTTTCATTATCGAGCAACATTATAAGGAACGGATTACAAGTATCATGGTGAATTGAGTAGGTTCCCAATAGGATTCACATGTAATAAGCTTGTTATTCAAGATAGAGCAAAGTTTTAACGAACTGAAACACTGTTTCTTTGTGAATTCAGTTAGTTCGTCGTAGCCTGCTCTTGTAATATGTGTACTTTTAAAGATTTACAAAAATTTGGTGAGCCGAATCTGAGTAAAATGGTGAATTCGGTTAGTTCCCAATTGGCCGCAGTTGTAATAAGTGGACTCTTCGGGATGTAGAAAATTTTCACGAATGGAATCCAAATTTCTAGGCGCATTCAGTGAGTTCCCAATGGGACATGCTTGTATGAGTTTGCTTTTCATTATCTAGCAACATTTTAAGGAACGGAATCCCAGTATCATGGTGAATTGAGTAGGTTCCCAATAGGATTCGCATGTAATAAGCTTGTTATTCAAGATAGAGCAACGTTTTAATGAACTGAAACACTGTTTCTTTTTGAATTCAGTTAGTTCCTAGTAGCCTGCTCTTGTAATATGTGTACTTTTAAAGATTTATAAAAATTTGGTGAGCCGAATCTGAGTAACATGGTGAATTCGGTTAGTTCCCAATAGGCCGCAGTAGTAATAAGTGGACTGTTCGGGATATAGAAAATTTTCACGAATGGAATCAAAATTTCTAGGCGAATTCAGTGAGTTCCCAATGGGACATGCTTGTATGAGTTTGCTTTTCATTATCGAGCAACATTTTAAGGAACGGAATCCAAGTGTCATGGTGAATTGAGTAGGTTCCCAATAGGATTCACATGTAATAAGCTTGTTATTCAAGATAGAGCAAAGTTTTAACAAACTGAAACACTGTTTCTTTGTGAATTCAGTTAGTTCCTAGTAGCCTTCTCTTGTAATATGTGTACTTTTAAAGATTTATAAAAATTTGGTGAGCCGATTCTGAGTAACATGGTGAATTCGGTTAGTTCCCAATGGGCCGCAGTAGTAATAAGTGGACTGTTCGGGATATAGAAAAATTTTCACGAATGGAATCAAAATTTCTAGGCGAATTCAGTGAGTTCCCAATGGGACATGCTTGTATGAGTTTGCTTTTCATTATCGAGCAACATTATAAGGAACGGATTCCAAGTATCATGGTGAATTGAGTAGGTTCCCAATAGGATTCACATGTAATAAGCTTGTTATTCAAGATAGAGCAAAGTTTTAACGAACTGAAACACTGTTTCTTTGTGAATTCAGTTAGTTCCTAGTAGCCTGCTCTTGTAATATGTGTGCTTTTAAAGATTTATAAAAATTTGGTGAGCCGAATCTGAGTAACATGGTGAATTCAGTTAGTTCCCAATAGGCCGCAGTAGTAATAAGTGGACTGTTCGGGATATAGAAAAATTTTCACGAATGGAATCAAAATTTCTAGGCGAATTCAGTGAGTTCCCAATGGGACATGCTTGTATGAGTTTGCTTTTCATTATCGAGCAACATTTTAAGGAACGGAATCCAAGTCTCATGGTGAATTGAGTAGGTTCCCAATAGGATTCACATGTAATAAGTTTGTTATTCAAGATAGAGCAAAGTTTTAACGAACTGAAACACTGTTTCTTTGTGAATTCAGTTAGTTCCTAGTAGCCTGCTCTGGTAATATGTGGACTTTTAAAGATTTATAAAAATTTGGTGAGCCGATTCTGAGTAACATGGTGAATTCGGTTATGTTCCCAATAGGCCGCAGTAGTAATAAGTGGACTGTTCGGGATATAGAAAAATTTTCACGAATGGAATCAAAATTTGTAGGCGAATTCACTGAGTTCCCAATGGGACATGCTTGTATGAGTTTGCTTTTTAATATCGAGCAACATTTTAATGAACGGAATCCAAGTATCATGGTGAATTGAGTAGGTTCCCAATAGGATTCGCATGTAATAAGCTTGTTATTAAAGATAGAGCAACGTTTTAACGAACTGAATCACTGTTTCTTTGTGAATTAAGTTAGTTCCTAGTAGCCTGCTTTTGTAATATGTGTACTTTTGAAGATATATAAAAAATTGGTGAGCCGAATCTGAGTAACATGGTGAATTCGGTTAGTTCCCAATAGGCCGCAGTAGTAATAAGTGGACTGTTCGGGATATAGAAAAATTTTCACGAATGGAATCAAAATTTCTAGGCGAATTCAGTGAGTTCCCAATGGGACATGCTTGTATGAGTTTGCTTTTCATTATCGAGCAACATTTTAAGGAACGGAATCCAAGTGTCATGGTGAATTGAGTAGGTTCCCAATAGGATTCACATGTAATAAGCTTGTTATTCAAGATAGAGCAAAGTTTTAACAAACTGAAACACTGTTTCTTTGTGAATTCAGTTACTTCCTAGTAGCCTGCTCTTGTAATATGTGTACTTTTAAAGATTTATAAAAATTTGGTGAGCCGATTCTGAGTAACATGGTGAATTCGGTTAGTTCCCAATGGGCCGCAGTAGTAATAAGTGGACTGTTCGGGATATAGAAAAATTTTCACGAATGGAATCAAAATTTCTAGGCGAATTCAGTGAGTTCCCAATGGGACATGCTTGTATGAGTTTGCTTTTCATTATCGAGCAACATTATAAGGAACGGATTCCAAGTATCATGGTGAATTGAGTAGGTTCCCAATAGGATTCACATGTAATAAGCTTGTTATTCAAGATAGAGCAACGTTTTAACGAACTGAAACACTGTTTCTTTGTGAATTCAGTTAGTTCGTAGTAGCCTGCTCTTGTAATATGTGTACTTTTAAAGATTTATAAAAATTTGGTGAGCCGAATCTGAGTAACATGGTGAATTCGGTTAGTTCCCAATTGGCCGCAGTTGTAATAAGTGGACTCTTCGGGATGTAGAAAATTTTCACGAATGGAATCCAAATTTCTAGGCGCATTCAGTGAGTTCCCAATGGGACATGCTTGTATGAGTTTGCTTTTCATTATCTAGCAACATTTTAAGGAACGGAATCCCAGTATCATGGTGAATTGAGTAGGTTCCCAATAGGATTCGCATGTAATAAGCTTGTTATTCAAGATAGAGCAACGTTTTAACGAACTGAAACACTGTTTCTTTTTGAATTCAGTTAGTTCCTAGTAGCCTGCTCTTGTAATATGTGTACTTTTAAAGATTTATAAAAATTTGGTGAGCCGAATCTGAGTAACATGGTGAATTCGGTTAGTTCCCAATAGGCCGCAGTAGTAATAAGTGGACTGTTCGGGATATAGAAAATTTTCACGAATGGAATCAAAATTTCTAGGCGAATTCACTGAGTTCCCAATGGGACATGCTTGTATGAGTTTGCTTTTCAATATCGAGCAACATTTTAAGGAACGGAATCCAAGTATAATGGTGAATTGAGTAGTTTCCCAATAGGATTCGCATGTAATAAGCTTCTTATTCAAGATAGAGCAACGTTTTAACGAACTGAAACACTGTTTCTTTGTGAATTCAATTAGTTCCTAGTAGCCTGCTCTTGTAATATGTGTACTTTTAAAGATTTATAAAAATTTGGTGAGCCGAATCTGAGTAACATGGTGAATTCGGTTAGTTCCCAATGGGCCGCAGTAGTAATAAGTGGACTGTTCGGGATATAGAAAAATTTTCACGAATGGAATCAAAATTTCTAGGCGAATTCAGTGAGTTCCCAATGGGACATGCTTGTATGAGTTTGCTTTTCAATATCGAGCAACATTTTAAGGAACGTATTCCCAGTATCATGGTGAATTGAGTAGGTTCCCAATAGGATTCGCATGTAATAATCTTGTTATTCAAGATAGAGCAACGTTATAACGAACTGAAACACTGTTTCTTTGTGAATTCAGTTAGTTCCTAGTAGCCTGCTCTTGTAATATGTGTACTTTTAAAGATTTATAAAAATTTGGTGAGCCGAATCTGAGTAACATGGTGAATTCGGTTAGTTCCCAATAGGCCGCAGTAGTAATAAGTGGACTGTTCGGGATATAGAAAAATTTTCACGAATAGAATCAAAATTTCTAGGCGAATTCAGTGAGTTCCCAATGGGACATGCTTGTATGAGTTTGCTTTTCAATATCGAGCAACATTTTAAGGAACGGAATCCAAGTATCATGGTGAATTGAGTAGGTTCCAAATAGGATTCGCATGTAATAAGCTTGTTATTCAAGATAGAGCAACGTTTTAACGAACTGAAACACTGTTTCTTTGTGAATTCAGTTAGTTCCTAGTAGCCTGCTCTTGTAATATGTGTACTTTTAAAGATTTATAAAAATTGGTGAGCCGAATCTGAGTAACATGGTGAATTCGGTTAGTTCCCAATGGGCCGCAGTAGTAATAAGTGGACTGTTCGGATATAGAAAAATTTTCACGAATGGAATCAAAATTTCTAGGCGAATTCAGTGAGTTCCCAATGGGACATGCTTGTATGAGTTTGCTTTTCAATATCGAGCAACATTTTAAGGAACGGAATCCAAGTATCATGGTGAATTGAGTAGGTTCCCAATAGGATTCGCATGTAATAAGCTTGTTATTCAAGATTGAGAAACGTTTTAACGAACTGAAACACTGTTTCTTTGTGAATTCAGTTAGTTCCTAGTAGCCTGCTCTTGTAATATGTGTACTTTTAAAGATTTATAAAAATTTGGTGAGCCGAATCTGAGTAACATGGTGAATTCGGTTAGTTCCCAATAGGCCGCAGTAGTAATAAGTGGACTGTTCGGGATATAGAAAAATTTTCACGAATGGAATCAAAATTTCTAGGCGAATTCACTGAGTTCCCAATGGGACATGCTTGTATGAGTTTGCTTTTTAATATCGAGCAACATTTTAATGAACGGAATCCAAGTATCATGGTGAATTGAGTAGGTTCCCAATAGGATTCGCATGTAATAAGCTTGTTATTAAAGATAGAGCAACGTTTTACCGAACTGAATCACTGTTTCTTTGTGAATTAAGTTAGTTCCTAGTAGCCTGCTTTTGTAATATGTGTACTTTTGAAGATATATAAAAATTTGGTGAGCCGAATCTGAGTAACATGGTGAATTCGGTTAGTTCCCAATAGGCCGCAGTAGTAATAAGTGGACTGTTCGGGATATAGAAAAATTTTCACGAATGGAATCAAAATTTCTAGGCGAATTCAGTGAGTTCCCAATGGGACATGCTTGTATGAGTTTGCTTTTCATTATCGAGCAACATTTTAAGGAACGGAATCCAAGTGTCATGGTGAATTGAGTAGGTTCCCAATAGGATTCACATGTAATAAGCTTGTTATTCAAGATAGAGCAAAGTTTTAACGAACTGAAACACTGTTTCTTTGTGAATTCAGTTAGTTCCTAGTAGCCTGCTCTTGTAATATGTGTACTTTTAAAGATTTATAAAAATTTGGTGAGCCGAATCTGAGTAACATGGTGAATTCGGTTAGTTCCCAATGGGCCGCAGTAGTAATAAGTGGACTGTTCGGGATATAGAAAAATTTTCACGAATGGAATCAAAATTTCTAGGCGAATTCAGTGAGTTCCCAATGGGACATGCTTGTATGAGTTTGCTTTTCATTATCGAGCAACATTATAAGGAACGGATTCCAAGTATCATGGTGAATTGAGTAGGTTCCCAATAGGATTCGCATGTAATAAGCTTGTTATTCAAGATTGAGAAACGTTTTAACGAACTGAAACACTGTTTCTTTGTGAATTCAGTTAGTTCCTAGTAGCCTGCTCTTGTAATATGTGTACTTTTAAAGATTTATAAAAATTTGGTGAGCCGAATCTGAGTAACATGGTGAATTCGGTTAGTTCCCAATTGGCCGCAGTTGTAATAAGTGGACTCTTCGGGATGTAGAAAATTTTCACGAATGGAATCCAAATTTCTAGGCGCATTCAGTGAGTTCCCAATGGGACATGCTTGTATGAGTTTGCTTTTCATTATCTAGCAACATTTTAAGGAACGGAATCCCAGTATCATGGTGAATTGAGTAGGTTCCCAATAGGATTCGCATGTAATAAGCTTGTTATTCAAGATAGAGCAACGTTTTAACGAACTGAAACACTGTTTCTTTTTGAATTCAGTTAGTTCCTAGTAGCCTGCTCTTGTAATATGTGTACTTTTAAAGATTTATAAAAATTTGGTGAGCCGAATCTGAGTAACATGGTGAATTCGGTTAGTTCCCAATAGGCCGCAGTAGTAATAAGTGGACTGTTCGGGATATAGAAAATTTTCACGAATGGAATCAAAATTTCTAGGCGAATTCACTGAGTTCCCAATGGGACATGCTTGTATGAGTTTGCTTTTCAATATCGAGCAACATTTTAAGGAACGGAATCCAAGTATAATGGTGAATTGAGTAGTTTCCCAATAGGATTCGCATGTAATAAGCTTCTTATTCAAGATAGAGCAACGTTTTAACGAACTGAAACACTGTTTCTTTGTGAATTCAATTAGTTCCTAGTAGCCTGCTCTTGTAATATGTGTACTTTTAAAGATTTATAAAAATTTGGTGAGCCGAATCTGAGTAACATGGTGAATTCGGTTAGTTCCCAATGGGCCGCAGTAGTAATAAGTGGACTGTTCGGGATATAGAAAAATTTTCACGAATGGAATCAAAATTTCTAGGCGAATTCAGTGAGTTCCCAATGGGACATGCTTGTATGAGTTTGCTTTTCAATATCGAGCAACATTTTAAGGAACGTATTCCCAGTATCATGGTGAATTGAGTAGGTTCCCAATAGGATTCGCATGTAATAATCTTGTTATTCAAGATAGAGCAACGTTATAACGAACTGAAACACTGTTTCTTTGTGAATTCAGTTAGTTCCTAGTAGCCTGCTCTTGTAATATGTGTACTTTTAAAGATTTATAAAAATTTGGTGAGCCGAATCTGAGTAACATGGTGAATTCGGTTAGTTCCCAATAGGCCGCAGTAGTAATAAGTGGACTGTTCGGGATATAGAAAAATTTTCACGAATAGAATCAAAATTTCTAGGCGAATTCAGTGAGTTCCCAATGGGACATGCTTGTATGAGTTTGCTTTTCAATATCGAGCAACATTTTAAGGAACGGAATCCAAGTATCATGGTGAATTGAGTAGGTTCCCAATAGGATTCGCATGTAATAAGCTTGTTATTCAAGATAGAGCAACGTTTTAACGAACTGAAACACTGTTTCTTTGTGAATTCAGTTAGTTCCTAGTAGCCTGCTCTTGTAATATGTGTACTTTTAAAGATTTATAAAAATTGGTGAGCCGAATCTGAGTAACATGGTGAATTCGGTTAGTTCCCAATGGGCCGCAGTAGTAATAAGTGGACTGTTCGGGATATAGAAAAATTTTCACGAATGGAATCAAAATTTCTAGGCGAATTCAGTGAGTTCCCAATGGGACATGCTTGTATGAGTTTGCTTTTCAATATCGAGCAACATTTTAAGGAACGGAATCCAAGTATCATGGTGAATTGAGTAGGTTCCCAATAGGATTCGCATGTAATAAGCTTGTTATTCAAGATTGAGAAACGTTTTAACGAACTGAAACACTGTTTCTTTGTGAATTCAGTTAGTTCCTAGTAGCCTGCTCTTGTAATATGTGTACTTTTAAAGATTTATAAAAATTTGGTGAGCCGAATCTGAGTAACATGGTGAATTCGGTTAGTTCCCAATTGGCCGCAGTTGTAATAAGTGGACTCTTCGGGATGTAGAAAATTTTCACGAATGGAATCCAAATTTCTAGGCGCATTCAGTGAGTTCCCAATGGGACATGCTTGTATGAGTTTGCTTTTCATTATCTAGCAACATTTTAAGGAACGGAATCCCAGTATCATGGTGAATTGAGTAGGTTCCCAATAGGATTCGCATGTAATAAGCTTGTTATTCAAGATAGAGCAACGTTTTAACGAACTGAAACACTGTTTCTTTGTGAATTCAGTTAGTTCCTAGTAGCCTGCTCTTGTAATATGTGTACTTTTAAAGATTTATAAAAATTTGGTGAGCCGAATCTGAGTAACATGGTGAATTCGGTTAGTTCCCAATAGGCCGCAGTAGTAATAAGTGGACTGTTCGGGATATAGAAAAATTTTCACGAATAGAATCAAAATTTCTAGGCGAATTCAGTGAGTTCCCAATGGGACATGCTTGTATGAGTTTGCTTTTCAATATCGAGCAACATTTTAAGGAACGGAATCCAAGTATCATGGTGAATTGAGTAGGTTCCCAATAGGATTCGCATGTAATAAGCTTGTTATTCAAGATAGAGCAACGTTTTAACGAACTGAAACACTGTTTCTTTGTGAATTCAGTTAGTTCCTAGTAGCCTGCTCTTGTAATATGTGTACTTTTAAAGATTTATAAAAATTGGTGAGCCGAATCTGAGTAACATGGTGAATTCGGTTAGTTCCCAATGGGCCGCAGTAGTAATAAGTGGACTGTTCGGGATATAGAAAAATTTTCACGAATGGAATCAAAATTTCTAGGCGAATTCAGTGAGTTCCCAATGGGACATGCTTGTATGAGTTTGCTTTTCAATATCGAGCAACATTTTAAGGAACGGAATCCAAGTATCATGGTGAATTGAGTAGGTTCCCAATAGGATTCGCATGTAATAAGCTTGTTATTCAAGATTGAGAAACGTTTTAACGAACTGAAACACTGTTTCTTTGTGAATTCAGTTAGTTCCTAGTAGCCTGCTCTTGTAATATGTGTACTTTTAAAGATTTATAAAAATTTGGTGAGCCGAATCTGAGTAACATGGTGAATTCGGTTAGTTCCCAATTGGCCGCAGTTGTAATAAGTGGACTCTTCGGGATGTAGAAAATTTTCACGAATGGAATCCAAATTTCTAGGCGCATTCAGTGAGTTCCCAATGGGACATGCTTGTATGAGTTTGCTTTTCATTATCTAGCAACATTTTAAGGAACGGAATCCCAGTATCATGGTGAATTGAGTAGGTTCCCAATAGGATTCGCATGTAATAAGCTTGTTATTCAAGATAGAGCAACGTTTTAACGAACTGAAACACTGTTTCTTTTTGAATTCAGTTAGTTCCTAGTAGCCTGCTCTTGTAATATGTGTACTTTTAAAGATTTATAAAAATTTGGTGAGCCGAATCTGAGTAACATGGTGAATTCGGTTAGTTCCCAATAGGCCGCAGTAGTAATAAGTGGACTGTTCGGGATATAGAAAATTTTCACGAATGGAATCAAAATTTCTAGGCGAATTCACTGAGTTCCCAATGGGACATGCTTGTATGAGTTTGCTTTTCAATATCGAGCAACATTTTAAGGAACGGAATCCAAGTATAATGGTGAATTGAGTAGTTTCCCAATAGGATTCGCATGTAATAAGCTTCTTATTCAAGATAGAGCAACGTTTTAACGAACTGAAACACTGTTTCTTTGTGAATTCAATTAGTTCCTAGTAGCCTGCTCTTGTAATATGTGTACTTTTAAAGATTTATAAAAATTTGGTGAGCCGAATCTGAGTAACATGGTGAATTCGGTTAGTTCCCAATGGGCCGCAGTAGTAATAAGTGGACTGTTCGGGATATAGAAAAATTTTCACGAATGGAATCAAAATTTCTAGGCGAATTCAGTGAGTTCCCAATGGGACATGCTTGTATGAGTTTGCTTTTCAATATCGAGCAACATTTTAAGGAACGTATTCCCAGTATCATGGTGAATTGAGTAGGTTCCCAATAGGATTCGCATGTAATAATCTTGTTATTCAAGATAGAGCAACGTTATAACGAACTGAAACACTGTTTCTTTGTGAATTCAGTTAGTTCCTAGTAGCCTGCTCTTGTAATATGTGTACTTTTAAAGATTTATAAAAATTTGGTGAGCCGAATCTGAGTAACATGGTGAATTCGGTTAGTTCCCAATAGGCCGCAGTAGTAATAAGTGGACTGTTCGGGATATAGAAAAATTTTCACGAATAGAATCAAAATTTCTAGGCGAATTCAGTGAGTTCCCAATGGGACATGCTTGTATGAGTTTGCTTTTCAATATCGAGCAACATTTTAAGGAACGGAATCCAAGTATCATGGTGAATTGAGTAGGTTCCCAATAGGATTCGCATGTAATAAGCTTGTTATTCAAGATAGAGCAACGTTTTAACGAACTGAAACACTGTTTCTTTGTGAATTCAGTTAGTTCCTAGTAGCCTGCTCTTGTAATATGTGTACTTTTAAAGATTTATAAAAATTGGTGAGCCGAATCTGAGTAACATGGTGAATTCGGTTAGTTCCCATTGGGCCGCAGTAGTAATAAGTGGACTGTTCGGGATATAGAAAAATTTTCACGAATGGAATCAAAATTTCTAGGCGAATTCAGTGAGTTCCCAATGGGACATGCTTGTATGAGTTTGCTTTTCAATATCGAGCAACATTTTAAGGAACGGAATCCAAGTATCATGGTGAATTGAGTAGGTTCCCAATAGGATTCGCATGTAATAAGCTTGTTATTCAAGATTGAGAAACGTTTTAACGAACTGAAACACTGTTTCTTTGTGAATTCAGTTAGTTCCTAGTAGCCTGCTCTTGTAATATGTGTACTTTTAAAGATTTATAAAAATTTGGTGAGCCGAATCTGAGTAACATGGTGAATTCGGTTAGTTCCCAATTGGCCGCAGTTGTAATAAGTGGACTCTTCGGGATGTAGAAAATTTTCACGAATGGAATCCAAATTTCTAGGCGCATTCAGTGAGTTCCCAATGGGACATGCTTGTATGAGTTTGCTTTTCATTATCTAGCAACATTTTAAGGAACGGAATCCCAGTATCATGGTGAATTGAGTAGGTTCCCAATAGGATTCGCATGTAATAAGCTTGTTATTCAAGATAGAGCAACGTTTTAACGAACTGAAACACTGTTTCTTTTTGAATTCAGTTAGTTCCTAGTAGCCTGCTCTTGTAATATGTGTACTTTTAAAGATTTATAAAAATTTGGTGAGCCGAATCTGAGTAACATGGTGAATTCGGTTAGTTCCCAATAGGCCGCAGTAGTAATAAGTGGACTGTTCGGGATATAGAAAATTTTCACGAATGGAATCAAAATTTCTAGGCGAATTCACTGAGTTCCCAATGGGACATGCTTGTATGAGTTTGCTTTTCAATATCGAGCAACATTTTAAGGAACGGAATCCAAGTATAATGGTGAATTGAGTAGTTTCCCAATAGGATTCGCATGTAATAAGCTTCTTATTCAAGATAGAGCAACGTTTTAACGAACTGAAACACTGTTTCTTTGTGAATTCAATTAGTTCCTAGTAGCCTGCTCTTGTAATATGTGTACTTTTAAAGATTTATAAAAATTTGGTGAGCCGAATCTGAGTAACATGGTGAATTCGGTTAGTTCCCAATGGGCCGCAGTAGTAATAAGTGGACTGTTCGGGATATAGAAAATTTTCACGAATGGAATCAAAATTTCTAGGCGAATTCAGTGAGTTCCCAATGGGACATGCTTGTATGAGTTTGCTTTTCAATATCGAGCAACATTTTAAGGAACGTATTCCCAGTATCATGGTGAATTGAGTAGGTTCCCAATAGGATTCGCATGTAATAATCTTGTTATTCAAGATAGAGCAACGTTATAACGAACTGAAACACTGTTTCTTTGTGAATTCAGTTAGTTCCTAGTAGCCTGCTCTTGTAATATGTGTACTTTTAAAGATTTATAAAAATTTGGTGAGCCGAATCTGAGTAACATGGTGAATTCGGTTAGTGCCCAATAGGCCGCAGTAGTAATAAGTGGACTGTTCGGGATATAGAAAAATTTTCACGAATGGAATCAAAATTTCTAGGCGAATTCAGTGAGTTCCCAATGGGACATTCTTGTATGAGTTTGCTTTTCATTATCGAGCAACATTTTAAGGAACGGAATCCAAGTCTCATGGTGAATTGAGTAGGTTCCCAATAGGATTCACATGTAATAAGCTTGTTATTCAAGATAGAGCAAAGTTTTAACGAACTGAAACACTGTTTCTTTGTGAATTCAGTTAGTTCCTAGTAGCCTGCTCTGGTAATATGTGTACTTTTAAAGATTTATAAAAATTTGGTGAGCCGATTCTGAGTAACATGGTGAATTCGGTTATGTTCCCAATAGGCCGCAGTAGTAATAAGTGGACTGTTTGGGATATAGAAAAATTTTCACGAATGGAATCAAAATTTCTATGCGAATTCAGTGAGTTCCCAATGGGACATGCTTGTATGAGTTTACTCTTCAATATCGAGCAACATTTTAAGGAACGGAATCCAAGTATCATGGTGAATTGAGTAGGTTCCCAATAGGATTCGCATGTGATAAGCTTGTTATTCAAGATAGAGCAACGTTTTTACGAACTGAAACACTGTTTCTTTGTGAATTCAGTTAGTTCCTAGTAGCCTGTTCTTGTAATATGTGTACTTTTAAAGATTTATAAATATTTGGTGAGCCGAATCTGAGTAACATGGTGAATTCGGTTAGTTCCCAATAGGCCGCAGTAGTAATAAGTGGACCGTTCGGGATATAGAAAAATTTTCACGAATGGAATCAAAATTTCTAGGCGAATTCAGTGAGTTCCCAATGGGACATGCTTGTATGAGTTTGCTTTTCAATATCGAGCAACATTTTAAGGAAAGGAATCCAAGGATCATGGTGAATTGAGTAGGTTCCCAATAGGATTCTCATGTAATAAGCTTGTTATTCAAGATAGAGCAACCTTTTAACGAACTGAAACACTGTTTCTTTGTGAATTCAGTTAGTTCCTAGTAGCCTGCTCTTGTAATATGTGTACTTTTAAAGATTTATAAAAATTTGGTGAGCCGAATCTGAATAGCATGGTGAATTCGGTTAGTTCCCAATAGGCCGCAGTAGTAATAAGTGGACTGTTCGGGATATCGAAAAATTTTCACGAATGGAATCTAAATTTCTAGGCGAATACAGTGAGTTCCCAATGGGACATGCTTGTATGAGTTTGCTTTTCAATATCGAGCAACATTTTAAGGAACAGAATCCAAGTATCATGGTGAATTGAGTAGGTTCCCAATAGGATTCGCATGTAATAAGCTTGTTATTCAAGATAGAGCAACGTTTTAACGAACTGAAACACTGTTTCTTTTTGAATTCAGTTAGTTCCTAGTAGCCTGCTCTTGTAATATGTGTACTTTTAAAGATTTATAAAAATTTGGTGAGCCGAATCTGAGTAACATGGTGAATTCGGTTAGTTCCCAATAGGCCGCAGTAGTAATAAGTGGACTGTTCGGGATATAGAAAATTTTCACGAATGGAATCAAAATTTCTAGGCGAATTCACTGAGTTCCCAATGGGACATGCTTGTATGAGTTTGCTTTTCAATATCGAGCAACATTTTAATGAACGGAATCCAAGTATCATGGTGAATTGAGTAGGTTCCCAATAGGATTCGCATGTAATAAGCTTGTTATTCAAGATAGAGCAACCTTTTAACGAACTGAAACACTGTTTCTTTGTGAATTCAGTTAGTTCCTAGTAGCCTGCTCTTGTAATATGTGTACTTTTAAAGATTTATAAAAATTTGGTGAGCCGAATCTGAATAGCATGGTGAATTCGGTTAGTTCCCAATAGGCCGCAGTAGTAATAAGTGGACTGTTCGGGTATAGAAAAATTTTCACGAATGGAATCAAAATTTCTAGGCGAATTCAGTGAGTTCCCAATGGGACATGCTTGTATGAGTTTGCTTTTCATTATCGAGCAACATTTTAAGGAACGGAATCCAAGTGTCATGGTGAATTGAGTAGGTTCCCAATAGGATTCACATGTAATAAGCTTGTTATTCAAGATAGAGCAAAGTTTTAACAAACTGAAACACTGTTTCTTTGTGAATTCAGTTAGTTCCCAGTAGCCTGCTCTTGTAATATGTGTACTTTTAAAGATTTATAAAAATTTGGTGAGCCGATTCTGAGTAACATGGTGAATTCGGTTAGTTCCCAATGGGCCGCAGTAGTAATAAGTGGACTGTTCGGGATATAGAAAAATTTTCACGAATGGAATCAAAATTTCTAGGCCAATTCAGTGAGTTCCCAATGGGACATGCTTGTATGAGTTTGCTTTTCATTATCGAGCAACATTTTAAGGAACGGAATCCAAGTGTCATGGTGAATTGAGTAGGTTCCCAATAGGATTCACATGTAATAAGCTTGTTATTCAAGATAGAGCAAAGTTTTAACAAACTGAAACACTGTTTCTTTGTGAATTCAGTTAGTTCCTAGTAGCCTGCTCTTGTAATATGTGTACTTTTAAAGATTTATAAAAATTTGGTGAGCCGATTCTGAGTAACATGGTGAATTCGGTTAGTTCCCAATGGGCCGCAGTAGTAATAAGTGGACTGTTCGGGATATAGAAAAATTTTCACGAATGGAATCAAAATTTCTAGGCGAATTCAGTGAGTTCCCAATGGGACATGCTTGTATGAGTTTGCTTTTCATTATCGAGCAACATTATAAGGAACGGATTCCAAGTATCATGGTGAATTGAGTAGGTTCCCAATAGGATTCACATGTAATAAGCTTGTTATTCAAGATAGAGCAAAGTTTTAACGAACTGAAACACTGTTTCTTTGTGAATTCAGTTAGTTCGTAGTAGCCTGCTCTTGTAATATGTGTACTTTTAAAGATTTATAAAAATTTGGTGAGCCGAATCTGAGTAACATGGTGAATTCGGTTAGTTCCCAATTGGCCGCAGTTGTAATAAGTGGACTCTTCGGGATGTAGAAAATTTTCACGAATGGAATCCAAATTTCTAGGCGCATTCAGTGAGTTCCCAATGGGACATGCTTGTATGAGTTTGCTTTTCATTATCTAGCAACATTTTAAGGAACGGAATCCCAGTAACATGGTGAATTGAGTAGGTTCCCAATAGGATTCGCATGTAATAAGCTTGTTATTCAAGATAGAGCAACGTTTTAACGAACTGAAACACTGTTTCTTTTTGAATTCAGTTAGTTCCTAGTAGCCTGCTCTTGTAATATGTGTACTTTTAAAGATTTATAAAAATTTGGTGAGCCGAATCTGAGTAACATGGTGAATTCGGTTAGTTCCCAATAGGCCGCAGTAGTAATAAGTGGACTGTTCGGGATATAGAAAATTTTCACGAATGGAATCAAAATTTCTAGGCGAATTCACTGAGTTCCCAATGGGACATGCTTGTATGAGTTTGCTTTTCAATATCGAGCAACATTTTAAGGAACGGAATCCAAGTATAATGGTGAATTGAGTAGTTTCCCAATAGGATTCGCATGTAATAAGCTTCTTATTCAAGATAGAGCAACGTTTTAAGGAACTGAAACACTGTTTCTTTGTGAATTCAATTAGTTCCTAGTAGCCTGCTCTTGTAATATGTGTACTTTTAAAGATTTATAAAAATTTGGTGAGCCGAATCTGAGTAACATGGTGAATTCGGTTAGTTCCCAATGGGCCGCAGTAGTAATAAGTGGACTGTTCGGGATATAGAAAAATTTTCACGAATGGAATCAAAATTTCTAGGCGAATTCAGTGAGTTCCCAATGGGACATGCTTGTATGAGTTTGCTTTTCAATATCGAGCAACATTTTAAGGAACGTATTCCCAGTATCATGGTGAATTGAGTAGGTTCCCAATAGGATTCGCATGTAATAATCTTGTTATTCAAGATAGAGCAACGTTATAACGAACTGAAACACTGTTTCTTTGTGAATTCAGTTAGTTCCTAGTAGCCTGCTCTTGTAATATGTGTACTTTTAAAGATTTATAAAAATTTGGTGAGCCGAATCTGAGTAACATGGTGAATTCGGTTAGTTCCCAATAGGCCGCAGTAGTAATAAGTGGACTGTTCGGGATATAGAAAAATTTTCACGAATAGAATCAAAATTTCTAGGCGAATTCAGTGAGTTCCCAATGGGACATGCTTGTATGAGTTTGCTTTTCAATATCGAGCAACATTTTAAGGAACGGAATCCAAGTATCATGGTGAATTGAGTAGGTTCCCAATAGGATTCGCATGTAATAAGCTTGTTATTCAAGATAGAGCAACGTTTTAACGAACTGAAACACTGTTTCTTTGTGAATTCAGTTAGTTCCTAGTAGCCTGCTCTTGTAATATGTGTACTTTTAAAGATTTATAAAAATTGGTGAGCCGAATCTGAGTAACATGGTGAATTCGGTTAGTTCCCAATGGGCCGCAGTAGTAATAAGTGGACTGTTCGGGATATAGAAAAATTTTCACGAATGGAATCAAAATTTCTAGGCGAATTCAGTGAGTTCCCAATGGGACATGCTTGTATGAGTTTGCTTTTCAATATCGAGCAACATTTTAAGGAACGGAATCCAAGTATCATGGTGAATTGAGTAGGTTCCCAATAGGATTCGCATGTAATAAGCTTGTTATTCAAGATTGAGAAATGTTTTAACGAACTGAAACACTGTTTCTTTGTGAATTCAGTTAGTTCCTAGTAGCCTGCTCTTGTAATATGTGTACTTTTAAAGATTTATAAAAATTTGGTGAGCCGAATCTGAGTAACATGGTGAATTCGGTTAGTTCCCAATTGGCCGCAGTTGTAATAAGTGGACTCTTCGGGATGTAGAAAATTTTCACGAATGGAATCCAAATTTCTAGGCGCATTCAGTGAGTTCCCAATGGGACATGCTTGTATGAGTTTGCTTTTCATTATCTAGCAACATTTTAAGGAACGGAATCCCAGTATCATGGTGAATTGAGTAGGTTCCCAATAGGATTCGCATGTAATAAGCTTGTTATTCAAGATAGAGCAACGTTTTAACGAACTGAAACACTGTTTCTTTTTGAATTCAGTTAGTTCCTAGTAGCCTGCTCTTGTAATATGTGTACTTTTAAAGATTTATAAAAATTTGGTGAGCCGAATCTGAGTAACATGGTGAATTCGGTTAGTTCCCAATAGGCCGCAGTAGTAATAAGTGGACTGTTCGGGATATAGAAAATTTTCACGAATGGAATCAAAATTTCTAGGCGAATTCACTGAGTTCCCAATGGGACATGCTTGTATGAGTTTGCTTTTCAATATCGAGCAACATTTTAAGGAACGGAATCCAAGTATAATGGTGAATTGAGTAGTTTCCCAATAGGATTCGCATGTAATAAGCTTCTTATTCAAGATAGAGCAACGTTTTAACGAACTGAAACACTGTTTCTTTGTGAATTCAATTAGTTCCTAGTAGCCTGCTCTTGTAATATGTGTACTTTTAAAGATTTATAAAAATTTGGTGAGCCGAATCTGAGTAACATGGTGAATTCGGTTAGTTCCCAATGGGCCGCAGTAGTAATAAGTGGACTGTTCGGGATATAGAAAAATTTTCACGAATGGAATCAAAATTTCTAGGCGAATTCAGTGAGTTCCCAATGGGACATGCTTGTATGAGTTTGCTTTTCAATATCGAGCAACATTTTAAGGAACGTATTCCCAGTATCATGGTGAATTGAGTAGGTTCCCAATAGGATTCGCATGTAATAATCTTGTTATTCAAGATAGAGCAACGTTATAACGAACTGAAACACTGTTTCTTTGTGAATTCAGTTAGTTCCTAGTAGCCTGCTCTTGTAATATGTGTACTTTTAAAGATTTATAAAAATTTGGTGAGCCGAATCTGAGTAACATGGTGAATTCGGTTAGTTCCCAATAGGCCGCAGTAGTAATAAGTGGACTGTTCGGGATATAGAAAAATTTTCACGAATAGAATCAAAATTTCTAGGCGAATTCAGTGAGTTCCCAATGGGACATGCTTGTATGAGTTTGCTTTTCAATATCGAGCAACATTTTAAGGAACGGAATCCAAGTATCATGGTGAATTGAGTAGGTTCCCAATAGGATTCGCATGTAATAAGCTTGTTATTCAAGATAGAGCAACGTTTTAACGAACTGAAACACTGTTTCTTTGTGAATTCAGTTAGTTCCTAGTAGCCTGCTCTTGTAATATGTGTACTTTTAAAGATTTATAAAAATTGGTGAGCCGAATCTGAGTAACATGGTGAATTCGGTTAGTTCCCAATGGGCCGCAGTAGTAATAAGTGGACTGTTCGGGATATAGAAAAATTTTCACGAATGGAATCAAAATTTCTAGGCGAATTCAGTGAGTTCCCAATGGGACATGCTTGTATGAGTTTGCTTTTCAATATCGAGCAACATTTTAAGGAACGGTATCCAAGTATCGTGGTGAATTGAGTAGGTTCCCAATAGGATTCGCATGTAATAAGCTTGTTATTCAAGATTGAGAAACGTTTTAACGAACTGAAACACTGTTTCTTTGTGAATTCAGTTAGTTCGTAGTAGCCTGCTCTTGTAATATGTGTACTTTTAAAGATTTATAAAAATTTGGTGAGCCGAATCTGAGTAACATGGTGAATTCGGTTAGTTCCCAATAGGCCGCAGTAGTAATAAGTGGACTGTTCGGGATACCGAAAAATTTTCACGAATGGAATCAAAATTTCTAGGCGAATTCAGTGAGTTCCCAATGGGACATGCTTGTATGAGTTTGCTTTTCAATATCGAGCAACATTTTAAGGAACGGAATCCAAATATCATGGTGAATTGAGTAGGTAACCAATAGGATTCGCGTGTAATAAGGTTGTTATTCAAGATAGAGCAACGTTTTAACGAACTGAAACACTGTTTCTTTGTGAATTCAGTTAGTTCGTAGTAGCCTGCTCTTGTAATATGTGTACTTTTAAAGATTTATAAAAATTTGGTGAGCCGAATCTGAGTAACATGGTGAATTCGGTTAGTTCCCCATAGGCCGCAGTAGTAATAAGTGGACTGTTCGGGATATAGAAAAATTTTCACGAATGGAATCAAAATTTCTAGGCGAATTCAGTGAGTTCCCAATGGGACATGCTTGTATGAGTTTGCTTTTCATTATCTAGCAACTCTATAAGGAACGGAATCCAAGTATCATGGTGAATTGAGTAGGTTCCCAATAGGATTCACATGTAATAAGCTTGTTATTCAAGATAGAGCAAAGTTTTAACGAACTGAAACACTGTTTCTTTGTGAATTCAGTTAGTTCGTAGTAGCCTGCTCTTGTAATATGTGTACTTTTAAAGATTTATAAAAATTTGGTGAGCCGAATCTGAGTAACGTGGTGAATTCGGTTAGTTCCCAATAGGCCGCAGTAGTAATAAGTGGACTGTTCGGGATATAGAAAATTTTCACGAATGGAATCAAAATTTCTATGCGAATTCAGTGAGTTCCCAATGGGACATGCTTGTATGAGTTTACTCTTCAATATCGAGCAACATTTTAAGGAACGGAATCCAAGTATCATGGTGAATTGAGTAGGTTCCCAATAGGATTCGCATGTGATAAGCTTGTTATTCAAGATAGAGCAACGTTTTTACGAACTGAAACACTGTTTCTTTGTGAATTCAGTTAGTTCCTAGTAGCCTGTTCTTGTAATATGTGTACTTTTAAAGATTTATAAAAATTTGGTGAGCCGAATCTGAGTAACATGGTGAATTCGGTTAGTTCCCAATAGGCCGCAGTAGTAATAAGTGGACCGTTCGGGATATAGAAAAATTTTCACGAATGGAATCAAAATTTCTAGGCGAATTCAGTGAGTTCCCAATGGGACATGCTTGTATGAGTTTGCTTTTCAATATCGAGCAACATTTTAAGGAAAGGAATCCAAGGATCATGGTGAATTGAGTAGGTTCCCAATAGGATTCGCATGTAATAAGCTTGTTATTCAAGATAGAGCAACCTTTTAACGAACTGAAACACTGTTTCTTTGTGAATTCAGTTAGTTCCTAGTAGCCTGCTCTTGTAATATGTGTACTTTTAAAGATTTATAAAAATTTGGTGAGCCGAATCTGAATAGCATGGTGAATTCGGTTAGTTCCCAATAGGCCGCAGTAGTAATAAGTGGACTGTTCGGGATATCGAAAAATTTTCACGAATGGAATCAAAATTTCTAGGCGAATACAGTGAGTTCCCAATGGGACATGCTTGTATGAGTTTGCTTTTCAATATCGAGCAACATTTTAAGGAACAGAATCCAAGTATCATGGTGAATTGAGTAGGTTCCCAATAGGATTCGCATGTAATAAGCTTGTTATTCAAGATAGAGCAACGTTTTAACGAACTGAAACACTGTTTCTTTTTGAATTCAGTTAGTTCCTAGTAGCCTGCTCTTGTAATATGTGTACTTTTAAAGATTTATAAAAATTTGGTGAGCCGAATCTGAGTAACATGGTGAATTCGGTTAGTTCCCAATAGGCCGCAGTAGTAATAAGTGGACTGTTCGGGATATAGAAAATTTTCACGAATGGAATCAAAATTTCTAGGCGAATTCACTGAGTTCCCAATGGGACATGCTTGTATGAGTTTGCTTTTCAATATCGAGCAACATTTTAATGAACGGAATCCAAGTATCATGGTGAATTGAGTAGGTTCCCAATAGGATTCGCATGTAATAAGCTTGTTATTCAAGATAGAGCAACGTTTTAACGAACTGAATCACTGTTTCTTTGTGAATTAAGTTAGTTCCTAGTAGCCTGCTTTTGTAATATGTGTACTTTTAAAGATATATAAAAAATTGGTGAGCCGAATCTGAGTAACATGGTGAATTCGGTTAGTTCCCAATAGGCCGCAGTAGTAATAAGTGGACTGTTCGGGTATAGAAAAATTTTCACGAATGGAATCAAAATTTCTAGGCGAATTCAGTGAGTTCCCAATGGGACATGCTTGTATGAGTTTGCTTTTCATTATCGAGCAACATTTTAAGGAACGGAATCCAAGTGTCATGGTGAATTGAGTAGGTTCCCAATAGGATTCACATGTAATAAGCTTGTTATTCAAGATAGAGCAAAGTTTTAACAAACTGAAACACTGTTTCTTTGTGAATTCAGTTAGTTCCTAGTAGCCTGCTCTTGTAATATGTGTACTTTTAAAGATTTATAAAAATTTGGTGAGCCGATTCTGAGTAACATGGTGAATTCGGTTAGTTCCCAATGGGCCGCAGTAGTAATAAGTGGACTGTTCGGGATATAGAAAAATTTTCACGAATGGAATCAAAATTTCTAGGCGAATTCAGTGAGTTCCCAATGGGACATGCTTGTATGAGTTTGCTTTTCATTATCGAGCAACATTATAAGGAACGGATTAAAGTATCATGGTGAATTGAGTAGGTTCCCAATAGGATTCACATGTAATAAGCTTGTTATTCAAGATAGAGCAAAGTTTTAACGAACTGAAACACTGTTTCTTTGTGAATTCAGTTAGTTCGTAGTAGCCTGCTCTTGTAATATGTGTACTTTTAAAGATTTACAAAAATTTGGTGAGCCGAATCTGAGTAACATGGTGAATTCGGTTAGTTCCCAATTGGCCGCAGTTGTAATAAGTGGACTCTTCGGGATGTAGAAAATTTTCACGAATGGAATCCAAATTTCTAGGCGCATTCAGTGAGTTCCCAATGGGACATGCTTGTATGAGTTTGCTTTTCATTATCTAGCAACATTTTAAGGAACGGAATCCCAGTATCATGGTGAATTGAGTAGGTTCCCAATAGGATTCGCATGTAATAAGCTTGTTATTCAAGATAGAGCAACGTTTTAACGAACTGAAACACTGTTTCTTTTTGAATTCAGTTAGTTCCTAGTAGCCTGCTCTTGTAATATGTGTACTTTTAAAGATTTATAAAAATTTGGTGAGCCGAATCTGAGTAACATGGTGAATTCGGTTAGTTCCCAATAGGCCGCAGTAGTAATAAGTGGACTGTTCGGGATATAGAAAATTTTCACGAATGGAATCAAAATTTCTAGGCGAATTCAGTGAGTTCCCAATGGGACATGCTTGTATGAGTTTGCTTTTCATTATCGAGCAACATTTTAAGGAACGGAATCCAAGTGTCATGGTGAATTGAGTAGGTTCCCAATAGGATTCACATGTAATAAGCTTGTTATTCAAGATAGAGCAAAGTTTTAACAAACTGAAACACTGTTTCTTTGTGAATTCAGTTAGTTCCTAGAAGCCTGCTCTTGTAATATGTGTACTTTTAAAGATTTATAAAAATTTGGTGAGCCGATTCTGAGTAACATGGTGAATTCGGTTAGTTCCCAATGGGCCGCAGTAGTAATAAGTGGACTGTTCGGGATATAGAAAAATTTTCACGAATGGAATCAAAATTTCTAGGCGAATTCAGTGAGTTCCCAATGGGACATGCTTGTATGAGTTTGCTTTTCATTATCGAGCAACATTATAAGGAACGGATTCCAAGTATCATGGTGAATTGAGTAGGTTCCCAATAGGATTCACATGTAATAAGCTTGTTATTCAAGATAGAGCAAAGTTTTAACGAACTGAAACACTGTTTCTTTGTGAATTCAGTTAGTTCCTAGTAGCCTGCTCTTGTAATATGTGTGCTTTTAAAGATTTATAAAAATTTGGTGAGCCGAATCTGAGTAACATGGTGAATTCAGTTAGTTCCCAATAGGCCGCAGTAGTAATAAGTGGACTGTTCGGGATATAGAAAAATTTTCACGAATGGAATCAAAATTTCTAGGCGAATTCAGTGAGTTCCCAATGGGACATGCTTGTATGAGTTTGCTTTTCATTATCGAGCAACATTTTAAGGAACGGAATCCAAGTCTCATGGTGAATTGAGTAGGTTCCCAATAGGATTCACATGTAATAAGTTTGTTATTCAAGATAGAGCAAAGTTTTAACGAACTGAAACACTGTTTCTTTGTGAATTCAGTTAGTTCCTAGTAGCCTGCTCTGGTAATATGTGGACTTTTAAAGATTTATAAAAATTTGGTGAGCCGATTCTGAGTAACATGGTGAATTCGGTTATGTTCCCAATAGGCCGCAGTAGTAATAAGTGGACTGTTCGGGATATAGAAAAATTTTCACGAATGGAATCAAAATTTCTAGGCGAATTCACTGAGTTCCCAATGGGACATGCTTGTATGAGTTTGCTTTTTAATATCGAGCAACATTTTAATGAACGGAATCCAAGTATCATGGTGAATTGAGTAGGTTCCCAATAGGATTCGCATGTAATAAGCTTGTTATTAAAGATAGAGCAACGTTTTAACGAACTGAATCACTGTTTCTTTGTGAATTAAGTTAGTTCCTAGTAGCCTGCTTTTGTAATATGTGTACTTTTGAAGATATATAAAAAATTGGTGAGCCGAATCTGAGTAACATGGTGAATTCGGTTAGTTCCCAATAGGCCGCAGTAGTAATAAGTGGACTGTTCGGGATATAGAAAAATTTTCACGAATGGAATCAAAATTTCTAGGCGAATTCAGTGAGTTCCCAATGGGACATGCTTGTATGAGTTTGCTTTTCATTATCGAGCAACATTTTAAGGAACGGAATCCAAGTGTCATGGTGAATTGAGTAGGTTCCCAATAGGATTCACATGTAATAAGCTTGTTATTCAAGATAGAGCAAAGTTTTAACAAACTGAAACACTGTTTCTTTGTGAATTCAGTTAGTTCCTAGTAGCCTGCTCTTGTAATATGTGTACTTTTAAAGATTTATAAAAATTTGGTGAGCCGATTCTGAGTAACATGGTGAATTCGGTTAGTTCCCAATGGGCCGCAGTAGTAATAAGTGGACTGTTCGGGATATAGAAAAATTTTCACGAATGGAATCAAAATTTCTAGGCGAATTCAGTGAGTTCCCAATGGGACATGCTTGTATGAGTTTGCTTTTCATTATCGAGCAACATTATAAGGAACGGATTCCAAGTATCATGGTGAATTGAGTAGGTTCCCAATAGGATTCACATGTAATAAGCTTGTTATTCAAGATAGAGCAAAGTTTTAACGAACTGAAACACTGTTTCTTTGTGAATTCAGTTAGTTCGTAGTAGCCTGCTCTTGTAATATGTGTACTTTTAAAGATTTATAAAAATTTGGTGAGCCGAATCTGAGTAACATGGTGAATTCGGTTAGTTCCCAATTGGCCGCAGTTGTAATAAGTGGACTCTTCGGGATGTAGAAAATTTTCACGAATGGAATCCAAATTTCTAGGCGCATTCAGTGAGTTCCCAATGGGACATGCTTGTATGAGTTTGCTTTTCATTATCTAGCAACATTTTAAGGAACGGAATCCCAGTATCATGGTGAATTGAGTAGGTTCCCAATAGGATTCGCATGTAATAAGCTTGTTATTCAAGATAGAGCAACGTTTTAACGAACTGAAACACTGTTTCTTTTTGAATTCAGTTAGTTCCTAGTAGCCTGCTCTTGTAATATGTGTACTTTTAAAGATTTATAAAAATTTGGTGAGCCGAATCTGAGTAACATGGTGAATTCGGTTAGTTCCCAATAGGCCGCAGTAGTAATAAGTGTACTGTTCGGGATATAGAAAATTTTCACGAATGGAATCAAAATTTCTAGGCGAATTCAGTGAGTTCCCAATGGGACATGCTTGTATGAGTTTGCTTTTCAATATCGAGCAACATTTTAAGGAACGAAATCCAAGTATAATGGTGAATTGAGTAGTTTCCCAATAGGATTCGCATGTAATAAGCTTCTTATTCAAGATAGAGCAACGTTTTAACGAACTGAAACACTGTTTCTTTGTGAATTCAATTAGTTCCTAGTAGCCTGCTCTTGTAATATGTGTACTTTTAAAGATTTATAAAAATTTGGTGAGCCGAATCTGAGTAACATGGTGAATTCGGTTAGTTCCCAATGGGCCGCAGTAGTAATAAGTGGACTGTTCGGGATATAGAAAAATTTTCACGAATGGAATCAAAATTTCTAGGCGAATTCAGTGAGTTCCCAATGGGACATGCTTGTATGAGTTTGCTTTTCAATATCGAGCAACATTTTAAGGAACGTTTTCCCAGTATCATGGTGAATTGAGTAGGTTCCCAATAGGATTCGCATGTAATAAGCTTGTTATTCAAGATAGAGCAACGTTATAACGAACTGAAACACTGTTTCTTTGTGAATTCAGTTAGTTCCTAGTAGCCTGCTCTTGTAATATGTGTACTTTTAAAGATTTATAAAAATTTGGTCAGCCGAATCTGAGTAACATGGTGAATTCGGTTAGTTCCCAATAGGCCGCAGTAGTAATAAGTGGACTGTTCGGGATATAGAAAAATTTTCACGAATAGAATCAAAATTTCTAGGCGAATTCAGTGAGTTCCCAATGGGACATGCTTGTATGAGTTTGCTTTTCAATATCGAGCAACATTTTAAGGAACGGAATCCAAGTATCATGGTGAATTGAGTAGGTTCCCAATAGGATTCGCATGTAATAAGCTTGTTATTCAAGATAGAGCAACGTTTTAACGAACTGAAACACTGTTTCTTTGTGAATTCAGTTAGTTCCTAGTAGCCTGCAATTGTAATATGTGTACTTTTAAAGATTTATAAAAATTGGTGAGCCGAATCTGAGTAACATGGTGAATTCGGTTAGTTCCCAATGGGCCGCAGTAGTAATAAGTGGACTGTTCGGGATATAGAAAAATTTTCACGAATGGAATCAAAATTTCTAGGCGAATTCAGTGAGTTCCCAATGGGACATGCTTGTATGAGTTTGCTTTTCAATATCGAGCAACATTTTAAGGAACGGAATCCAAGTATCATGGTGAATTGAGTAGGTTCCCAATAGGATTCGCATGTAATAAGCTTGTTATTCAAGATTGAGAAACGTTTTAACGAACTGAAACACTGTTTCTTTGTGAATTCAGTTAGTTCGTAGTAGCCTGCTCTTGTAATATGTGTACTTTTAAAGATTTATAAAAATTTGGTGAGCTGAATCTGAGTAACATGGTGAATTCGGTTAGTTCCCAATAGGCCGCAGTAGTAATAAGTGGACTGTTCGGGATACCGAAAAATTTTCACGAATGGAATCAAAATTTCTAGGCGAATTCAGTGAGTTCCCAATGGGACATGCTTGTATGAGTTTGCTTTTCAATATCGAGCAACATTTTAAGGAACGGAATCCAAATATCATGGTGAATTGAGTAGGTTCCCAATAGGATTCGCGTGTAATAAGGTTGTTATTCAAGATAGAGCAACGTTTTAACGAACTGAAACACTGTTTCTTTGTGAATTCAGTTAGTTCCTAGTAGCCTGCTCTTGTAATATGTGTACTTTTAAAGATTTATAAAAATTTGGTGAGCCGAATCTGAGTAACATGGTGAATTCGGTTAGTTCCCCATAGGCCGCAGTAGTAATAAGTGGACTGTTCGGGATATAGAAAAATTTTCACGAATGGAATCAAAATTTCTAGGCGAATTCAGTGAGTTCCCAATGGGACATGCTTGTATGAGTTTGCTTTTCATTATCTAGCAACTCTATAAGGAACGGAATCCAAGTATCATGGTGAATTGAGTAGGTTCCCAATAGGATTCACATGTAATAAGCTTGTTATTCAAGATAGAGCAAAGTTTTAACGAACTGAAACACTGTTTCTTTGTGAATTCAGTTAGTTCGTAGTAGCCTGCTCTTGTAATATGTGTACTTTTAAAGATTTATAAAAATTTGGTGAGCCGAATCTGAGTAACATGGTGAATTCGGTTAGTTCCCAGTAGGCCGCAGTAGTAATAAGTGGACTGTTCGGGATATAGAAAATTTTCACGAATGGAATCAAAATTTCTAGGCGAATTCACTGAGTTCCCAATGGGACATGCTTGTATGAGTTTGCTTTTCAATATCGAGCAACATTTTAAGGAACGGAATCCAAGTATCATGGTGAATTGAGTAGTTTCCCAATAGGATTCGCATGTAATAAGCTTCTTATTCAAGATAGAGCAACGTTTTAACGAACTGAAACACTGTTTCTTTGTGAATTCAATTAGTTCCTAGTAGCCTGCTCTTGTAATATGTGTACTTTTAAAGATTTATAAAAATTTGGTGAGCCGAATCTGAGTAACATGGTGAATTCGGTTAGTTCCCAATGGGCCGCAGTAGTAATAAGTGGACTGTTCGGGATATAGAAAAATTTTCACGAATGGAATCAAAATTTCTAGGCGAATTCAGTGAGTTCCCAATGGGACATGCTTGTATGAGTTTGCTTTTCAATATCGAGCAACATTTTAAGGAACGTATTCCCAGTATCATGGTGAATTGAGTAGGTTCCCAATAGGATTCGCATGTAATAATCTTGTTATTCAAGATAGAGCAACGTTATAACGAACTGAAACACTGTTTCTTTGTGAATTCAGTTAGTTCCTAGTAGCCTGCTCTTGTAATATGTGTACTTTTAAAGATTTATAAAAATTTGGTGAGCCGAATCTGAGTAACATGGTGAATTCGGTTAGTTCCCAATAGGCCGCAGTAGTAATAAGTGGACTGTTCGGGATATAGAAAAATTTTCACGAATAGAATCAAAATTTCTAGGCGAATTCAGTGAGTTCCCAATGGGACATGCTTGTATGAGTTTGCTTTTCAATATCGAGCAACATTTTAAGGAACAGAATCCAAGTATCATGGTGAATTGAGTAGGTTCCCAATAGGATTCGCATGTAATAAGATTGTTATTCAAGATAGAGCAACGTTTTAACGAACTGAAACACTGTTTCTTTGTGAATTCAGTTAGTTCCTAGTAGCCTGCTCTTGTAAT
Source organism: Rattus norvegicus (assembly GCF_021556685.1). Taxonomy (NCBI): domain Eukaryota; kingdom Metazoa; phylum Chordata; class Mammalia; order Rodentia; family Muridae; genus Rattus; species Rattus norvegicus. The sequence goes on from NC_141544.1 coordinate 10,063,911, forward strand.
ATGTGTACTTTTTAAGATTTATAAAAATTGGTGAGCCGAATCTGAGTAACATGGTGAATTCGGTTAGTTCCCAATGGGCCGCAGTAGTAATAAGTGGACTGTTCGGGATATAGAAAAATTTTCACGAATGGAATCAAAATTTCTAGGCGAATTCAGTGAGTTCCCAATGGGACATGCTTGTATGAGTTTGCTTTTCAATATCGAGCAACATTTTAAGGAACGGAATCCAAGTATCATGGTGAATTGAGTAGGTTCCCAATAGGATTCGCATGTAATAAGCTTGTTATTCAAGATTGAGAAACGTTTTAACGAACTGAAACACTGTTTCTTTGTGAATTCAGTTAGTTCGTAGTAGCCTGCTCTTGTAATATGTGTACTTTTAAAGATTTATAAAAATTTGGTGAGCCGAATCTGAGTAACATGGTGAATTCGGTTAGTTCCCAATAGGCCGCAGTAGTAATAAGTGGACTGTTCGGGATACCGAAAAATTTTCACGAATGGAATCAAAATTTCTAGGCGAATTCAGTGAGTTCCCAATGGGACATGCTTGTATGAGTTTGCTTTTCAATATCGAGCAACATTTTAAGGAACGGAATCCAAATATCATGGTGAATTGAGTAGGTTCCCAATAGGATTCGCGTGTAATAAGGTTGTTATTCAAGATAGAGCAACGTTTTAACGAACTGAAACACTGTTTCTTTGTGAATTCAGTTAGTTCGTAGTAGCCTGCTCTTGTAATATGTGTACTTTTAAAGATTTATAAAAATTTGGTGAGCCGAATCTGAGTAACATGGTGAATTCGGTTAGTTCCCCATAGGCCGCAGTAGTAATAAGTGGACTGTTCGGGATATAGAAAAATTTTCACGAATGGAATCAAAATTTCTAGGCGAATTCAGTGAGTTCCCAATGGGACATGCTTGTATGAGTTTGCTTTTCATTATCTAGCAACTCTATAAGGAACGGAATCCAAGTATCATGGTGAATTGAGTAGGTTCCCAATAGGATTCACATGTAATAAGCTTGTTATTCAAGATAGAGCAAAGTTTTAACGAACTGAAACACTGTTTCTTTGTGAATTCAGTTAGTTCGTAGTAGCCTGCTCTTGTAATATGTGTACTTTTAAAGATTTATAAAAATTTGGTGAGCCGAATCTGAGTAACATGGTGAATTCGGTTAGTTCCCAGTAGGCCGCAGTAGTAATAAGTGGACTGTTCGGGATATAGAAAATTTTCACGAATGGAATCAAAATTTCTAGGCGAATACAGTGAGTTCCCAATGGGACATGCTTGTATGAGTTTGCTTTTCAATATCGAGCAACATTTTAATGAACGGAATCCAAGTATCATGGTGAATTGAGTAGGTTCCCAATAGGATTCGCATGTAATAAGCTTGTTATTCAAGATAGAGCAATGTTTTAACGAACTGAATCACTGTTTCTTTGTGAAATAAGTTAGTTCCTAGTAGCCTGCTTTTGTAATATGTGTACTTTTAAAGATATACGAAAAATTGGTGAGCCGAATCTGAGTAACATGGTGAATTCGGTTAGTTCCCAATAGGCCGCAGTAGTAATAAGTGGACTGTTCGGGATATAGAAAAATTTTCACGAATGGAATCAAAATTTCTAGGCGAATTCAGTGAGTTCCCAATGGGACATGCTTGTATGAGTTTGCTTTTCAATATCGAGCAACATTTTAAGGAACGGAATCCAAGTATCATGGTGAATTGAGTAGGTTCCCAATAGGATTCGCATGTAATAAGCTTGTTTTTCAAGATTGAGAAACGTTTTAACGAACTGAAACACTGTTTCTTTGTGAATTCAGTTAGTTCCTAGTAGCCTGCTCTTGTTATACGTGTACTTTTAAAGATTTATCAAAATTTGGTGAGCCGAATCTGAGTAACATGGTGAATTCGGTTAGTTCCCAATAGGCCGCAGTAGTAATAAGTGGAATGTTCGGGATATCGAAAAATTTTCACGAATGGAATCAAAATTTCTAGGCGAATTCAGTGAGTTCCCAATGGGACATGCTTGTATGAGTTTGCTTTTCAATATCGAGCAACATTTTAAGGAAAGGAATCCAAATATCATGGTGAATTGAGTAGGTTCCCAATAGGATTCGCGTGTAATAAGCTTGTTATTCAAGATAGAGCAACGTTTTAACGAACTGAAACACTGTTTCTTTGTGAATTCAGTTAGTTCCTAGTAGCCTGCTCTTGTAATATGTGTACTTTTAAAGATTTATAAAAATTTGGTGAGCCGAATCTGAGTAACATGGTGAATTCGGTTAGTTCCCAATAGGCCGCAGTAGTAATAAGTGGACTCTTCGGGATATAGAAAAATTTTCACGAATGGAATCAAAATTTCTAGGCGAATTCAGTGAGTTCCCAATGGGACATGCTTGTATGAGTTTGCTTTTCATTATCTAGCAACATTATAAGGAACGGAATCCAAGTATCATGGTGAATTGAGTAGGTTCTTAATAGGATTCACATGTAATAAGCTTGTTATTCAAGATAGAGCAAAGTTTTAACGAACTGAAACACTGTTTCTTTGTGAATTAAGTTAGTTCCTAGTAGCCTGCTCTTGTAATATGTGTGCTTTTAAAGATTTATAAAAATTGGGTGAGCCGAATCTGAGTAACATGGTGAATTCGGTTAGTTCCCAGTAGGCCGCAGTAGTAATAAGTGGACTGTTCGGGATATAGAAAAATTTCACGAATGGAATTAAAATTTCTAGGCGAATTCAGTGAGTTCCCAATGGGACATGCTTGTATGAGTTTGCTTTTCAATATCGAGCAACATTTTAATGAACGGAATCCAAGTATCATGGTGAATTGAGTAGGTTCCCAATAGGATTCGCATGTAATAAGCTTGTTATTCAAGATAGAGCAACGTTTTAACGAACTGAAACACTGTTTCTTTGTGAATTCAGTCAGTTCCTAGTAGCCTGCTCTTGTAATATGTGTACTTTTAAAGATTTATAAAAATTTGGTGAGCCGAATCTGAGTAACATGGTGAATTCGGTTAGTTCCCAATAGGCCGCAGTAGTTATAAGTGGACTGTTCGGGATATCGAAAAATTTTCACGAATGGAATCAAAATTTCTAGGCGAATTCAGTGAGTTCCCAATGGGACATGCTTGTATGAGTTTGCTTTTCATTATCGAGCAACATTTTAAGGAACGGAATCCAAGTCTCTTGGTGAATTGAGTAGGTTCCCAATAGGATTCACATGTAATAAGCTTGTTATTCAAGATAGAGCAAAGTTTTAACGAACTGAAACACTGTTTCTTTGTGAATTCAGTTAGTTCCTAAGGCCTGCTCTTGTAATATGTTTTTTTTAAAGATTTATAAAAATTTGGTGAGCCGAATCTGAGTAACATGGTGAATTCGGTTAGTTCCCAGTAGGCCGCAGTAGTAATAAGTGGACTGTTCGGGATATAGAAAAATTTTCACGAATGGAATCAAAATTTCTAGGCGAATTCAGTGAGTTCCCAATGGGACATGCTTGTATGAGTTTGCTTTTCATTATCGAGCAACATTTTAAGGAACGGAATCCAGGTATCATGGTGAATTGAGTAGGTTCCCAATAGGATTCACATGTAATAAGCTTGTTATTCAAGATAGAGCAAAGTTTTAACGAACTGAAACACTGTTTCTTTGTGAATTCAGTTAGTTCGTAGTAGCCTGCTCTTGTAATATGTGTACTTTTAAAGATTTATAAAAATTTGGTGAGCCGAATCTGAGTAACATGGTGAATTCGGTTAGTTCCCAATAGGCCGCAGTAGTAATAAGTGGACTGTTCGGGATATAGAAAATTTTCACGAATGGAATCAAAATTTCTAGGCGAATTCAGTGAGTTCCCAATGGGACATGCTTGTATGAGTTTGCTTTTCAATATCGTGCAACATTTTAATGAACGGAATCCAAGTATCATGGTGAATTGAGTAGGTTCCCAATAGGATTCGCGTGTAATAAGCTTGTTATTCAAGATAGAGCAACGTTTTAACGAACTGAAACACTGTTTCTTTGTGAATTCAGTTAGTTCCTAGTAGCCTGCTCTGGTAATATGTGGACTTTTAAAGATTTATAAAAATTTGGTGAGCCGATTCTGAGTAACATGGTGAATTCGGTTATGTTCCCAATAGGCCGCAGTAGTAATAAGTGGACTGTTCGGGATATAGAAAAATTTTCACGAATGGAATCAAAATTTCTAGGCGAATTCAGTGAGTTCCCAATGGGACATGCTTGTATGAGTTTGCTTTTCAATATCGAGCAATATTTTAAGGAACGGAATCCAAGTATCATGGTGAATTGAGTAGGTTCCCAATAGGATTCGCGTGTAATAAGCTTCTTATTCAAGATAGAGCAACGTTTTAACGAACTGAAACACTGTTTCTTTGTGAATTCAGTTATTTCCTAGTAGCCTGCTCTTGTAATATGTGTACTTTTAAAGATTTATAAAATTTGGTGAGCCGAATCTGAATAACATGGTGAATTCGGTTAGTTCCCAATAGGCCGCAGTAGTAATAAGTGGACTGTTCGGGATATAGAAAAATTTTCACGAATGGAATCAAAATTTCTAGGCGAATTCAGTGAGTTCCCAATGGGACATGCTTGTATGAGTTTGCTTTTCAATATCGAGCAACATTTTAATGAACGGAATCCAAGTATCATGGTGAATTGAGTAGGTTCCCAATAGGATTCGCGTGTAATAAGCTTGTTATTCAAGATAGAGCAACGTTTTAACGAACTGAAACACTGTTTCTTTGTGGATTCAGTTAGTTCCTAGTAGCCTGCTCTTGTAATATGTGTACTTTTAAAGATTTATAAAAATTTGGTGAGCCTAATCTGAGTAACATGTTGAATTCGGTTAGTTCCCAATAGGCAGCAGTAGTAATAAGTGGACTGTTCGGGATATAGAAAATTTTCACGAATGGAATCAAAATTTCTAGGCGAATTCAGAGAGTTCCAAATGGGACATGCTTGTATGAGTTTGCTTTTCAATATCGAGCAACATTATAAGGAACGGATTCCAAGTATCATGGTGAATTGAGTAGGTTCCCAATAGGATTCACATGTAATAAGCTTGTTATTCAAGATAGAGCAAAGTTTTAACGAACTGAAACACTGTTTCTTTGTGAATTAAGTTAGTTCCTAGTAGCCTGCTCTTGTAATATGTGTGCTTTTAAAGATTTATAAAAATTGGGTGAGCCGAATCTGAGTAACATGGTGAATTCGGTTAGTTCCCAGTAGGCCGCAGTAGTAATAAGTGGACTGTTCGGGATATAGAAAAATTTCACGAATGGAATTAAAATTTCTAGGCGAATTCAGTGAGTTCCCAATGGGACATGCTTGTATGAGTTTGCTTTTCAATATCGAGCAACATTTTAATGAACGGAATCCAAGTATCATGGTGAATTGAGTAGGTTCCCAATAGGATTCGCATGTAATAAGCTTGTTATTCAAGATAGAGCAACGTTTTAACGAACTGAAACACTGTTTCTTTGTGAATTCAGTTAGTTCCTAGTAGCCTGCTCTTGTATTATGGGTACTTTTAAAGATTTATAAAAATTTGTGAGCCGAATCTGAGTAACATGGTGAATTCGGTTAGTTCCCAATAGGCCGCAGTAGTAATAAGTGGACTGTTCGGGATATCGAAAAATTTTCACGAATGGAATCAAAATTTCTAGGCGAATTCAGTGAGTTCCCAATGGGACATGCTTGTATGAGTTTGCTTTTCATTATCGAGCAACATTTTAAGGAACGGAATCCAAGTCTCTTGGTGAATTGAGTAGGTTCCCAATAGGAGTCACATGTAATAAGCTTGTTATTCAAGATAGAGCAAAGTTTTAACGAACTGAAACACTGTTTCTTTGTGAATTCAGTTAGTTCCTAAGGCCTGCTCTTGTAATATGTTTTTTTTAAAGATTTATAAAAATTTGGTGAGCCGAATCTGAGTAACATGGTGAATTCGGTTAGTTCCCAGTAGGCCGCAGTAGTAATAAGTGGACTGTTCGGGATATAGAAAAATTTTCACGAATGGAATCAAAATTTCTAGGCGAATTCAGTGAGTTCCCAATGGGACATGCTTGTATGAGTTTGCTTTTCATTATCGAGCAACATTTTAAGGAACGGAATCCAGGTATCATGGTGAATTGAGTAGGTTCCCAATAGGATTCACATGTAATAAGCTTGTTATTCAAGATAGAGCAAAGTTTTAACGAACTGAAACACTGTTTCTTTGTGAATTCAGTTAGTTCGTAGTAGCCTGCTCTTGTAATATGTGTACTTTTAAAGATTTATAAAAATTTGGTGAGCCGAATCTGAGTAACATGGTGAATTCGGTTAGTTCCCAATAGGCCGCAGTAGTAATAAGTGGACTGTTCGGGATATAGAAAATTTTCACGAATGGAATCAAAATTTCTAGGCGAATTCAGTGAGTTCCCAATGGGACATGCTTGTATGAGTTTGCTTTTCAATATCGTGCAACATTTTAATGAACGGAATCCAAGTATCATGGTGAATTGAGTAGGTTCCCAATAGGATTCGCGTGTAATAAGCTTGTTATTCAAGATAGAGCAACGTTTTAACGAACTGAAACACTGTTTCTTTGTGAATTCAGTTAGTTCCTAGTAGCCTGCTCTGGTAATATGTGGACTTTTAAAGATTTATAAAAATTTGGTGAGCCGATTCTGAGTAACATGGTGAATTCGGTTATGTTCCCAATAGGCCGCAGTAGTAATAAGTGGACTGTTCGGGATATAGAAAAATTTTCACGAATGGAATCAAAATTTCTAGGCGAATTCAGTGAGTTCCCAATGGGACATGCTTGTATGAGTTTGCTTTTCAATATCGAGCAACATTTTAAGGAACGGAATCCAAGTATCATGGTGAATTGAGTAGGTTCCCAATAGGATTCGCGTGTAATAAGCTTCTTATTCAAGATAGAGCAACGTTTTAACGAACTGAAACACTGTTTCTTTGTGAATTCAGTTATTTCCTAGTAGCCTGCTCTTGTAATATGTGTACTTTTAAAGATTTATAAAATTTGGTGAGCCGAATCTGAATAACATGGTGAATTCGGTTAGTTCCCAATAGGCCGCAGTAGTAATAAGTGGACTGTTCGGGATATAGAAAAATTTTCACGAATGGAATCAAAATTTCTAGGCGAATTCAGTGAGTTCCCAATGGGACATGCTTGTATGAGTTTGCTTTTCAATATCGAGCAACATTTTAATGAACGGAATCCAAGTATCATGGTGAATTGAGTAGGTTCCCAATAGGATTCGCGTGTAATAAGCTTGTTATTCAAGATAGAGCAACGTTTTAACGAACTGAAACACTGTTTCTTTGTGGATTCAGTTAGTTCCTAGTAGCCTGCTCTTGTAATATGTGTACTTTTAAAGATTTATAAAAATTTGGTGAGCCTAATCTGAGTAACATGTTGAATTCGGTTAGTTCCCAATAGGCAGCAGTAGTAATAAGTGGACTGTTCGGGATATAGAAAATTTTCACGAATGGAATCAAAATTTCTAGGCGAATTCAGAGAGTTCCAAATGGGACATGCTTGTATGAGTTTGCTTTTCAATATCGAGCAACATTATAAGGAACGGATTCCAAGTATCATGGTGAATTGAGTAGGTTCCCAATAGGATTCACATGTAATAAGCTTGTTATTCAAGATAGAGCAAAGTTTTAACGAACTGAAACACTGTTTCTTTGTGAATTAAGTTAGTTCCTAGTAGCCTGCTCTTGTAATATGTGTGCTTTTAAAGATTTATAAAAATTGGGTGAGCCGAATCTGAGTAACATGGTGAATTCGGTTAGTTCCCAGTAGGCCGCAGTAGTAATAAGTGGACTGTTCGGGATATAGAAAAATTTCACGAATGGAATTAAAATTTCTAGGCGAATTCAGTGAGTTCCCAATGGGACATGCTTGTATGAGTTTGCTTTTCAATATCGAGCAACATTTTAATGAACGGAATCCAAGTATCATGGTGAATTGAGTAGGTTCCCAATAGGATTCGCATGTAATAAGCTTGTTATTCAAGATAAAGCAACGTTTTAAAGAACTGAAACACTGTTTCTTTGTGAATTCAGTTAGTTCCTAGTAGCCTGCTCTTGTATTATGGGTACTTTTAAAGATTTATAAAAATTTGTGAGCCGAATCTGAGTAACATGGTGAATTCGGTTAGTTCCCAATAGGCCGCAGTAGTAATAAGTGGACTGTTCGGGATATCGAAAAATTTTCACGAATGGAATCAAAATTTCTAGGCGAATTCAGTGAGTTCCCAATGGGACATGCTTGTATGAGTTTGCTTTTCATTATCGAGCAACATTTTAAGGAACGGAATCCAAGTCTCTTGGTGAATTGAGTAGGTTCCCAATAGGATTCACATGTAATAAGCTTGTTATTCAAGATAGAGCAAAGTTTTAACGAACTGAAACACTGTTTCTTTGTGAATTCAGTTAGTTCCTAAGGCCTGCTCTTGTAATATGTGTGCTTTTAAAGATTTATAAAAATTTGGTGAGCCGAATCTGAGTAACATGGTGAATTCGGTTAGTTCCCAGTAGGCCGCAGTAGTAATAAGTGGACTGTTCGGGATATAGAAAAATTTTCACGAATGGAATCAAAATTTCTAGGCGAATTCAGTGAGTTCCCAATGGGACATGCTTGTATGAGTTTGCTTTTCATTATCGAGCAACATTTTAAGGAACGGAATCCAGGTATCATGGTGAATTGAGTAGGTTCCCAATAGGATTCACATGTAATAAGCTTGTTATTCAAGATAGAGCAAAGTTTTAACGAACTGAAACACTGTTTCTTTGTGAATTCAGTTAGTTCGTAGTAGCCTGCTCTTGTAATATGTGTACTTTTAAAGATTTATAAAAATTTGGTGAGCCGAATCTGAGTAACATGTTGAATTCGGTTAGTTCCCAATAGGCCGCAGTAGTAATAAGTGGACTGTTCGGGATATAGAAAATTTTCACGAATGGAATCAAAATTTCTAGGCGAATTCAGTGAGTTCCCAATGGGACATGCTTGTATGAGTTTGCTTTTCAATATCGTGCAACATTTTAATGAACGGAATCCAAGTATCATGGTGAATTGAGTAGGTTCCCAATAGGATTCGCGTGTAATAAGCTTGTTATTCAAGATAGAGCAACGTTTTAACGAACTGAAACACTGTTTCTTTGTGAATTCAGTTAGTTCCTAGTAGCCTGCTCTGGTAATATGTGGACTTTTAAAGATTTATAAAAATTTGGTGAGCCGATTCTGAGTAACATGGTGAATTCGGTTATGTTCCCAATAGGCCGCAGTAGTAATAAGTGGACTGTTCGGGATATAGAAAAATTTTCACGAATGGAATCAAAATTTCTAGGCGAATTCAGTGAGTTCCCAATGGGACATGCTTGTATGAGTTTGCTTTTCAATATCGAGCAACATTTTAAGGAACGGAATCCAAGTATCATGGTGAATTGAGTAGGTTCCCAATAGGATTCGCGTGTAATAAGCTTCTTATTCAAGATAGAGCAACGTTTTAACGAACTGAAACACTGTTTCTTTGTGAATTCACTTAGTTCCTAGTAGCCTGCTCCTGTAATATGTGTACTTTTAAAGATTTATAAAAATTTGGTGAGCCTAATCTGAGTAACATGTTGAATTCGGTTAGTTCCCAATAGGCAGCAGTAGTAATAAGTGGACTGTTCGGGATATAGAAAATTTTCACGAATGGAATCAAAATTTCTAGGCGAATTCAGAGAGTTCCAAATGGGACATGCTTGTATGAGTTTGCTTTTCAATATCGAGCAACATTATAAGGAACGGATTCCAAGTATCATGGTGAATTGAGTAGGTTCCCAATAGGATTCACATGTAATAAGCTTGTTATTCAAGATAGAGCAAAGTTTTAACGAACTGAAACACTGTTTCTTTGTGAATTCAGTTAGTTCGTAGTAGCCTGCTCTTGTAATATGTGTACTTTTAAAGATTTATAAAAATTTGGTGAGCCGAATCTGAGTAACATGTTGAATTCGGTTAGTTCCCAATAGGCCGCAGTAGTAATAAGTGGACTGTTCGGGATATAGAAAATTTTCACGAATGGAATCAAAATTTCTAGGCGAATTCAGTGAGTTCCCAATGGGACATGCTTGTATGAGTTTGCTTTTCAATATCGTGCAACATTTTAATGAACGGAATCCAAGTATCATGGTGAATTGAGTAGGTTCCCAATAGGATTCGCGTGTAATAAGCTTGTTATTCAAGATAGAGCAACGTTTTAACGAACTGAAACACTGTTTCTTTGTGAATTCAGTTAGTTCCTAGTAGCCTGCTCTGGTAATATGTGGACTTTTAAAGATTTATAAAAATTTGTTGAGCCGATTCTGAGTAACATGGTGAATTCGGTTATGTTCCCAATAGGCCGCAGTAGTAATAAGTGGACTGTTCGGGATATAGAAAAATTTTCACGAATGGAATCAAAATTTCTAGGCGAATTCAGTGAGTTCCCAATGGGACATGCTTGTATGAGTTTGCTTTTCAATATCGAGCAACATTTTAAGGAACGGAATCCAAGTATCATGGTGAATTGAGTAGGTTCCCAATAGGATTCGCGTGTAATAAGCTTCTTATTCAAGATAGAGCAACGTTTTAACGAACTGAAACACTGTTTCTTTGTGAATTCACTTAGTTCCTAGTAGCCTGCTCTTGTAATATGTGTACTTTTAAAGATTTATAAAAATTTGGTGAGCCTAATCTGAGTAACATGTTGAATTCGGTTAGTTCCCAATAGGCAGCAGTAGTAATAAGTGGACTGTTCGGGATATAGAAAATTTTCACGAATGGAATCAAAATTTCTAGGCGAATTCAGAGAGTTCCAAATGGGACATGCTTGTATGAGTTTGCTTTTCAATATCGAGCAACATTATAAGGAACGGATTCCAAGTATCATGGTGAATTGAGTAGGTTCCCAATAGGATTCACATGTAATAAGCTTGTTATTCAAGATAGAGCAAAGTTTTAACGAACTGAAACACTGTTTCTTTGTGAATTCAGTTAGTTCGTAGTAGCCTGCTCTTGTAATATGTGTACTTTTAAAGATTTATAAAAATTTGGTGAGCCGAATCTGAGTAACATTGTGAATTCGGTTAGTTCCCAATTGGCCGCAGTAGTAATAAGTGGACTCTTCGGGATGTAGAAAATTTTCACGAATGGAATCCAAATTTCTAGGCGCATTCAGTGAGTTCCCAATGGGACATGCTTGTATGAGTTTGCTTTTCATTATCTAGCAACATTTTAAGGAACGGAATCCCAGTATCATGGTGAATTGAGTAGGTTCCCAATAGGATTCGCATGTAATAAGCTTGTTATTCAAGATAGAGCAACGTTTTAACGAACTGAAACACTGTTTCTTTTTGAATTCAGTTAGTTCCTAGTAGCCTGCTCTTGTAATATGTGTACTTTTAAAGATTTATAAAAATTTGTTGAGCCGAATCTGAGTAACATGGTGAATTCGGTTAGTTCCCAATAGGCCGCAGTAGTAATAAGTGGACTGTTCGGGATATAGAAAAATTTTCACGAATGGAATCAAAATTTCTAGGCGAATTCAGTGAGTTCCCAATGGGACATGCTTGTATGAGTTTGCTTTTCAATATCGAGCAACACTTTAATGAACGGAATCCAAGTATCATGGTGAATTGAGTAGTTTCCCAATAGGATTCGCGTGTAATAAGCTTGTTATTCAAGATAGAGCAACGTTTTAACCAACTGAAACACTGTTTCTTTGTGAATTCAGTTAGTTCCTAGTAGCCTGCTCTTGTAATATGTGTACTTTTAAAGATTTATAAAAATTTGGTGAGCCGAATCTGAGTAACATGTTGAATTCGGTTAGTTCCCAATAGGCAGCAGTAGCAATAAGTGGACTGTTCGGGATATAGAAAAATTTTCAGGAATGGAATCAAAATTTCTAGGCGAATTCAGTGAGTTCCCAATGGGACATGCTTGTATGAGTTTGCTTTTCATTATCGAGCAACATTTTAAGGAACGGAATCTAAGTATCATGGTGAATTGAGTAGGTTCCCAATAGGATTCGAATGTAATAAGCTTGTTATTCAAGATAGAGCAACGTTTTAATGAACTGAAACACTGTTTCTTTGTGAATTCAGTTAGTTCCTAGTAGCCTGCTCTTGTAATATGTGTACTTTTAAAGATTTATAAAAATTTGGTGAGCCGAATCTGAGTAACATGGTGAATTCGGTTAGTTCCCAATGGGCCGCAGTAGTAATAAGTGGACTGTTCGGGATATAGAAAAATTTTCAAGAATGGAATCAAAATTTCTAGGCGAATTCAGTGAGTTCCCAATGGGACATGCTTGTATGAGTTTGCTTTTCATTATCGAGCAACATTTTAAGGAACGGAATCCAAGTATCATGGTGAATTGAGTAGGTTCCCAATAGGATTCACATGTAATAAGCTTGTTATTCAAGATAGAGCAAAGTTTTAAAGAACTGAAACACTGTTTCTTTGTGAATTCAGTTAGTTCCTAGTAGCCTGCTCTTGTAATATGTGTGCTTTTAAAGATTTATAAAAATTTGGTGAGCCGAATCTGAGTAACATGGTGAATTCGGTTAGTTCCCAATAGGCCGCAGTAGTAATAAGTGGACTGTTCGGGATATAGAAAATTTTCACGAATGGAATCAAAATTTCTAGGCGAATTCAGTGAGTTCCAAATGGGACATGCTTGTATGAGTTTGCTTTTCAATATCGAGCAACATTTTAAGGAACGGAATCAAAGTATCATGGTGAATTGAGTAGGTTCCCAATAGGATTCGCATGTAATAAGCTTGTTATTCAAGATAGAGCAACGTTTTAATGAACTGAAACACTGTTTCTTTGTGAATTCAGTTAGTTCCTAGTAGCCTGCTCTTGTAATATGTGTACTTTTAAAGATTTATAAAAATTTGGTGAGCCGAATCTGAGTAACATGGTGAATTCGGTTAGTTCCCAATGGGCCGCAGTAGTAATAAGTGGACTGTTCGGGATATAGAAAAATTTTCACGAATGGAATCAAAATTTCTAGGCGAATTCAGTGAGTTCCCAATGGGACATGCTTGTATGAGTTTGCTTTTCATTATCGAGCAACATTATAAGGAACGGATTCCAAGTATCATGGTGAATTGAGTAGGTTCCCAATAGGATTCACATGTAATAAGCTTGTTATTCAAGATAGAGCAAAGTTTTAACGAACTGAAACACTGTTTCTTTGTGAATTCAGTTAGTTCGTAGTATCCTGCTCTTGTAATATGTGTACTTTTAAAGATTTATAAAAATTTGGTGAGCCGAATCTGAGTAACATGGTGAATTCGGTTAGTTCCCAATTGGCCGCAGTAGTAATAAGTGGACTCTTCGGGATGTAGAAAATTTTCACGAATGGAATCCAAATTTCTAGGAGCATTCAGTGAGTTCCCAATGGGACATGCTTGTATGAGTTTGCTTTTCATTATCTAGCAACATTTTAAGGAACGGAATCCCAGTATCATGGTGAATTGAGTAGGTTCCCAATAGGATTCGCATGTAATAAGCTTTTTATTCAAGATAGAGCAACGTTTTAACGAACTGAAACACTGTTTCTTTTTGAATTCAGTTAGTTCTTAGTAGCCTGCTCTTGTAATATGTGTACTTTTAAAAATTTATAAAAATTTGGTGGGCCGAATCTGAGTAACATGGTGAATTCGGTTAGTTCCCAATAGGCCGCAGTAGTAATAAGTGGACTGTTCGGGATATAGAAAAATTTTCACGAATGGAATCAAAATTTCTAGGCGAATTCAGTGAGTTCCCAATGGGACATGCTTGTATGAGTTTGCTTTTCATTATCGAGCAACACTTTAAGGAACGGAATCCAAGTGTCATGGTGAATTGAGTAGGTTCCCAATAGGATTCACATGTAATAAGCTTCTTATTCAAGATAGAGCAAAGTTTTAACGAACTGAAACACTGTTTCTTTGTGAATTCAGTTAGTTCCTAGTAGCCTCCTCTTGTAATATGTGTGCTTTTAAAGATTTATAAAAATTGGGTGAGCCGAATCTGAGTAACATGGTGAATTCGGTTAGTTCCCAGTAGGCCGCAGTAGTAATAAGTGGACTGTTCGGGATATAGAAAATTTTCACGAAAGGAATCAAAATTTCTAGGCGAATTCAGTGAGTTCCCAATGGGACATGCTTGTATGAGTTTGCTTTTCAATATCGAGCAACATTTTAATGAACGGAATCCAAGTATCATGGTGAATTGAGTAGTTTCACAATAGGATTCGCATGTAATAAGCTTGTTATTCAAGATAGAGCAACGTTTTAACGAACTGAAACACTGTTTCTTTGTGAATTCAGTTAGTTCCTAGTAGCCTGCTCTTGTATTATGTGTACTTTTAAAGATTTATAAAAATTTGGTGAGCCGAATCTGAGTAACATGGTGAATTCGGTTAGTTCCCAATAGGCCGCAGTAGTAATAAGTGGACTGTTCGGGATATCGAAAAATTTTCACGAATGGAATCAAAATTTCTAGGCGATTTCAGTGAGTTCCCAATGGGACATGCTTGTATGAGTTTGCTTTTCATTATCGTGCAACATTTTAAGGACCGGAATCCAAGTCTCATGGTGAATTGAGTAGGTTCCCAATAGGATTCACATGTAATAAGCTTCTTATTCAAGATAGAGCAAAGTTTTAACGAACTGAAACACTGTTTCTTTGTGAATTCAGTTAGTTCCTAGTAGCCTGCTCTTGTAATATGTGTGCTTTTAAAGATTTATAAAAATTGGGTGAGCCGAATCTGAGTAACATGGTGAATTCGGTTAGTTCCCAGTAGGCCGCAGTAGTAATAAGTGGACTGCTCGGGATATAGAAAATTTCACGAATGGAATCAAAATTTCTAGGCGAATTCAGTGAGTTCACAATGGGACATGCTTGTATGAGTTTGCTTTTCAATATCGAGCAACATTTTAATGAACGGAATCCAAGTATCATGGTGAATTGAGTAGGTTCCCAACAGGATTCGCATGTAATAAGCTTGTTATTCAAGATAGAGCAACGTTTTAACGAACTGAAACACTGTTTCTTTGTTAATTATGTTAGTTCCTAGTAGCCTGCTTTTGTAATATGTGTACTTTTAAAGATTTATAAAAATTTGGTGAGCCGAATATGAGTAACATGGTGAATTCGGTTAGTTCCCAATAGGCCGCAGTAGTAATAAGTGGACTGTTCGGGATATAGAAAAATTTTCAGGAATGGAATCAAAATTTCTAGGCGAATTCAGTGAGTTCCCAATGGGACATGCTTGTATGAGTTTGCTTTTCATTATCGAGCAACATTTTAAGGAACGGAATCCAAGTATCATTGTGAATTGAGTAGGTTCCCAATAGGATTCACATGTAATAAGCTTGTTATTCAAGATAGAGCAAAGTTTTAACGAACTGAAACACTGTTTCTTTGTGAATTCAGTTAGTTCCTAGTAGCCTGCTCTTGTAATATGTGTGCTTTTAAAGATTTATAAAAATTGGGTGAGCCGAATCTGAGTAACATGGTGAATTCGGTTAGTTCCCAATAGGCCGCAGTAGTAATAAGTGGACTGTTCGGGATATAGAAAAATTTTCACGAATGGAATCAAAATTTCTAGGCGAATTCAGTGAGTTCCAAATTGGACATGCTTGTATGAGTTTGCTTTTCAATATCGAGCAACATTTTAAGGAACGGAATCAAAGTATCATGGTGAATTGAGTAGGTTCCCAATAGGATTCGCATGTAATAAGCTTGTTATTCAAGATAGAGCAACGTTTTAATGATCTGAAACACTGTTTCTTTGTGAATTCAGTTAGTTCCTAGTAGCCTGCTCTTGTAATATGTGTACTTTTAAAGATTTATAAAAATTTGGTGAGCCGAATCTGAGTAACATGGTGAATTCGGTTAGTTCCCAATAGGCCGCAGTAGTAATAAGTGGACTGTTCGGGATATAGAAAAATTTTCACGAATGGAATCAAAATTTCTAGGCGAATTCAGTAGTTCCCAATGGGACATGCTTGTATGAGTTTGCTTTTCATTATCGTGCAACATTTTAAGGACCGGAATCCAAGTCTCATGGTGAATTGAGTAGGTTCCCAATAGGATTCACATGTAATAAGCTTGTTATTCAAGATAGAGCAGAGTTTTAACGAACTGAAACACTGTTTCTTTGTGAATTCAGTTAGTTCCTAGTAGCCTGCTCTTGTAATATGTGTGCTTTTAAAGATTTATAAAAATTGTGTGAGCCGAATCTGAGTAACATGGTGAATTCGGTTAGTTCCCAGTAGGCCGCAGTAGTAATAAGTGGACTGTTCGGGATAAAGAAAATTTTCACGAATGCAATCAAAATTTCTAGGCGAATTCAGTGAGTTCCCAATGGGACATGCTTGTATGAGTTTGCTTTTCAATATCGAGCAACATTTTAAGGAACGGAATCCAAGTATCATGGTGAATTGAGTAGGTTCCCAATAGGATTCGCGTGTAATAAGCTTGTTATTCAAGATAGAGCAACGTTTTAACGAACTGAAACACTGTTTCTTTGTGAATTCAGTTAGTTCCTAGTAGCCTGCTCTTGTAATATGTGTACTTTTAAAGATTTATAAAAATTTGTTGAGCCGAATCTGAGTAACATGGTGAATTCGGTTAGTTCCCAATAGGCCGCAGTAGTAATAAGTGGACTGTTCGGGATATCGAAAAATTTTCACGAATGGAATCAAAATTTCTAGGCGAATTCAGTGAGTTCCCAATGGGACATGCTTGTATGAGTTTGCTTTTCAATATCGAGCAACATTTTAAGGAACGGAATCCAAGTATCATGGTGAATTGAGTAGGTGCCCAATAGGATTCGCGTGTAATAAGCTTGTTATTCAAGATAGAGAAACGTTTTAACGAACTGAAACACTGTTTCTTTGTGAATTCAGTTAGTTCCTAGTAGCCTGCTCTTGTAATATGTGTACTTTTAAAGATTTATAAAAATTTGGTGAGCCGAATCTGAGTAACATGGTGAATTCGGTTAGTTCCCAATAGGCCGCAGTAGTAATAAGTGGACTGTTCGGGATATAGAAAAATTTTCACGAATGGAATCAAAATTTCTAGGCGAATTCAGTAGTTCCCAATGGGACATGCTTGTATGAGTTTGCTTTTCATTATCGTGCAACATTTTAAGGACCGGAATCCAAGTCTCATTGTGAATTGAGTAGGTTCCCAATAGGATTCACATGTAATAAGCTTGTTATTCAAGATAGAGCAGAGTTTTAACGAACTGAAACACTGTTTCTTTGTGAATTCAGTTAGTTCCTAGTAGCCTGCTCTTGTAATATGTGTGCTTTTAAAGATTTATAAAAATTGTGTGAGCCGAATCTGAGCAACATGGTGAATTCGGTTAGTTCCCAGTAGGCCGCAGTAGTAATAAGTGGACTGTTCGGGATAAAGAAAATTTTCACGAATGGAATCAAAATTTCTAGGCGAATTCAGTGAGTTCCCAATGGGACATGCTTGTATGAGTTTGCTTTTCAATATCGAGCAACATTTTAAGGAACGGAATCCAAGTATCATGGTGAATTGAGTAGGTTCCCAATAGGATTCGCGTGTAATAAGCTTGTTATTCAAGATAGAGCAACGTTTTAACGAACTGAAACACTGTTTCTTTGTGAATTCAGTTAGTTCCTAGTAGCCTGCTCTTGTAATATGTGTACTTTTAAAGATTTATAAAAATTTGTTGAGCCGAATCTGAGTAACATGGTGAATTCGGTTAGTTCCCAATAGGCCGCAGTAGTAATAAGTGGACTGTTCGGGATATCGAAAAATTTTCACGAATGGAATCAAAAGTTCTAGGCGAATTCAGTGAGTTCCCAATGGGACATGCTTGTATGAGTTTGCTTTTCAATATCGAGCAACATTTTAAGGAACGGAATCCAAGTATCATGGTGAATTGAGTAGGTGCCCAATAGGATTCGCGTGTAATAAGCTTGTTATTCAAGATAGAGAAACGTTTTAACGAACTGAAACACTGTTTCTTTGTGAATTCAGTTAGTTCCTAGTAGCCTGCTCTTGTAATATGTGTACTTTTAAAGATTTATAAAATTTGGTGAGCCGAATCTGAGTAACATGGTGAATTCGGTTAGTTCCCAATAGTCCGCAGTAGTAATAAGTGGACTGTTCGGGATATAGAAAAATTTTCACGAATGGAATCAAAATTTCTAGGCGAATTCAGTGAGTTCCCAATGGGACATGCTTGTATGAGTTTGCTTTTCAATATCGAGCAACATTTTAAGGAACGGAATCCAAGTATCATGGTGAATTGAGTAGTTTCCCAATAGGATTCGCATGTAATAAGCTTCTTATTCAAGATAGAGCAACGTTTTAACGAACTGAAACACTGTTTCTTTGTGAATTCAGTTAGTTCCTAGTAGCCTGCTCTTGTAATATGTGTACTTTTAAAGATTTATAAAAATTTGGTGAGCCGAATCTGAGTAACATGGTGAATTCGGTTAGTTCCCAATAGGCCGCAGTAGTAATAAGTGGACTGTTCGGGATATCGAAAAATTTTCACGAATGGAATCAAAATTTCTAGGCGAATTCAGTGAGTTCCCAATGGGACATGCTTGTATGAGTTTGCTTTTCAATATCGAGCAACATTTTAAGGAACGGAATCCAAGTATCATGGTGAATTGAGTAGGTGCCCAATAGGATTCGCGTGTAATAAGCTTGTTATTCAAGATAGAGAAACGTTTTAACGAACTGAAACACTGTTTCTTTGTGAATTCAGTTAGTTCCTAGTAGCCTGCTCTTGTAATATGTGTACTTTTAAAGATTTATAAAAATTTGGTGAGCCGAATCTGAGTAACATGGTGAATTCGGTTAGTTCCCAATAGGCCGCAGTAGTAATAAGTGGACTGTTCGGGATATAGAAAAATTTTCACGAATGGAATCAAAATTTCTAGGCGAATTCAGTAGTTCCCAATGGGACATGCTTGTATGAGTTTGCTTTTCATTATCGTGCAACATTTTAAGGACCGGAATCCAAGTCTCATTGTGAATTGAGTAGGTTCCCAATAGGATTCACATGTAATAAGCTTGTTATTCAAGATAGAGCAGAGTTTTAACGAACTGAAACACTGTTTCTTTGTGAATTCAGTTAGTTCCTAGTAGCCTGCTCTTGTAATATGTGTGCTTTTAAAGATTTATAAAAATTGTGTGAGCCGAATCTGAGCAACATGGTGAATTCGGTTAGTTCCCAGTAGGCCGCAGTAGTAATAAGTGGACTGTTCGGGATAAAGAAAATTTTCACGAATGGAATCAAAATTTCTAGGCGAATTCAGTGAGTTCCCAATGGGACATGCTTGTATGAGTTTGCTTTTCAATATCGAGCAACATTTTAAGGAACGGAATCCAAGTATCATGGTGAATTGAGTAGGTTCCCAATAGGATTCGCGTGTAATAAGCTTGTTATTCAAGATAGAGCAACGTTTTAACGAACTGAAACACTGTTTCTTTGTGAATTCAGTTAGTTCCTAGTAGCCTGCTCTTGTAATATGTGTACTTTTAAAGATTTATAAAAATTTGTTGAGCCGAATCTGAGTAACATGGTGAATTCGGTTAGTTCCCAATAGGCCGCAGTAGTAATAAGTGGACTGTTCGGGATATCGAAAAATTTTCACGAATGGAATCAAAAGTTCTAGGCGAATTCAGTGAGTTCCCAATGGGACATGCTTGTATGAGTTTGCTTTTCAATATCGAGCAACATTTTAAGGAACGGAATCCAAGTATCATGGTGAATTGAGTAGGTGCCCAATAGGATTCGCGTGTAATAAGCTTGTTATTCAAGATAGAGAAACGTTTTAACGAACTGAAACACTGTTTCTTTGTGAATTCAGTTAGTTCCTAGTAGCCTGCTCTTGTAATATGTGTACTTTTAAAGATTTATAAAATTTGGTGAGCCGAATCTGAGTAACATGGTGAATTCGGTTAGTTCCCAATAGTCCGCAGTAGTAATAAGTGGACTGTTCGGGATATAGAAAAATTTTCACGAATGGAATCAAAATTTCTAGGCGAATTCAGTGAGTTCCCAATGGGACATGCTTGTATGAGTTTGCTTTTCAATATCGAGCAACATTTTAAGGAACGGAATCCAAGTATCATGGTGAATTGAGTAGTTTCCCAATAGGATTCGCATGTAATAAGCTTCTTATTCAAGATAGAGCAACGTTTTAACGAACTGAAACACTGTTTCTTTGTGAATTCAGTTAGTTCCTAGTAGCCTGCTCTTGTAATATGTGTACTTTTAAAGATTTATAAAAATTTGGTGAGCCGAATCTGAGTAACATGGTGAATTCGGTTAGTTCCCAATAGGCCGCAGTAGTAATAAGTGGACTGTTCGGGATATAGAAAAATTTTCACGAATGGAATCAAAATTTCTAGGCAAATTCAGTGAGTTCCCAATGGGACATGCTTGTATGAGTTTGCTTTTCATTATCGAGCAACATTTTAAGGAACGGAATCCAAGTCTCATTGTGAATTGAGTAGGTTCCCAATAGGATTCACATGTAATAAGCTTCTTATTCAACATAGAGCAAAGTTTTAACGAACTGAAACACTGTTTCTTTGTGAATTCAGTTAGTTCCTAGTAGCCTGCTCTTGTAATATGTGTGCTTTTAAAGATTTATAAAAATTGGGTGAGCCGAATCTGAATAACATGGTGAATTCGGTTAGTTCCCAGTAGGCCACAGTAGTAATAAGTGGACTGTTCGGGATATAGAAAATTTTCACGAATGGAATCAAAATTTCTAGGCGAATTCAGTGAGTTCCCAATGGGACATGCTTGTATGAGTTTGCTTTTCAATATCGAGCAACATTTTAAGGAAAGGAATCCAAGTATCATGGTGAATTGAGTAGTTTCCCAATAGGATTCGCATGTAATAAGCTTGTTATTCAAGATAGAGCAACGTTTTAACGAACTGAAACACTGTTTCTTTGTGAATTCAGTTAGTTCCTAGTAGCCTGCTCTTGTATTATGTGTACTTTTAAAGATTTATAAAAATTTGGTGAGCCGAATCTGAGTAACATGGTGAATTCGGTTAGTTCCCAATAGGCCGCAGTAGTAATAAGTGGACTGTTCGGGATATCGAAAAATTTTGACGAATGGAATCAAAATTTCTAGGCGAATTCAGTGAGTTCCCAATGGGACATGCTTGTATGAGTTTGCTTTTCATTATCGTGCAACATTTTAAGGACCGGAATCCAAGTCTCATGGTGAATTGAGTAGGTTCCCAATAGGATTCACATGTAATAAGCTTGTTATTCAAGATAGAGCAAAGTTTTAACGAACTGAAACACTGTTTCTTTGTGAATTCAGTTAGTTCCTAGTAGCCTGCTCTTGTAATATGTGTGCTTTTAAAGATTTATAAAAATTGGGTGTGCCGAATCTGAGTAACATGGTGAATTCGTTTAGTTCCCAGTAGGCCGCAGTAGTAATAAGTGGACTGTTCGGGATAAAGAAAAATTTTCACGAATGGAATCAAAATTTCTAGGCGAATTCAGTGAGTTCCCAATGGGACAGGCTTGTATGAGTTTGCTTTTCAATATCGAGCAACATTTTAAGGAACGGAATCCTAGTATCATGGTGAATTGAGTAGTTTCCCAAAGGATTCGCATGTAATAAGCTTCTTATTCAAGATAGAGCAACGTTTTAACGAACTGAAACACTGTTTCTTTGTGAATTCAGTTAGTTCCTAGTAGCCTGCTCTTGTAATATGTGTGCTTTTAAAGATTTATAAAAATTGGGTGAGCCGAATCTGAGTAACATGGTGAATTCGGTTAGTTCCCAGTAGGCCGCAGTAGTAATAAGTGGACTGTTCGGGATATAGAAAATTTTCACGAATGGAATCAAAATTTCTAGGCGAATTCAGTGAGTTCCCAATGGGACATGCTTGTATGAGTTTCCTTTTCAATATCGAGCAACATTTTATTGAACGGAATCCAAGTATCATGGTGAATTGAGTAGGTTCCCAATAGGATTCGCATGTAATAAGCTTGTTATTCAAGATAGAGCAACGTTTTAACGAACTGAAACACTGTTTCTTTGTGAATTATGTTAGTTCCTAGTAGCCTGCTTTTGTAATATGTGTACTTTAAAGATTTATAAAAATTTGGTGAGCCGAATCTGAGTAACATGGTTAATTCGGTTAGTTCCCAATAGGCCGCAGTAGTAATAAGTGGACTGTTCGAGATATAGAAAAATTTTCACGAATGGAATCAAAATTTTTAGGCGAATTCAGTGAGTTCCCAATGGGACATGCTTGTATGAGTTTGCTTTTCATTATCGAGCAACATTTTAAGGAACGGAATCCAAGTGTCATGGTGAATTGAGTAGGTTCCCAATAGGATTCACATGTAATAAGCTTCTTATTCAAGATAGAGCAAAGTTTTAACAAACTGAAACACAGTTTCTTTGTGAATTCAGTTAGTTCCTAGTAGCCTGCTCTTGTAATATGTGTACTTTTAAAGATTTATAAAAATTGGGTGAGCCGAATCTGAGTAACATGGTGAATTCGGTTAGTTCCTAATAGGCCGCAGTAGTAATAAGTGGACTGTTCGGGATATCGGAAAATTTTCACGAATGGAATCAAAATTTCTAGGCGAATTCAGTGAGTTCCCAATGGGACATGCTTGTATGAGTTTGCTTTTCAATATTGAGCAACATTTTATGAACGGAATCCAAGTATCATGGTGAATTGAGTAGGTTCCCAATAGGATTCGCATGTAATAAGCTTGTTATTCAAGATAGAGCAACGTTTTAACGAACTGAAACACTGTTTCTTTGTGAATTCAGTTAGTTCCTAGTAGCCTGCTCTTGTATTATGTGTACTTTTAAAGATTTATAAAAAATTGGTGAGCCGAATCTGAGTAACATGGTGAATTCGGTTAGTTACCAATAGGCCGCAGTAGTAATAAGTGGACTGTTCGGGATATAGAAAAATTTTCACGAATGGAATCAAAATTTCTAGGCGAATTCAGTGAGTTCCCAATGGGACATGCTTGTATGAGTTTGCTTTTCATTATCGTGCAACATTTTAAGGACCGGAATCCAAGTCTCATGGTGAATTGAGTAGGTTCCCAATAGGATTCACATGTAATAAGCTTGTTATTCAAGATAGAGCAGAGTTTTAACGAACTGAAACACTGTTTCTTTGTGAATTCAGTTAGTTCCTAGTAGCCTGCTCTTGTAATATGTGTGCTTTTAAAGATTTATAAAAATTGGGTGAGCCGAATCTGAGTAACATGGTGAATTCGGTTAGTTCCCAGTAGGCCGCAGTAGTAATAAGTGGACTGTTCGGGATAAAGAAAATTTTCACGAATGGAATCAAAATTTCTAGGCGAATTCAGTGAGTTCCCAATGGGACATGCTTGTATGAGTTTGCTTTTCAATATCGAGCAACATTTTAATGAACGGAATCCAAGTATCATGGTGAATTGAGTAGGTTCCCAATAGGATTCGCATGTAATAAGCTTGATATTCAAGATAGAGCAACGTTTTAACGAACTGAAACACTGTTTCTGTGTGAATTAAGTTAGTTCCTAGTAGCCTGCTCTTGTATTATGTGTACTTTTAAAGATTAATAAAAATTTGGTGAGCCGAATCTGAGTAACATGGTGAATTCGGTTAGTTCCCAATAGGCCGCAGTAGTAATAAGTGGACTGTTCGGGATATAGAAAAACTTTCACGAATGGAATCAAAATTTCTAGGCGAATTCAGTGAGTTCCCAATGGGACCTGCTTGTATGAGTTTGCTTTTCATTATCGAGCAACATATTAAGGAACGGAATCCAAGTCTCATGGTGAATTGAGTAGGTTCCCAATAGGATTCACATGTAATAAGCTTGTTATTCAAGATAGAGCAAAGTTTTAACGAACTGAAACACTGTTTCTTTGTGAATTCTGTTAGTTCCTAGTAGCCTGCTCTTGTAATATGTGTGCTTTTAAAGATTTATAAAAATTGGGTGAGCCGAATCTGAGTAACATGGTGAATTCGGTTAGTTCCCAGTAGGCCGCAGTAGTAATAAGAGGACTGTTCGGGATATAGAAAATTTTCACGAATGGAATCAAAATTTCTAGGCGAATTCAGTGAGTTCCCAATGGGACATGCTTGTATGAGTTTGCTTTTCAATATCGAGCAACATTTTAATGAACGGAATCCAAGTATCATGGTGAATTGAGTAGGTTCCCAATAGGATTCGCATGTAATAAGCTTGTTATTCAAGATAGAGCAACGTTTTAACGAACTGAAACACTGTTTCTTTGTGAATTAAGTTAGTTCCTAGTAGCCTGCTTTTGTAATATGTGTACTTTTAAAGATTTATAAAAATTTGGTGAGCCGAAATTGAGTAACATGGTGAATTCGGTTAGTTCCCAATAGGCCGCAGTAGTAATAAGTGGACTGTTCGGGATATAGAAAAATTTTCACGAATGGAATCAAAATTTATAGGCGAATTCAGTGATTTCCCAATGGGACATGCTTGTATGAGTTTGCTTTTCATTATCGAGCAACATTTTAAGGAACGGAATCCAAGTATCATGGTGAATTGAGTAGGTTCCCAATAGGATTCGCATGTAATAAGCTTGTTATTCAAGATAGAGCAACGTTTTAACAAACTGAAACACTGTTTCTTTGTGAAATAAGTTAGTTCCTAGTAGCCTGCTTTTGTAATATGTGTACTTTTAAAGATTTATAAAAATTTGGTGAGCCGAATCTGAGTAACATGGTGAATTCGGTTAGTTCCCAATAGGCCGCAGTAGGAATAAGTGGACTGTTCGGGATGTAGAAAATTTTCACGAATGGAATCCAAATTTCTAGGCGAATTCAGTGAGTTCCCAATGGGACATGCTTGTATGAGTTTGCTTTTCAATATCGAGCAACATTTTAAGGAACGGAATCCCAGTATCATGGTGAATTGAGTAGGTTCCCAATAGGATTCGCATGTAATAAGTTTGTTATTCAAGATAGAGCAACGTTTTAACGAACTGAAACACTGTTTCTTTGTGAATTCAGTTAGTTCCTAGTAGCCTGCTTTTGTAATATGTGTACTTTTAAAGATTTATAAAAATTTGGTGAGCCGAATCTGAGTAACATGGTGAATTCGGTTAGTTCCCAATAGGCCGCAGTAGGAATAAGTGGACTGTTCGGGATATATAAAAATTTTCACGAATGGAATCAAAATTTCTAGGCGAATTCAGTGAGTTCCCAATGGGACATGCTTGTATGAGTTTGCTTTTCATTATCGAGCAACATTTTAAGGAACGGAATCCAGGTATCATGGTGAATTGAGTAGGTTCCCAATAGGATTCACATGTAATAAGCTTGTTATTCAAGATAGAGCAAAGTTTTAACGAACTGAAACACTGTTTCTTTGTGAATTCAGTTAGTTCCCAGTAGCCAGCTCTTGTAATATGTGTACTTTTAAAGATTTATAAAAATTTGGTGAGCCGAATCTGAGTAACATGGTGAATTCGGTTAGTTCCCAATAGGCCGCAGTAGTAATAAGTGGACTGTTCGGGATATAGAAAAATTTTCACGAATGGAATCAAAATTTCTAGGCGAATTCAGTGAGTACCCAATGGGACATGCTTGTATGAGTTTGCTTTTCAATATCGATCAACATTTTAAGGAACGGAATCCAAGTATCATGGTGAATTGAGTAGGTTCCCAATAGGATTCGCATGTAATAAGCTTGTTATTCAAGATAGAGCAACGTTTTAACGAACTGAAACACTGTTTCTTTGTGAATTAAGTTAGTTCCTAGTAGCCTGCTTTTGTAATATGTGTACTTTTAAAGATTTATAAAAATTTGGTGAGCCGAATCTGAGTAACATGGTGAATTCGGTTAGTTCCCAATAGGCCGCAGTAGTAATAAGTGGACTGTTCGGGATATAGAAAAATTTTCACGAATGGAATCAAAATTTATAGGCGAATTCAGTGATTTCCCAATGGGACATGCTTGTATGAGTTTGCTTTTCATTATCGAGCAACATTTTAAGGAACGGAATCCAAGTATCATGGTGAATTGAGTAGGTTCCCAATAGGATTCGCATGTAATAAGCTTGTTATTCAAGATAGAGCAACGTTTTAACAAACTGAAACACTGTTTCTTTGTGAAATAAGTTAGTTCCTAGTAGCCTGCTTTTGTAATATGTGTACTTTTAAAGATTTATAAAAATTTGGTGAGCCGAATCTGAGTAACATGGTGAATTCGGTTAGTTCCCAATAGGCCGCAGTAGGAATAAGTGGACTGTTCGGGATGTAGAAAATTTTCACGAATGGAATCCAAATTTCTAGGCGAATTCAGTGAGTTCCCAATGGGACATGCTTGTATGAGTTTGCTTTTCAATATCGAGCAACATTTTAAGGAACGGAATCCCAGTATCATGGTGAATTGAGTAGGTTCCCAATAGGATTCGCATGTAATAAGTTTGTTATTCAAGATAGAGCAACGTTTTAACGAACTGAAACACTGTTTCTTTGTGAATTCAGTTAGTTCCTAGTAGCCTGCTTTTGTAATATGTGTACTTTTAAAGATTTATAAAAATTTGGTGAGCCGAATCTGAGTAACATGGTGAATTCGGTTAGTTCCCAATAGGCCGCAGTAGGAATAAGTGGACTGTTCGGGATATATAAAAATTTTCACGAATGGAATCAAAATTTCTAGGCGAATTCAGTGAGTTCCCAATGGGACATGCTTGTATGAGTTTGCTTTTCATTATCGAGCAACATTTTAAGGAACGGAATCCAGGTATCATGGTGAATTGAGTAGGTTCCCAATAGGATTCACATGTAATAAGCTTGTTATTCAAGATAGAGCAAAGTTTTAACGAACTGAAACACTGTTTCTTTGTGAATTCAGTTAGTTCCCAGTAGCCAGCTCTTGTAATATGTGTACTTTTAAAGATTTATAAAAATTTGGTGAGCCGAATCTGAGTAACATGGTGAATTCGGTTAGTTCCCAATAGGCCGCAGTAGTAATAAGTGGACTGTTCGGGATATAGAAAATTTTCACGAATGGAATCCAAATTTCTAGGCGAATTCAGTGAGTTCCCAATGGGACATGCTTGTATGAGTTTGCTTTTCAATATCGAGCAATATTTTAAGGAACGGAATCCCAGTATCATGGTGAATTGAGTAGGTTCCCAATAGGATTCGCATGTAATAAGCTTGTTATTCAAGATAGAGCAACGTTTTAACGAACTGAAACACTGTTTCTTTGTGAATTCAGTTAGTTCCTAGTAGCCTGCTCTTGTAATATGTGTACTTTTAAAGATTTATAAAAATTTGGTGAGCCGAATCTGAGTAACATGGTGAATTCGGTTAGTTACCAATAGGCCGCAGTAGTAATAAGTGGACGGTTCGGGATATAGAAAAATTTTCACGAATGGAATCAAAATTTCTAGGCGAATTCAGTGAGTTCCCAATGGAACATGCTTGTATGAGTTTGCTTTTCAATATCGAGCAACATTTTAAGGACCGGAATCCAAGTCTCATGGTGAATTGAGTAGGTTCCCAATTGGATTCGCATGTAATAAGCATGTTATTCAAGATAGAGCAAAGTTTTAACGAAGTGAAACACTGTTTCTTTGTGAATTAAGTTAGTTCCTAGTAGCCTGCTTTTGTAATATGTGTACTTTTAAAGATTTATAAAAATTTGGTGAGCCGAATCTGAGTAACATGGTGAATTCGGTGAGTTCCCAATAGGCCGCAGTAGTAATAAGTGGACTGTTCGGGATATAGAAAAATTTTCACGAATGGAATCAAAATTTCTAGGCGAATTCAGTGAGTTCACAATGAGACATGCTTGTATGAGTTTGCTTTTCATTATCGAGCAACATTTTAAGGAACGGAATCCAAGTATCATGGTGAATTGAGTAGGTTCCCAATAGGATTCACATGTAATAAGC
The DNA here is from genome assembly GCF_021556685.1 of Rattus norvegicus. Classification (NCBI taxonomy): domain Eukaryota; kingdom Metazoa; phylum Chordata; class Mammalia; order Rodentia; family Muridae; genus Rattus; species Rattus norvegicus. Next base: position 10,091,900 of record NC_141544.1, read on the forward strand.
TTGTTATTCAAGATAGAGCAAAGTTTTAACGAACTGAAACACTGTTTCTTTGTGAATTCAGTTAGTTCCCAGTAGCCAGCTCTTGTAATATGTGTACTTTTAAAGATTTATAAAAATTTGGTGAGCCGAATCTGAGTAACATGGTGAATTCGGTTAGTTCCCAATAGGCCGCAGTAGTAATAAGTGGACTGTTCGGGATATAGAAAATTTTCACGAATGGAATCCAAATTTCTAGGCGAATTCAGTGAGTTCCCAATGGGACATGCTTGTATGAGTTTGCTTTTCAATATCGAGCAATATTTTAAGGAACGGAATCCCAGTATCATGGTGAATTGAGTAGGTTCCCAATAGGATTCGCATGTAATAAGCTTGTTATTCAAGATAGAGCAACGTTTTAACGAACTGAAACACTGTTTCTTTGTGAATTCAGTTAGTTCCTAGTAGCCTGCTCTTGTAATATGTGTACTTTTAAAGATTTATAAAAATTTGGTGAGCCGAATCTGAGTAACATGGTGAATTCGGTTAGTTACCAATAGGCCGCAGTAGTAATAAGTGGACGGTTCGGGATATAGAAAAATTTTCACGAATGGAATCAAAATTTCTAGGCGAATTCAGTGAGTTCCCAATGGGACATGCTTGTATGAGTTTGCTTTTCAATATCGAGCAACATTTTAAGGACCGGAATCCAAGTCTCATGGTGAATTGAGTAGGTTCCCAATTGGATTCGCATGTAATAAGCATGTTATTCAAGATAGAGCAAAGTTTTAACGAAGTGAAACACTGTTTCTTTGTGAATTAAGTTAGTTCCTAGTAGCCTGCTTTTGTAATATGTGTACTTTTAAAGATTTATAAAAATTTGGTGAGCCGAATCTGAGTAACATGGTGAATTCGGTGAGTTCCCAATAGGCCGCAGTAGTAATAAGTGGACTGTTCGGGATATAGAAAAATTTTCACGAATGGAATCAAAATTTCTAGGCGAATTCAGTGAGTTCACAATGAGACATGCTTGTATGAGTTTGCTTTTCATTATCGAGCAACATTTTAAGGAACGGAATCCAAGTATCATGGTGAATTGAGTAGGTTCCCAATAGGATTCACATGTAATAAGCTTGTTATTCAAGATAGAGCAAAGTTTTAACGTACTGAAACACTGTTTCTTTGTGAATTCAGTTAGTTCCTAGTAGCCTGCTCTTGGAATATGTGGACTTTTAAAGATTTATAAAAATTTGGTGAGCCGAATCTGAGTAACATGGTGAATTCGGTTAGTTCCCAATAGGCCGCAGTAGTAATAAGTGGACTGTTCGGGATGTAGAAAATTTTCACGAATGGAATCCAAATTTCTAGGCGAATTCAGTGAGTTCCCAATGGGACATGCTTGTATGAGTTTGCTTTTCAATATCGAGCAACATTTTAAGGAACGGAATCCCAGTATCATGGTGAATTGAGTAGGTTCCCAATAGGATTCGCATGTAATAAGTTTGTTATTCAAGATAGAGCAACGTTTTAACGAACTGAAACACTGTTTCTTTGTGAATTCAGTTAGTTCCTAGTAGCCTGCTTTTGTAATATGTGTACTTTTAAAGATTTATAAAAATTTGGTGAGCCGAATCTGAGTAACATGGTGAATTCGGTTAGTTCCCAATAGGCCGCAGTAGGAATAAGTGGACTGTTCGGGATATAGAAAAATTTTCACGAATGGAATCAAAATTTCTAGGCGAATTCAGTGAGTTCCCAATGGGACATGCTTGTATGAGTTTGCTTTTCATTATCGAGCAACATTTTAAGGAACGGAATCCAGGTATCATGGTGAATTGAGTAGGTTCCCAATAGGATTCACATGTAATAAGCTTGTTATTCAAGATAGAGCAAAGTTTTAACGAACTGAAACACTGTTTCTTTGTGAATTCAGTTAGTTCCTAGTAGCCTGCTCTTGTAATATGTGTACTTTTAAAGATTTATAAAAATTTGGTGAGCCGAATCTGAGTAACATGGTGAATTCGGTTAGTTCCCAATAGGCCGCAGTAGTAATAAGTGGACTGTTCGGGATATAGAATATTTTCACGAATGGAATCCAAATTTCTAGGCGAATTCAGTGAGTTCCCAATGGGACATGCTTGTATGAGTTTGCTTTTCAATATCGTGCAACATTTTAAGAACGGAATCCCAGTATCATGGTGAATTGAGTAGGTTCCCAATAGGATTCGCAGGTAATAAGCTTGTTATTCAAGATAGAGCAACGTTTTAACGAACTGAAACACTGTTTCTTTGTGAATTCAGTTAGTTCCTAGTAGCCTGCTCTTGTAATATGTGTACTTTTAAAGATTTATAAAAATTTGGTGAGCCGAATCTGAGTAACATGGTGAATTCGGTTAGTTCCCAATAGGCCGCAGTAGTAATAAGTGGACTGTTCGGGATATCGAAAAATTTTAACGAATGGAATCAAAATTTCTAGGCGAATTCAGTGAGTTCCCAATGGGACATGCTTGTATGAGTTTGCTTTTCAATATCGAACAACATTTTAAGGAACGGAATCCAAGTATCATGGTGAATTGAGTAGTTTCCCAATAGCATTCGCATGTAATAAGCTTGTTATTCAAGATAGAGCAACGTTTTAACGAACTGAAACACTGTTTCTTTGTGAATTAAGTTAGTTCCTAGTAGCCTGCTTTTGTAATATGTGTACTGTTAAAGATTTATAAAAATTTGGTGAGCCGAATCTGAGTAACATGGTGAATTCGGTTAGTTCCCAATAGGCCGCAGTAGTAATAAGTGGACTGTTCGGGATATAGAAAAATTTTCACGAATGGAATCAAAATTTCTAGGCGAATTCAGTGAGTTCCCAATGGGACATGCTTGTATGAGTTTGCTTTTCATTATCGAGCAACATTTTAAGGAACGGAATCCAAGTCACATGGTGAATTGAGTAGGTTCCCAATAGGATTCACATGTAATAAGCTTGTTATTCAAGATAGAGCAAAGTTTTAACAAACTGAAACACTGTTTCTTTGTGAATTAAGTTAGTTCCTAGTAGCCTGCTCTTGTAATATGTGTACATTTAAAGATTTATAAAAATTTGGTGAGCCGAATCTGAGTAACGTGGGGAATTCGGTTAGTTCCCAATAGGCCGCAGTAGTAATAAGTGGACTGTTCGGGATATCGAAAAATTTTCACGAATGGAATCAAAATTTCTAGGCGAATTCAGTGAGTTCCCAATGGGACATGCTTGTATGAGTTTGCTTTTCAATATCGAGCAACATTTTAATGAACGGAATCCAAGTATCATGGTGAATTGAGTAGGTTCCCAATAGGATTCGCGTGTAATAAGCTTGTTATTCAAGATAGAGCAACGTTTTAACGAACTGAAACACTGTTTCTTTGTGAATTCAGTTAGTTCCTAGTAGCCTGCTCTTGTAATATGTGTACTTTTAAAGATTTATAAAAATTTGGTGAGCCGAATCTGAGTAACATGGTGAATTCGGTTAGTTCCCAATTGGCCGCAGTAGTAATAAGTGGACTGTTCGGGATGTAGAAAATTTTCACGAATGGAATCCAAATTTCTAGGCGAATTCAGTGAGTTCCCAATGGGACATGCTTGTGTGAGTTTGCTTTTCAATATCGAGCAACATTTTAAGGAACGGAATCCCAGTATCATGGTGAATTGAGTAGGTTCCCAATAGGATTCGCATGTAATAAGCTTGTTATTCAAGATAGAGCAACGTTTAACGAACTGAAACACTGTTTTTTTGTGAATACAGTTAGTTCCTAGTAGCCTGCTCTTGTAATATGTGTGCTTTTAAAGATTTATAAAAATTTGGTGAGCCGAATCTGAGTAACATGGTGAATTCGGTTAGTTCCCAATAGGCCGCAGTAGTAATAAGTGGACTGTTCGGGATATAGAAAAATTTTCAGGAATGGAATCAAAATTTCTAGGCGAATTCAGTGAGTTCCCAATGGGACATGCTTGTATGAGTTTGCTTTTCATTATCGAGCAACATTTTTAGGAACGGAATTCAAGTATCATGGTGAATTGAGTAGGTTCCCAATAGGATTCACATGTAATAAGCTTGTTATTCAAGGTAGATCAAAGTTTTAACGAACTGAAACACTGTTTCTTTGTGAATTCAGTTAGTTCCTAGTAGCCTGCTCTTGTAATATGTGTTCTTTTAAAGATTTATAAAAATTTGGTGAGCCGAATCTGAGTAACATGGTGAATTCGGTTAGTTTCCAATAGGCGGCAGTAGTAATAAGTGGATTGTTCGGGATGTAGAAAATTTTCACGAATGGAATCCAAATTTCTAGGCGAATTCAGTGAGTTCCCAATGGGACATGCTTGTATGAGTATGCTTTTCAATATCGAGCAACATTTTAAGGAACGGAATCCCAGTATCATGGTGAATTGAGTAGGTTCCCAATAGGATTCGCATGTAATAAGCTTGTTATTCAAGATAGAGCAACGTTTTAACGAACTGAAACACTGTTTCTTTGTGAATTCAGTTAGTTCCTAGTAGCCTGCTCTTGTAATATGTGTACTATTAAAGATTTATAAAAATTTAGTGAGCCGAATCTGAGTAACATGGTGAATCGGTTAGTTCCCAATAGGCCGCAGTAGTAATAAGTGGACTGTTCGGGATATAGAAAAATTTTCACGAATGGAATCAAAATTTCTAGGCGAATTCAGTGAGTTCCCAATGGGACATGCTTGTATGAGTTTGCTTTTCATTATCGAGCAACATTTTAAGGAACGGAATCCAAGTATCATGGTGAATTGAGTAGGTTCCCAATAGGATTCACATGTAATAAGCTTGTTATTCAAGATAGAGCAAAGTTTTAACGAACTGAAACACTGTTTCTTTGTGAATTCAGTTAGTTCCTAGTAGCCTGCTCTTGTAATATGTGTACTTTTAAAGATTTATAAAAATTTGGTGAGCCGAATCTGAGTAACATGGTGAATTCGGTTAGTTCCCAATAGGCCGCAGTACTAATAAGTGGACTGTTCGGGATATAGAAAATTTTCACGAATGTAATCAAAATTTCTAGGCGAATTCAGTGAGTTCCCAATGGGACATGCTTGTATGAGTTTGCTTTTCAATATCGAACAACATTTTAAGGAACGGAATCCCAGTATCATGGTGAATTGAGGAGGTTCCCAATAGGATTCGCGTGTAATAAGCTTGTTATTCAAGATAGAGCAACGTTTTAACGAACTGAAACACTGTTTCTTTGTGAATTCCGTTAGTTCCTAGTAGCCTGCTCTTGTAATATGTGTACTTTTAAAGATTTATAAAAATTTGGTGAGCCGAATCTGAGTAACATGGTGAAATCGGTTAGTTCCCAATAGGCCGCAGTAGTAATAAGTGGACTGTTCGGGATATAGAAAAATTTTCACGAATGGAATCAAAATTTCTAGGCGAATTCAGTGAGTTCCCAATGGGACATGCTTGTATGAGTTTGCTTTTCATTATCGAGCAACATTTTAAGGAACGGAATCCAAGTATCATGGTGAATTGAGTAGGTTCCCAATAGGATTCGCATGTAATAAGCTTGTTATTCAAGATAGAGCAAAGTTTTAACGAACTGAAACACTGTTTCGTTGTGAATTCAGTTAGTTCCTAGTAGCCTGCTCTTGTAATATGTGTACTTTTAAAGATTTATAAAAATTTGGTGAGCCGAATCTGAGTAACATGGTGAATTCGGTTTGTTCCCAATAGGCCGCAGTAGTAATAAGTGGACTGTTCGGGATATAGAAAATTTTCACGAATGGAATAAAAATTTCTAGGCGAATTCAGTGAGTTCCCAATGGGACATGCTTGTATGAGTTTGCTTTTCAATATCGAGCAACATTTTAAGGAACGGAAACCCAGTATCATGGCGCATTGAGTAGGTTCCCAATAGCATTCGCATGTAATAAGCTTGTTATTCAAGATAGAGCAACGTTTTAACGAACTGAAACACTGTTTCTTTGTGAATTCAGTTAGTTCCTAGTAGTCTGCTCTTGTAATATGTGTACTTTTAAAGATTTATAAAAATTTGGTGAGCCGAATCTGAGTAACATGGTGAATTCGGTTAGTACCCAATAGGCCGCAGTAGTAATAAGAGGACTGTTCGGGATATAGAAAAATTTTCACGAATGCAATCAAAATTTCTGGGCGTATTCAGTGAGTTCCCAAAGGGACATGCTTGTATGAGTTTGCTTTTCAATATCGAGCAACATTTTAAGGAACGGAATCCAAGTATCATGGTGAATTGAGTAAGTTCCCAATTGGATTCGCGTGTAATAAGCTTGTTATTCAAGATAGAGCAAAGTTTTAACGAACTGAAACACTGTTTCTTTGTGAATTCAGTTAGTTCCTAGTAGCCTGCTCTTGTAATATGTGTACTTTTAAAGATTTATAAAAATTTGGTGAGCCAAATCTGAGTAACATGGTGAATTCGGTTAGTTCCCAATAGGCCGCAGTAGTAATAAGTGGACTGTTCGGGATGTAGAAAATTTACACGAATGGAATCCAAATTTCTAGGCGAATTCAGTGAGTTCCCAATGGGACATGCTTGTATGAGTTTGCTTTTCAATATCGAGCAACATTTTAAGGAACGGAATCCCAGTATCATGGTGAATTGAGTAGGTTCCCAAGAGGATTCGCGTGTAATAAGCTTGTTATTCAAGATAGAGCAACGTTTTAACGAACTGAAACACTGTTTCTTTGTGAATTCAGTTAGTTCCTAGTAGCCTGCTCTTGTATATGTGTACTTTTAAAGATTTATAAAAATTTGGTGAGCCGAATCTGAGTAACATGGTGAATTCGGTTAGTTCCCAATAGGCCGCAGTAGTAATAAGTGGACTGTTCGGGATATAGAAAATTTTCACGAATGCAATCAAAATTTCTAGGCGAATTCAGTGAGTTCCCAATGGGACATGCTTGTATGAGTTTGCTTTTCATTATCGACCAACATTTTAAGGAACGGAATCCAAGTATCATGGTGAATTGAGTAGGTTCCCAATAGGATTCGCATGTAATAAGCTTGTTATTCAAGATAGAGCAAAGTTTTAACGAACTGAAACACTGTTTCTTTGTGAATTCAGTTAGTTCCTAGTAGCCTGCTCTTGGAATATGTGTACTTTTAAAGATTTATAAAAATTTGGTGAGCCGAATCTGAGTAACGTGGTGAATTCGGTTTGTTCCCAATAGGCCGCAGTAGTAATAAGTGGACTGTTCGGGATATAGAAAATTTTCACGAATGGAATCAAAATTTCTAGGCGAATTCAGTGAGTTCCCAATGTGACATGCTTGTATGAGTTTGCTTTTCAATATCGAGCAACATTTTAAGGAACGGAATCCAAGTATCATGGTGAATTGAGTAGGTTCCCAATAGGATTCGCATGTAATAAGCTTGTTATTCAAGATAGAGAAACGTTTTAACGAACTGAAACACTGTTTCTTTGTGAATTCAGTTAGTTCCTAGTAGCCTGCTCTTGTATATGTGTACTTTTAAAGATTTATAAAAATTTGGTGAGCCGAATCTGAGTAACATGGTGAATTCGGTTAGTTCCCAATAGGCCGCAGTAGTAATAAGTGGTCTGTTCGGGATATCGAAAAATTTTCACGAATGGAATCAAAATTTCTAGGCGATTTCAGTGAGTTCCCAATGGGACATGCTTGTATGAGTTTGCTTTTCAATATCGAGCAACATTTTAATGAACGGAATCCAAGTATCATGGTGAATTGAGTAGGTTCCCAATAGGATTCGCATGTAATAAGCTTGTTATTCAAGATAGAGCAACGTTTCAACGAACTGAAACACTGTTTCTTTGTGAATTCAGTTAGTTCCTAGTAGCCTGCTCTTGTATTATGTGTACTTTTAAAGATTTATAAAAATTTGGTGAGCCGAATCAGAGTAACATGGTGAATTCGGTTAGTTCCCAATAGGCCGCAGTAGTAATAAGTGGACTGTTCGGGATATAGAAAAATTTTCACGAATGGAATCAAAATTTCTAGGCGAAATCAGTGAGTTCCCAATGGGACATGCTTGTATGAGTTTGCTTTTCATTATCGAGCAACATTTTAAGGAACGGAATCCAAGTCTCATGGTGAATTGAGTAGGTTCCCAATAGGATTCACATGTAATAAGCTTGTTATTCAAGATAGAGCAAAGTTTTAACGAACTGAAACACTGTTTCTTTGTGAATTCAGTTAGTTCCTAGTAGCCTGCTCTTGTAATATGTGTGCTTTTAAAGATTTATAAAAATTGGGTGAGCCGAATCTGAGTAACATGGTGAATTCGGTTAGTTCCCAGTAGGCCGCAGTAGTAATAAGAGGACTGTTCGGGATATAGAAAATTTTCACGAATGGAATCAAAATTTCTAGGCGAATTCAGTGAGTTCCCAATGGGACATGCTTGTATGAGTTTGCTTTTCAATATCGAGCAACATTTTAATGAACGGAATCCAAGTATCATGGTGAATTGAGTAGGTTCCCAATAGGATTCGCATGTAATATGCTTGTTATTCAAGATAGAGCAACGTTTTAACGAACTGAAACACTGTTTCTTTCTGAATTCAGTTAGTTCCTAGTAGCCTGCTCTTGTAATATGTGTACTTTTAAAGATTTATAAAAATTTGGTAGCCGAATCTGAGTAACATGGTGAATTCGGTTAGTTCCCAATGGGCCGCAGTAGCAATAAGTGGACTGTTCGGGATATAGAAAAATTTTCACGAATGGAATCAAAATTTCTAGGCGAATTCAGTGAGTTCCCAATGGGACATGCTTGTATGAGTTTGCTTTTCAATATCGAGCAACATTTTAAGGACCGGAATCCAAGTATCATGGTGAATTGAGTAGGTTCCCAATAGGATTCGCATGTAATAAGCTTGTTATTCAAGATAGAGCAACGTTTTAACGAACTGAAACACTGTTTCTTTGTGAATTCAGTTAGTTCCTAGTAGCCTGCTCTTGTAATATGTGTGCTTTTAAAGATTTATAAAAATTGGGTGAGCCGAATCTGAGTAACATGGTGAATTCGGTTAGTTCCCAATAGTCCGCATTAGTAAAAGTGGACTGTTCGGGATATAGAAAATTTTCACGAATGGAATCAAAATTTCTAGGCGAATTCAGTGAGTTCCAAATGGGACATGCTTGTATGAGTTTGCTTTTCAATATCGAGCAGCATTTTAAGGAACGGAATCAAAGTATCATGGTGAATTGAGTAGGTTGCCAATAGGATTCGCATGTAATAAGCTTGTTATTCAAGATAGAGCAACGTTTTAACGAACTGAAACACTGTTTCTTTGTGAATTCAGTTAGTTCCTAGTAGCCTGCTCTTGTAATATGTGTACTTTTAAAGATTTATAAAAATTTGGTGAGCCGAATCTGAGCAACATGGTGAATTCGGTTAGTTCCCAATAGGCCGCAGTAGTAATAAGTGGACTGTTCGGGATATAGAAAAATTTTCACGAATGGAATCAAAATTTCCAGGCGAATTCAGTGAGTTCCCAATGGGACATGCTTGTATGAGTTTGCTTTTCAATATCGAGCAACATTTTAAGGAACGGAATCGAAGTATCATGGTGAATTGAGTAGGTTCCCAATAGGATTCGCGTGTAATAAGCTTGTTATTCAAGATAGAGCAACGTTTTAACGAACTGAAACACTGTTTGTTTGTGAATTCAGTTAGTTCCTAGTAGCCTGCTCTTGTAATATGTGTACTTTTAAGATTTATAAAAATTTGGTGAGCCGAATCTGAGTAACATGGTAAATTCGGTTAGTTCCCAATAGGCCGCAGTAGTAATAAGTGGACTGTTCGGGATATAGAAAAGTTTTCACGAATGGAATCAAAATTTCTAGGCGAATTCAGTGAGTTCACAATGGGACATGCTTGTATGAGTTTGCTTTTCAATATCGAGCAACATTTTAATGAACGGAATCCAAGTAACATGGTGAATTGAGTTGGTTCCCAATAGGATTCGCGTGTAATAAGCTTGTTATTCAAGACAGAGCAACGTTTTAACGAACTGAAACACTGTTTCTTTGTGAATTCAGTTAGTTCCTAGTAGCCTGCTCTTGTAATATGTGTACTTTTAAAGATTTATAAAAATTTGGTGAGCCGAATCTGAGTAACATGTTGAATTCGGTTAGTTCCCTATAGGCCGCAGTAGTAATAAGTGGACTCTTCGGGATATAGAAAAATTTTCACGAATGGAATCAAAATTTCTAGGCGAATTCAGTGAGTTCCCAATGTGACATGCTTGTATGAGTTTGCTTTTCAATATCGAGCAACATTTTAAGGAACGGAATCCAAGTATCATGGTGAATTGAGTAGGTTCCCAATAGGATTCGCATGTAATAAGCTTGTTATTCAAGATAGAGCAACGTTTTAACGAACTGAAACACTGTTTCTTTGTGAATTCAGTTAGTTCCTAGTAGCCTGCTCTTGTAATATGTGTACTTTTAAAGATTTATAAAAATTTGGTGAGCCGAATCTGAGTAACATGGTGAATTCGGTTAGTTCCCAATAGGCCGCAGTAGTAATAAGTGGTCTGTTCGGGATATCGAAAAATTTTCACGAATGGAATCAAAATTTCTAGGCGATTTCAGTGAGTTCCCAATGGGACATGCTTGTATGAGTTTGCTTTTCAATATCGAGCAACATTTTAAGGAACGGAATCCAAGTATCATGGTGAATTGAGTAGGTTCCCAATAGGATTCGCATGTAATAAGCTTGTTATTCAAGATAGAGCAACGTTTCAACGAACTGAAACACTGTTTCTTTGTGAATTCATTTAGTTCCTAGTAGCCTGCGCTTGTATTATGTGTACTTTTAAAGATTTATAAAAATTTGGTGAGCCGAATCTGAGTAACATGGTGAATTCGGTTAGTTCCCAATAGGCCGCAGTAGTAATAAGTGGACTGTTCGGGATATAGAAAAATTTTCACGAATGGAATCAAAATTTCTAGGCGAAATCAGTGAGTTCCCAATGGGACATGCTTGTACGAGTTTGCTTTTCATTATCGAGCAACATTTTACGGAACGGAATCCAAGTCTCATGGTGAATTGAATAGGTTCCCAATAGGATTCACATGTAATAAGCTTGTTATTCAAGATAGAGCAAAGTTTTAACGAACTGAAACACTGTTTCTTTGTGAATTCAGTTAGTTCCTAGTAGCCTGCTCTTGTAATATGTGTGCTTTTAAAGATTTATAAAAATTGGGTGAGCCGAATCTGAGTAACATGGTGAATTCGGTTAGTTCCCAGTAGGCCGCAGTAGTAATAAGAGGACTGTTCGGGATATAGAAAATTTTCACGAATGGAATCAAAATTTCTAGGCGAATTCAGTGAGTTCCCAATGGGACATGCTTGTATGAGTTTGCTTTTCAATATCGAGCAACATTTTAATGAACGGAATCCAAGTATCATGGTGAATTGAGTAGGTTCCCAATAGGATTCGCATGTAATATGCTTGTTATTCAAGATAGAGCAACGTTTTAACGAACTGAAACACTGTTTCTTTGTGAATTAAGTTAGTTCCTAGTAGCCTGCTTTTGTAATATGTGTACTTTTAAAGATTTATAAAAATTTGGTGAGCCGAATCTGAGTAACATGGTGAATTCGGTTAGTTCCCAATAGGCCGCAGTAGTAATAAGTGGACTGTTCGGGATGTAGAAAATTTTCACGAATGATATCCAAATTTCTAGGCGAATTCAGTGAGTTCCCAATGGGACATGCTTGTATGAGTTTGCTTTTCAATATCGAGCAACATTTTAAGGAACGGAATCCAAATATCATGGTGAATTGAGTAGGTTCCCAATAGGATTCGCGTGTAATAAGCTTGTTATTCAAGATAGAGCAACGTTTTAACGAACTGAAACACTGTTTCTTTGTGAATTCAGTTAGTTCCTAGTAGCCTGCTCTTGTAATATGTGTACTATTAAAGATTTATAAAAGTTTGGTGAGCCGAATCTGAGTAACATGGTGAATTCGGTTAGTTCCCAATTGGCCGCAGTAGTAATAAGTGGACTGTTCGGGATGTAGAAAATTTTCACGAATGGAATCAAAATTTCTAGGCGAATTCAGTGAGTTCCCAATGTGACATGCTTGTATGAGTTTGCTTTTCAATATCGAGCAACATTTTAAGGAACGGAATCCAAATATCATGGTGAATTGAGTAGGTTCCCAATAGGATTCGCGTGTAATAAGCTTGTTATTCAAGATAGAGCAACGTTTTAACGAACTGAAACACTGTTTCTTTGTGAATTCAGTTAGTTCCTAGTAGCCTGCTCTTGTAATATGTGTACTTTTAAAGATTTATAAAAGTTTGGTGAGCCGAATCTGAGTAACATGGTGAATTTTGTTAGTTCCCAATAGGCCGCAGTAGTAATAAGTGGACTGTTCGGGATATAGAAAAATTTTCACGAATGGAATCAAAATTTCTAGGCGAATTCAGTTAGTTCCCAATGTGACATGCTTGTATGAGTTTGCTTTTCAATATCGAGCAACATTTTAAGGAACGGAATCCAAGTATCATGGTGAATTGAGTAGGTTCCCAATAGGATTCGCATGTAATAAGCTTGTTATTCAAGATAGAGCAACGTTTTAACGAACTGAAACACTGTTTGTTTGTGAATTCAGTTAGTTCCTAGTAGCCTGCTCTTGTAATATGTGTACTTTTAAAGATTTATAAAAATTTGGTTAGCCGAATCTGAGTAACATGGTAAATTCGGTTAATTCCCAATAGGCCGCAGTTGTAATAAGTGGACTGTTCGGGATATAGAAAAGTTTTCACGAATGGAATCAAAATTTCTAGGCGAATTCAGTGAGTTCCCAATGGGACATGCTTGTATGAGTTTGCTTTTCAATATCGAGCAACATTTTAATGAACGGAATCCAAGTAACATGGTGAATTGAGTTGGTTCCCAATAGGATTCGCGTGTAATAAGCTTGTTATTCAAGACAGAGCAACGTTTTAACGAACTGAAACACTGTTTCTTTGTGAATTCAGTTAGTTCCTAGTAGCCTGCTCTTGTAATATGTGTACTTTTAAAGATTTATGAAAATTTGGTGAGCCGAATCTGAGTAACATGTTGAATTCGGTTAGTTCCCAATAGGCCGCAGTAGTAATAAGTGGACTGTTCGGGATATAGAAAAATTTTCACGAATGGAATCAAAATTTCTAGGCGAAATCAGTGAGTTCCCAATGGGACATGCTTGTACGAGTTTGCTTTTCATTATCGAGCAACATTTTAAGGAACGGAATCCAAGTCTCATGGTGAATTGAATAGGTTCCCAATAGGATTCACATGTAATAAGCTTGTTATTCAAGATAGAGCAAAGTTTTAACGAACTGAAACACTGTTTCTTTGTGAATTCAGTTAGTTCCTAGTAGCCTGCTCTTGTAATATGTGTGCTTTTAAAGATTTATAAAAATTGGGTGAGCCGAATCTGAGTAACATGGTGAATTCGGTTAGTTCCCAGTAGGTCGCAGTAGTAATAAGAGGACTGTTCGGGATATAGAAAATTTTCACGAATGGAATCAAAATTTCTAGGCGAATTCAGTGAGTTCCCAATGGGACATGCTTGTATGAGTTTGCTTTTCAATATCGAGCAACATTTTAATGAACGGAATCCAAGTATCATGGTGAATTGAGTAGATTCCCAATAGGATTCGCATGTAATATGCTTGTTATTCAAGATAGAGCAACGTTTTAACGAACTGAAACACTGTTTCTTTGTGAATTAAGTTAGTTCCTGTAGCCTGCTTTTGTAATATGTGTACTTTTAAAGATTTATAAAAATTTGGTGAGCCGAATCTGAGTAACATGGTGAATTCCGTTAGTTCCCAATAGGCCGCAGTACTAATAAGTGGACTGTTCGGGATGTAGAAAATTTTCACGAATGATATCCAAATTTCTAGGCGAATTCAGTGAGTTCCCAATGGGACATGCTTGTATGAGTTTGCTTTTCAATATCGAGCAACATTTTAAGGAACGGAATCCCAGTATCATGGTGAATTGAGTAGGTTCCCAATAGGATTCGCATGTAATAAGCTTGCTATTCAAGATAGAGCAACGTTTTAACGAATTGAAACACTGTTTCTTTGTGAATTCAGTTAGTTCCTAGTAGCCTGCTCTTGTAATATGTGTACTTTTAAAGATTTATAAAAATTTGTTGAGCCGAATCTGAGTAACATGGTGAATTCGGTTAGTTCCCAATAGGCCGCAGTAGTAATAAGTGGACTGTTCGGGATAGAGAAAAATTTTCACGAATGGAATCAAAATTTCTAGGTGAATTCAGTGAGTTCCCAATGGGACATGCTTGTATGAGTTTGCTTTTCAATATCGAGCAACATTTTAATGAACGGAATCCAAGTATCATGTTGAATTGAGTAGGTTCCCAATAGGATTCGCGTGTAATAAGCTTGTTATTCAAGATAGAGCAACGTTTTAACGAACTGAAACACTGTTTCTTTGTGAATTCAGTTAGTTCCTAGTAGCCTGCTCTTGTAATATGTGTACTTTTAAAGATTTATAAAAATTTGGTGAGCCGAATCTGAGTAACATTGTGAATTCGGTTAGTTCCCAATTGGCCGCAGTAGTAATAAGTGGACTGTTCGGGATGTAGAAAATTTTCACGAATGGAATCAAAATTTCTAGGCGAATTCAGTGAGTTCCCAATGGGACATGCTTGTATGAGTTTGCTTTTCAATATCGAGCAACATTTTAAGGAACGGAATCCAAGTATCATGGTGAATTGAGTATGTTCCCAATAGGATTCGCATGTAATAAGCTTGTTATTCAGATAGAGCAAAGTTTTAACGAACTGAAACACTGTTTCCTTGTGAATTCAGTTAGTTCCTAGTAGCCTGCTCTTGTAATATGTGTGCTTTTAAAGATATATAAAAATTGGGTGAGCCGAATCTGAGTAACATGGTGAATTCGGTTAGTTCCCAATTGGCAGCAGTAGTAATAAGTGGACTGTTCGGGATGTAGAAAATTTTCACGAATGGAATCAAAATTTCTAGGCGAATTCAGTGAGTTCCCAATGGGACATGCTTGTATGAGTTTGCTTTTCAATATCGAGCAACATTTTAAGGAACGGAATCCAAGTATCATGGTGAATTGAGTAGGTTCCCAATAGGATTCGCATGTAATAAGCTTTTATTCAAGATAGAGAAACGTTTTAACGAACTGAAACACTGTTTCTTTGTGAATTCAGTTAGTTCCTAGTAGCCTGCTCTTGTAATATGTGTACTTTTAAAGATTTATAAAAATTTTGTGAGTCGAATCTGAGTAACATGGTGAATTCGGCTAGTTCCCAATAGGCCGCAGTAGTAATAAGTGGTCTGTTCGGGATATCGAAAAATTTTCACGAATGGAATCAAAATTTCTAGGCGATTTCAGTGAGTTCCCAATGGGACATGCTTGTATGAGTTTGCTTTTCAATATCGAGCAACATTTTAAGTAACGGAATCCAAGTATCATGGTGAATTGAGTAGGTTCCCAATAGGATTCGCATGTAATAAGCTTGTTATTCAAGATAGAGCAACGTTTTAACGAACTGAAACACTGTTTCTTTGTGAATTCAGTTAGTTCCTAGTAGCCTGCTCTTGTATTATGTGTACTTTTAAAGATTTATAAAAATTTGGTGAGCCAAATCTGAGTAACATGGTGAATTCGGTTAGTTCCCAATAGGCCGCAGTAGTAATAAGTGGACTGTTCGGGATATAGAAAAATTTTCACGAATGGAATCAAAATTTCTAGGCGAAATCAGTGAGTTCCCAATGGGACATGCTTGTATGAGTTTGCTTTTCATTATCGAGCAACATTTTAAGGAACGGAATCCAAGTCTCATGGTGAATTGAGAAGGTTCCCAATAGGATTCGCATGTAATAAGCTTGTTATTCAAGATAGAGCAACGTTTTAACGAACTGAAACACTGTTTCTTTGTGAATTCAGTTAGTTCCTAGTAGCCTGCTCTTGTATTAAGTGTACTTTTAAAGATTTATAAAAATTTGGTGAGCCAAATCTGAGTAACATGGTGAATTCGGTTAGTTCCCAATAGGCCGCAGTAGTAATAAGTGGACTGTTCGGGATATAGAAAAATTTTCACGAATGGAATCAAAATTTCTAGGCGAAATCAGTGAGTTCCCAATGGGACATGCTTTTATGAGTTTGCTTTTCATTATCGAGCAACATTTTAAGGAACGGAATCCAAGTCTCATGGTGAATTGAGAAGGTTCCCAATAGGATTCACATGTAATAAGCTTGTTATTCAAGATAGAGCAAAGTTTTAACGGACTGAAACACTGTTTCTTTGTGAATTCAGTTAGTTCCTAGTAGCCTGCTCTTGTAATATGTGTGCTTTTAAAGATTTATAAAAATTGGGTGAGCCGAATCTGAGTAACATGGTGAATTCTGTTAGTTCCCAGTAGGCCGCAGTAGTAATAAGTGGACTGTTCGGGATATAGAAAATTTTCACGAATGGAATCAAAATTTCTAGGCGAATTCAGTGAGTTCCCAATGGGACATGCTTGTATGAGTTTGCTTTTCAATATCGAGCAACATTTTAATGAACGGAATCCAAGTATCATGGTGAATTGAGTAGGTTCCCAATAGGATTCGAATGTAATAAGCTTGTTATTCAAGATAGAGCAACGTTTTAACGAACTGAAACACTGTTTCTTTGTGAATTAAGTTAGTTCCTAGTAGCCTGCTTTTGTAATATGTGTACTTTTAAAGATTTATAAAAATTTGGTGAGCCGAATCTGAGTAACATGGTGAATTCGGTTAATTCCCAATAGGCCGCAGTAGTAATAAGTGGACTGTTCGGGATATAGAAAAATTTTCACGAATGGAATCAAAGTTTCTAGGCGAATTCAGTGAGTTACCAATGGGACAACTTGTATGAGTTTGCTTTTCATTATCGAGCAACATTTTAAGGAACGGAATCCAAGTATCATGGTGAATTGAGTAGGTTCCCAATAGGATATCACATGTAATAAGCTTGTTATTCAAGATAGAGCAACGTTTTAACGAATTGAAACACTGTTTCTTTGTGAATTCAGTTAGTTCCTAGTAGCCTGCTCTTGTAATATGTGTACTTTTAAAGATTTATAAAAATTTGTTGAGCCGAATCTGAGTAACATGGTGAATTCGGTTAGTTCCCAATAGGCCGCAGTAGTAATAAGTGGACTGTTCGGGATAGAGAAAAATTTTCACGAATGGAATCAAAATTTCTAGGTGAATTCAGTGAGTTCCCAATGGGACATGCTTGTATGAGTTTGCTTTTCAATATCGAGCAACATTTTAATCAACGGAATCCAAGTATCATGTTGAATTGAGTAGGTTCCCAATAGGATTCGCGTGTAATAAGCTTGTTATTCAAGATAGAGCAACGTTTTAACGAACTGAAACACTGTTTCTTTGTGAATTCAGTTAGTTCCTAGTAGCCTGCTCTTGTAATATGTGTACTTTTAAAGATTTATAAAAATTTGGTGAGCCGAATCTGAGTAACATTGTGAATTCGGTTAGTTCCCAATTGGCCGCAGTAGTAATAAGTGGACTGTTCGGGATGTAGAAAATTTTCACGAATGGAATCAAAATTTCTAGGCGAATTCAGTGAGTTCCCAATGGGACATGCTTGTATGAGTTTGCTTTTCAATATCGAGCAACATTTTAAGGAACGGAATCCAAGTATCATGGTGAATTGAGTATGTTCCCAATAGGATTCGCATGTAATAAGCTTGTTATTCAGATAGAGCAAAGTTTTAACGAACTGAAACACTGTTTCCTTGTGAATTCAGTTAGTTCCTAGTAGCCTGCTCTTGTAATATGTGTGCTTTTAAAGATATATAAAAATTGGGTGAGCCGAATCTGAGTAACATGGTGAATTCGGTTAGTTCCCAATTGGCAGCAGTAGTAATAAGTGGACTGTTCGGGATGTAGAAAATTTTCACGAATGGAATCAAAATTTCTAGGCGAATTCAGTGAGTTCCCAATGGGACATGCTTGTATGAGTTTGCTTTTCAATATCGAGCAACATTTTAAGGAACGGAATCCAAGTATCATGGTGAATTGAGTAGGTTCCCAATAGGATTCGCATGTAATAAGCTTTTATTCAAGATAGAGAAACGTTTTAACGAACTGAAACACTGTTTCTTTGTGAATTCAGTTAGTTCCTAGTAGCCTGCTCTTGTAATATGTGTACTTTTAAAGATTTATAAAAATTTTGTGAGTCGAATCTGAGTAACATGGTGAATTCGGCTAGTTCCCAATAGGCCGCAGTAGTAATAAGTGGTCTGTTCGGGATATCGAAAAATTTTCACGAATGGAATCAAAATTTCTAGGCGATTTCAGTGAGTTCCCAATGGGACATGCTTGTATGAGTTTGCTTTTCAATATCGAGCAACATTTTAAGTAACGGAATCCAAGTATCATGGTGAATTGAGTAGGTTCCCAATAGGATTCGCATGTAATAAGCTTGTTATTCAAGATAGAGCAACGTTTTAACGAACTGAAACACTGTTTCTTTGTGAATTCAGTTAGTTCCTAGTAGCCTGCTCTTGTATTATGTGTACTTTTAAAGATTTATAAAAATTTGGTGAGCCAAATCTGAGTAACATGGTGAATTCGGTTAGTTCCCAATAGGCCGCAGTAGTAATAAGTGGACTGTTCGGGATATAGAAAAATTTTCACGAATGGAATCAAAATTTCTAGGCGAAATCAGTGAGTTCCCAATGGGACATGCTTGTATGAGTTTGCTTTTCATTATCGAGCAACATTTTAAGGAACGGAATCCAAGTCTCATGGTGAATTGAGAAGGTTCCCAATAGGATTCGCATGTAATAAGCTTGTTATTCAAGATAGAGCAACGTTTTAACGAACTGAAACACTGTTTCTTTGTGAATTCAGTTAGTTCCTAGTAGCCTGCTCTTGTATTAAGTGTACTTTTAAAGATTTATAAAAATTTGGTGAGCCAAATCTGAGTAACATGGTGAATTCGGTTAGTTCCCAATAGGCCGCAGTAGTAATAAGTGGACTGTTCGGGATATAGAAAAATTTTCACGAATGGAATCAAAATTTCTAGGCGAAATCAGTGAGTTCCCAATGGGACATGCTTTTATGAGTTTGCTTTTCATTATCGAGCAACATTTTAAGGAACGGAATCCAAGTCTCATGGTGAATTGAGAAGGTTCCCAATAGGATTCACATGTAATAAGCTTGTTATTCAAGATAGAGCAAAGTTTTAACGGACTGAAACACTGTTTCTTTGTGAATTCAGTTAGTTCCTAGTAGCCTGCTCTTGTAATATGTGTGCTTTTAAAGATTTATAAAAATTGGGTGAGCCGAATCTGAGTAACATGGTGAATTCTGTTAGTTCCCAGTAGGCCGCAGTAGTAATAAGTGGACTGTTCGGGATATAGAAAATTTTCACGAATGGAATCAAAATTTCTAGGCGAATTCAGTGAGTTCCCAATGGGACATGCTTGTATGAGTTTGCTTTTCAATATCGAGCAACATTTTAATGAACGGAATCCAAGTATCATGGTGAATTGAGTAGGTTCCCAATAGGATTCGAATGTAATAAGCTTGTTATTCAAGATAGAGCAACGTTTTAACGAACTGAAACACTGTTTCTTTGTGAATTAAGTTAGTTCCTAGTAGCCTGCTTTTGTAATATGTGTACTTTTAAAGATTTATAAAAATTTGGTGAGCCGAATCTGAGTAACATGGTGAATTCGGTTAATTCCCAATAGGCCGCAGTAGTAATAAGTGGACTGTTCGGGATATAGAAAAATTTTCACGAATGGAATCAAAGTTTCTAGGCGAATTCAGTGAGTTACCAATGGGACAACTTGTATGAGTTTGCTTTTCATTATCGAGCAACATTTTAAGGAACGGAATCCAAGTATCATGGTGAATTGAGTAGGTTCCCAATAGGATATCACATGTAATAAGCTTGTTATTCAAGATAGAGCAAAGTTTTAACGAACTGAAACACTGTTTCTTTGTGAATTCAGTTAGTTCCTAGTAGCCTGCTCTTGTAATATGTGTACTTTTAAAGATTTATAAAAATTTGGTGAGCCGAATCTGAGTAACATGGTGAATTCGGTTAGTTCCCAATAGGCCGAAGTAGTAATAAGTGGACTGTTCGGGATGTAGAAAATTTTCACGAATGGAATCCAAATTTCTAGGCGAATTCAGTGAGTTCCCAATGGGACATGCTTGTATGAGTTTGCTTTTCAATATCGAGCAACATTTTAAGGAACGGAATCCCAGTATCATGGTGAATTGAATAGGTTCCCAATAGGATTCGCATGTAATAAGCTTGTTATTCAAGATAGAGCAACGTTTTAACGAACTGAAACACTGTTTCTTTGTGAATTCAGTTAGTTCCTAGTAGCCTGCTCTTGTAATATGTGTGCTTTTAAAGATTTATAAAAATTGGGTGAGCCGAATCTGAGTAACATGGTGAATTCGGTTAGTTCCCAGTAGGTCGCAGTAGTAATAAGAGGACTGTTCGGGATATAGAAAATTTTCACGAATGGAATCAAAATTTCTAGGCGAATTCAGTGAGTTCCCAATGGGACATGCTTGTATGAGTTTGCTTTTCAATATCGAGCAACATTTTAATGAACGGAATCCAAGTATCATGGTGAATTGAGTAGATTCCCAATAGGATTCGCATGTAATATGCTTGTTATTCAAGATAGAGCAACGTTTTAACGAACTGAAACACTGTTTCTTTGTGAATTAAGTTAGTTCCTAGTAGCCTGCTTTTGTAATATGTGTACTTTTAAAGATTTATAAAAATTTGGTGAGCCGAATCTGAGTAACATGGTGAATTCGGTTAGTTCCCAATAGGCCGCAGTACTAATAAGTGGACTGTTCGGGATGTAGAAAATTTTCACGAATGATATCCAAATTTCTAGGCGAATTCAGTGAGTTCCCAATGGGACATGCTTGTATGAGTTTGCTTTTCAATATCGAGCAACATTTTAAGGAACGGAATCCCAGTATCATGGTGAATTGAGTAGGTTCCCAATAGGATTCGCATGTAATAAGCTTGCTATTCAAAATAGAGCAACGTTTTAACGAATTGAAACACTGTTTCTTTGTGAATTCAGTTAGTTCCTAGTAGCCTGCTCTTGTAATATGTGTACTTTTAAAGATTTATAAAAATTTGTTGAGCCGAATCTGAGTAACATGGTGAATTCGGTTAGTTCCCAATAGGCCGCAGTAGTAATAAGTGGACTGTTCGGGATAGAGAAAAATTTTCACGAATGGAATCAAAATTTCTAGGTGAATTCAGTGAGTTCCCAATGGGACATGCTTGTATGAGTTTGCTTTTCAATATCGAGCAACATTTTAATGAACGGAATCCAAGTACCATGTTGAATTGAGTAGGTTCCCAATAGGATTCGCGTGTAATAAGCTTGTTATTCAAGATAGAGCAACGTTTTAACGAACTGAAACACTGTTTCTTTGTGAATTCAGTTAGTTCCTAGTAGCCTGCTCTTGTAATATGTGTACTTTTAAAGATTTATAAAAATTTGGTGAGCCGAATCTGAGTAACATGTTGAATTCGGTAGTTCCCAATAGGCCGAAGTAGTAATAAGTGGACTGTTCGGGATATAGAAAAATTTTCAGGAATGGAATCAAAATTTCTAGGCGAATTCAGTGAGTTCCCAATGGGACATGCTTGTATGAGTTTGCTTTTCAATATCGAGCAACATTTTAAGGAACGGAATCAAAGTATCATGGTGAATTGAGTAGGTTCCCAATAGGATTCGCATGTAATAAGCTTGTTATTCAAGATAGAGCAACGTTTTAACGAACTGAAACACTGTTTCTTTGTGAATTCAGTTAGTTCCTAGTAGCCTGCTCTTGTAATATGTGTACTTTTAAAGATTTATAAAAATTTGGTGAGCCGAATCTGAGTAACATTGTGAATTCGGTTAGTTCCCAATTGGCCGCAGTAGTAATAAGTGGACTGTTCGGGATGTAGAAAATTTTCACGAATGGAATCAAAATTTCTAGGCGAATTCAGTGAGTTCCCAATGGGACATGCTTGTATGAGTTTGCTTTTCAATATCGAGCAACATTTTTAGGAACGGAATCCAAGTATCATGGTGAATTGAGTAGGTTCCCAATAGGATTCGCATGTAATAAGCTTGTTATTCAGATAGAGCAAAGTTTTAACGAACTGAAACACTGTTTCCTTGTGAATTCAGTTAGTTCCTAGTAGCCTGCTCTTGTAATATGTGTGCTTTTAAAGATTTATAAAAATTGGGTGAGCCGAATCTGAGTAACATGGTGAATTCGGTTAGTTCCCTATTGGCAGCAGTAGTAATAAGTGGACTGTTCGGGATGTAGAAAATTTTCACGAATGGAATCAAAATTTCTAGGCGAATTCAGTGAGTTCCCAATGGGACATGCTTGTATGAGTTTGCTTTTCAATATCGAGCAACATTTTAAGGAACGGAATCCAAGTATCATGGTGAATTGAGTAGGTTCCCAATAGGATTCGCATGTAATAAGCTTGTTATTCAGATAGAGCAAAGTTTTAACGAACTGAAACACTGTTTCCTTGTGAATTCAGTTAGTTCCTAGTAGCCTGCTCTTGTAATATGTGTGCTTTTAAAGATTTATAAAAATTTTGTGAGTCGAATCTGAGTAACATGGTGAATTCGGCTAGTTCCCAATAGGCCGCAGTAGTAATAAGTGGTCTGTTCGGGATATCGAAAAATTTTCACGAATGGAATCAAAATTTCTAGGCGATTTCAGTGAGTTCCCAATGGGACATGCTTGTATGAGTTTGCTTTTCAATATCGAGCAACATTTTAAGTAACGGAATCCAAGTATCATGGTGAATTGAGTAGGTTCCCAATAGGATTCGCATGTAATAAGCTTGTTATTCAAGATAGAGCAACGTTTTAACGAACTGAAACACTGTTTCTTTGTGAATTCAGTTAGTTCCTAGTAGCCTGCTCTTGTATTATGTGTACTTTTAAAGATTTATAAAAATTTGGTGAGCCGAATCTGAGTAACATGGTGAATTCGGTTAGTTCCCAATAGGCCGAAGTAGTAATAAGTGGACTGTTCGGGATGTAGAAAATTTTCACGAATGGAATCCAAATTTCTAGGCGAATTCAGTGAGTTCCCAATGGGACATGCTTGTATGAGTTTGCTTTTCAATATCGAGCAACATTTTAAGGAACGGAATCCCAGTATCATGGTGAATTGAATAGGTTCCCAATAGGATTCGCATGTAATAAGCTTGTTATTCAAGATAGAGCAACGTTTTAACGAACTGAAACACTGTTTCTTTGTGAATTCAGTTAGTTCCTAGTAGTCTGCTCTTGTAATATGTGTACTTTTAAAGATTTATAAAAATTTGGTGAGCCGAATCTGAGTAACATGGTGAATTCGGTTAGTTCCCAATAGGCCGCAGTAGTAATAAGTGGACTGTTCGGGATATAGAAAAATTTTCACGAATGGAATCAAAATTTCTAGGTGAATTCAGTGAGTTCCCAATGGGACATGCTTGTATGAGTTTGCTTTTCAATATCGAGCAACATTTTAATGAACGGAATCCAAGTATCATGGTGAATTGAGTAGGTTCCCAATAGGATTCGCGTGTAATAAGCTTGTTATTCAAGATAGAGCAACGTTTTAACGAACTGAAACACTGTTTCTTTGTGAATTCAGTTAGTTCCTAGTAGCCTGCTCTTGTAATATGTGTACTTTTAAAGATTTATAAAAATTTGGTGAGCCGAATCTGAGTAACATGTTGAATTCGGTTAGTTCCCAATAGGCCGCAGTAGTAATAAGTGGACTGTTCGGGATATAGAAAAATTTTCAGGAATGGAATCAAAATTTCTAGGCGAATTCAGAGAGTTCCCAATGGGACATGCTTGTATGAGTTTGCTTTTCATTATCGAGCAACATTTTAAGGAACGGAATCCAAGTATCATGGTGAATTGAGTAGGTTCCCAATAGTATTCACATGTAATAAGCTTGTTATTCAAGATAGAGCAAAGTTTTAATGAACTGAAACACTGTTTCCTTGTGAATTCAGTTAGTTCCTAGTAGCCTGCTCTTGTAATATGTGTACTTTTAAAGATTTATAAAAATTTGGTGAGCCGAATCTGAGTAACATGGTGATTTCGGTTAGTTCCCAATAGGCCGCAGTAGTAATAAGTGGACTGTTCGGGATATAGAAAAATTTTCACGAATGGAATCAAAATTTCTAGGCGAATTCAGTGAGTTCCCGATGGGACATGCTTGTATGAGTTTGGTTTTCATTATCGAGCAACATTTTAATGAACGGAATCCAAGTATCATGGTGAATTGAGTAGGTTCCCAATAGGATTCACATGTAATAAGCTTGTTATTCAAGATAGAGAACGTTTTAACGAACTGAAACACTGTTTCTTTGTGAATTCAGTTAGTTCCTAGTAGCCTGCTCTTGTAATATGTGTACTTTTAAAGATTTATAAAAATTTGGTGAGCCGAATCTGAGTAACATGGTGAATTCGGTTAGTTCCCAATAGGCCGCAGTAGTAATAAGTGGACTGTTCGGGATATAGAAAAATTTTCACGAATGGAATCAAAATTTCTAGGTGAATTCAGTGAGTTCCCAATGGGACATGCTTGTATGAGTTTGCTTTTCAATATCGAGCAACATTTTAATGAACGGAATCCAAGTATCATGGTGAATTGTGTAGGTTCCCAATAGGATTCGCGTGTAATAAGCTTGTTATTCAAGATAGAGCAACGTTTTAACGAACTGAAACACTGTTTCTTTGTGAATTCAGTTAGTTCCTAGTAGCCTGCTCTTGTATTATGTGTACTTTTAAAGATTTATAAAAATTTGGTGAGCCAAATCTGAGTAACATGGTGAATTCGGTTAGTTCCCAATAGGCCGCAGTAGTAATAAGTGGACTGTTCGGGATATAGAAAAATTTTCACGAATGGAATCAAAATTTCTAGGCGAAATCAGTGAGTTCCCAATGGGACATGCTTGTATGAGTTTGCTTTTCATTATCGAGCAACATTTTAAGGAACGGAATCCAAGTCTCATGGTGAATTGAGAAGGTTCCCAATAGGATTCGCATGTAATAAGCTTGTTTTTCAAGATAGAGCAACGTTTTAACGAACTGAAACACTGTATCTTGTGAATTCAGTTAGTTCCTAGTAGCCTGCTCTTGTATTATGTGTACTTTTAAAGATTTATAAAAATTTGGTGAGCCAAATCTGAGTAACATGGTGAATTCGGTTAGTTCCCAATAGGCCGCAGTAGTAATAAGTGGACTGTTCGGGATATAGAAAAATTTTCACGAATGGAATCAAAATTTCTAGGCGAAATCAGTGAGTTCCCAATGGGACATGCTTGTATGAGTTTGCTTTTCATTATCGAGCAACATTATAAGGTACGGAATCCAAGTATCATGGTGAATTGATTAGGTTCCCAATAGGATTCACATGTAATAAGCTTGTTATTCAAGATAGAGCAAAGTTTTAACGAACTGAAACACTGTTTCTTTGTGAATTCAGTTAGTTCCTAGTAGCCTGCTTTTGTAATATGTGTACTTTTAAAGATTTATAAAAATTTGGTGAGCCGAATCTGAGTAACATTGTGAATTCGGTTAGTTCCCAATTGGCCGCAGTAGTAATAAGTGGACTGTTCGGGATGTAGAAAATTTTCACGAATGGAATCAAAATTTCTAGGCGAATTCAGTGAGTTCCCAATGTGACATGCTTGTATGAGTTTGTTTTCAATATCGAGCAACATTTTAAGGAACGGAATCCAAATATCATGGTGAATTGAGTAGGTTCCCAATAGGATTCGCGTGTAATAAGCTTGTTATTCAAGATAGAGCAACGTTTTAACGAACTGAAACACTGTTTCTTTGTGAATTCAGTTAGTTCCTAGTAGCCTGCTCTTGTAATATGTGTACTTTTAAAGATTTATAAAAGTTTGTTGAGCCGAATCTGAGTAACATGGTGAATTCTGTCAGTTCCCAATAGGCCGCAGTAGTAATAAGTGGACTGTTCGGGATATAGAAAAATTTTCACGAATGGAATCAAAATTTCTAGGCGAATTCAGTGAGTTCCCAATGTGACATGCTTGTATGTGTTTGCTTTTCAATATCGAGCAACATTTTAAGGAACGGAATCCAAGTATCATGGTGAATTGAGTAGGTTCCCAATAGGATTCGCATGTAATAAGCTTGTTATTCAAGATAGAGAAACTTTTTAACGAACTGAAACACTGTTTCTTTGTGAATTCAGTTAGTTCCTAGTAGCCTGCTCTTGTAATATGTGTACTTTTAAAGATTTATAAAAATTTGGTGAGCCGAATCTGAGTAACATGGTGAATTCGGTTAGTTCCCAATAGGCCGCAGTAGTAATAAGTGGTCTGTTCGGGATATCAAAAAATTTTCACGAATGGAATCAAAATTTCTAGGCGATTTCACTGAGTTCCCAAAGGGACATGCTTGTATGAGTTTGCTTTTCAATATCGAGCAACATTTTAAGGAACGGAATCCAAGTATCATGGTGAATTGAGTAGGTTCCCAATAGGATTCGCATGTAATAAGCTTGTTATTCAGATAGAGCAAAGTTTTAACGAACTGAAACACTGTTTCTTTGTGAATTCAGTTATTTCCTAGTAGCCTGCTCTTGTATCATGTGTACTTTTAAAGATTTATAAAAATTTGGTGAGCCAAATCTGAGTAACATGGTGAATTCGGTTAGTTCCCAATAGGCCGCAGTAGTAATAAGTGGACTGTTCGGGATATAGAAAAATTTTCACGAATGGAATCAAAATTTCTAGGCGAAATCAGTAAGTTCCCAATGGGACATGCTTATATGAGTTTGCTTTTCATTATCGAGCAACATTTTAAGGACCGGAATCCAAGTCTCATGGTGAATTGAGAAGGTTCCCAATAGGATTCACATGTAATAAGCTTGTTATTCAAGATAGAGCAACGTTTTAACGAACTGAAACACTGTTTCTTTGTGAATTCAGTTATTTCCTAGTGGCCTGCTCTTGTATTATGTGTACTTTTAAAGATTTATAAAAATTTGGTGAGCCAAATCTGAGTAACATGGTGAATTCGGTTAGTTCCCAATAGGCCGCAGTAGTAATAAGTGGACTGTTCGGGATATAGAAAATTTTCACGAATGGAATCAAAATTTCTAGGCGAATTCAGTGAGTTCCCAATGGGACATGCTTGTATGAGTTTGCTTTTCAATATCGAGCAACATTTTAATGAACGGAATCCAAGTATCATGGTGAATTGAGTAGGTTCCCAATAGGATTCGCATGTAATAAGCTTGTTATTCAAGATAGAGCAACGTTTTAACGAACTGAAACACTGTTTCTTTGTGAATTAAGTTAGTTCCTAGTAGCCTGCTCTTGTAATATGTGTACTTTTAAAGATTTATAAAAATTTGGTGAGCCGAATCTGAGTAACATGGTGAATTCGTTTAATTCCAATAGGCCGCAGTAGTAATAAGTGGACTGTTCGGGATATAGAAAAATTTTCAGGAATGGAATCAAAATTTCTAGGCGAATTCAGTGAGTTCCCAATGGGACATGCTTGTATGAGTTTGCTTTTCAGTATCGAGCAATATTTTCAGGAACGGAATCCAAGTATCATGGTGAATTTGCTAGGTTCCCAATAGGATTCACATGTAATAAGCTTGTTATTCAAGATAGAGCAAAGTTTTAACGAACTGAAACACTGTTTCTTTGTGAATTCAGTTAGTTCCTAGTAGCCTGCTCTTGTAATATGTGTGCTTTTAAAGATTTATAAAAATTGGGTGAGCCGAATCTGAGTAACATGGTGAATTCGGTTAGTTCCCAATTGGCAGCAGCAGTAATAAGTGGACTGTTCGGGATGTAGAAAATTTTCACGAATGGAATCAAAATTTCTAGGCGAATTCAGTGAGTTCCCCATGTGACATGCTTGTATGAGTTTGCTTTTCAATATCGAGCAACATTTTAAGGAACGGAATCCAAGTATCATGGTGAATTGAGTAGGTTCCCAATAGGATTCGCATGTAATAAGCTTGTTATTCAAGATAGAGAAACGTTTTAACGAACTGAAACACTGTTTCTTTGTGAATTCAGTTAGTTCCTAGTAGCCTGCTCTTGTAATATGTGTACTTTTAAAGATTTATAAAAATTTTGTGAGTCGAATCTGAGTAACATGTTGAATTCGGTTAGTTCCCAATAGGCCGCAGTAGTAATAAGTGGTCTGTTCGGGATATCGAAAAATTTTCACGAATGGATTCAAAATTTCTAGGCGATTTCAGTGAGTTCCCAATGGGACATGCTTGTATGAGTTTGCTTTTCAATATCGAGCAACATTTTAAGGAACGGAATCCAAGTATCATGGTGAATTGAGTAGGTTCCCAATAGGATTCGCATGTAATAAGCTTGTTATTCAAGATAGAGCAACGTTTTAACGAACTGAAACACTGTTTCTTTGTGAATTCAGTTAGTTCCTAGTAGCCTGCTCTTGTATTATGTGTACTTTTAAAGATTTATAAAAATTTGGTGAGCCAAATCTGAGTAACATGGTGAATTCGGTTAGTTCCCAATAGGCCGCAGTAGTAATAAGTGGACTGTTCGGGATATAGAAAAATTTTCACGAATGGAATCAAAATTTCTAGGCGAAATCAGTGAGTTCCCAATGGGACATGCTTGTATGAGTTTGCTTTTCATTATCGAGCAACATTTTAAGGAACGGAATCCAAGTCTCATGGTGAATTGAGAAGGTTCCCAATAGGATTCGCATGTAATAAGCTTGTTATTCAAGATAGAGCAACGTTTTAACGAACTGAAACACTGTTTCTTTGTGAATTCAGTTAGTTCCTAGTAGCCTGCTCTTGTATTAAGTGTACTTTTAAAGATTTATAAAAATTTGGTGAGCCAATCTGAGTAACATGGTGAATTCGGTTAGTTCCCAATAGGCCGCAGTAGTAATAAGTGGACTGTTCGGGATATAGAAAAATTTTCACGAATGGAATCAAAATATCTAGGCGAAATCAGTGAGTTCCCAATGGGACATGCTTTTATGAGTTTGCTTTTAATTATCGAGCAACATTTTAAGGAACGGAATCCAAGTCTCATGGTGAATTGAGAAGGTTCCCAATAGGATTCACATGTAATAAGCTTGTTATTCAAGATAGAGCAAAGTTTTAACGGACGGAAACACTGTTTCTTTGTGAATTCAGTTAGTTCCTAGTAGTCTGCTCTTGTAATATGTGTGCTTTTAAAGATTTATAAAAATTGAGTGAGCCGAATCTGAGTAACATGGTGAATTCT
This sequence comes from Rattus norvegicus, assembly GCF_021556685.1. Classification (NCBI taxonomy): domain Eukaryota; kingdom Metazoa; phylum Chordata; class Mammalia; order Rodentia; family Muridae; genus Rattus; species Rattus norvegicus. Next base: position 10,121,228 of record NC_141544.1, read on the forward strand.
GTTAGTTCCCAGTAGGCCGCAGTAGTAATAAGTGGACTGTTCGGGATATAGAATATTTTCACGAATGGAATCAAAATTTCTAGGCGAATTCAGTGAGTTCCCAATGGGACATGCTTGTATGAGTTTGCTTTTCAATATCGAGCAACATTTTAATGAACGGAATCCAAGTATCATGGTGAATTGAGTAGGTTCCCAATAGGATTCGCATGTAATAAGCTTGTTATTCAAGATAGAGCAACGTTTTAACGAACTGAAACACTGTTTCTTTGTGAATTAAGTTAGTTCCTAGTAGCCTGCTTTTGTAATATGTGTACTTTTAAAGATTTATAAAAATTTGGTGAGCCGAATCTGAGTAACATGGTGAATTCGGTTAGTTCCCAATAGGCCGCAGTAGTAATAAGTGGACTGTTCGGGATATAGAAAAATTTTCACGAATGGAATCCAAATTTCTAGGCGAATTCAGTGAGTTCCCAATGGGACATGCTTGTATGAGTTTGCTTTTCAATATCGAGCAACATTTTAAGGAACGGAATCCCAGAATCATGGTGAATTGAATAGGTTCCCAATAGGATTCGCATGTAATAAGCTTGTTATTCAAGATAGAGCAACGTTTTAACGAACTGAAACACTGTTTCTTTGTGAATTCAGTTAGTTCCTAGTAGCCTGCTCTTGTAATATGTGTACTTTTAAAGATTTATAAAAATTTGGTGAGCCGAATCTGAGTAACATGGTGAATTCGGTTAGTTCCCAATAGGCCGCAGTAGTAATAAGTGGACTGTTCGGGATATAGAAAAATTTTCACGAATGGAATCAAAATTTCTAGGTGAATTCAGTGAGTTCCCAATGGGACATGCTTGTATGAGTTTGCTTTTGAATATCGAGCAACATTTTAATGAACGGAATCCAAGTATCATGGTGAATTGAGTAGGTTTCCAATAGGATTCGCGTGTAATAAGCTTGTTATTCAAGATAGAGCAACGTTTTAACGAACTGAAACACTGTTTCTTTGTGAATTCAGTTAGTTCCTAGTAGCCTGCTCTTGTAATATGTGTACTTTTAAAGATTTATAAAAATTTGGTGAGCCGAATCTGAGTAACATGTTGAATTCGGTTAGTTCCCAATAGGCCGCAGTAGTAATATGTGGACTGTTCGGGATATAGAAAATTTTCAGGAATGGAATCAAAATTTCTAGGCGAATTCAGTGAGTTCCCAATGGGACATGCTTGTATGAGTTTGCTTTTCAATATCGAGCAACATTTTAATGAACGGAATCCAAGTATCATGGTGAATTGAGTAGGTTCCCAATAGGATTCGCATGTAATAAGCTTGTTATTCAAGATAGAGCAACGTTTCAACGAACTGAAACACTGTTTCCTTGTGAATTCAGTTAGTTCCTAGTAGCCTGCTCTTGTAATATGTGTACTTTTAAAGATTTATAAAAATTTGGTGAGCCGAATCTGAGTAACATGGTGAATTCGGTTAGTTCCCAATAGGCCGCAGTAGTAATAAGTGGACTGTTCGGGATATAGAAAAATTTTCACGAATGGAATCAAAATTTCTAGGCGAATTCAGTGAGTTCCCGATGGACATGCTTGTATGAGTTTGGTTTTCATTATCGAGCAACATTTTAATGAACGGAATCCAAGTATCATGGTGAATTGAGTAGGTTCCCAATAGGATTCACATGTAATAAGCTTGTTATTCAAGATAGAGAAAAGTTTTAACGAACTGAAACACTGTTTCTTTGTGAATTCAGTTAGTTCCTAGTAGCCTCCTCTTGTAATATGTGTACTTTTAAAGATTTATAAAAATTTTGTGAGCCGAATCTGAGTAACATGGTGAATTCGGTTAGTTCCCAATAGGCCGCAGTAGTAATAAGTGGTCTGTTTGGGATATCGAAAAATTTTCACGAATGGAATGAAAATTTCTAGGCGATTTCAGTGAGTTCCCAATGGGACATGCTTGTATGAGTTTGCTTTTCAATATCGAGCAACATTTTAAAGGACGGAATCCAAGTATCATGGTGAATTGAGTAGGTTCCCAATAGGATTCGCATGTAATAAGCTTGTTATTCAAGATAGAGCAACGTTTTAACGAACTGAAACACTGTTTCTTTGTGAATTCAGTTAGTTCCTAGTAGCCTGCTCTTGTATTATGTGTACTTTTAAAGATTTATAAAAATTTGGTGAGCCAAATCTGAGTAACATGGTGAATTCGGTTAGTTCCCAATAGGCCGCAGTAGTAATAAGTGGACTGTTCGGGATATAGAAAAATTTTCACGAATGGAATCAAAATTTCTAGGCAAAATCAGTGAGTTCCCAATGGGACATGCTTGTATGAGTTTGCTTTTCATTATCGAGCAACATTTTAAGGAACGGAATCCAAGTCTCATGGTGAATTGATTAGGTTCCCAATAGGATTCGCATGTAATAAGCTTGTTATTCAAGATAGAGCAACGTTTTAACGAACTGAAACACTGTTTCTTTGTGAATTCAGTTAGTTCCTAGTAGCCTGCTCTTGTATTATGTGTACTTTTAAAGATTTATAAAAATTTGGTGAGCCAAATCTGAGTAACATGGTGAATTCGGTTAGTTCCCAATAGGCCGCAGTAGTAATAAGTGGACTGTTCGGGATATAGAAAAATTTTCACGAATGGAATCAAAATATCTAGGCGAAATCAGTGAGTTCCCAAAGGGGCATGCTTGTATGAGTTTGCTTTTCAATATCGAGCAACATTTTAATGAACGGAATCCAAGTATCATGGTGAATTGAGTAGGTTCCCAATAGGATTCGCATGTAATAAGCTTGTTATTCAAGATAGAGCAAAGTTTTAACGAACTGAAACACTGTTTCTTTGTGAATTAAGTTAGTTCCTAGAAGCCTGCTTTTGTAATATGTGTACTTTTAAAGATTTATAAAAATTTGGTGAGCCGAATCTGAGTAACATGGTGAATTCGGTTAATTCCCAATAGGCCGCAGTAGTAATAAGTGGACTGTTCGGGATATAGAAAAATTTTCACGAATGGAATCAAAATTTCTAGGCGAATTCAGTGAGTTCCCAATGGGACAACTTGTATGAGTTTGCTTTTCATTATCGAGCAACATTTTAATGAACGGAATCCAAGTATCATGGTGAATTGAGTAGGTTCCCAATAGGATTCACATGTAATAAGCTTGTTATTCAAGATAGAGCAAAGTTTTAACGAACTGAAACACTGTTTCTTTGTGAATTCAGTTAGTTCCTAGTAGCCTGCTCTTGTAATATGTGTACTTTTAAAGATTTATAAAAATTTGGTGAGCCGAATCTGAGTAACATGGTGAATTCGGTTAGTTCCCAATAGGCCGCAGTAGTAATAAGTGGACTGTTCGGGATGTAGAAAATTTTCACGAATGGAATCCAAATTTCTAGGCGAATTCAGTGAGTTCCCAATGGGACATGCTTGTATGAGTTTGCTTTTCAATATCGAGCAACATTTTAAGGAACGGAATCCCAGTATCATGGTGAATTGAGTAGGTTCCCAATAGGATTTGCATGTAATAAGCTTGTTATTCAAGATAGAGCAACGTTTTAACGAACTGAAACACTGTTTCTTTGTGAATTCAGTTAGTTCCTAGTAGCCTGCTCTTGTAATATGTGTACTTTTAAAGATTTATAAAAATTTGGTGAGCCGAATCTGAGTAACATGGTGAATTCGGTTAGTTCCCAATAGGCCGCAGTAGTAATAAGTGGACTGTTCGGGATATAGAAAAATTTTCACGAATGGAATCAAAATTTCTAGGTGAATTCAGTGAGTTCCCAATGGGACATGCTTGTATGAGTTTGCTTTTCAATATCGAGCAACATTTTAATGAACGGAATCCAAGTATCATGGTGAATTGAGTAGGTTCCCAATAGGATTCGCGTGTAATAAGCTTGTTATTCAAGATAGAGCAACGTTTTAACGAACTGAAACACTGTTTCTTTGTGAATTCAGTTAGTTCCTAGTAGCCTGCTCTTGTAATATGTGTACTTTTAAAGATTTATAAAAATTTGGTGAGCCGAATCTGAGTAACATGTTGAATTCGGTTAGTTCCCAATAGGCCGCAGTAGTAATAAGTGGACTGTTCGGGATATAGAAAAATTTTCAGGAATGGAATCAAAATTTCTAGGCGAATTCAGTGAGTTCCCAATGGGACATGCTTGTATGAGTTTGCTTTTCATTATCGAGCAACATTTTAAGGAACGGAATCCAAGTATCATGGTGAATTGAGTAGGTTCCCAATAGTATTCACATGTAATAAGCTTGTTATTCAAGATAGAGCAAAGTTTTAACGAACTGAAACACTGTTTCCTTGTGAATTCAGTTAGTTCCTAGTAGCCTGCTCTTGTAATATGTGTACTTTTAAAGATTTATAAAAATTTGGTGAGCCGAATCTGAGTAACATGGTGAATTCGGTTAGTTCCCAATAGGCCGCAGTAGTAATAAGTGGACTGTTCGGGATATAGAAAAATTTTCACGAATGGAATCAAAATTTCTAGGCGAATTCAGTGAGTTCCCAATGGGACATGCTTGTATGAGTTTGGTTTTCATTATCGAGCAACATTTTAAGGAACGGAATCCAAGTATCATGGTGAATTGAGTAGGTTCCCAATAGGATTCTCATGTAATAAGCTTGTTATTCAAGATAGAGCAAAGTTTTAACGAACTGAAACACTGTTTCTTTGTGAATTCAGTTAGTTCCTAGTAGCCTGCTCTTATAATATGTGTACTTTTAAAGATTTATAAAAATTTGGTGAGCCGAATCTGAGTAACATGGTGAATTCGGTTAGTTCCCAATAGGCCGCAGTAGTAATAAGTGGACTGTTCGGGATGTAGAAAATTTTCACGAATGGAATCCAAATTTCTAGGCGAATTCAGTGAGTTCCCAATGGGACATGCTTGTATGAGTTTGCTTTTCAATATCGAGCAACATTTTAAGGAACGGAATCCAAGTATCATGGTGAATTGAGTAGGTTCCCAATAGGATTCACATGTAATAAGCTTGTTATTCAAGATAGAGCAAAGTTTTAACGAACTGAAACACTGTTTCTTTGTGAATTCAGTTAGTTCCTAGTAGCCTGCTCTTGTAATATGTGTACTTTTAAAGATTTATAAAAATTTGGTGAGCCGAATCTGTGTAACATGGTGAATTCGGTTAGTTCCCAATAGGCCGCAGTAGTAATAAGTGGACTGTTCGGGATATAGAAAAATTTTCACGAATGGAATCAAAATTTCTAGGCGAATTCAGTGAGTTCCCAATGGGACATGCTTGTATGAGTTTGCTTTTCATTATCGAGCAACATTTTAAGGAACGGAATCCAAGTATCATGGTGAATTGAGTAGGTTCCCAATAGGATTCGCATGTAATAAGCTTGTTATTCAAGATAGAGCAACGTTTTAACGAACTGAAACACTCTTTCTTTGTGAATTCAGTTAGTTCCTAGTAGCATGCTCTTGTAATATGTGTACTTTTAAAGATTTATAAAAATTTGGTGAGCCGAATCTGAGTAACATGGTGAATTCGGTTAATTCCAATAGGCCGCAGTAGTAATAAGTGGACTGTTCGGGATATAGAAAAATTTTCAGGAATGGAATCAAAATTTCTAGGCGAATTCAGTGAGTTCCCAATGGGACATGCTTGTATGAGTTTGCTTTTCAGTATCGAGCAACATTTTAAGGAACGGAATCCAAGTATCATGGTGAATTTGCTAGGTTCCCAATAGGATTCACATGTAATAAGCTTGTTATTGAAGATAGAGCAAAGTTTTAACGAACTGAAACACTGTTTCTTTTGAATTCAGTTAGTTCCTAGTAGCCTGCTCTTGTAATATGTGTGCTTTTAAAGATTTATAAAAATTGGGTGAGCCGAATCTGAGTAACATGGTGAATTCGGTTAGTTCCCAATTGGCAGCAGTAGTAATAAGTGGACTGTTCAGGATGTAGAAAATTTTCACGAATGGAATCAAAATTTCTAGGCGAATTCAGTGAGTTCCCAATGTGACATGCTTGTATGAGTTTGCTTTTCAATATCGAGCAACATTTTAAGGAACGGAATCCAAGTATCATGGTGAATTGAGTAGGTTACCAATAGGATTCACATGTAATAAGCTTGTTATTCAAGATAGAGAAACGTTTTAACGAACTGAAACACTGTTTCTTTGTGAATTCAGTTAGTTCCTAGTAGCCTGCTCTTGTAATATGTGTACTTTTAAAGATTTATAAAAATTTTGTGAGTCGAATCTGAGTAACATGGTGAATTCGGTTAGTTCCCAATAGGCCGCAGTAGTAATAAGTGGTCTGTTCGGGATATCGAAAAATTTTCACGAATGGAATCAAAATTTCTAGGCGATTTCAGTGAGTTCCCAATGGGACATGCTTGTATGAGTTTGCTGTTCAATATCGAGCAACATTTTAAGGAACGGAATCCAAGTATCATGGTGAATTGAGTAGGTTCCCAATAGGATTCGCATGTAATAAGCTTGTTATTCAAGATAGAGCAACGTTTTAACGAACTGAAACACTGTTTCTTTGTGAATTCAGTTAGTTCCTAGTAGCCTGCTCTTGTATTATGTGTACTTTTAAAGATTTATAAAAATTTGGTGAGCCAAATCTGAGTAACATGGTGAATTCGGTTAGTTCCCAATAGGCCGCAGTAGTAATAAGTGGACTGTTCGGGATATAGAAAAATTTTCACGAATGGAATCAAAATTTCTAGGCGAAATCAGTGAGTTCCCAATGGGACATGCTTGTATGAGTTTGCTTTTCATTATCGAGCAACATTTTAAGGAACGGAATCCAAGTCTCATGGTGAATTGAGAAGGTTCCAAATAGGATTCGCATGTAATAAGCTTGTTATTCAAGATAGAGCAACGTTTTAACGAACTGAAACACTGTTTCTTTGTGAATTCAGTTAGTTCCTAGTAGCCTGCTCTTCTATTAAGTGTACTTTTAAAGATTTATAAAAATTTGGTGAGCCAAATCTGAGTAACATGGTGAATTCGGTTAGTTCCCAATAGGCCGCAGTAGTAATAAGTGGACTGTTCGGGATATAGAAAAATTTTCACGAATGGAATCAAAATTTCTAGACGAAATCAGTGAGTTCCCAATGGGACATGCTTTTATGAGTTTGCTTTTCATTATCGAGCAACATTTTAAGGAACGGAATCCAAGTCTCATGGTGAATTGAGAAGGTTCCCAATAGGATTCACATGTAATAAGCTTGTTATTCAAGATAGAGCAAAGTTTTAACGGACTGAAACACTGTTTCTTTGTGAATTCAGTTAGTTCCTAGTAGCCTGCTCTTGTAATATGTGTGCTTTTAAAGATTTATAAGAATTGGGTGAGCCGAATCTGAGTAACATGGTGAATTCTGTTAGTTCCCAGTAGGCCGCAGTAGTAATAAGTGGACTGTTCGGGATATAGAATATTTTCACGAATGGAATCAAAATTTCTAGGCGAATTCAGTGAGTTCCCAATGGGACATGCTTGTATGAGTTTGCTTTTCAATATCGAGCAACATTTTAATGAACGGAATCCCAGTATCATGGTGAATTGAGTAGGTTCCCAATAGGATTCGCATGTAATAAGCTTGTTATTCAAGATAGAGCAAAGTTTTAACGAACTGAAACACTGTTTCTTTGTGAATTAAGTTAGTTCCTAGTAGCCTGCTTTTGTAATATGTGTACTTTTAAAGATTTATAAAAATTTGGTGAGCCGAATCTGAGTAACATGGTGAATTCGGTTAATTCCCAATAGGCCGCAGTAGTAATAAGTGGACTGTTCGGGATATAGAAAAATTTTCACGAATGGAATCAAAATTTCTAGGCGAATTCAGTGAGTTACAAATGCGACAACTTGTATGAGTTTGCTTTTCATTATCGAGCAACATTTTAAGGAACGGAATCCAAGTATCATGGTGAATTGAGTAGGTTCCCAATAGGATATCACATGTAATAAGCTTGTTATTCAAGATAGAGCAAAGTTTTAACGAACTGAAACACTGTTTCTTTGTGAATTCAGTTAGTTCCTAGTAGCCTGCTCTTGTAATATGTGTACTTTTAAAGATTTATAAAAATTTGGTGAGCCGAATCTGAGTAACATGGTGAATTCGGTTAGTTCCCAATAGGCCGCAGTAGTGATAAGTGGACTGTTCGGGATGTAGAAAATTTTCACGAATGGAATCCAAATTTCTAGGCGAATTCAGTGAGTTCCCAATGGGACATGCTTGTATGAGTTTGCTTTTCATTATCGAGCAACATTTTAAGGAACGGAATCCAAGTATCATGGTGAATTGAGTAGGTTCCCAATAGGATTCGCATGTAATAAGCTTGTTATTCAAGATAGAGCAACGTTTTAACGAACTGAAACACTCTTTCTTTGTGAATTCAGTTAGTTCCTAGTAGCATGCTCTTGTAATATGTGTACTTTTAAAGATTTATAAAAATTTGGTGAGCCGAATCTGAGTAACATGGTGAATTCGGTTAATTCCAATAGGCCGCAGTAGTAATAAGTGGACTGTTCGGGATATAGAAAAATTTTCAGGAATGGAATCAAAATTTCTAGGCGAATTCAGTGAGTTCCCAATGGGACATGCTTGTATGAGTTTGCTTTTCAGTATCGAGCAACATTTTAAGGAACGGAATCCAAGTATCATGGTGAATTTGCTAGGTTCCCAATAGGATTCACATGTAATAAGCTTGTTATTGAAGATAGAGCAAAGTTTTAACGAACTGAAACACTGTTTCTTTGTGAATTCAGTTAGTTCCTAGTAGCCTGCTCTTGTAATATGTGTGCTTTTAAAGATTTATAAAAATTGGGTGAGCCGAATCTGAGTAACATGGTGAATTCGGTTAGTTCCCAATTGGCAGCAGTAGTAATAAGTGGACTGTTCAGGATGTAGAAAATTTTCACGAATGGAATCAAAATTTCTAGGCGAATTCAGTGAGTTCCCAATGTGACATGCTTGTATGAGTTTGCTTTTCAATATCGAGCAACATTTTAAGGAACGGAATCCAAGTATCATGGTGAATTGAGTAGGTTACCAATAGGATTCACATGTAATAAGCTTGTTATTCAAGATAGAGAAACGTTTTAACGAACTGAAACACTGTTTCTTTGTGAATTCAGTTAGTTCCTAGTAGCCTGCTCTTGTAATATGTGTACTTTTAAAGATTTATAAAAATTTTGTGAGTCGAATCTGAGTAACATGGTGAATTCGGTTAGTTCCCAATAGGCCGCAGTAGTAATAAGTGGTCTGTTCGGGATATCGAAAAATTTTCACGAATGGAATCAAAATTTCTAGGCGATTTCAGTGAGTTCCCAATGGGACATGCTTGTATGAGTTTGCTGTTCAATATCGAGCAACATTTTAAGGAACGGAATCCAAGTATCATGGTGAATTGAGTAGGTTCCCAATAGGATTCGCATGTAATAAGCTTGTTATTCAAGATAGAGCAACGTTTTAACGAACTGAAACACTGTTTCTTTGTGAATTCAGTTAGTTCCTAGTAGCCTGCTCTTGTATTATGTGTACTTTTAAAGATTTATAAAAATTTGGTGAGCCAAATCTGAGTAACATGGTGAATTCGGTTAGTTCCCAATAGGCCGCAGTAGTAATAAGTGGACTGTTCGGGATATAGAAAAATTTTCACGAATGGAATCAAAATTTCTAGGCGAAATCAGTGAGTTCCCAATGGGACATGCTTGTATGAGTTTGCTTTTCATTATCGAGCAACATTTTAAGGAACGGAATCCAAGTCTCATGGTGAATTGAGAAGGTTCCAAATAGGATTCGCATGTAATAAGCTTGTTATTCAAGATAGAGCAACGTTTTAACGAACTGAAACACTGTTTCTTTGTGAATTCAGTTAGTTCCTAGTAGCCTGCTCTTCTATTAAGTGTACTTTTAAAGATTTATAAAAATTTGGTGAGCCAAATCTGAGTAACATGGTGAATTCGGTTAGTTCCCAATAGGCCGCAGTAGTAATAAGTGGACTGTTCGGGATATAGAAAAATTTTCACGAATGGAATCAAAATTTCTAGACGAAATCAGTGAGTTCCCAATGGGACATGCTTTTATGAGTTTGCTTTTCATTATCGAGCAACATTTTAAGGAACGGAATCCAAGTCTCATGGTGAATTGAGAAGGTTCCCAATAGGATTCACATGTAATAAGCTTGTTATTCAAGATAGAGCAAAGTTTTAACGGACTGAAACACTGTTTCTTTGTGAATTCAGTTAGTTCCTAGTAGCCTGCTCTTGTAATATGTGTGCTTTTAAAGATTTATAAGAATTGGGTGAGCCGAATCTGAGTAACATGGTGAATTCTGTTAGTTCCCAGTAGGCCGCAGTAGTAATAAGTGGACTGTTCGGGATATAGAATATTTTCACGAATGGAATCAAAATTTCTAGGCGAATTCAGTGAGTTCCCAATGGGACATGCTTGTATGAGTTTGCTTTTCAATATCGAGCAACATTTTAATGAACGGAATCCCAGTATCATGGTGAATTGAGTAGGTTCCCAATAGGATTCGCATGTAATAAGCTTGTTATTCAAGATAGAGCAAAGTTTTAACGAACTGAAACACTGTTTCTTTGTGAATTAAGTTAGTTCCTAGTAGCCTGCTTTTGTAATATGTGTACTTTTAAAGATTTATAAAAATTTGGTGAGCCGAATCTGAGTAACATGGTGAATTCGGTTAATTCCCAATAGGCCGCAGTAGTAATAAGTGGACTGTTCGGGATATAGAAAAATTTTCACGAATGGAATCAAAATTTCTAGGCGAATTCAGTGAGTTACAAATGCGACAACTTGTATGAGTTTGCTTTTCATTATCGAGCAACATTTTAAGGAACGGAATCCAAGTATCATGGTGAATTGAGTAGGTTCCCAATAGGATATCACATGTAATAAGCTTGTTATTCAAGATAGAGCAAAGTTTTAACGAACTGAAACACTGTTTCTTTGTGAATTCAGTTAGTTCCTAGTAGCCTGCTCTTGTAATATGTGTACTTTTAAAGATTTATAAAAATTTGGTGAGCCGAATCTGAGTAACATGGTGAATTCGGTTAGTTCCCAATAGGCCGCAGTAGTGATAAGTGGACTGTTCGGGATGTAGAAAATTTTCACGAATGGAATCCAAATTTCTAGGCGAATTCAGTGAGTTCCCAATGGGACATGCTTGTATGAGTTTGCTTTTCAATATCGAGCAACATTTTAAGGAACGGAATCCCAGTATCATGGTGAATTGAATAGGTTCCCAATAGGATTCGCATGTAATAAGCTTGTTATTCAAGATAGAGCAACGTTTTAACGAACTGAAACACTGTTTCTTTGTGAATTCAGTTAGTTCCTAGTAGCCTGCTCTTGTAATATGTGTACTTTTAAAGATTTATAAAAATTTGGTGAGCCGAATCTGAGTAACATGGTGAATTCGGTTAGTTCCCAATAGGCCGCAGTAGTAATAAGTGGTCTGTTCGGGATATCGAAAAATTTTCACGAATGGAATCAAAATTTCTAGGCGATTTCAGTGAGTTCCCAATGGGACATGCTTGTATGAGTTTGCTTTTCAATATCGAGCAACATTTTAAGGAACGGAATCCAATTATCATGGTGAATTGAGTAGGTTCCCAATAGGTTTCGCATGTAATAAGCTTGTTATTCAAGATAGAGCAACGTTTTAACGAACTGAAACACTGTTTCTTTGTGAATTCAGTTAGTTCCTAGTAGCCTGCTCTTGTATTATGTGTACTTTTAAAGATTTATAAAAATTTGGTGAGCCAAATCTGAGTAACATGGTGAATTCGGTTAGTTCCCAATAGGCCGCAGTAGTAATAAGTGGACTGTTCGGGATATAGAAAAATTTTCACGAATGGAATCAAAATTTCTAGGCGAAATCAGTGAGTTCCCAATGGGACATGCTTGTATGAGTTTGCTTTTCATTATCGAGCAACATTTTAAGGAACGGAATCCAAGTCTCATGGTGAATTGAGAAGGTTCCCAATAGGATTCGCATGTAATAAGCTTGTTATTCAAGATAGAGCAACGTTTTAACGAACTGAAACACTGTTTCTTTGTGAATTCAGTTAGTTCCTAGTAGCCTGCTCTTGTATTATGTGTACTTTTAAAGATTTATAAAAATTTGGTGAGCCAAATCTGAGTAACATGGTGAATTCGGTTAGTTCCCAGTAGGCCGCAGTAGTAATAAGTGGACTGTTCGGGATATAGAAAATTTTCACGAATGGAATCAAAATTTCTAGGCGAATTCAGTGAGTTCCCAATGGGACATGCTTGTATGATTTTGCTTTTCATTATCGAGCAACATTTTAAGGAACGGAATCCCAGTATCATGGTGAATTCAGTAGGTTCCCAATAGGATTTGCATGTAATAAGCTTGTTATTCAAGATAGAGCAAAGTTTTAACGAACTGAAACACTGTTTCCTTGTGAATTCAGTTAGTTCCTAGTAGCCTGCTCTTGTAATATGTGTACTTTTAAAGATTTATAAAAATTTGGTGAGCCGAATCTGAGTAACATGGTGAATTCGGTTAGTTCCCAATAGGCCGCAGTAGTGATAAGTGGACTGTTCGGGATATAGAAAAATTTTCACGAATGGAATCAAAATTTCTAGGCGAATTCAGTGAGTTCCCAATGGGACATGCTTGTATGAGTTTGGTTTTCATTATCGAGCAACATTTTAAGGAACGGAATCCAAGTATCATGGTGAATTGAGTAGGTTCCCAATAGGATATCACATGTAATAAGCTTGTTATTCAAGATAGAGCAAAGTTTTAACGAACTGAAACACTGTTTCTTTGTGAATTCAGTTAGTTCCTAGTAGCCTGCTCTTGTAATATGTGTACTTTTAAAGATTTATAAAAATTTGGTGAGCCGAATCTGAGTAACATGGTGAATTCGGTTAGTTCCCAATAGGCCGCAGTAGTGATAAGTGGACTGTTCGGGATGTAGAAAATTTTCACGAATGGAATCCAAATTTCTAGGCGAATTCAGTGAGTTCCCAATGGGACATGCTTGTATGAGTTTGCTTTTCAATATCGAGCAACATTTTAAGGAACGGAATCCCAGTATCATGGTGAATTGAATAGGTTCCCAATAGGATTCGCATGTAATAAGCTTGTTATTCAAGATAGAGCAACGTTTTAACGAACTGAAACACTGTTTCTTTGTGAATTCAGTTAGTTCCTAGTAGCCTGCTCTTGTAATATGTGTACTTTTAAAGATTTATAAAAATTTGGTGAGCCGAATCTGAGTAACATGGTGAATTCGGTTAGTTCCCAATAGGCCGCAGTAGTAATAAGTGGTCTGTTCGGGATATCGAAAAATTTTCACGAATGGAATCAAAATTTCTAGGCGATTTCAGTGAGTTCCCAATGGGACATGCTTGTATGAGTTTGCTTTTCAATATCGAGCAACATTTTAAGGAACGGAATCCAATTATCATGGTGAATTGAGTAGGTTCCCAATAGGTTTCGCATGTAATAAGCTTGTTATTCAAGATAGAGCAACGTTTTAACGAACTGAAACACTGTTTCTTTGTGAATTCAGTTAGTTCCTAGTAGCCTGCTCTTGTATTATGTGTACTTTTAAAGATTTATAAAAATTTGGTGAGCCAAATCTGAGTAACATGGTGAATTCGGTTAGTTCCCAATAGGCCGCAGTAGTAATAAGTGGACTGTTCGGGATATAGAAAAATTTTCACGAATGGAATCAAAATTTCTAGGCGAAATCAGTGAGTTCCCAATGGGACATGCTTGTATGAGTTTGCTTTTCATTATCGAGCAACATTTTAAGGAACGGAATCCAAGTCTCATGGTGAATTGAGAAGGTTCCCAATAGGATTCGCATGTAATAAGCTTGTTATTCAAGATAGAGCAACGTTTTAACGAACTGAAACACTGTTTCTTTGTGAATTCAGTTAGTTCCTAGTAGCCTGCTCTTGTATTATGTGTACTTTTAAAGATTTATAAAAATTTGGTGAGCCAAATCTGAGTAACATGGTGAATTCGGTTAGTTCCCAGTAGGCCGCAGTAGTAATAAGTGGACTGTTCGGGATATAGAAAATTTTCACGAATGGAATCAAAATTTCTAGGCGAATTCAGTGAGTTCCCAATGGGACATGCTTGTATGATTTTGCTTTTCATTATCGAGCAACATTTTAAGGAACGGAATCCCAGTATCATGGTGAATTCAGTAGGTTCCCAATAGGATTTGCATGTAATAAGCTTGTTATTCAAGATAGAGCAACGTTTTAACGAACTGAAACACTGTTTCTTTGTGAATTCAGTTAGTTCCTAGTAGCCTGCTCTTGTAATATGTGTACTTTTAAAGATTTATAAAAATTTGGTGAGCCGAATCTGAGTAACATGGTGAATTCGGTTAGTTCCCAATAGGCCGCAGTAGTAATAAGTGGACTGTTCGGGACATAGAAAAATTTTCACGAATGGAATCAAAATTTCTAGGTGAATTCAGTGAGTTCCCAATGGGACATGCTTGTATGAGTTTGCTTTTCAATATCGAGCAACATTTTAAGGAACGGAATCCAAGTATCATGGTGAATTGAGTAGGTTCCCAATAGGATTCGCATGTAATAAGCTTGTTATTCAAGATAGAGCAACGTTTTAACGAACTGAAACACTGTTTCTTTGTGAATTCAGTTAGTTCCTAGTAGCCTGCTCTTGTAATATGTGTACTTTTAAAGATTTATAAAAATTTGGTGAGCCGAATCTGAGTAACATGTTGAATTCGGTTAGTTCCCAATAGGCCGCAGTAGTAATAAGTGGACTGTTCGGGATATAGAAAAATTTTCAGGAATGGAATCAAAATTTCTAGGCGAATTCAGTGAGTTCCCAATGGGACTTGCTTGTATGAGTTTGCTTTTCATTATCGAGCAACATTTTAAGGAACGGAATCCAAGTATCATGGTGAATTGAGTAGGTTCCCAATAGTATTCACATGTAATAAGCTTGTTATTCAAGATAGAGCAAAGTTTTAACGAACTGAAACACTGTTTCCTTGTGAATTCAGTTAGTTCCTAGTAGCCTGCTCTTGTAATATGTGTACTTTTAAAGATTTATAAAAATTTGGTGAGCCGAATCTGAGTAACATGGTGAATTCGGTTAGTTCCCAATAGGCCGCAGTAGTGATAAGTGGACTGTTCGGGATATAGAAAAATTTTCACGAATGGAATCAAAATTTCTAGGCGAATTCAGTGAGTTCCCAATGGGACATGCTTGTATGAGTTTGGTTTTCATTATCGAGCAACATTTTAAGGAACGGAATCCAAGTATCATGGTGAATTGAGTAGGTTCCCAATAGGATTCTCATGTAATAAGCTTGTTATTCAAGATAGAGCAAAGTTTTAACGAACTGAAACACTGTTTCTTTGTGAATTCAGTTAGTTCCTAGTAGCCTGCTCTTATAATATGTGTACTTTTAAAGATTTATAAAAATTTGGTGAGCCGAATCTGAGTAACATGGTGAATTCGGTTAGTTCCCAATAGGCCGCAGTAGTAATAAGTGGACTGTTCGGGATGTAGAAAATTTTCACGAATGGAATCCAAATTTCTAGGCGAATTCAGTGAGTTCCCAATGGGACATGCTTGTATGAGTTTGCTTTTCAATATCGAGCAACATTTTAAGGAACGGAATCCAAGTATCATGGTGAATTGAGTAGGTTCCCAATAGGATTCGCATGTAATAAGCTTGTTATTCAAGATAGAGCAACGTTTTAACGAACTGAAACACTGTTTCTTTGTGAATTCAGTTAGTTCCTAGTAGCCTGCTTTTGTAATATGTGTACTTTTAAAGATTTATAAAAATTTGGTGAGCCGAATCTGAGTAACATGGTGAATTCGGTTAATTCCCAATAGGCCGCAGTAGTAATAAGTGGACTGTTCGGGATATAGAAAAATTTTCAGGAATGGAATCAAAATTTCTAGGCGAATTCAGTGAGTTACCAATGGGACAACTTGTATGAGTTTGCTTTTCATTATCGAGCAACATTTTAATGAACGGAATCCAAGTATCATGGTGAATTGAGTAGGTTCCCAATAGGATTCACATGTAATAAGCTTGTTATTCAAGATAGAGCAAAGTTTTAACGAACTGAAACACTGTTTCTTTGTGAATTCAGTTAGTTCCTAGTAGCCTGCTCTTGTAATATGTGTACTTTTAAAGATTTATAAAAATTTGGTGAGCCGAATCTGAGTAACATGGTGAATTCGGTTAGTTCCCAATAGGCCGCAGTAGTGATAAGTGGACTGTTCGGGATATAGAAAAATTTTCACGAATGGAATCAAAATTTCTAGGCGAATTCAGTGAGTTCCCAATGGGACATGCTTGTATGAGTTTGGTTTTCATTATCGAGCAACATTTTAAGGAACGGAATCCAAGTATCATGGTGAATTGAGTAGGTTCCCAATAGGATTCTCATGTAATAAGCTTGTTATTCAAGATAGAGCAAAGTTTTAACGAACTGAAACACTGTTTCTTTGTGAATTCAGTTAGTTCCTAGTAGCCTGCTCTTATAATATGTGTACTTTTAAAGATTTATAAAAATTTGGTGAGCCGAATCTGAGTAACATGGTGAATTCGGTTAGTTCCCAATAGGCCGCAGTAGTAATAAGTGGACTGTTCGGGATGTAGAAAATTTTCACGAATGGAATCCAAATTTCTAGGCGAATTCAGTGAGTTCCCAATGGGACATGCTTGTATGAGTTTGCTTTTCAATATCGAGCAACATTTTAAGGAACGGAATCCAAGTATCATGGTGAATTGAGTAGGTTCCCAATAGGATTCGCATGTAATAAGCTTGTTATTCAAGATAGAGCAACGTTTTAACGAACTGAAACACTGTTTCTTTGTGAATTCAGTTAGTTCCTAGTAGCCTGCTTTTGTAATATGTGTACTTTTAAAGATTTATAAAAATTTGGTGAGCCGAATCTGAGTAACATGGTGAATTCGGTTAATTCCCAATAGGCCGCAGTAGTAATAAGTGGACTGTTCGGGATATAGAAAAATTTTCAGGAATGGAATCAAAATTTCTAGGCGAATTCAGTGAGTTACCAATGGGACAACTTGTATGAGTTTGCTTTTCATTATCGAGCAACATTTTAATGAACGGAATCCAAGTATCATGGTGAATTGAGTAGGTTCCCAATAGGATTCACATGTAATAAGCTTGTTATTCAAGATAGAGCAAAGTTTTAACGAACTGAAACACTGTTTCTTTGTGAATTCAGTTAGTTCCTAGTAGCCTGCTCTTGTAATATGTGTACTTTTAAAGATTTATAAAAATTTGGTGAGCCGAATCTGAGTAACATGGTGAATTCGGTTAGTTCCCAATAGGCCGCAGTAGTAATAAGTGGACTGTTCGGGATGTAGAAAATTTTCACGAATGGAATCCAAATTTCTAGGCGAATTCAGTGAGTTCCCAATGGGACATGCTTGTATGAGTTTGCTTTTCAATATCGAGCAACATTTTAAGGAACGGAATCCCAGTATCATGGTGAATTCAGTAGGTTCCCAATAGGATTTGCATGTAATAAGCTTGTTATTCAAGATAGAGCAACGTTTTAACGAACTGAAACACTGTTTCTTTGTGAATTCAGTTAGTTCCTAGTAGCCTGCTCTTGTAATATGTGTACTTTTAAAGATTTATAAAAATTTGGTGAGCCGAATCTGAGTAACATGGTGAATTCGGTTAGTTCCCAATAGGCCGCAGTAGTAATAAGTGGACTGTTCGGGACATAGAAAAATTTTCACGAATGGAATCAAAATTTCTAGGTGAATTCAGTGAGTTCCCAATGGGACATGCTTGTATGAGTTTGCTTTTCAATATCGAGCAACATTTTAATGAACGGAATCCAAGTATCATGGTGAATTGAGTAGGTTCCCAATAGGATTCGCGTGTAATAAGCTTGTTATTCAAGATAGAGCAACGTTTTAACGAACTGAAACACTGTTTCTTTGTGAATTCAGTTAGTTCCTAGTAGCCTGCTCTTGTAATATGTGTACTTTTAAAGATTTATAAAAATTTGGTGAGCCGAATCTGAGTAACATGTTGAATTCGGTTAGTTCCCAATAGGCCGCAGTAGTAATAAGTGGACTGTTCGGGATATAGAAAAATTTTCAGGAATGGAATCAAAATTTCTAGGCGAATTCAGTGAGTTCCCAATGGGACATGCTTGTATGAGTTTGCTTTTCATTATCGAGCAACATTTTAAGGAACGGAATCCAAGTATCATGGTGAATTGAGTAGGTTCCCAATAGTATTCACATGTAATAAGCTTGTTATTCAAGATAGAGCAAAGTTTTAACGAACTGAAACACTGTTTCCTTGTGAATTCAGTTAGTTCCTAGTAGCCTGCTCTTGTAATATGTGTACTTTTAAAGATTTATAAAAATTTGGTGAGCCGAATCTGAGTAACATGGTGAATTCGGTTAGTTCCCAATAGGCCGCAGTAGTGATAAGTGGACTGTTCGGGATATAGAAAAATTTTCACGAATGGAATCAAAATTTCTAGGCGAATTCAGTGAGTTCCCAATGGGACATGCTTGTATGAGTTTGGTTTTCATTATCGAGCAACATTTTAAGGAACGGAATCCAAGTATCATGGTGAATTGAGTAGGTTCCCAATAGGATTCTCATGTAATAAGCTTGTTATTCAAGATAGAGCAAAGTTTTAACGAACTGAAACACTGTTTCTTTGTGAATTCAGTTAGTTCCTAGTAGCCTGCTCTTATAATATGTGTACTTTTAAAGATTTATAAAAATTTGGTGAGCCGAATCTGAGTAACATGGTGAATTCGGTTAGTTCCCAATAGGCCGCAGTAGTAATAAGTGGACTGTTCGGGATGTAGAAAATTTTCACGAATGGAATCCAAATTTCTAGGCGAATTCAGTGAGTTCCCAATGGGACATGCTTGTATGAGTTTGCTTTTCAATATCGAGCAACATTTTAAGGAACGGAATCCAAGTATCATGGTGAATTGAGTAGGTTCCCAATAGGATTCGCATGTAATAAGCTTGTTATTCAAGATAGAGCAACGTTTTAACGAACTGAAACACTGTTTCTTTGTGAATTAAGTTAGTTCCTAGTAGCCTGCTTTTGTAATATGTGTACTTTTAAAGATTTATAAAAATTTGGTGAGCCGAATCTGAGTAACATGGTGAATTCGGTTAATTCCCAATAGGCCGCAGTAGTAATAAGTGGACTGTTCGGGATATAGAAAAATTTTCACGAATGGAATCAAAATTTCTAGGCGAATTCAGTGAGTTACCAATGGGACAACTTGTATGAGTTTGCTTTTCATTATCGAGCAACATTTTAAGGAACGGAATCCAAGTATCATGGTGAATTGAGTAGGTTCCCAATAGGATATCACATGTAATAAGCTTGTTATTCAAGATAGAGCAAAGTTTTAACGAACTGAAACACTGTTTCTTTGTGAATTCAGTTAGTTCCTACTAGCCTGCTCTTGTAATATGTGTACTTTTAAAGATTTATAAAAATTTGGTGAGCCGAATCTGAGTAACATGGTGAATTCGGTTAGTTCCCAATAGGCCGCAGAAGTGATAAGTGGACTGTTCGGGATGTAGAAAATTTTCACGAATGGAATCCAAATTTCTAGGCGAATTCAGTGAGTTCCCAATGGGACATGCTTGTATGAGTTTGCTTTTCAATATCGAGCAACATTTTAAGGAACGGAATCCCAGTATCATGGCGAATTGAATAGGTTCCCAATAGGATTCGCATGTAATAAGCTTGTTATTCAAGATAGAGCAACGTTTTAACGAACTGAAACACTGTTTCTTTGTGAATTCAGTTAGTTCCTAGTAGCCTGCTCTTGTAATATGTGTACTTTTAAAGATTTATAAAAATTTGGTGAGCCGAATCTGAGTAACATGGTGAATTCGGTTAGTTCCCAATAGGCCGCAGTAGTAATAAGTGGACTGTTCGGGATATAGAAAAATTTTCACGAATGGAATCAAAATTTCTAGGTGAATTCAGTGAGTTCCCAATGGGACATGCTTGTATGAGTTTGCTTTTCAATATCGAGCAACATTTTAATGAACGGAATCCAAGTATCATGGTGAATTGAGTAGGTTCCCAATAGGATTCGCGTGTAATAAGCTTGTTATTCAAGATAGAGCAACGTTTTAACGAACTGAAACACTGTTTCTTTGTGAATTCAGTTAGTTCCTAGTAGCCTGCTCTTGTAATATGTGTACTTTTAAAGATTTATAAAAATTTGGTGAGCCGAATCTGAGTAACATGTTGAATTCGGTTAGTTCCCAATAGGCCGCAGTAGTAATAAGTGGACTGTTCGGGATATAGAAAAATTTTCAGGAATGGAATCAAAATTTCTAGGCGAATTCAGTGAGTTCCCAATGGGACATGCTTGTATGAGTTTGCTTTTCATTATCGAGCAACATTTTAAGGAACGGAATCCAAGTATCATGGTGAATTGAGTAGGTTCCCAATAGTATTCACATGTAATAAGCTTGTTATTCAAGATAGAGCAAAGTTTTAACGAACTGAAACACTGTTTCCTTGTGAATTCAGTTAGTTCCTAGTAGCCTGCTCTTGTATTATGTGTACTTTTAAAGATTTATAAAAATTTTGTGAGCCAAATCTGAGTAACATGGTGAATTCGGTTAGTTCCCAATAGGCCGCAGTAGTAATAAGTGGACTGTTCGGGATATAGAAAAATTTTCAGGAATGGAATCAAAATTTCTAGGCGAATTCAGTGAGTTCCCAATGGGACATGCTTGTATGAGTTTGCTTTTCATTATCGAGCAACATTTTAAGGAACGGAATCCAAGTATCATGGTGAATTGAGTAGGTTCCCAATAGTATTCACATGTAATAAGCTTGTTATTCAAGATAGAGCAACGTTTTAACGAACTGAAACACTGTTTCCTTGTGAATTCAGTTAGTTCCTAGTAGCCTGCTCTTGTAATATGTGTACTTTTAAAGATTTATAAAAATTTGGTGAGCCGAATCTGAGTAACATGGTGAATTCGGTTAGTTCCCAATAGGCCGCAGTAGTAATAAGTGGTCTGTTCGGGATATCGAAAAATTTTCACGAATGGAATCAAAATTTCTAGGCGATTTCAGTGAGTTCCCAATGGGACATGCTTGTATGAGTTTGCTTTTCAATATCGAGCAACATTTTAAGGAACGGAATCCAAGTATCATGGTGAATTGAGTAGGTTCCCAATAGTATTCGCATGTAATAAGCTTGTTATTCAAGATAGAGCAACGTTTTAACGAACCTAAACACTGTTTCTTTGTGAATTCAGTTAGTTCCTAGTAGCCTGCTCTTGTATTATGTGTACTTTTAAAGATTTATAAAAATTTGGTGAGCCAAATCTGAGTAACATGGTGAATTCGGTTAGTTCCCAATAGGCCGCAGTAGTAATAAGTGGACTGTTCGGGATATAGAAAAATTTTCACGAATGGAATCAAAATTTCTAGGCGAAATCAGTGAGTTCCCAATGGGACATGCTTGTATGAGTTTGCTTTTCATTATCGAGCAACATTTTAAGGAACGGAATCCAAGTCTCATGGTGAATTGAGAAGGTTCCCAATAGGATTCGCATGTAATAAGCTTGTTATTCAAGATAGAGCAACGTTTTAACGAACTGAAACACTGTTTCTTTGTGAATTCAGTTAGTTCCTAGTAGCCTGCTCTTGTATTATGTGTACTTTTAGAGTTTTATAAAAATTTGGTGAGCCAAATCTGAGTAACATGGTGAATTCGGTTAGTTCCCAATAGGCCGCAGTAGTAATAAGTGGACTGTTCGGGATATAGAAAAATTTTCACGAATGGAATCAAAATTTCTAGGCGAAATCAGTGAGTTCCCAATGGGACATGCTTGTATGAGTTTGCTTTTCATTATCGAGCAACATTTTAAGGAACGGAATCCAAGTCTCATGGTGAATTGAGAAGGTTCCCAATAGGATTCACATGTAATAAGCTTGTTATTCAAGATAGAGCAAATTTTTCACGAACTTAAACACTGTTTCTTTGTGAATTAAGTTAGTTCCTAGAAGCCTGCTTCTGTAATATGTGTACTTTTAAAGATTTATAAAAATTTGGTGAGCCGAATCTGAGTAACATGGTGAATTCGGTTAATTCCCAATAGGCCGCAGTAGTAATAAGTGGACTGTTCGGGATATAGAAAAATTTTCACGAATGGAATCAAAATTTCTAGGCGAATTCAGTGAGTTCCCAATGGGACAACTTGTATGAGTTTGCTTTTCATTATCGAGCAACATTTTAATGAACGGAATCCAAGTATCATGGTGAATTCAGTAGGTTCCCAATAGGATTTGCATGTAATAAGCTTGTTATTCAAGATAGAGCAACGTTTTAACGAACGGAAACACTGTTTCTTTGTGAATTCAGTTAGTTCCTAGTAGCCTGCTCTTGTAATATGTGTACTTTTAAAGATTTATAAAAATTTGGTGAGCCGAATCTGAGTAACATGGTGAATTCGGTTAGTTCCCAATAGGCCGCAGTAGTAATAAGTGGACTGTTCGGGACATAGAAAAATTTTCACGAATGGAATCAAAATTTCTAGGTGAATTCAGTGAGTTCCCAATGGGACATGCTTGTATGAGTTTGCTTTTCAATATCGAGCAACATTTTAATGAACGGAATCCAAGTATCATGGTGAATTGAGTAGGTTCCCAATAGGATTCGTGTGTAATAAGCTTGTTATTCAAGATAGAGCAACGTTTTAACGAACTGAAACACTGTTTCTTTGTGAATTCAGTTAGTTCCTAGTAGCCTGCTCTTGTAATATGTGTACTTTTAAAGATTTATAAAAATTTGGTGAGCCGAATCTGAGTAACATGGTGAATTCGGTTAGTTCCCAATAGGCCGCAGTAGTAATAAGTGGACTGTTCGGGATGTAGAAAATTTTCACGAATGGAATCCAAATTTCTAGGCGAATTCAGTGAGTTCCCAATGGGACATGCTTGTATGAGTTTGCTTTTCAATATCGAGCAACATTTTAAGGAACGGAATCCAAGTATCATGGTGAATTGAGTAGGTTCCCAATAGGATTCGCATGTAATAAGCCTGTTATTCAAGATAGAGCAACGTTTTAACCAACTGAAACACTGTTTCTTTGTGAATTAAGTTAGTTCCTAGTAGCCTGCTTTTGTAATATGTGTACTTTTAAAGATTTATAAAAATTTGGTGAGCCGAATCTGAGTAACATGGTGAATTCGGTTAATTCCCAATAGGCCGCAGTAGTAATAAGTGGACTGTTCGGGATATAGAAAAATTTTCACGAATGGAATCAAAATTTCTAGGCGAATTCAGTGAGTTACCAATGGGACAACTTGTATGAGTTTGCTTTTCATTATCGAGCAACATTTTAAGGAACGGAATCCAAGTATTATGGTGAATTGAGTAGGTTCCCAATAGGATATCACATGTAATAAGCTTGTTATTCAAGATCGAGCAAAGTTTTAACGAACTGAAACACTGTTTCTTTGTGAATTCAGTTAGTTCCTAGTAGCCTGCTCTTGTAATATGTGTACTTTTAAAGATTTATAAAAATTTGGTGAGCCGAATCTGAGTAACATGGTGAATTCGGTTAGTTCCCAATAGGCCGCAGTAGTGATAAGTGGACTGTTCGGGATGTAGAAAATTTTCACGAATGGAATCCAAATTTCTAGGCGAATTCAGTGAGTTCCCAATGGGACATGCTTGTATGAGTTTGCTTTTCAATATCGAGCAACAGTTTAAGGAACGGAATCCCAGTATCATGGCGAATTGAATAGGTTCCCAATAGGATTCGCATGTAATAAGCTTGTTATTCAAGATAGAGCAACGTTTTAACGAACTGAAACACTGTTTCTTTGTGAATTCAGTTAGTTCCTAGTAGCCTGCTCTTGTAATATGTGTACTTTTAAAGATTTTTAAAAATTTGGTGAGCCGAATCTGAGTAACATGGTGAATTCGGTTAGTTCCCAATAGGCCGCAGTAGTAATAAGTGGACTGTTCGGGATATAGAAAAATTTTCACGAATGGAATCAAAATTTCTAGGTGAATTCAGTGAGTTCCCAATGGGACATGCTTGTATGAGTTTGCTTTTCAATATCGAGCAACATTTTAATGAACGGAATCCAAGTATCATGGTGAATTGAGTAGGTTCCCAATAGGATTCGCGTGTAATAAGCTTGTTATTCAAGATAGAGCAACGTTTTAACGAACTGAAACACTGTTTCTTTGTGAATTCAGTTAGTTCCTAGTAGCCTGCTCTTGTAATATGTGTGCTTTTAAAGATTTATAAAAATTGTGTGAGCCGAATCTGAGTAACATGTTGAATTCGGTTAGTTCCCAATAGGCCGCAGTAGTAATAAGTGGACTGTTCGGGATATAGAAAAATTTTCAGGAATGGAATCAAAATTTCTAGGCGAATTCAGTGAGTTCCCAATGGGACATGCTTGTATGAGTTTGCTTTTCATTGTCGAGCAACATTTTAAGGAACGGAATCCAAGTATCATGGTGAATTGAGTAGGTTCCCAATAGTATTCACATGTAATAAGCTTGTTATTCAAGATAGAGCAAAGTTTTAACGAACTGACACACTGTTTCCTTGTGAATTCAGTTAGTTCCTAGTAGCCTGCTCTTGTAATATGTGCACTTTTAAAGATTTATAAAAATTTGGTGAGCCGAATCTGAGTAACATGGTGAATTCGGTTAGTTCCCAATAGGCCGCAGTAGTAATAAGTGGTCTGTTCGGGATATCGAAAAATTTTCACGAATGGAATCAAAATTTCTAGGCGATTTCAGTGAGTTCCCAATGGGACATGCTTGTATGAGTTTGCTTTTCAATATCGAGCAACATTTTAAGTAACGGAATCCAAGTATTATGGTGAATTGAGTAGGTTCCCAATAGGATTCGCATGTAATAAGCTTGTTATTCAAGATAGAGCAACGTTTTAACGAACTGAAACACTGTTTCTTTGTGAATTCAGTTAGTTCCTAGTAGCCTGCTCTTGTATTATGTGTACTTTTAAAGATTTATAAAAATTTGGTGAGCCAAATCTGAGTAACATGGTGAATTCGGTTAGTTCCCAATAGGCCGCAGTAGTAATAAGTGGACTGTTCGGGATATAGAAAAATTTTCACGAATGGAATCAAAATTTCTAGGCGAAATCAGTGAGTTCCCAATGGGACATGCTTGTATGAGTTTGCTTTTCATTATCGAGCAACATTTTAAGGAACGGAATCCAAGTCTCATGGTGAATTGAGAAGGTTCCCAATAGGATTCGCATGTAATAAGCTTGTTATTCAAGATAGAGCAACGTTTTAACGAACTGAAACACTGTTTCTTTGTGAATTCAGTTAGTTCCTAGTAGCCTGCTCTTGTATTATGTGTACTTTTAAAGATTTATAAAAATTTGGTGAGCCAAATCTGAGTAACATGGTGAATTCGGTTAGTTCCCAATAGGCCGCAGTAGTAATAAGTGGACTGTTCGGGATATAGAAAAATTTTCACGAATGGAATCAAAATTTCTAGGCGAAATCAGTGAGTTCCCAATGGGACATGCTTGTATGAGTTTGCTTTTCATTATCGAGCAACATTTTAAGGAACGGAATCCAAGTCTCATGGTGAATTGAGAAGGTTCCCAATAGGATTCACATGTAATAAGCTTGTTATTCAAGATAGAGCAAAGTTTTAACGGACTGAAACACTGTTTCTTTGTGAATTCAGTTAGTTCCTAGTAGCCTGCTCTTGTAATATGTGTGCTTTTAAAGATTTATAAAAATTTTGTGAGCCGAATCTGAGTAACATGGTGAATTCGGTTAGTTCCCAGTAGGCCGCAGTAGTAATAAGTGGACTGTTCGGGATATAGAAAATTTTCACGAATGGAATCAAAATTTCTAGGCGAATTCAGTGAGTTCCCAATGGGACATGCTTGTATGATTTTGCTTTTCAATATCGAGCAACATTTTAATGAACGGAATCCAAGTATCATGGTGAATTGAGTAGGTTCCCAATAGGATTCGCATGTAATAAGCTTGTTATTCAAGATAGAGCAACGTTTTAACGAACTGAAACACTGTTTCTTTGTGAATTAAGTTAGTTCCTAGAAGCCTGCTTCTGTAATATGTGTACTTTTAAAGATTTATAAAAATTTGGTGAGCCGAATCTGAGTAACATGGTGAATTCGGTTAGTTCCCAATAGGCCGCAGTAGTAATAAGTGGACTGTTCGGGATGTAGAAAATTTTCACGAATGGAATCCAAATTTCTAGGCGAATTCAGTGAGTTCCCAATGGGACATGCTTGTATGAGTTTGCTTTTCAATATCGAGCAACATTTTAAGGAACGGAATCCCAGTATCATGGTGAATTCAGTAGGTTCCCAGTAGGATTTGCATGTAATAAGCTTGTTATTCAAGATAGAGCAACGTTTTAACGAACTGAAACACTGTTTCTTTGTGAATTCAGTTAGTTCCTAGTAGCCTGCTCTTGTAATATGTGTACTTTTAAAGATTTATAAAAATTTGGTGAGCCGAATCTGAGTAACATGGTGAATTCGGTTAGTTCCCAATAGGCCGCAGTAGTAATAAGTGGACTGTTCGGGACATAGAAAAATTTTCACGAATGGAATCAAAATTTCTAGGTGAATTCAGTGAGTTCCCAATGGGACATGCTTGTATGAGTTTGCTTTTCAATATCGAGCAACATTTTAATGAACGGAATCCAAGTATCATGGTGAATTGAGTAGGTTCCCAATAGGATTCGCGTGTAATAAGCTTGTTATTCAAGATAGAGCAACGTTTTAACGAACTGAAACACTGTTTCTTTGTGAATTCAGTTAGTTCCTAGTAGCCTGCTCTTGTAATATGTGTACTTTTAAAGATTTATAAAAATTTGGTGAGCCGAATCTGAGTAACATGTTGAATTCGGTTAGTTCCCAATAGGCCGCAGTAGTAATAAGTGGACTGTTCGGGATATAGAAAAATTTTCAGGAATGGAATCAAAATTTCTAGGCGAATACAGTGAGTTCCCAATGGGACATGCTTGTATGAGTTTGCTTTTCATTATCGAGCAACATTTTAATGAACGGAATCCAAGTATCATGGTGAATTGAGTAGGTTCCCAATAGTATTCACATGTAATAAGCTTGTTATTCAAGATAGAGCAAAGTTTTAACGAACTGAAACACTGTTTCCTTGTGAATTCAGTTAGTTCCTAGTAGCCTGCTCTTGTAATATGTGTACTTTTAAAGATTTATAAAAATTTGGTGAGCCGAATCTGAGTAACATGGTGAATTCGGTTAGTTCCCAATAGGCCGCAGTAGTGATAAGTGGACTGTTCGGGATATAGAAAAATTTTCACGAATGGAATCAAAATTTCTAGGCGAATTCAGTGAGTTCCCAATGGGACATGCTTGTATGAGTTTGGTTTTCATTATCGAGCAAAATTTTAAGGAACGGAATCCAAGTATCATGGTGAATTGAGTAGGTTCCCAATAGGATTCTCATGTAATAAGCTTGTTATTCAAGATAGAGCAAAGTTTTAACGAACTGAAACACTGTTTCTTTGTGAATTCAGTTAGTTCCTAGTAGCCTGCTCTTATAATATGTGTACTTTTAAAGATTTATAAAAATTTGGTGAGCCGAATCTGAGTAACATGGTGAATTCGGTTAGTTCCCAATAGGCCGCAGTAGTAATAAGTGGACTGTTCGGGTTGTAGAAAATTTTCACGAATGGAATCCAAATTTCTAGGCGAATTCAGTGAGTTCCCAATGGGACATGCTTGTATGAGTTTGCTTTTCAATATCGAGCAACATTTTAAGGAACGGAATCCAAGTATCATGGTGAATTGAGTAGGTTCCAAATAGGATTCGCGTGTAATAAGCTTGTTATTCAAGATAGAGCAAAGTTTTAACGAACTGAAACACTGTTTCTTTGTGAATTCAGTTAGTTCCTAGTAGCCTGCTCTTGTAATATGTGTACTTTTAAAGATTTATAAAAATTTGGTGAGCCGAATCTGTGTAACATGGTGAATTCGGTTAGTTCCCAATAGGCCGCAGTAGTAATAAGTGGACTGTTCGGGATATAGAAAAATTTTCACGAATGATATCCAAATTTCTAGGCGAATTCAGTGAGTTCCCAATGGGACATGCTTGTATGAGTTTGGTTTTCATTATGGAGCAACATTTTAAGGAACGGAATCCAAGTATCATGGTGAATTGAGTAGGTTCCCAATAGGATTCGCATGTAATAAGCTTGTTATTCAAGATAGAGCAACCTTTTAATGAACTGAAACACTGTTTCTTTGTGAATTCAGTTAGTTCCTAGTAGCCTGCTCTTGTAATATGTGTGCTTTTAAAGATTTATAAAAATTGTGTGAGCCGAATCTGAGTAACATGGTGAATTCGGTTAGTTCCCAATAGGCCGCAGTAGTTATAAGTGGACTGTTCGGGATGTAGAAAATTTTCACGAATGGAATCCAAATTTCTAGGCGAATTCAGTGAGTTCCCAATGGGACATGCTTGTATGAGTTTGCTTTTCAATATCGAGCAACATTTTAAGGAACGGAATCCCAGTATCATGGTGAATTCAGTAGGTTCCCAATAGGATTTGCATGTAATAAGCTTGTTATTCAAGATAGAGCAACGTTTTAACGAACTGAAACACTGTTTCTTTGTGAATTCAGTTAGTTCCTAGTAGCCTGCTCTTGTAATATGTGTACTTTTAAAGATTTATAAAAATTTGGTGAGCCGAATCTGAGTAACATGGTGAATTCGGTTAGTTCCCAATAGGCCGCAGTAGTAATAAGTGGACTGTTCGGGACATAGAAAAATTTTCACGAATGGAATCAAAATTTCTAGGTGAATTCAGTGAGTTCCCAATGGGACATGCTTGTATGAGTTTGCTTTTCAATATCGAGCAACATTTTAATGAACGGAATCCAAGTATCATGGTGAATTGAGTAGGTTCCCAGTAGGATTCGCGTGTAGTAAGCTTGTTATTCAAGATAGAGCAACGTTTTAACGAACTGAAACACTGTTTCTTTGTGAATTCAGTTAGTTCCTAGTAGCCTGCTCTTGTAATATGTGTACTTTTAAAGATTTATAAAAATTTGGTGAGCCGAATCTGAGTAACATGTTGAATTCGGTTAGTTCCCAATAGGCCGCAGTAGTAATAAGTGGACTGTTCGGGATATAGAAAAATTTTCAGGAATGGAATCAAAATTTCTAGGCGAATACAGTGAGTTCCCAATGGGACATGCTTGTATGAGTTTGCTTTTCATTATCGAGCAACATTTTAATGAACGAAATCCAAGTATCATGGTGAATTGAGTAGGTTCCCAATAGTATTCACATGTAATAAGCTTGTTATTCAAGATAGAGCAAAGTTTTAACGAACTGAAACACTGTTTCCTTGTGAATTCAGTTAGTTCCTAGTAGCCTGCTCTTGTAATATGTGTACTTTTAAAGATTTATAAAAATTTGGTGAGCCGAATCTGAGTAACATGGTGAATTCGGTTAGTTCCCAATAGGCCGCAGTAGTGATAAGTGGACTGTTCGGGATATAGAAAAATTTTCACGAATGGAATCAAAATTTCTAGGCGAATTCAGTGAGTTCCCAATGGGACATGCTTGTATGAGTTTGGTTTTCATTATCGAGCAAAATTTTAAGGAACGGAATCCAAGTATGGTGAATTGAGTAGGTTCCCAATAGGATTCTCATGTAATAAGCATGTTATTCAAGATAGAGCAAAGTTTTAACGAACTGAAACACTGTTTCTTTGTGAATTCAGTTAGTTCCTAGTAGCCTGCTCTTATAATATGTGTACTTTTAAAGATTTATAAAAATTTGGTGAGCCGAATCTGAGTAACATGGTGAATTCGGTTAGTTCCCAATAGGCCGCAGTAGTAATAAGTGGACTGTTCGGGATGTAGAAAATTTTCACGAATGGAATCCAAATTTCTAGGCTTATTCAGTGAGTTCCCAATGGGACATGCTTGTATGAGTTTGCTTTTCAATATCGAGCAACATTTTAAGGAACGGAATCCAATTATCATGGTGAATTGAGTAGGTTCCCAATAGGATTCGCGTGTAATAAGCTTGTTATTCAAGATAGAGCAAAGTTTTAACGAACTGAAACACTGTTTCTTTGTGAATTCAGTTAGTTCCTAGTAGCCTGCTCTTGTAATATGTGTACTTTTAAAGATTTATAAAAATTTGGTGAGCCGAATCTGTGTAACATGGTGAATTCGGTTAGTTCCCAATAGGCCGCAGTAGTAATAAGTGGACTGTTCGGGATATAGAAAAATTTTCACGAATGATATCCAAATTTCTAGGCGAATTCAGTGAGTTCCCAATGGGACATGCTTGTATGAGTTTGGTTTTCATTATGGAGCAACATTTTAAGGAACGGAATCCAAGTATCATGGTGAATTGAGTAGGTTCCCAATAGGATTCGCATGTAATAAGCTTGTTATTCAAGATAGAGCAACCTTTTAATGAACTGAAACACTGTTTCTTTGTGAATTCAGTTAGTTCCTAGTAGCCTGCTCTTGTAATATGTGTGCTTTTAAAGATTTATAAAAATTGTGTGAGCCGAATCTGAGTAACATGGTGAATTCGGTTAGTTCCCAGTAGGCCGCAGTAGTAATAAGTGGACTGTTCGGGATATAGAAAATTTTCACGAATGGAATCAAAATTTCTAGGCGAATTCAGTGAGTTCCCAATGGGACATGCTTGTATGAGTTTGCTTTTCAATATCGAGCAACATTTTAATGAACGGAATCCAAGTATCATGGTGAATTGAGTAGGTTCCCAATAGGATTCGCATGTAATAAGCTTGTTATTCAAGATAGAGCAACGTTTTAACGAACTGAAACACTGTTTCTTTGTGAATTAAGTTAGTTCCTAGAAGCCTGCTTCTGTAATATGTGTACTTTTAAAGATTTATAAAAATTTGGTGAGCCGAATCTGAGTAACATGGTGAATTCGGTTAATTCCCAATAGGCCGCAGTAGTAATAAGTGGACTGTTCAGGATATAGAAAAATTTTCACGAATGGAATCAAAATTTCTAGGCGAATTCAGTGAGTTCCCAATGGGACAACTTGTATGAGTTTGCTTTTCATTATCGAGCAACATTTTAATGAACGGAATCCAAGTATCATGGTGAATTGAGTAGGTTCCCAATAGGATTCACATGTAATAAGCTTGTTATTCAAGATAGAGCAAAGTTTTAACGAACTGAAACACTGTTTCTTTGTGAATTCAGTTAGTTCCTAGTAGCCTGCTCTTGTAATATGTGTACTTTTAAAGATTTATAAAAATTTGGTGAGCCGAATCTGAGTAACATGGTGAATTCGGTTAGTTCCCAATAGGCCGCAGTAGTAATAAGTGGACTGTTGGTGATGTAGAAAATTTTCACGAATGGAATCCAAATTTCTAGGCGAATTCAGTGAGTTCCCAATGGGACATGCTTGTATGAGTTTGCTTTTCAATATCGAGCAACATTTTAAGGAACGGAATCCCAGTATCATGGTGAATTGAGTAGGTTCCCAATAGGATTTGCATGTAATAAGCTTGTTATTCAAGATAGAGCAACGTTTTAACGAACTGAAACACTGTTTCTTTGTGAATTCAGTTAGTTCCTAGTAGCCTGCTCTTGTAATATGTGTACTTTTAAAGATTTATAAAAATTTGGTGAGCCGAATCTGAGTAACATGGTGAATTCGGTTATATCCCAATAGGCCGCAGTAGTAATAAGTGGACTGTTCGGGATATAGAAAAATTTTCACGAATGGAATCAAAATTTCTAGGTGAATTCAGTGAGTTCCCAATGGGACATGCTTGTATGAGTTTGCTTTTCAATATCGAGCAACATTTTAATGAACGGAATCCAAGTATCATGGTGAATTGAGTAGGTTCCCAATAGGATTCGCGTGTAATAAGCTTGTTATTCAAGATAGAGCAACGTTTTAACGAACTGAAACACTGTTTCTTTGTGAATTCATTTAGTTCCTAGTAGTCCTGCTCTTGTAATATGTGTACTTTTAAAGATTTATAAAAATTTGGTGAGCCGAATCTGAGTAACATGGTGAATTCGGTTAGTTCCCAATAGGCCGCATTAGTAATAAGTGGACTGTTCGGGATATAGAAAAATTTTCACGAATGGAATCAAAATTTCTAGGCGAATTCAGTGAGTTCCCAATGGGACATGCTTGTATGAGTTTGGTTTTCATTATCGAGCAACATTTTAAGGAACGGAATCCAAGTATCATGGTGAATTGAGTAGGTTCCCAATAGGATTCTCATGTAATAAGCTTGTTATTCAAGATAGAGCAAAGTTTTAACGAACTGAAACACTGTTTCTTTGTGAATTCAGTTAGTTCCTAGTAGCCTGCTCCTATAATATGTGTACTTTTAAAGATTTATAAAAATTTGGTGAGCCGAATCTGAGTAACATGGTGAATTCGGTTAGTTCCCAATAGTCCGCAGTAGTAATAAGTGGACTGTTCGGGATGTAGAAAATTTTCACGAATGGAATCCAAATTTCTAGGCGAATTCAGTGAGTTCCCAATGGGACATGCTTGTATGAGTTTGCTTTTCAATATCGAGCAACATTTTAAGGAACGGAATCCAAGTATCATAGTGAATTGAGTAGGTTCCCAATAGGATTCACATGTAATAAGCTTGTTATTCAAGATAGAGCAAAGTTTTAACGAACTGAAACACTGTTTCTTTGTGAATTCAGTTAGTTCCTAGTAGCCTGCTCTTGTAATATGTGTACTTTTAAAGTTTTATAAAAATTTGGTGAGCCGAATCTGAGTAACATGGTGAATTCGGTTAGTTCTCAATAGGGCGCAGTAGTAATAAATGGACTGTTCGGGATATAGAAAAATTTTCACGAACGGAATCAACATTTCTAGGCGAATTCACTGAGTTCCAAATGGGACATGCTTGTATGAGTTTGCTTTTCAGTATCGTGCAACATTTTAAGGAACGGAAACCCAGTATCATGTTGAATTGAGTAGGTTCCGAGTAGGATTCGCATGTAATAAGCTTGTTATTCAAGAAGGAGCAACGTTTTAACGAACTGAAACACTGTTTCCTTGTGAATTCAGTTAGTTCCTAGTAGCCTGCTCTTGTAATATGTGTACTTTTAAAGATTTATAAAAATTTGGTGAGCCGAATCTGAGTAACATGGTGAATTCGGTTAGTTCCCAATAGGCCGCAGTAGTAATAAGTGGACTGTTCGGGATATAGAAAAATTTTCACGAATGGAATCAAAATTTCTAGGCGAATTCAGTGACTTCCCAATGGGACATGCTTGTATGAGTTTGGTTTTCATTATCAAGCAACATTTTAAGGAACGGAATCCAAGTATCATGGTGAATTGATTAGGTTCCCAATAGGATTCACATGTAATAAGCTTGTTATTCAAGATAGAGCAAAGTTTTAACGAACTGAAACACTGTTTCTTTGTGAATTCAGTTATTTCCTAGTAGCCTGCTCTTGTAATATGTGTACTTTTAAAGATTTATAAAAATTTGGTGAGCCGAATCTGAGTAACATGGTGAATTCGGCTAGTTCCCAATAGGCCGCAGTAGTAATAAGTGGACTGTTCGGGATATAGAAAAATTTTCACGAATGGAATCCAAATTTCTAGGCGAATTCAGTGAGTTCCCAATGGGACATGCTTGTATGAGTTTGCTTTTCAATATCGAGCAACATTTTAAGGAACGGAATCCCAGTATCATGGTGAATTGAGTAGGTTCCCAATAGATTCGCATGTAATAAGCTTGTTATTCAAGATAGAGCAACGTTTTAACGAACTGAAACACTGTTTCTTTGTGAATTCAGTTAGTTCCTAGTAGCCTGCTCTTGTAATATTTGTACTTTTAAAGATTTATAAAAATTTGGTGAGCCGAATCTGAGTAACATGGTGAATTCGGTTAGTTCCCAATAGGCCGCAGTAGTAATAAGTGGACTGTTCGGGATGTAGAAAATTTTCACGAATGGAATCCAAATTTCTAGGCGAATTCAGTGAGTTCCCAATGGGACATGCTTGTATGAGTTTGCTTTTCATTATCGAGCAACATTTTAAGGAACGGAATCCAAGTATCATGGTGAATTGAGTAGGTTCCCAATAGGATTCACATGTAATAACCTTGTTATTCAAGATAGAGCAAAGTTTTAACGATGAAACACTGATTCTTTGTGAATTCAGTTAGTTCCTAGTAGCCTGCTCTTGTAATATGTGTACTTTTAAAGATTTATAAAAATTTGGTGAGCCGAATCTGAGTAACATGGTGAATTCGGTTAGTTCCCAATTGGCCGCAGTAGTAATAAGTGGACTGTTCGGGATGTAGAAAATTTTCACGAATGGAATCCAAATTTCTAGGCGAATTCAGTGAGTTCCCAATGGGACATGCTTGTATGAGTTTTCTTTTCAATATCGAGCAACATTTTAAGGAACGGAATCCAAGTATCATGGTGAATTGAGTAGGTTCCCAAAAGGATTCGCATGTAATAAGCTTGTTATTCAAGATAGAGCAACGTTTTAACGAACTGAAACACTGTTTCTTTGTGAATTCAGTTAGTTCCTAGTAGCCTGCTCCTGTAATATTTGTACTTTTAAAGATTTATAAAAATTTGGTGAGCCGAATCTGAGTAACATGGTGAATTCGGTTAATTCCCAATAGGCCCCAGTAGTAATAAGTGGACTGTTCGGGATATAGAAAAATTTTCACGAATGGAATCAAAATTTCTAGGTGAATTTAGTGAGTTCCCAATGGGACATGCTTGTATGAGTTTGCTTTTCAATATCGAGCAACATTTTAATGAACGGAATCCAAGTATCATGGTGAATTGAGTAGGTTCCCAATAGGATTCGCGTGTAATAAGCTTGTTATTCAAGATAGAGCAACGTTTTAACGAACTGAAACACTGTTTCTTTGTGAATTCAGTTAGTTCCTAGTAGCCTGCTCTTTTAATATGTGTACTTTTAAAGATTTATACAAATTTGGTGAGCCGAATTTGAGTAACATGTTGAATTCGGTTAGTTCCCAATAGGCCGCAGTAGTAATAAGTGGACTGTTCGGGATATAGAAAAATTTTCAGGAATGGAATCAAAATTTCTAGGCGAAATCAGTGAGTTCCCAATGGGACATGCTTGTATGAGTTTGCTTTTCATTATCGAGCAACATTTTAAGGAACGGAATCCAAGTATCATGGTGAATTGAGTAGGTTCCCAATAGTATTCACATGTAATAAGCTTGTTATTCAAGATAGAGCAAAGTTTTAACGAACTGAAACACTGTTTCTTTGTGAATTCAGTTATTTCCTAGTAGCCTGCTCTTGTAATATGTGTACTTTTAAAGATTTATAAAAATTTGGTGAGCCGAATCTGAGTAACATGGTGAATTCGGCTAGTTCCCAATAGGCCGCAGTAGTAATAAGTGGACTGTTCGGGATATAGAAAAATTTTCACGAATGGAATCAAAATTTCTAGGCGAATTCAGTGAGTTCCCAATGGGACATGCTTGTATGAGTTTGCTTTTCAATATCGAGCAACATTTTAAGGAACGGAATCCCAGTATCATTGTGAATTGAGTAGGTTCCCAAAAGGATTCGCATGTAATAAGCTTGTTATTCAAGATAGAGCAACGTTTTAACGAACTGAAACACTGTTTCTTTGTGAATTCAGTTAGTTCCTAGTAGCCTGCTCCTGTAATATTTGTACTTTTAAAGATTTATAAAAATTTGGTGAGCCGAATCTGAGTAACATGGTGAATTCGGTTAGTTCCCAATAGGCCGCAGTAGTAATAAGTGGACTGTTCGGGATATAGAAAAATTTTCACGAATGGAATCAAAATTTCTAGGTGAATTTAGTGAGTTCCCAATGGGACATGCTTGTATGAGTTTGCTTTTCAATATCGAGCAACATTTTAATGAACGGAATCCAAGTATCATGGTGAATTGAGTAGGTTCCCAATAGGATTCGCGTGTAATAAGCTTGTTATTCAAGATAGAGCAACGTTTTAACGAACTGAAACACTGTTTCTTTGTGAATTCAGTTAGTTCCTAGTAGCCTGCTCTTTTAATATGTGTACTTTTAAAGATTTATACAAATTTGGTGAGCCGAAT
This sequence comes from Rattus norvegicus, assembly GCF_021556685.1. NCBI lineage: Eukaryota > Metazoa > Chordata > Mammalia > Rodentia > Muridae > Rattus > Rattus norvegicus. The sequence goes on from NC_141544.1 coordinate 10,157,424, forward strand.
TTGAGTAACATGTTGAATTCGGTTAGTTCCCAATAGGCCGCAGTAGTAATAAGTGGACTGTTCGGGATATAGAAAAATTTTCAGGAATGGAATCAAAATTTCTAGGCGAATTCAGTGAGTTCCCAATGGGACATGCTTGTATGAGTTTGCTTTTCATTATCGAGCAACATTTTAAGGAACGGAATCCAAGTATCATGGTGAATTGAGTAGGTTCCCAATAGGATTCACATGTAATAAGCTTGTTATTCAAGATAGAGCAAAGTTTTAACGAAATGAAACACTGTTTCTTTGTGAATTCAGTTAGTTCCTAGTAGCCTGCTCTTGTAATATGTGTACTTTTAAAGATTTATAAAAATTTGGTGAGCCGAATCTGAGTAACATGGTGAATTCGGTTAGTTCCCAATAGGCCGCAGTAGTAATAAGTGGACTGTTCGGGATATAGAAAAATTTTCACGAATGGAATCAAAATTTCTAGGTGAATTCAGTGAGTTCCCAATGGGATATGCTTGTATGAGTTTGCTTTTCAATATCGAGCAACATTTTAATGAACGGAATCCAAGTATCATGGTGAATTGAGTAGGTTCCCAATAGGATTCGCGTGTAATAAGCTTGTTATTCAAGATAGAGCAACGTTTTAACGAACTGAAACACTGTTTCTTTGTGAATTCATTTAGTTCCTAGTAGCCTGCTCTTGTAATATGTGTACTTTTAAAGATTTATAAAAATTTGGTGAGCCGAATCTGAGTAACATGGTGAATTCGGTTAGTTCTCAATAGGGCGCAGTAGTAATAAATGGACTGTTCGGGATATAGAAAAATTTTCACGAACGGAATCAACATTTCTAGGCGAATTCACTGAGTTCCAAATGGGACATGCTTGTATGAGTTTGCTTTTCAGTATCGTGCAACATTTTAAGGAACGGAAACCCAGTATCATGTTGAATTGAGTAGGTTCCGAGTAGGATTCGCATGTAATAAGCTTGTTATTCAAGAAGGAGCAACGTTTTAACGAACTGAAACACTGTTTCCTTGTGAATTCAGTTAGTTCCTAGTAGCCTGCTCTTGTAATATGTGTACTTTTAAAGATTTATAAAAATTTGGTGAGCCGAATCTGAGTAACATGGTGAATTCGGTTAGTTCCCAATAGGCCGCAGTAGTAATAAGTGGACTGTTCGGGATATAGAAAAATTTTCACGAATGGAATCAAAATTTCTAGGCGAATTCAGTGACTTCCCAATGGGACATGCTTGTATGAGTTTGGTTTTCATTATCAAGCAACATTTTAAGGAACAGAATCCAAGTATCATGGTGAATTGATTAGGTTCCCAATAGGATTCACATGTAATAAGCTTGTTATTCAAGATAGAGCAAAGTTTTAACGAACTGAAACACTGTTTCTTTGTGAATTCAGTTATTTCCTAGTAGCCTGCTCTTGTAATATGTGTACTTTTAAAGATTTATAAAAATTTGGTGAGCCGAATCTGAGTAACATGGTGAATTCGGCTAGTTCCCAATAGGCCGCAGTAGTAATAAGTGGACTGTTCGGGATATAGAAAAATTTTCACGAATGGAATCAAAATTTCTAGGCGAATTCAGTGAGTTCCCAATGGGACATGCTTGTATGAGTTTGCTTTTCAATATCGAGCAACATTTTAAGGAACGGAATCCCAGTATCATGGTGAATTGAGTAGGTTCCCAATAGGATTCGCATGTAATAAGCTTGTTATTCAAGATAGAGCAACGTTTTAACGAACTGAAACACTGTTTCTTTGTGAATTCAGTTAGTTCCTAGTAGCCTGCTCTTGTAATATTTGTACTTTTAAAGATTTATAAAAATTTGGTGAGCCGAATCTGAGTAACATGGTGAATTCGGTTAGTTCCCAATAGGCCGCAGTAGTAATAAGTGGACTGTTCGGGTTGTAGAAAATTTTCACGAATGGAATCCAAATTTCTAGGCGAATTCAGTGAGTTCCCAATGGGACATGCTTGTATGAGTTTGCTTTTCAATATCGAGCAACATTTTAAGGAACGGAATCCCAGTATCATGGTGAATTGAGTAGGTTCCCAATAGGATTCGCATGTAATAAGCTTGTTATTCAAGATAGAGCAACGTTTTAACGAACTGAAACACTGTTTCTTTGTGAATTCAGTTAGTTCCTAGTAGCATGCTCTTGTAATATGTGTACTTTTAAAGATTTATAAAATTTGGTGAGCCGAATCTGAGTAACATGGTGAATTCGGTTAGTTCCCAATGGGCCGCAGTAGTAGTAAGTGGACTGTTCGGGATATAGAAAAATTTTCACGAATGGAATCAAAATTTCTAGGCGAATACAGTTAGTTCCCAATGGGACATGCTTGTATGAGTTTGCTTTTCATTATCGAGCAACATTATAAGGAACGGAATCCAAGTATCATGGTGAATTGAGTAGGTTCCCAATAGGATTCACATGTAATAACCTTGTTATTCAAGATAGAGCAAAGTTTTAACGATGAAACACTGATTCTTTGTGAATTCAGTTAGTTCCTAGTAGCCTGCTCTTGTAATATGTGTACTTTTAAAGATTTATAAAAATTTGGTGAGCCGAATCTGAGTAACATGGTGAATTCGGTTAGTTCCCAATTGGCCGCAGTAGTAATAAGTGGACTGTTCGGGATGTAGAAAATTTTCACGAATGGAATCCAAATTTCTAGGCGAATTCAGTGAGTTCCCAATGGGACATGCTTGTATGAGTTTTCTTTTCAGTATCGTGCAACATTTTAAGGAACGGAATCCCAGTATCATGTTGAATTGAGTAGGTTCCGAGTAGGATTCGCATGTAATAAGCTTGTTATTCAAGAAGGAGCAACGTTTTAACGAACTGAAACACTGTTTCCTTGTGAATTCAGTTAGTTCCTAGTAGCCTGCTCTTGTAATATGTGTACTTTTAAAGATTTATAAAAATTTGGTGAGCCGAATCTGAGTAACATGGTGAATTCGGTTAGTTCCCAATAGGCCGCAGTAGTAATAAGTGGACTGTTCGGGATATAGAAAAATTTTCACGAATGGAATCAAAATTTCTAGGCGAATTCAGTGAGTTCCCAATGGGACATGCTTGTATGAGTTTGCTTTTCAATATCGAGCAACATTTTAAGGAACGGAATCCAAGTATCATGGTGAATTGAGTAGGTTCCCAAAAGGATTCGCATGTAATAAGCTTGTTATTCAAGATAGAGCAACGTTTTAACGAACTGAAACACTGTTTCTTTGTGAATTCAGTTAGTTCCTAGTAGCCTGCTCCTGTAATATTTGTACTTTTAAAGATTTATAAAAATTTGGTGAGCCGAATCTGAGTAACATGGTGAATTCGGTTAATTCCCAATAGGCCCCAGTAGTAATAAGTGGACTGTTCGGGATATAGAAAAATTTTCACGAATGGAATCAAAATTTCTAGGTGAATTTAGTGAGTTCCCAATGGGACATGCTTGTATGAGTTTGCTTTTCAATATCGAGCAACATTTTAATGAACGGAATCCAAGTATCATGGTGAATTGAGTAGGTTCCCAATAGGATTCGCGTGTAATAAGCTTGTTATTCAAGATAGAGCAACGTTTTAACGAACTGAAACACTGTTTCTTTGTGAATTCAGTTAGTTCCTAGTAGCCTGCTCTTTTAATATGTGTACTTTTAAAGATTTATACAAATTTGGTGAGCCGAATTTGAGTAACATGTTGAATTCGGTTAGTTCCCAATAGGCCGCAGTAGTAATAAGTGGACTGTTCGGGATATAGAAAAATTTTCAGGAATGGAATCAAAATTTCTAGGCGAAATCAGTGAGTTCCCAATGGGACATGCTTGTATGAGTTTGCTTTTCATTATCGAGCAACATTTTAAGGAACGGAATCCAAGTATCATGGTGAATTGAGTAGGTTCCCAATAGTATTCACATGTAATAAGCTTGTTATTCAAGATAGAGCAAAGTTTTAACGAACTGAAACACTGTTTCTTTGTGAATTCAGTTATTTCCTAGTAGCCTGCTCTTGTAATATGTGTACTTTTAAAGATTTATAAAAATTTGGTGAGCCGAATCTGAGTAACATGGTGAATTCGGCTAGTTCCCAATAGGCCGCAGTAGTAATAAGTGGACTGTTCGGGATATAGAAAAATTTTCACGAATGGAATCAAAATTTCTAGGCGAATTCAGTGAGTTCCCAATGGGACATGCTTGTATGAGTTTGCTTTTCAATATCGAGCAACATTTTAAGGAACGGAATCCCAGTATCATGGTGAATTGAGTAGGTTCCCAAAAGGATTCGCATGTAATAAGCTTGTTATTCAAGATAGAGCAACGTTTTAACGAACTGAAACACTGTTTCTTTGTGAATTCAGTTAGTTCCTAGTAGCCTGCTCCTGTAATATTTGTACTTTTAAAGATTTATAAAAATTTGGTGAGCCGAATCTGAGTAACATGGTGAATTCGGTTAATTCCCAATAGGCCCCAGTAGTAATAAGTGGACTGTTCGGGATATAGAAAAATTTTCACGAATGGAATCAAAATTTCTAGGTGAATTTAGTGAGTTCCCAATGGGACATGCTTGTATGAGTTTGCTTTTCAATATCGAGCAACATTTTAATGAACGGAATCCAAGTATCATGGTGAATTGAGTAGGTTCCCAATAGGATTCGCGTGTAATAAGCTTGTTATTCAAGATAGAGCAACGTTTTAACGAACTGAAACACTGTTTCTTTGTGAATTCAGTTAGTTCCTAGTAGCCTGCTCTTTTAATATGTGTACTTTTAAAGATTTATACAAATTTGGTGAGCCGAATTTGAGTAACATGTTGAATTCGGTTAGTTCCCAATAGGCCGCAGTAGTAATAAGTGGACTGTTCGGGATATAGAAAAATTTTCAGGAATGGAATCAAAATTTCTAGGCGAAATCAGTGAGTTCCCAATGGGACATGCTTGTATGAGTTTGCTTTTCATTATCGAGCAACATTTTAAGGAACGGAATCCAAGTATCATGGTGAATTGAGTAGGTTCCCAATAGTATTCACATGTAATAAGCTTGTTATTCAAGATAGAGCAAAGTTTTAACGAACTGAAACACTGTTTCTTTGTGAATTCAGTTATTTCCTAGTAGCCTGCTCTTGTAATATGTGTACTTTTAAAGATTTATAAAAATTTGGTGAGCCGAATCTGAGTAACATGGTGAATTCGGCTAGTTCCCAATAGGCCGCAGTAGTAATAAGTGGACTGTTCGGGATATAGAAAAATTTTCACGAATGGAATCAAAATTTCTAGGCGAATTCAGTGAGTTCCCAATGGGACATGCTTGTATGAGTTTGCTTTTCAATATCGAGCAACATTTTAAGGAACGGAATCCCAGTATCATGGTGAATTGAGTAGGTTCCCAAAAGGATTCGCATGTAATAAGCTTGTTATTCAAGATAGAGCAACGTTTTAACGAACTGAAACACTGTTTCTTTGTGAATTCAGTTAGTTCCTAGTAGCCTGCTCCTGTAATATTTGTACTTTTAAAGATTTATAAAAATTTGGTGAGCCGAATCTGAGTAACATGGTGAATTCGGTTAGTTCCCAATAGGCCGCAGTAGTAATAAGTGGACTGTTCGGGATATAGAAAAATTTTCACGAATGGAATCAAAATTTCTAGGTGAATTTAGTGAGTTCCCAATGGGACATGCTTGTATGAGTTTGCTTTTCAATATCGAGCAACATTTTAATGAACGGAATCCAAGTATCATGGTGAATTGAGTAGGTTCCCAATAGGATTCGCGTGTAATAAGCTTGTTATTCAAGATAGAGCAACGTTTTAACGAACTGAAACACTGTTTCTTTGTGAATTCAGTTAGTTCCTAGTAGCCTGCTCTTTTAATATGTGTACTTTTAAAGATTTATACAAATTTGGTGAGCCGAATTTGAGTAACATGTTGAATTCGGTTAGTTCCCAATAGGCCGCAGTAGTAATAAGTGGACTGTTCGGGATATAGAAAAATTTTCAGGAATGGAATCAAAATTTCTAGGCGAATTCAGTGAGTTCCCAATGGGACATGCTTGTATGAGTTTGCTTTTCATTATCGAGCAACATTTTAAGGAACGGAATCCAAGTATCATGGTGAATTGAGTAGGTTCCCAATAGGATTCACATGTAATAAGCTTGTTATTCAAGATAGAGCAAAGTTTTAACGAAATGAAACACTGTTTCTTTGTGAATTCAGTTAGTTCCTAGTAGCCTGCTCTTGTAATATGTGTACTTTTAAAGATTTATAAAAATTTGGTGAGCCGAATCTGAGTAACATGGTGAATTCGGTTAGTTCCCAATAGGCCGCAGTAGTAATAAGTGGACTGTTCGGGATATAGAAAAATTTTCACGAATGGAATCAAAATTTCTAGGTGAATTCAGTGAGTTCCCAATGGGATATGCTTGTATGAGTTTGCTTTTCAATATCGAGCAACATTTTAATGAACGGAATCCAAGTATCATGGTGAATTGAGTAGGTTCCCAATAGGATTCGCGTGTAATAAGCTTGTTATTCAAGATAGAGCAACGTTTTAACGAACTGAAACACTGTTTCTTTGTGAATTCATTTAGTTCCTAGTAGCCTGCTCTTGTAATATGTGTACTTTTAAAGATTTATAAAAATTTGGTGAGCCGAATCTGAGTAACATGGTGAATTCGGTTAGTTCCCAATAGGGCGCAGTAGTAATAAGTGGACTGTTCGGGATATAGAAAAATTTTCAGGAATGGAATCAAAATTTCTAGGCGAATTCAGTGAGTTCCCAATGGGACATGCTTGTATGAGTTTGCTTTTCAATATCGAGCAACATTTTAAGGAACGGAATCCAAGTATCATGGTGAATTGAGTAGGTTCCCAATAGTATTCACATGTAATAAGCTTGTTATTCAAGATAGAGCAAAGTTTTAACGAACTGAAACACTGTTTCCTTGTGAATTCAGTTAGTTCCTAGTAGCCTGCTCTTGTAATATGTGTACTTTTAAAGATTTATAAAATTTGGTGAGCCGAATCTGAGTAACATGGTGAATTCGGTGAGTTCCCAATAGGCCGCAGTAGTAATAAGTGGACTGTTCGGGATATAGAAAAATTTTCACGAATGGAATCAAAATTTCTAGGCGAATTCAGTGAGTTCCCAATGGGACATGCTTGTATGAGTTTGGTTTTCATTATCAAGCAACATTTTAAGGAACGGAATCCAAGTATCATGGTGAATTGAGTAGGTTCCCAATAGGATTCTCATGTAATAAGCTTGTTATTCAAGATAGAGCAAAGTTTTAACGAACTGAAACACTGTTTCTTTGTGAATTCAGTTAGTTCCTAGTAGCCTGCTCTTATAATATGTGTACTTTTAAAGATTTATAAAAATTTGGTGAGCCGAATCTGAGTAACATGGTGAATTCGGTTAGTTCCCAATAGGCCGCAGTAGTAATAATTGGACTGTTCGGGATGTAGAAAATTTTCACGAATGGAATCCAAATTTCTAGGCGAATTCAGTGAGTTCCCAATGGGACATGCTTGTATGAGTTTGCTTTTCAATATCGAGCAACATTTTAAGGAACGGAATCCAAGTATCATGGTGAATTGAGTAGGTTCCCAATAGGATTCACATGAAATAAGCTTGTTATTCAAGATAGAGCAAAGTTTTAACGAACTGAAACACTGTTTCTTTGTGAATTCAGTTAGTTCCTAGTAGCCTGCTCTTGTAATATGTGTACTTTTAAAGATTTATAAAAATTTGGTGAGCCGAATCTGTGTAACATGGTGAATTCGGTTAGTTCCCAATAGGCCGCAGTAGTAATAAGTGGACTGTTCGGGATATAGAAAAATTTTCACGAATGGAATCAAAATTTCTAGGCGAATTCAGTGAGTTCCCAATGGGACATGCTTGTATGAGTTTGGTTTTCATTATGGAGCAACATTTTAAGGAACGGAATCCAAGTATCATGGTGAATTGAGTAGGTTCCCAATAGGATTCGCATGTAATAAGCTTGTTATTCAAGATAGAGCAACGTTTTAACGAACTGAAACACTGTTTCTTTGTGAATTCAGTTAGTTCCTAGTAGCATGCTCTTGTAATATGTGTACTTTTAAAGATTTATAAAAATTTGGTGAGCCGAATCTGAGTAACATGGTGAATTCGGTTAGTTCTCAATAGGGCGCAGTAGTAATAAATGGACTGTTCGGGATATAGAAAAATTTTCACGAACGGAATCAATATTTCTAGGCGAATTCACTGAGTTCCAAATGCGACATGCTTGTATGAGTTTGCTTTTCAGTATCGTGCAACATTTTAAGGAACGGAATCCCAGTATCATGTTGAATTGAGTAGGTTCCGAGTAGGATTCGCATGTAATAAGCTTGTTATTCAAGAAGGAGCAACGTTTTAACGAACTGAAACACTGTTTCCTTGTGAATTCAGTTAGTTCCTAGTAGCCTGCTCTTGTAATATGTGTACTTTTAAAGATTTATAAAAATTTGGTGAGCCGAATCTGAAAACATGGTGAATTCGGTTAGTTCCCAATAGGCCGCAGTAGTAATAAGTGGACTGTTCGGGATATAGAAAAATTTTCACGAATGGAATCAAAATTTCTAGGCGAATTCAGTGAGTTCCCAATGGGACATGCTTGTATGAGTTTGGTTTTCATTATCAAGCAACATTTTAAGGAACGGAATCCAAGTATCATGGTGAATTGAGTAGGTTCCCAATAGGATTCACATGTAATAAGCTTGTTATTCAAGATAGAGCAAAGTGTTAACGAACTGAAACACTGTTTCTTTGTGAATTCAGTTAGTTCCTAGTAGCCTGCTCTTGTAATATGTGTACTTTTAAAGATTTATAAAAATTTGGTGAGCCGAATCTGAGTAACATGGTGAATTCGGTAGGTTCCCAATAGGCCGCAGTAGTAATAAGTGGACTGTTCGGGATATAGAAAAATTTTCACGAATGGAATCAAAATTTCTAGGCGAATTCAGTGAGTTCCCAATGGGACATGCTTGTATGAGTTTGCTTTTCAATATCGAGCAACATTTTAAGGAACGGAATCCCAGTATCATGGTGAATTGAGTAGGTTCCCAATAGGATTCGCATGTAATAAGCTTGTTATTCAAGATAGAGCAACGTTTTAACGAACTGAAACACTGTTTCTTTGTGAATTCAGTTAGTTCCTAGTAGCCTGCTCTTGTAATATTTGTACTTTTAAAGATTTATAAAAATTTGGTGAGCCGAATCTGAGTAACATGGTGAATTCGGTTAGTTCCCAATAGGCCGCAGTAGTAATAAGTGGACTGTTCGGGATGTAGAAAATTTTCACGAATGGAATCCAAATTTCTAGGCGAATTCAGTGAGTTCCCAATGGGACATGCTTGTATGAGTTTGCTTTTCAATATCGAGCAACATTTTAAGGAACGGAATGCCAGTATCATGGTGAATTGAGTAGGTTCCCAATAGGATTCGCATGTAATAAGCTTGATATTCAAGATAGAGCAACGTTTTAACGAACTGAAACACTGTTTCTTTGTGAATTCAGTTAGTTCCTAGTAGCATGCTCTTGTAATATGTGTACTTTTAAAGATTTATAAAATTTGGTGAGCCGAATCTGAGTAACATGGTGAATTCGGTTAGTTCCCAATGGGCCGCAGTAGTAGTAAGTGGACTGTTCGGGATATAGAAAAATTTTCACGAATGGAATCAAAATTTCTAGGCGAATACAGTGAGTTCCCAATGGGACATGCTTGTATGAGTTTGCTTTTCATTATCGAGCAACATTATAAGGAACGGAATCCAAGTATCATGGTGAATTGAGTAGGTTCCCAATAGGATTCACATGTAATAACCTTGTTATTCAAGATAGAGCAAAGTTTTAACGATGAAACACTGATTCTTTGTGAATTCAGTTAGTTCCTAGTAGCCTGCTCTTGTAATATGTGTACTTTTAAAGATTTATAAAAATTTGGTGAGCCGAATCTGAGTAACATGGTGAATTCGGTTAGTTCCCAATTGGCCGCAGTAGTAATAAGTGGACTGTTCGGGATGTAGAAAATTTTCACGAATGGAATCCAAATTTCTAGGCGAATTCAGTGAGTTCCCAATGGGACATGCTTGTATGAGTTTTCTTTTCAGTATCGTGCAACATTTTAAGGAACGGAATCCCAGTATCATGTTGAATTGAGTAGGTTCCGAGTAGGATTCGCATGTAATAAGCTTGTTATTCAAGAAGGAGCAACGTTTTAACGAACTGAAACACTGTTTCCTTGTGAATTCAGTTAGTTCCTAGTAGCCTGCTCTTGTAATATGTGTACTTTTAAAGATTTATAAAAATTTGGTGAGCCGAATCTGAGTAACATGGTGAATTCGGTTAGTTCCCAATAGGCCGCAGTAGTAATAAGTGGACTGTTCGGGATATAGAAAAATTTTCACGAATGGAATCAAAATTTCTAGGCGAATTCAGTGAGTTCCCAATGGGACATGCTTGTATGAGTTTGGTTTTCATTATCGAGCAACATTATAAGGAACGGAATCCAAGTATCATGGTGAATTGTGTAGGTTCCCAATAGGATTCACATGTAATAAGCTTGTTATTCAAGATAGAGCAAAGTTTTAACGAACTGAAACACTGTTTCTTTGTGAATTCAGTTAGTTCCTAGTAGCCTGCTCTTGTAATATGTGTACTTTTAAAGATTTATAAAAATTTGGTGAGCCGAATCTGAGTAGCATGGTGAATTCGGCTAGTTCCCAATAGGCCGCAGTAGTAATAAGTGGACTGTTCGGGATATAGAAAAATTTTCACGAATGGAATCAAAATTTCTAGGCGAATTCAGTGAGTTCCCAATGGGACATGCTTGTATGAATTTGCTTTTCAATATCGAGCAACATTTTAAGGAACGGAATCCCAGTATCATGGTGAATTGAGTAGGTTCCCAATAGGATTCGCATGTAATAAGCTTGTTATTCAAGATAGAGCAACGTTTTAACGAACTGAAACACTGTTTCTTTGTGAATTCAGTTAGTTCCTAGTAGCCTGCTCTTGTAATATTTGTACTTTTAAAGATTTATAAAAATTTGGTGAGGCGAATCTGAGTAACATGGTGAATTCGGTTAGTTCCCAATAGGCCGCAGTAGTAATAAGTGGACTGTTCGGGATATAGAAAAATTTTCACGAATGGAATCAAAATTTCTAGGTGAATTTAGTGAGTTCCCAATGGGACATGCTTGTATGAGTTTGCTTTTCAATATCGAGCAACATTTTAGTGAACGGAATCCAAGTATCATGGTGAATTGAGTAGGTTCCCAATAGGATTCGCGTGTAATAAGCTTGTTATTCAAGATAGAGCAACGTTTTAACGAACTGAAACACTGTTTCTTTGTGAATTCAGTTAGTTCCTAGTAGCCTGCTCTTTTAATATGTGTACTTTTAAAGATTTATACAAATTTGGTGAGCCGAATTTGAGTAACATGTTGAATTCGGTTAGTTCCCAATAGGCCGCAGTAGTAATAAGTGGACTGTTCGGGATATAGAAAAATTTTCAGGAATGGAATCAAAATTTCTAGGCGAATTCAGTGAGTTCCCAATGGGACATGCTTGTATGAGTTTGCTTTTCATTATCGAGCAACATTTTAAGGAACGGAATCCAAGTATCATGGTGAATTGAGTAGGTTCCCAATAGGATTCACATGTAATAAGCTTGTTATTCAAGATAGAGCAAAGTTTTAACGAACTGAAACACTGTTTCTTTGTGAATTCAGTTAGTTCCTAGTAGCCTGCTCTTGTAATATGTGTGCTTTTAAAGATTTATAAAAATTGGTTGAGCCGAATCTGAGTAACATGGTGAATTCGGTTAGTTCCCAATAGGCCGCAGAGGTAATAAGTGGACTGTTCGGGATATAGAAAATTTTCACGAATGGAATCAAAATTTCTAGGCGAATTCAGTGAGTTCCCAATGGGACATGCTTGTATGAGTTTGCTTTTCAATATCGAGCAACATTTTAAGGAACGGAATCAAAGTATCATGGTGAATTGAGTAGGTTCCCAATAGGATTCGCATGTAATAAGCTTGTTATTCAAGATAGAGCAACGTTTTAATGAACTGAAACACTGTTTCTTTGTGAATTCAGTTAGTTCCTAGTAGCCTGCTCTTGTAATATGTGTGCTTTTAAAGATTTATAAAAATTGGGTGAGCCGAATCTGAGTAACATGGTGAATTCGGTTAGTTCCCAATAGGCCGCAGTAGTAATAAGTGGACTGTTCGGGATATAGAAAAATTTTCACGAATGGAATCAAAATTTCTAGGCGAATTCAGTTAGTTCCCAATGGGACATGCTTGTATGAGTTTGCTTTTCATTATCGAGCAACATTTTAAGGAACGGAATCCAAGTATCATGGTGAATTGTGTAGGTTCCCAATAGGATTCACATGTAATAAGCTTGTTATTCAAGATAGAGCAAAGTTTTAACGAACTGAAACACTGTTTCTTTGTGAATTCAGTTAGTTCCTAGTAGCCTGCTCTTGTAATATGTGTACTTTTAAAGATTTATAAAAATTTGGTGAGCCGAATCTGAGTAGCATGGTGAATTCGGCTAGTTCCCAATAGGCCGCAGTAGTAATAAGTGGACTGTTCGGGATATAGAAAAATTTTCACGAATGGAATCAAAATTTCTAGGCGAATTCAGTGAGTTCCCAATGGGACATGCTTGTATGAGTTTGCTTTTCAATATCGAGCAACATTTTAAGGAACGGAATCCCAGTATCATGGTGAATTGAGTAGGTTCCCAATAGGATTCGCATGTAATAAGCTTGTTATTCAAGATAGAGCAACGTTTTAACGAACTGAAACACTGTTTCTTTGTGAATTCAGTTAGTTCCTAGTAGCCTGCTCTTGTAATATTTGTACTTTTAAAGATTTATAAAAATTTGGTGAGCCGAATCTGAGTAACATGGTGAATTCGGTTAGTTCCCAATAGGCCGCAGTAGTAATAAGTGGACTGTTCGGGATATAGAAAAATTTTCACGAATGGAATCAAAATTTCTAGGTGAATTTAGTGAGTTCCCAATGGGACATGCTTGTATGAGTTTGCTTTTCAATATCGAGCAACATTTTAGTGAACGGAATCCAAGTATCATGGTGAATTGAGTAGGTTCCCAATAGGATTCGCGTGTAATAAGCTTGTTATTCAAGATAGAGCAACGTTTTAACGAACTGAAACACTGTTTCTTTGTGAATTCAGTTAGTTCCTAGTAGCCTGCTCTTTTAATATGTGTACTTTTAAAGATTTATACAAATTTGGTGAGCCGAATTTGAGTAACATGTTGAATTCGGTTAGTTCCCAATAGGCCGCAGTAGTAATAAGTGGACTGTTCGGGATATAGAAAAATTTTCAGGAATGGAATCAAAATTTCTAGGCGAATTCAGTGAGTTCCCAATGGGACATGCTTGTATGAGTTTGCTTTTCATTATCGAGCAACATTTTAAGGAACGGAATCCAAGTATCATGGTGAATTGAGTAGGTTCCCAATAGGATTCACATGTAATAAGCTTGTTATTCAAGATAGAGCAAAGTTTTAACGAACTGAAACACTGTTTCTTTGTGAATTCAGTTAGTTCCTAGTAGCCTGCTCTTGTAATATGTGTGCTTTTAAAGATTTATAAAAATTGGTTGAGCCGAATCTGAGTAACATGGTGAATTCGGTTAGTTCCCAATAGGCCGCAGAGGTAATAAGTGGACTGTTCGGGATATAGAAAATTTTCACGAATGGAATCAAAATTTCTAGGCGAATTCAGTGAGTTCCCAATGGGACATGCTTGTATGAGTTTGCTTTTCAATATCGAGCAACATTTTAAGGAACGGAATCAAAGTATCATGGTGAATTGAGTAGGTTCCCAATAGGATTCGCATGTAATAAGCTTGTTATTCAAGATAGAGCAACGTTTTAATGAACTGAAACACTGTTTCTTTGTGAATTCAGTTAGTTCCTAGTAGCCTGCTCTTGTAATATGTGTGCTTTTAAAGATTTATAAAAATTGGGTGAGCCGAATCTGAGTAACATGGTGAATTTGGTTAGTTCCCAATAGGCCGCAGTAGTAATAAGTGGACTGTTCGGGATATAGAAAAATTTTCACGAATGGAATCAAAATTTCTAGGCGAATTCAGTTAGTTCCCAATGGGACATGCTTGTATGAGTTTGCTTTTCATTATCGAGCAACATTTTAAGGAACGGAATCCAAGTATCATGGTGAATTGAGTAGGTTCCCAATAGGATTCGCGTGTAATAAGCTTGTTATTCAAGATAGAGCAACGTTTTAACGAACTGAAACACTGTTTCTTTGTGAATTCAGTTAGTTCCTAGTAGCCTGTTCTTGTAATATGTGTACTTTTAAAGATTTATAAAAATTTGGTGAGCCGAATCTGAGTAACATGGTGAATTCGGTTAGTTCCCAATAGGCCGCAGTAGTAATAAGTGGACTGTTCGGGATGTAGAAAATTTCCACGTATGGAATCCAAATTTCTAGGCGAATTCAGTGAGTTCCCAATGGGACATGCTTGTATGAGTTTGCTTTTCAATATCGAGCAACATTTTAAGGAACGGAATCCCAGTATCATGGTGAATTGAGTAGGTTCCCAATAGGATTCGCATGTAATAAGCTTGTTATTCAAGATAGAGCAACGTTTTAACGAACTGAAACACTGTTTCTTTGTGAATTCAGTTAGTTCCTAGTAGCCTGCTCTTGTAATATGTGTACTTTTAAAGATTTATAAAAATTTGGTGAGCCGAATCTGAGTAACATGGTGAATTCGGTTAGTTCCCAATAGGCCGCAGTAGTAATAAGTGGACAGTTCGGGTATACAAAATTTTCACGAATGGAATCAAAATTTCTAGGCGAATTCAGTGAGTTCCCAATGGGACATGCTTGTATGAGTTTGCTTTTCAATATCGTGCAACATTTTAGTGAACGGAATCCAAGTATCATGGTGAATTGAGTAGGTTCCCAATAGGATTCGCGTGTAATAAGCTTGTTATTCAAGATAGAGCAACGTTTTAACGAACTGAAACACTGTTTCTTTGTGAATTCAGTTATTTCCTAGTAGCCTGCTCTTGTAATATGTGTACTTTTAAAGATTTATAAAAATTTGGTGAGCCGAATCTGAGTAACATGGTGAATTCGGCTAGTTCCCAATAGGCCGCAGTAGTAATAAGTGGACTGTTCGGGATATAGAAAAATTTTCACGAATGGAATCAAAATTTCTAGGCGAATTCAGTGAGTTCCCAATGGGACATGCTTGTATGAGTTTGCTTTTCAATATCGAGCAACATTATAAGGAACGGAATCCCAGTATCATGGTGAATTGAGTAGGTTCCCAAAAGGATTCGCATGTAATAAGCTTGTTATTCAAGATAGAGCAACGTTTTAACGAACTGAAACACTGTTTCTTTGTGAATTCAGTTAGTTCCTAGTAGCCTGCTCCTGTAATATTTGTACCTTTAAAGATTTATAAAAATTTGGTGAGCCGAATCTGAGTAACATGGTGAATTCGGTTAGTTCCCAATAGGCCGCAGTAGTAATAAGTGGACTGTTCGGGATATAGAAAAATTTTCACGAATGGAATCAAAATTTCTAGGTGAATTTAGTGAGTTCCCAATGGGACATGCTTGTATGAGTTTGCTTTTCAATATCGAGCAACATTTTAATGAACGGAATCCAAGTATCATGGTGAATTGAGTAGGTTCCCAATAGGATTCGCGTGTAATAAGCTTGTTATTCAAGATAGAGCAACGTTTTAACGAACTGAAACACTGTTTCTTTGTGAATTCAGTTAGTTCCTAGTAGCCTGCTCTTTTAATATGTGTACTTTTAAAGATTTATAAAAATTTGGTGAGCCGAATCTGAGAAACATGGTGAATTCGGTTAGTTCCCAATAGGCCGCAGTAGTAATAAGTGGACTGTTCGGGTTGTAGAAAATTTTCACGAATGGAATCCAAATTTCTAGGCGAATTCAGTGAGTTCCCAATGGGACATGCTTGTATGAGTTTGCTTTTCAATATCGAGCAACATTTTAAGGAACGGAATCCCAGTATCATGGTGAATTGAGTAGGTTCCCAATAGGATTCGCATGTAATAAGCTTGTTATTCAAGATAGAGCAACGTTTTAACGAACTGAAACACTGTTTCTTTGTGAATTCAGTTAGTTCCTAGTAGCATGCTCTTGTAATATGTGTACTTTTAAAGATTTATAAAATTTGGTGAGCCGAATCTGAGTAACATGGTGAATTCGGTTAGTTCCCAATGGGCCGCAGTAGTAGTAAGTGGACTGTTCGGGATATAGAAAAATTTTCACGAATGGAATCAAAATTTCTAGGCGAATACAGTGAGTTCCCAATGGGACATGCTTGTATGAGTTTGCTTTTCATTATCGAGCAACATTATAAGGAACGGAATCCAAGTATCATGGTGAATTGAGTAGGTTCCCAATAGGATTCACATGTAATAACCTTGTTATTCAAGATAGAGCAAAGTTTTAACGATGAAACACTGATTCTTTGTGAATTCAGTTAGTTCCTAGTAGCCTGCTCTTGTAATATGTGTACTTTTAAAGATTTATAAAAATTTGGTGAGCCGAATCTGAGTAACATGGTGAATTCGGTTAGTTCCCAATTGGCCGCAGTAGTAATAAGTGGACTGTTCGGGATGTAGAAAATTTTCACGAATGGAATCCAAATTTCTAGGCGAATTCAGTGAGTTCCCAATGGGACATGCTTGTATGAGTTTTCTTTTCAGTATCGTGCAACATTTTAAGGAACGGAATCCCAGTATCATGTTGAATTGAGTAGGTTCCGAGTAGGATTCGCATGTAATAAGCTTGTTATTCAAGAAGGAGCAACGTTTTAACGAACTGAAACACTGTTTCCTTGTGAATTCAGTTAGTTCCTACTAGCCTGCTCTTGTAATATGTGTACTTTTAAAGATTTATAAAAATTTGGTGAGCCGAATCTGAGTAACATGGTGAATTCGGTTAGTTCCCAATAGGCCGCAGTAGTAATAAGTGGACTGTTCGGGATATAGAAAAATTTTCACGAATGGAATCAAAATTTCTAGGCGAATTCAGTGAGTTCCCAATGGGACATGCTTGTATGAGTTTGCTTTTCAATATCGAGCAACATTTTAAGGAACGGAATCCAAGTATCATGGTGAATTGAGTAGGTTCCCAAAAGGATTCGCATGTAATAAGCTTGTTATTCAAGATAGAGCAACGTTTTAACGAACTGAAACACTGTTTCTTTGTGAATTCAGTTAGTTCCTAGTAGCCTGCTCCTGTAATATTTGTACTTTTAAAGATTTATAAAAATTTGGTGAGCCGAATCTGAGTAACATGGTGAATTCGGTTAATTCCCAATAGGCCCCAGTAGTAATAAGTGGACTGTTCGGGATATAGAAAAATTTTCACGAATGGAATCAAAATTTCTCGGTGAATTTAGTGAGTTCCCAATGGGACATGCTTGTATGAGTTTGCTTTTCAATATCGAGCAACATTTTAATGAACGGAATCCAAGTATCATGGTGAATTGAGTAGGTTCCCAATAGGATTCGCGTGTAATAAGCTTGTTATTCAAGATAGAGCAACGTTTTAACGAACTGAAACACTGTTTCTTTGTGAATTCAGTTAGTTCCTAGTAGCCTGCTCTTTTAATATGTGTACTTTTAAAGATTTATACAAATTTGGTGAGCCGAATTTGAGTAACATGTTGAATTCGGTTAGTTCCCAATAGGCCGCAGTAGTAATAAGTGGACTGTTCGGGATATAGAAAAATTTTCAGGAATGGAATCAAAATTTCTAGGCGAAATCAGTGAGTTCCCAATGGGACATGCTTGTATGAGTTTGCTTTTCATTATCGAGCAACATTTTAAGGAACGGAATCCAAGTATCATGGTGAATTGAGTAGGTTCCCAATAGTATTCACATGTAATAAGCTTGTTATTCAAGATAGAGCAAAGTTTTAACGAACTGAAACACTGTTTCTTTGTGAATTCAGTTATTTCCTAGTAGCCTGCTCTTGTAATATGTGTACTTTTAAAGATTTATAAAAATTTGGTGAGCCGAATCTGAGTAACATGGTGAATTCGGCTAGTTCCCAATAGGCCGCAGTAGTAATAAGTGGACTGTTCGGGATATAGAAAAATTTTCACGAATGGAATCAAAATTTCTAGGCGAATTCAGTGAGTTCCCAATGGGACATGCTTGTATGAGTTTGCTTTTCAATATCGAGCAACATTTTAAGGAACGGAATCCCAGTATCATTGTGAATTGAGTAGGTTCCCAAAAGGATTCGCATGTAATAAGCTTGTTATTCAAGATAGAGCAACGTTTTAACGAACTGAAACACTGTTTCTTTGTGAATTCAGTTAGTTCCTAGTAGCCTGCTCCTGTAATATTTGTACTTTTAAAGATTTATAAAAATTTGGTGAGCCGAATCTGAGTAACATGGTGAATTCGGTTAGTTCCCAATAGGCCGCAGTAGTAATAAGTGGACTGTTCGGGATATAGAAAAATTTTCACGAATGGAATCAAAATTTCTAGGTGAATTTAGTGAGTTCCCAATGGGACATGCTTGTATGAGTTTGCTTTTCAATATCGAGCAACATTTTAATGAACGGAATCCAAGTATCATGGTGAATTGAGTAGGTTCCCAATAGGATTCGCGTGTAATAAGCTTGTTATTCAAGATAGAGCAACGTTTTAACGAACTGAAACACTGTTTCTTTGTGAATTCAGTTAGTTCCTAGTAGCCTGCTCTTTTAATATGTGTACTTTTAAAGATTTATACAAATTTGGTGAGCCGAATTTGAGTAACATGTTGAATTCGGTTAGTTCCCAATAGGCCGCAGTAGTAATAAGTGGACTGTTCGGGATATAGAAAAATTTTCAGGAATGGAATCAAAATTTCTAGGCGAATTCAGTGAGTTCCCAATGGGACATGCTTGTATGAGTTTGCTTTTCATTATCGAGCAACATTTTAAGGAACGGAATCCAAGTATCATGGTGAATTGAGTAGGTTCCCAATAGGATTCACATGTAATAAGCTTGTTATTCAAGATAGAGCAAAGTTTTAACGAAATGAAACACTGTTTCTTTGTGAATTCAGTTAGTTCCTAGTAGCCTGCTCTTGTAATATGTGTACTTTTAAAGATTTATAAAAATTTGGTGAGCCGAATCTGAGTAACATGGTGAATTCGGTTAGTTCCCAATAGGCCGCAGTAGTAATAAGTGGACTGTTCGGGATATAGAAAAATTTTCACGAATGGAATCAAAATTTCTAGGTGAATTCAGTGAGTTCCCAATGGGATATGCTTGTATGAGTTTGCTTTTCAATATCGAGCAACATTTTAATGAACGGAATCCAAGTATCATGGTGAATTGAGTAGGTTCCCAATAGGATTCGCGTGTAATAAGCTTGTTATTCAAGATAGAGCAACGTTTTAACGAACTGAAACACTGTTTCTTTGTGAATTCATTTAGTTCCTAGTAGCCTGCTCTTGTAATATGTGTACTTTTAAAGATTTATAAAAATTTGGTGAGCCGAATCTGAGTAACATGGTGAATTCGGTTAGTTCTCAATAGGGCGCAGTAGTAATAAATGGACTGTTCGGGATATAGAAAAATTTTCACGAACGGAATCAACATTTCTAGGCGAATTCACTGAGTTCCAAATGGGACATGCTTGTATGAGTTTGCTTTTCAGTATCGTGCAACATTTTAAGGAACGGAAACCCAGTATCATGTTGAATTGAGTAGGTTCCGAGTAGGATTCGCATGTAATAAGCTTGTTATTCAAGAAGGAGCAACGTTTTAACGAACTGAAACACTGTTTCCTTGTGAATTCAGTTAGTTCCTAGTAGCCTGCTCTTGTAATATGTGTACTTTTAAAGATTTATAAAAATTTGGTGAGCCGAATCTGAGTAACATGGTGAATTCGGTTAGTTCCCAATAGGCCGCAGTAGTAATAAGTGGACTGTTCGGGATATAGAAAAATTTTCACGAATGGAATCAAAATTTCTAGGCGAATTCAGTGACTTCCCAATGGGACATGCTTGTATGAGTTTGGTTTTCATTATCAAGCAACATTTTAAGGAACAGAATCCAAGTATCATGGTGAATTGATTAGGTTCCCAATAGGATTCACATGTAATAAGCTTGTTATTCAAGATAGAGCAAAGTTTTAACGAACTGAAACACTGTTTCTTTGTGAATTCAGTTATTTCCTAGTAGCCTGCTCTTGTAATATGTGTACTTTTAAAGATTTATAAAAATTTGGTGAGCCGAATCTGAGTAACATGGTGAATTCGGCTAGTTCCCAATAGGCCGCAGTAGTAATAAGTGGACTGTTCGGGATATAGAAAAATTTTCACGAATGGAATCAAAATTTCTAGGCGAATTCAGTGAGTTCCCAATGGGACATGCTTGTATGAGTTTGCTTTTCAATATCGAGCAACATTTTAAGGAACGGAATCCCAGTATCATGGTGAATTGAGTAGGTTCCCAATAGGATTCGCATGTAATAAGCTTGTTATTCAAGATAGAGCAACGTTTTAACGAACTGAAACACTGTTTCTTTGTGAATTCAGTTAGTTCCTAGTAGCCTGCTCTTGTAATATTTGTACTTTTAAAGATTTATAAAAATTTGGTGAGCCGAATCTGAGTAACATGGTGAATTCGGTTAGTTCCCAATAGGCCGCAGTAGTAATAAGTGGACTGTTCGGGTTGTAGAAAATTTTCACGAATGGAATCCAAATTTCTAGGCGAATTCAGTGAGTTCCCAATGGGACATGCTTGTATGAGTTTGCTTTTCAATATCGAGCAACATTTTAAGGAACGGAATCCCAGTATCATGGTGAATTGAGTAGGTTCCCAATAGGATTCGCATGTAATAAGCTTGTTATTCAAGATAGAGCAACGTTTTAACGAACTGAAACACTGTTTCTTTGTGAATTCAGTTAGTTCCTAGTAGCATGCTCTTGTAATATGTGTACTTTTAAAGATTTATAAAATTTGGTGAGCCGAATCTGAGTAACATGGTGAATTCGGTTAGTTCCCAATGGGCCGCAGTAGTAGTAAGTGGACTGTTCGGGATATAGAAAAATTTTCACGAATGGAATCAAAATTTCTAGGCGAATACAGTGAGTTCCCAATGGGACATGCTTGTATGAGTTTGCTTTTCATTATCGAGCAACATTATAAGGAACGGAATCCAAGTATCATGGTGAATTGAGTAGGTTCCCAATAGGATTCACATGTAATAACCTTGTTATTCAAGATAGAGCAAAGTTTTAACGATGAAACACTGATTCTTTGTGAATTCAGTTAGTTCCTAGTAGCCTGCTCTTGTAATATGTGTACTTTTAAAGATTTATAAAAATTTGGTGAGCCGAATCTGAGTAACATGGTGAATTCGGTTAGTTCCCAATTGGCCGCAGTAGTAATAAGTGGACTGTTCGGGATGTAGAAAATTTTCACGAATGGAATCCAAATTTCTAGGCGAATTCAGTGAGTTCCCAATGGGACATGCTTGTATGAGTTTTCTTTTCAGTATCGTGCAACATTTTAAGGAACGGAATCCCAGTATCATGTTGAATTGAGTAGGTTCCGAGTAGGATTCGCATGTAATAAGCTTGTTATTCAAGAAGGAGCAACGTTTTAACGAACTGAAACACTGTTTCCTTGTGAATTCAGTTAGTTCCTAGTAGCCTGCTCTTGTAATATGTGTACTTTTAAAGATTTATAAAAATTTGGTGAGCCGAATCTGAGTAACATGGTGAATTCGGTTAGTTCCCAATAGGCCGCAGTAGTAATAAGTGGACTGTTCGGGATATAGAAAAATTTTCACGAATGGAATCAAAATTTCTAGGCGAATTCAGTGAGTTCCCAATGGGACATGCTTGTATGAGTTTGCTTTTCAATATCGAGCAACATTTTAAGGAACGGAATCCAAGTATCATGGTGAATTGAGTAGGTTCCCAAAAGGATTCGCATGTAATAAGCTTGTTATTCAAGATAGAGCAACGTTTTAACGAACTGAAACACTGTTTCTTTGTGAATTCAGTTAGTTCCTAGTAGCCTGCTCCTGTAATATTTGTACTTTTAAAGATTTATAAAAATTTGGTGAGCCGAATCTGAGTAACATGGTGAATTCGGTTAATTCCCAATAGGCCCCAGTAGTAATAAGTGGACTGTTCGGGATATAGAAAAATTTTCACGAATGGAATCAAAATTTCTAGGTGAATTTAGTGAGTTCCCAATGGGACATGCTTGTATGAGTTTGCTTTTCAATATCGAGCAACATTTTAATGAACGGAATCCAAGTATCATGGTGAATTGAGTAGGTTCCCAATAGGATTCGCGTGTAATAAGCTTGTTATTCAAGATAGAGCAACGTTTTAACGAACTGAAACACTGTTTCTTTGTGAATTCAGTTAGTTCCTAGTAGCCTGCTCTTTTAATATGTGTACTTTTAAAGATTTATACAAATTTGGTGAGCCGAATTTGAGTAACATGTTGAATTCGGTTAGTTCCCAATAGGCCGCAGTAGTAATAAGTGGACTGTTCGGGATATAGAAAAATTTTCAGGAATGGAATCAAAATTTCTAGGCGAAATCAGTGAGTTCCCAATGGGACATGCTTGTATGAGTTTGCTTTTCATTATCGAGCAACATTTTAAGGAACGGAATCCAAGTATCATGGTGAATTGAGTAGGTTCCCAATAGTATTCACATGTAATAAGCTTGTTATTCAAGATAGAGCAAAGTTTTAACGAACTGAAACACTGTTTCTTTGTGAATTCAGTTATTTCCTAGTAGCCTGCTCTTGTAATATGTGTACTTTTAAAGATTTATAAAAATTTGGTGAGCCGAATCTGAGTAACATGGTGAATTCGGCTAGTTCCCAATAGGCCGCAGTAGTAATAAGTGGACTGTTCGGGATATAGAAAAATTTTCACGAATGGAATCAAAATTTCTAGGCGAATTCAGTGAGTTCCCAATGGGACATGCTTGTATGAGTTTGCTTTTCAATATCGAGCAACATTTTAAGGAACGGAATCCCAGTATCATGGTGAATTGAGTAGGTTCCCAAAAGGATTCGCATGTAATAAGCTTGTTATTCAAGATAGAGCAACGTTTTAACGAACTGAAACACTGTTTCTTTGTGAATTCAGTTAGTTCCTAGTAGCCTGCTCCTGTAATATTTGTACTTTTAAAGATTTATAAAAATTTGGTGAGCCGAATCTGAGTAACATGGTGAATTCGGTTAGTTCCCAATAGGCCGCAGTAGTAATAAGTGGACTGTTCGGGATATAGAAAAATTTTCACGAATGGAATCAAAATTTCTAGGTGAATTTAGTGAGTTCCCAATGGGACATGCTTGTATGAGTTTGCTTTTCAATATCGAGCAACATTTTAATGAACGGAATCCAAGTATCATGGTGAATTGAGTAGGTTCCCAATAGGATTCGCGTGTAATAAGCTTGTTATTCAAGATAGAGCAACGTTTTAACGAACTGAAACACTGTTTCTTTGTGAATTCAGTTAGTTCCTAGTAGCCTGCTCTTTTAATATGTGTACTTTTAAAGATTTATACAAATTTGGTGAGCCGAATTTGAGTAACATGTTGAATTCGGTTAGTTCCCAATAGGCCGCAGTAGTAATAAGTGGACTGTTCGGGATATAGAAAAATTTTCAGGAATGGAATCAAAATTTCTAGGCGAATTCAGTGAGTTCCCAATGGGACATGCTTGTATGAGTTTGCTTTTCATTATCGAGCAACATTTTAAGGAACGGAATCCAAGTATCATGGTGAATTGAGTAGGTTCCCAATAGGATTCACATGTAATAAGCTTGTTATTCAAGATAGAGCAAAGTTTTAACGAAATGAAACACTGTTTCTTTGTGAATTCAGTTAGTTCCTAGTAGCCTGCTCTTGTAATATGTGTACTTTTAAAGATTTATAAAAATTTGGTGAGCCGAATCTGAGTAACATGGTGAATTCGGTTAGTTCCCAATAGGCCGCAGTAGTAATAAGTGGACTGTTCGGGATATAGAAAAATTTTCACGAATGGAATCAAAATTTCTAGGTGAATTCAGTGAGTTCCCAATGGGATATGCTTGTATGAGTTTGCTTTTCAATATCGAGCAACATTTTAATGAACGGAATCCAAGTATCATGGTGAATTGAGTAGGTTCCCAATAGGATTCGCGTGTAATAAGCTTGTTATTCAAGATAGAGCAACGTTTTAACGAACTGAAACACTGTTTCTTTGTGAATTCATTTAGTTCCTAGTAGCCTGCTCTTGTAATATGTGTACTTTTAAAGATTTATAAAAATTTGGTGAGCCGAATCTGAGTAACATGGTGAATTCGGTTAGTTCCCAATAGGGCGCAGTAGTAATAAGTGGACTGTTCGGGATATAGAAAAATTTTCAGGAATGGAATCAAAATTTCTAGGCGAATTCAGTGAGTTCCCAATGGGACATGCTTGTATGAGTTTGCTTTTCAATATCGAGCAACATTTTAAGGAACGGAATCCAAGTATCATGGTGAATTGAGTAGGTTCCCAATAGTATTCACATGTAATAAGCTTGTTATTCAAGATAGAGCAAAGTTTTAACGAACTGAAACACTGTTTCCTTGTGAATTCAGTTAGTTCCTAGTAGCCTGCTCTTGTAATATGTGTACTTTTAAAGATTTATAAAAATTTGGTGAGCCGAATCTGAGTAACATGGTGAATTCGGTGAGTTCCCAATAGGCCGCAGTAGTAATAAGTGGACTGTTCGGGATATAGAAAAATTTTCACGAATGGAATCAAAATTTCTAGGCGAATTCAGTGAGTTCCCAATGGGACATGCTTGTATGAGTTTGGTTTTCATTATCGAGCAACATTTTAAGGAACGGAATCCAAGTATCATGGTGAATTGAGTAGGTTCCCAATAGGATTCTCATGTAATAAGCTTGTTATTCAAGATAGAGCAAAGTTTTAACGAACTGAAACACTGTTTCTTTGTGAATTCAGTTAGTTCCTAGTAGCCTGCTCTTATAATATGTGTACTTTTAAAGATTTATAAAAATTTGGTGAGCCGAATCTGAGTAACATGGTGAATTCGGTTAGTTCCCAATAGGCCGCAGTAGTAATAATTGGACTGTTCGGGATGTAGAAAATTTTCACGAATGGAATCCAAATTTCTAGGCGAATTCAGTGAGTTCCCAATGGGACATGCTTGTATGAGTTTGCTTTTCAATATCGAGCAACATTTTAAGGAACGGAATCCAAGTATCATGGTGAATTGAGTAGGTTCCCAATAGGATTCACATGAAATAAGCTTGTTATTCAAGATAGAGCAAAGTTTTAACGAACTGAAACACTGTTTCTTTGTGAATTCAGTTAGTTCCTAGTAGCCTGCTCTTGTAATATGTGTACTTTTAAAGATTTATAAAAATTTGGTGAGCCGAATCTGTGTAACATGGTGAATTCGGTTAGTTCCCAATAGGCCGCAGTAGTAATAAGTGGACTGTTCGGGATATAGAAAAATTTTCACGAATGGAATCAAAATTTCTAGGCGAATTCAGTGAGTTCCCAATGGGACATGCTTGTATGAGTTTGGTTTTCATTATGGAGCAACATTTTAAGGAACGGAATCCAAGTATCATGGTGAATTGAGTAGGTTCCCAATAGGATTCGCATGTAATAAGCTTGTTATTCAAGATAGAGCAACGTTTTAACGAACTGAAACACTGTTTCTTTGTGAATTCAGTTAGTTCCTAGTAGCATGCTCTTGTAATATGTGTACTTTTAAAGATTTATAAAAATTTGGTGAGCCGAATCTGAGTAACATGGTGAATTCGGTTAGTTCTCAATAGGGCGCAGTAGTAATAAATGGACTGTTCGGGATATAGAAAAATTTTCACGAACGGAATCAATATTTCTAGGCGAATTCACTGAGTTCCAAATGCGACATGCTTGTATGAGTTTGCTTTTCAGTATCGTGCAACATTTTAAGGAACGGAATCCCAGTATCATGTTGAATTGAGTAGGTTCCGAGTAGGATTCGCATGTAATAAGCTTGTTATTCAAGAAGGAGCAACGTTTTAACGAACTGAAACACTGTTTCCTTGTGAATTCAGTTAGTTCCTAGTAGCCTGCTCTTGTAATATGTGTACTTTTAAAGATTTATAAAAATTTGGTGAGCCGAATCTGAGTAACATGGTGAATTCGGTTAGTTCCCAATAGGCCGCAGTAGTAATAAGTGGACTGTTCGGGATATAGAAAAATTTTCACGAATGGAATCAAAATTTCTAGGCGAATTCAGTGAGTTCCCAATGGGACATGCTTGTATGAGTTTGGTTTTCATTATCGAGCAACATTATAAGGAACGGAATCCAAGTATCATGGTGAATTGTGTAGGTTCCCAATAGGATTCACATGTAATAAGCTTGTTATTCAAGATAGAGCAAAGTTTTAACGAACTGAAACACTGTTTCTTTGTGAATTCAGTTAGTTCCTAGTAGCCTGCTCTTGTAATATGTGTACTTTTAAAGATTTATAAAAATTTGGTGAGCCGAATCTGAGTAGCATGGTGAATTCGGCTAGTTCCCAATAGGCCGCAGTAGTAATAAGTGGACTGTTCGGGATATAGAAAAATTTTCACGAATGGAATCAAAATTTCTAGGCGAATTCAGTGAGTTCCCAATGGGACATGCTTGTATGAATTTGCTTTTCAATATCGAGCAACATTTTAAGGAACGGAATCCCAGTATCATGGTGAATTGAGTAGGTTCCCAATAGGATTCGCATGTAATAAGCTTGTTATTCAAGATAGAGCAACGTTTTAACGAACTGAAACACTGTTTCTTTGTGAATTCAGTTAGTTCCTAGTAGCCTGCTCTTGTAATATTTGTACTTTTAAAGATTTATAAAAATTTGGTGAGGCGAATCTGAGTAACATGGTGAATTCGGTTAGTTCCCAATAGGCCGCAGTAGTAATAAGTGGACTGTTCGGGATATAGAAAAATTTTCACGAATGGAATCAAAATTTCTAGGTGAATTTAGTGAGTTCCCAATGGGACATGCTTGTATGAGTTTGCTTTTCAATATCGAGCAACATTTTAGTGAACGGAATCCAAGTATCATGGTGAATTGAGTAGGTTCCCAATAGGATTCGCGTGTAATAAGCTTGTTATTCAAGATAGAGCAACGTTTTAACGAACTGAAACACTGTTTCTTTGTGAATTCAGTTAGTTCCTAGTAGCCTGCTCTTTTAATATGTGTACTTTTAAAGATTTATACAAATTTGGTGAGCCGAATTTGAGTAACATGTTGAATTCGGTTAGTTCCCAATAGGCCGCAGTAGTAATAAGTGGACTGTTCGGGATATAGAAAAATTTTCAGGAATGGAATCAAAATTTCTAGGCGAATTCAGTGAGTTCCCAATGGGACATGCTTGTATGAGTTTGCTTTTCATTATCGAGCAACATTTTAAGGAACGGAATCCAAGTATCATGGTGAATTGAGTAGGTTCCCAATAGGATTCACATGTAATAAGCTTGTTATTCAAGATAGAGCAAAGTTTTAACGAACTGAAACACTGTTTCTTTGTGAATTCAGTTAGTTCCTAGTAGCCTGCTCTTGTAATATGTGTGCTTTTAAAGATTTATAAAAATTGGTTGAGCCGAATCTGAGTAACATGGTGAATTCGGTTAGTTCCCAATAGGCCGCAGAGGTAATAAGTGGACTGTTCGGGATATAGAAAATTTTCACGAATGGAATCAAAATTTCTAGGCGAATTCAGTGAGTTCCCAATGGGACATGCTTGTATGAGTTTGCTTTTCAATATCGAGCAACATTTTAAGGAACGGAATCAAAGTATCATGGTGAATTGAGTAGGTTCCCAATAGGATTCGCATGTAATAAGCTTGTTATTCAAGATAGAGCAACGTTTTAATGAACTGAAACACTGTTTCTTTGTGAATTCAGTTAGTTCCTAGTAGCCTGCTCTTGTAATATGTGTGCTTTTAAAGATTTATAAAAATTGGGTGAGCCGAATCTGAGTAACATGGTGAATTCGGTTAGTTCCCAATAGGCCGCAGTAGTAATAAGTGGACTGTTCGGGATATAGAAAAATTTTCACGAATGGAATCAAAATTTCTAGGCGAATTCAGTTAGTTCCCAATGGGACATGCTTGTATGAGTTTGCTTTTCATTATCGAGCAACATTTTAAGGAACGGAATCCAAGTATCATGGTGAATTGTGTAGGTTCCCAATAGGATTCACATGTAATAAGCTTGTTATTCAAGATAGAGCAAAGTTTTAACGAACTGAAACACTGTTTCTTTGTGAATTCAGTTAGTTCCTAGTAGCCTGCTCTTGTAATATGTGTACTTTTAAAGATTTATAAAAATTTGGTGAGCCGAATCTGAGTAGCATGGTGAATTCGGCTAGTTCCCAATAGGCCGCAGTAGTAATAAGTGGACTGTTCGGGATATAGAAAAATTTTCACGAATGGAATCAAAATTTCTAGGCGAATTCAGTGAGTTCCCAATGGGACATGCTTGTATGAGTTTGCTTTTCAATATCGAGCAACATTTTAAGGAACGGAATCCCAGTATCATGGTGAATTGAGTAGGTTCCCAATAGGATTCGCATGTAATAAGCTTGTTATTCAAGATAGAGCAACGTTTTAACGAACTGAAACACTGTTTCTTTGTGAATTCAGTTAGTTCCTAGTAGCCTGCTCTTGTAATATTTGTACTTTTAAAGATTTATAAAAATTTGGTGAGCCGAATCTGAGTAACAGGGTGAATTCGGTTAGTTCCCAATAGGCCGCAGTAGTAATAAGTGGACAGTTCGGGATATAGAAAAATTTTCACGAATGGAATCAAAATTTCTAGGTGAATTTAGTGAGTTCCCAATGGGACATGCTTGTATGAGTTTGCTTTTCAATATCGAGCAACATTTTAGTGAACGGAATCCAAGTATCATGGTGAATTGAGTAGGTTCCCAATAGGATTCGCGTGTAATAAGCTTGTTATTCAAGATAGAGCAACGTTTTAACGAACTGAAACACTGTTTCTTTGTGAATTCAGTTAGTTCCTAGTAGCCTGCTCTTTTAATATGTGTACTTTTAAAGATTTATACAAATTTGGTGAGCCGAATTTGAGTAACATGTTGAATTCGGTTAGTTCCCAATAGGCCGCAGTAGTAATAAGTGGACTGTTCGGGATATAGAAAAATTTTCAGGAATGGAATCAAAATTTCTAGGCGAATTCAGTGAGTTCCCAATGGGACATGCTTGTATGAGTTTGCTTTTCATTATCGAGCAACATTTTAAGGAACGGAATCCAAGTATCCTGGTGAATTGAGTAGGTTCCCAATAGGATTCGCGTGTAATAAGCTTGTTATTCAAGATAGAGCAACGTTTTAAGGAACTGAAACACTGTTTCTTTGTGAATTCAGTTAGTTCCTAGTAGCCTGCTCTTGTAATATGTGTACTTTTAAAGATTTATAAAAATTTGGTGAGCCGAATCTGAGTAACATGGTGAATTCGGTTAGTTCCCAATAGGCCGCAGTAGTAATAAGTGGACTGTTCGGGATGTAGAAAATTTTCACGAATGGAATCCAAATTTCTAGGCGAATTCAGTGAGTTCCCAATGGGACATGCTTGTATGAGTTTGCTTTTCAATATCGAGCAACATTTTAAGGAACGGAATCCCAGTATCATGGTGAATTGAGTAGGTTCCCAATAGGATTCGCATGTAATAAGCTTGTTATTCAAGATAGAGCAACGTTTTAACGAACTGAAACACTTTTCTTTGTGAATTCAGTTAGTTCCTAGTAGCCTGCTCTTGTAATATGTGTACTTTTAAAGATTTATAAAAATTTGGTGAGCCGAATCTGAGTAACATGGTGAATTCGGTTAGTTCCCAATAGGCCGCAGTAGTAATAAGTGGACTGTTCGGGATATAGAAAATTTTCACGAATGGAATCAAAATTTCTAGGCGAATTCAGTGAGTTCCCAATGGGACATGCTTGTATGAGTTTGCTTTTCAACATCGTGCAACATTTTAATGAACGGAATCCAAGTATCATGGTGAATTGAGTAGGTTCCCAATAGGATTCGCGTGTAATAAGCTTGTTATTCAAGATAGAGCAACGTTTTAACGAACTGAAACACTGTTTCTTTGTGAATTCAGTTAGTTCCTAGTAGCCTGCTCTTGTAATATGTGTACTTTTAAAGATTTATAAAAATTTGGTGAGCCGAATCTGAGTAACATGGTGAATTCGGTTAGTTCCCAATAGGCCGCAGTAGTAATAAGTGGACTGTTCGGGATATAGAAAAATTTTCACGAATGGAATCAGAATTTCTAGGCGAATTCAGTGAGTTCCCAATGGGACATGTTTGTATGAGTTTGCTTTTCAATATCGAGCAACATTTTAATGAACGGAATCCAAGTATCATGGTGAATTGAGTAGGTTCCCAATAGGATTCGCGTGTAATAAGCTTGTTATTCAAGATAGAGCAACGTTTTAAGGAACTGAAACACTGTTTCTTTGTGAATTCAGTTAGTTCCTAGTAGCCTGCTCTTGTAATATGTGTACTTTTAAAGATTTATAAAAATTTGGTGAGCCGAATCTGAGTAACATGGTGAATTCGGTTAGTTCCCAATAGGCCGCAGTAGTAATAAGTGGACTGTTCGGGATATAGAAAAATTTTCACAAATGGAATCAAAATTTCTAGGCGAATTCAGTGAGTTCCCAATGGGACATGCTTGTATGAGTTTGCTTTTCATTATCGAGCAACATTTTAAGGAACGGAATCCAAGTATCATGGTGAATTGAGTAGGTACCCAATAGGATTCGCGTGTAATAAGCTTGTTATTCAAGATAGAGCAAAGTTTTAACGAACTGAAACACTGTTTCTTTGTGAATTCAGTTAGTTCCTAGTAGCCTGCTCTTGTAATATGTGTACTTTTAACGATTTATAAAAATTTGGTGAGCCGAATCTGAGTAACATGGTGAATTCGGTTAGTTCCCATTAGGCCGCAGTAGTAATAAGTGGACTGTTCGGGATGTAGAAAATTTCCACGAATGGAATCCAAATTTCTAGGCGAATTCAGTGAGTTCCCAAGGGACATGCTTGTATGAGTTTGCTTTTCAATATCGAGCAACATTTTAAGGAACTGTATCCCAGTATCATGGTGAATTGAGTAGGTTCCCAATAGGATTCGCGTGTAATAAGCTTGTTATTCAAGATAGAGCAACGTTTTAAGGAACTGAAACACTGTTTCTTTGTGAATTCAGTTAGTTCCTAGTAGCCTGCTCTTGTAATATGTGTACTTTTAAAGATTTATAAAAATTTGGTGAGCCGAATCTGAGTAACATGGTGAATTCGGTTAGTTCCCAATAGGCCGCAGTAGTAATAAGTGGACTGTTCGGGATGTAGGAAATTTCCACGAATGGAATCCAAATTTCTAGGCGAATTCAGTGAGTTCCCAATGGGACATGCTTGTATGAGTTTGCTTTTCAATATCGAGCAACATTTTAAGGAACGGAATCCCAGTATCATGGTGAATTGAGTAGGTTCCCAATAGGATTCGCATGTAATAAGCTTGTTATTCAAGATAGAGCAACGTTTTAACGAACTGAAACACTGTTTCTTTGTGAATTCAGTTAGTTCCTAGTAGCCTGCTCTTGTAATATGTGTACTTTTAAAGATTTATAAAAATTTGGTGAGCCGAATCTGAGTAACATGGTGAATTCGGTTAGTTCCCAATAGGCCGCAGTAGTAATAAGTGGACTGTTCGGGATATAGAAAATTTTCACGAATGGAATCAAAATTTCTAGGCGAATTCAGTGAGTTCCCAATGGGACATGCTTGTATGAGTTTGCTTTTCAACATCGTGCAACATTTTAATGAACGGAATCCAAGTATCATGGTGAATTGAGTAGGTTCCCAATAGGATTCGCGTGTAATAAGCTTGTTATTCAAGATAGAGCAACGTTTTAACGAACTGAAACACTGTTTCTTTGTGAATTCAGTTAGTTCCTAGTAGCCTGCTCTTGTAATATGTGTACTTTTAAAGATTTATAAAAATTTGGTGAGCCGAATCTGAGTAACATGGTGAATTCGGTTAGTTCCCAATAGGCCGCAGTAGTAATAAGTGGACTGTTCGGGATATAGAAAAATTTTCACGAATGGAATCAAAATTTCTAGGCAAATTCAGTGAGTTCCCAATGGGACATGCTTGTATGAGTTTGCTTTTCAATATCGAGCAACATTTTAAGGAACGGAATCCAAGTATCATGGTGAATTGAGTAGGTTCCCAATAGGATTCGCGTGTAATAAGCTTGTTATTCAAGATAGAGCAACGTTTTAACGAACTGAAACACTGTTTCTTTGTGAATTCAGTTAGTTCCTAGTAGCCTGCTCTTGTAATATGTGTACTTTTAAAGATTTATAAAAATTTGGTGAGCCGAATCTGAGTAACATGGTGAATTCGGTTAGTTCCCAATAGGCCGCAGTAGTAATAAGTGGATTGTTCGGGATATAGAAAAATTTTCACGAATGGAATCCAAATTTCTAGGCGAATTCAGTGAGTTCCCAATGGGACATGCTTGTATGAGTTTGCTTTTCAATATCGAGCAACATTTTAAGGAACGGAATCCAAGTATCATGGTGAATTGAGTAGGTTCCCAATAGGATTCGCGTGTAATAAGCTTGTTATTCAAGATAGAGCAACGTTTTAACGAACTGAAACACTGTTTCTTTGTGAATTCAGTTAGTTCCTAGTAGCCTGCTCTTGTAATATGTGTACTTTTAAAGATTTATAAAAATTTGGTGAGCCGAATCTGAGTAACATGGTGAATTCGGTTAGTTCCCAATAGGCCGCAGTAGTAATAAGTGGACTGTTCGGGATATAGAAAAATTTTCACGAATGGAATCAAAATTTCTAGGCGAATTCAGTGAGTTCCCAATGGGACATGCTTGTATGAGTTTGCTTTTCAATATCGAGCAACATTTTAAGGAACGGAATCCAAGTATCATGGTGAATTGAGTAGGTTCCCAATAGGATTCGCGTGTAATAAGCTTGTTATTCAAGATAGAGCAACGTTTTAACGAACTGAAACACTGTTTCTTTGTGAATTCAGTTAGTTCCTAGTAGCCTGCTCTTGTAATATGTGTACTTTTAAAGATTTATAAAAATTTGGTGAGCCGAATCTGAGTAACATGGTGAATTCGGTTAGTTCCCAATAGGCCGCAGTAGTAATAAGTGGACTGTTCGGGATATAGAAAAATTTTCACGAATGGAATCAAAATTTCTAGGCGAATTCAGTGAGTTCCCAATGGGACATGCTTGTATGAGTTTGCATTTCAATATCGAGCAACATTTTAATGAACGGAATTCAAGTTTCATGGTGAATTGAGTAGGTTCCCAATAGGATTCGCGTGTAATAAGCTTGTTATTCAAGATAGAGCAACGTTTTAACGAACTGAAACACTGTTTCTTTGTGAATTCAGTTAGTTCCTAGTAGCCTGCTCTTGTAATATGTGTACTTTTAAAGATTTATAAAAATTTGGTGAGCCGAATCTGAGTAACATGGTGAATTCGGTTAGTTCCCAATAGGCCGCAGTAGTAATAAGTGGACTGTTCGGGATATAGAAAAATTTTCACGAATGGAATCAAAATTTCTAGGCGAATTCAGTGAGTTCCCAATGGGACATGCTTTATGAGTTTGCTTTTCAATATCGAGCAACATTTAAAGGAACGGTATCCCAGTATCATGGTGAATTGAGTAGGTTCCCAATAGGATTCGCGTGTAATAAGCTTGTTATTCAAGATAGAGCAACGTTTTAAGGAACTGAAACACTGTTTCTTTGTGAATTCAGTTAGTTCCTAGTAGCCTGCTCTTGTAATATGTGTACTTTTAAAGATTTATAAAAATTTGGTGAGCCGAATATGAGTAACATGGTGAATTCGGTTAGTTCCCAATAGGCCGCAGTAGTAATAAGTAGACTGTTCGGGATGTAGAAAATTTCCACGAATGGAATCCAAATTTCTAGGCGAATTCAGTAAGTTTATAATGGGACATGCTGGTATGAGTTTGCTTTTCAATATCGAGCAACATTTTATGGAACGGAATCCAAGTATCCTGGTGAATTGAGTAGGTTCCCAATAGGATTCGCGTGTAATAAGCTTGTTATTCAAGATAGAGCAACGTTTTAAGGAACTGAAACACTGTTTCTTTGTGAATTCAGTTAGTTCCTAGTAGCCTGCTCTTGTAATATGTGTACTTTTAAAGATTTATAAAAATTTGGTGAGCCGAATCTGAGTAACATGGTGAATTCGGTTAGTTCCCAATAGGCCGCAGTAGTAATAAGTGGACTGTTCGGGATGTAGAAAATTTCCACGAATGGAATCCAAATTTCTAGGCGAATTCAGTGAGTTCCCAATGGGACATGCTTGTATGAGTTTGCTTTTCAATATCGAGCAACATTTTAAGGAACGGAATCCCAGTATCATGGTGAATTGAGTAGGTTCCCAATAGGATTCGCATGTAATAAGCTTGTTATTCAAGATAGAGCAACGTTTTAACGAACTGAAACACTGTTTCTTTGTGAATTCAGTTAGTTCCTAGTAGCCTGCTCTTGTAATATGTGTACTTTTAAAGATTTATAAAAATTTGGTGAGCCGAATCTGAGTAACATGGTGAATTCGGTTAGTTCCCAATAGGCCGCAGTAGTAATAAGTGGACTGTTCGGGATATAGAAAATTTTCACGAATGGAATCAAAATTTCTAGGCGAATTCAGTGAGTTCCCAATGGGACATGCTTGTATGAGTTTGCTTTTCAACATCGTGCAACATTTTAATGAACGGAATCCAAGTATCATGGTGAATTGAGTAGGTTCCCAATAGGATTCGCGTGTAATAAGCTTGTTATTCAAGATAGAGCAACGTTTTAACGAACTGAAACACTGTTTCTTTGTGAATTCAGTTAGTTCCTAGTAGCCTGCTCTTGTAATATGTGTACTTTTAAAGATTTATAAAAATTTGGTGAGCCGAATCTGAGTAACATGGTGAATTCGGTTAGTTCCCAATAGGCCGCAGTAGTAATAAGTGGACTGTTCGGGATATAGAAAAATTTTCACGAATGGAATCAAAATTTCTAGGCAAATTCAGTGAGTTCCCAATGGGACATGCTTGTATGAGTTTGCTTTTCAATATCGAGCAACATTTTAAGGAACGGAATCCAAGTATCATGGTGAATTGAGTAGGTTCCCAATAGGATTCGCGTGTAATAAGCTTGTTATTCAAGATAGAGCAACGTTTTAACGAACTGAAACACTGTTTCTTTGTGAATTCAGTTAGTTCCTAGTAGCCTGCTCTTGTAATATGTGTACTTTTAAAGATTTATAAAAATTTGGTGAGCCGAATCTGAGTAACATGGTGAATTCGGTTAGTTCCCAATAGGCCGCAGTAGTAATAAGTGGACTGTTCGGGATATAGAAAAATTTTCACGAATGGAATCCAAATTTCTAGGCGAATTCAGTGAGTTCCCAATGGGACATGCTTGTATGAGTTTGCTTTTCAATATCGAGCAACATTTTAAGGAACGGAATCCAAGTATCATGGTGAATTGAGTAGGTTCCCAATAGGATTCGCGTGTAATAAGCTTGTTATTCAAGATAGAGCAACGTTTTAACGAACTGAAACACTGTTTCTTTGTGAATTCAGTTAGTTCCTAGTAGCCTGCTCTTGTAATATGTGTACTTTTAAAGATTTATAAAAATTTGGTGAGCCGAATCTGAGTAACATGGTGAATTCGGTTAGTTCCCAATAGGCCGCAGTAGTAATAAGTGGACTGTTCGGGATATAGAAAAATTTTCACGAATGGAATCAAAATTTCTAGGCGAATTCAGTGAGTTCCCATTGGGACATGCTTGTATGAGTTTGCTTTTCAATATCGAGCAACATTTTAAGGAACGGAATCCAAGTATCATGGTGAATTGAGTAGGTTCCCAATAGGATTCGCGTGTAATAAGCTTGTTATTCAAGATAGAGCAACGTTTTAACGAACTGAAACACTGTTTCTTTGTGAATTCAGTTAGTTCCTAGTAGCCTGCTCTTGTAATATGTGTACTTTTAAAGATTTATAAAAATTTGGTGAGCCGAATCTGAGTAACATGGTGAATTCGGTTAGTTCCCAATAGGCCGCAGTAGTAATAAGTGGACTGTTCGGGATATAGAAAAATTTTCACGAATGGAATCAAAATTTCTAGGCGAATTCAGTGAGTTCCCAATGGGACATGCTTGTATGAGTTTGCATTTCAATATCGAGCAACATTTTAATGAACGGAATTCAAGTATCATGGTGAATTGAGTAGGTTCCCAATAGGATTCGCGTGTAATAAGCTTGTTATTCAAGATAGAGCAACGTTTTAACGAACTGAAACACTGTTTCTTTGTGAATTCAGTTAGTTCCTAGTAGCCTGCTCTTGTAATATGTGTACTTTTAAAGATTTATAAAAATTTGGTGAGCCGAATCTGAGTAACATGGTGCATTCGGTTAGTTCCCAATAGGCCGCAGTAGTAATAAGTGGACTGTTCGGGATATAGAAAAATTTTCACGAATGGAATCAAAATTTCTAGGCGAATTCAGTGAGTTCCCAATGGGACATGCTTTATGAGTTTGCTTTTCAATATCGAGCAACATTTAAAGGAACGGTATCCCAGTATCATGGTGAATTGAGTAGGTTCCCAATAGGATTCGCGTGTAATAAGCTTGTTATTCAAGATAGAGCAACGTTTTAAGGAACTGAAACACTGTTTCTTTGTGAATTCAGTTAGTTCCTAGTAGCCTGCTCTTGTAATATGTGTACTTTTAAAGATTTATAAAAATTTGGTGAGCCGAATATGAGTAACATGGTGAATTCGGTTAGTTCCCAATAGGCCGCAGTAGTAATAAGTAGACTGTTCGGGATGTAGAAAATTTCCACGAATGGAATCCAAATTTCTAGGCGAATTCAGTGAGTTTATAATGGGACATGCTGGTATGAGTTTGCTTTTCAATATCGAGCAACATTTTATGGAACGGAATCCAAGTATCCTGGTGAATTGAGTAGGTTCCCAATAGGATTCGCGTGTAATAAGCTTGTTATTCAAGATAGAGCAACGTTTTAAGGAACTGAAACACTGTTTCTTTGTGAATTCAGTTAGTTCCTAGTAGCCTGCTCTTGTAATATGTGTACTTTTAAAGATTTATAAAAATTTGGTGAGCCGAATCTGAGTAACATGGTGAATTCGGTTAGTTCCCAATAGGCCGCAGTAGTAATAAGTGGACTGTTCGGGATGTAGAAAATTTCCACGAATGGAATCCAAATTTCTAGGCGAATTCAGTGAGTTCCCAATGGGACATGCTTGTATGAGTTTGCTTTTCAATATCGAGCAACATTTTAAGGAACGGAATCCCAGTATCATGGTGAATTGAGTAGGTTCCCAATAGGATTCGCATGTAATAAGCTTGTTATTCAAGATAGAGCAACGTTTTAACGAACTGAAACACTGTTTCTTTGTGAATTCAGTTAGTTCCTAGTAGCCTGCTCTTGTAATATGTGTACTTTTAAAGATTTATAAAAATTTGGTGAGCCGAATCTGAGTAACATGGTGAATTCGGTTAGTTCCCAATAGGCCGCAGTAGTAATAAGTGGACTGTTCGGGATATAGAAAATTTTCACGAATGGAATCAAAATTTCTAGGCGAATTCAGTTAGTTCCCAATGGGACATGCTTGTATGAGTTTGCTTTTCAACATCGTGCAACATTTTAATGAACGGAATCCAAGTATCATGGTGAATTGAGTAGGTTCCCAATAGGATTCGCGTGTAATAAGCTTGTTATTCAAGATAGAGCAACGTTTTAACGAACTGAAACACTGTTTCTTTGTGAATTCAGTTAGTTCCTAGTAGCCTGCTCTTGTAATATGTGTACTTTTAAAGATTTATAAAAATTTGGTGAGCCGAATCTGAGTAACATGGTGAATTCGGTTAGTTCCCAATAGGCCGCAGTAGTAATAAGTGGACTGTTCGGGATATAGAAAAATTTTCACGAATGGAATCAAAATTTCTAGGCGAATTCAGTGAGTTCCCAATGGGACATGTTTGTATGAGTTTGCTTTTCAATATCGAGCAACATTTTAATGAACGGAATCCAAGTATCATGGTGAATTGAGTAGGTTCCCAATAGGATTCGCGTGTAATAAGCTTGTTATTCAAGATAGAGCAACGTTTTAAGGAACTGAAACACTGTTTCTTTGTGAATTCAGTTAGTTCCTAGTAGCCTGCTCTTGTAATATGTGTACTTTTAAAGATTTATAAAAATTTGGTGAGCCGAATCTGAGTAACATGGTGAATTCGGTTAGTTCCCAATAGGCCGCAGTAGTAATAAGTGGACTGTTCGGGATATAGAAAAATTTTCACGAATGGAATCAAAATTTCTAGGCGAATTCAGTGAGTTCCCAATGGGACATGCTTGTATGAGTTTGCTTTTCAATATCGAGCAACATTTTAAGGAACGGAATCCAAGTATCATGGTGAATTGAGTAGGTTCCCAATAGGATTCGCGTGTAATAAGCTTGTTATTCAAGATAGAGCAACGTTTTAAGGAACTGAAACACTGTTTCTTTGTGAATTCAGTTAGTTCCTAGTAGCCTGCTCTTGTAATATGTGTACTTTTAAAGATTTATAAAAATTTGGTGAGCCGAATCTGAGTAACATGGTGAATTCGGTTAGTTCCCAATAGGCCGCAGTAGTAATAAGTGGACTGTTCGGGATATAGAAAATTTTCACGAATGGAATCAAAATTTCTAGGCGAATTCAGTGAGTTCCCAATGGGACATGCTTGTATGAGTTTGCTTTTCAATATCGAGCAACATTTTAAGGAACGGAATCCAAGTATCATGGTGAATTGAGTAGGTTCCCAATAGGATTCGCGTGTAATAAGCTTGTTATTCAAGATAGAGCAACGTTTTAAGGAACTGAAACACTGTTTCTTTGTGAATTCAGTTAGTTCCTAGTAGCCTGCTCTTGTAATATGTGTACTTTTAAAGATTTATAAAAATTTGGTGAGCCGAATCTGAGTAACATGGTGAATTCGGTTAGTTCCCAATAGGCCGCAGTAGTAATAAGTGGACTGTTCGGGATATAGAAAATTTTCACGAATGGAATCAAAATTTCTAGGCGAATTCAGTGAGTTCCCAATGGGACATGCTTGTATGAGTTTGCTTTTCAATATCGTGCAACATTTTAATGAACGGAATCCAAGTATCATGGTGAATTGAGTAGGTTCCCAATAGGATTCGCGTGTAATAAGCTTGTTATTCAAGATAGAGCAACGTTTTAACGAAATGAAACACTGTTTCTTTGTGAATTCAGTTAGTTCCTAGTAGCCTGCTCTTGTAATATGTGTACTTTTAAAGATTTATAAAAATTTGGTGAGCCGAATCTGAGTAACATGGTGAATTCGGTTAGTTCCCAATAGGCCGCAGTAGTAATAAGTGGACTGTTCGGGATATAGAAAAATTTTCACGAATGGAATCAAAATTTCTAGGCGAATTCAGTGAGTTCCCAATGGGACATGCTTTATGAGTTTGCTTTTCAATATCGAGCAACATTTTTATGAACGGAATCCAAGTATCATGGTGAATTGAGTAGGTTCCCAATAGGATTCGCGTGTAATAAGCTTGTTATTCAAGATAGAGCAACGTTTTAACGAACTGAAACACTGTTTCTTTGTGAATTCAGTTAGGTCCTAGTAGCCTGCTCTTGTAATATGTGTACCTTTAAAGTTTTAAAAAACTTGGTGAGCCGAATCTGTGTAACATGTTGAATTCAGTTAGTTCCTAATAGGCCGCAGTAGTAATAAGTGGACTGTTCGGATATAGAAAAATTTTCACGAATGGAATCAAAATTTCTAGGCGAATTCATTGAGTTCCCAATGGGACATGCTTGTATGAGTTTGCTTTTCATTATCGAGCAACATTTTAAGGAACGGAATCCAAGTATCATGGTGAATTGAGTAGGTTCCCAATAGGATTCACATGTAATAAGCTTGTTATTCAAGATAGAGCAAAGTTTTAACGAACTGAAACACTGTTTCTTTGTGAATTCAGTTAGTTCCTAGTAGCCTGCTCTTGTAATATGTGTACTTTTAAAAATTTATAAAAATTTGGTGAGCCGAATCTGAGTAACATGGCGAATTCGGTTAGTTCCCAATTGGCCGCAGTAGTAATAAGTGGACTGTTCGGGATGTAGAAAATTTTCACGAATGGAATCAAAATTTCTAGGCGAATTCAGTGAGTTCCCAATGGGACATGCTTGTATGAGTTTCTTTTCATTATCGAGCAACATTTTAAGGAACGGAATCCAAGTATCATGGTGAATTGTGTAGGTTCCCAATAGGATTCACAGGTCATAAACTTGTTATTCAAGATAGAGCAAAGTTTTAACGAACTGAAACACTGTTTCTTTGTGAATTCAGTTAGTTCCTAGTAGCCTGCTCTTGTAATATGTGTGCTTTTAAAGATTTATAAAAATTTGGTGAGCCGAATCTGAGTAACATGGTGAATTCGGTTAGTTCCCAATAGGCCGCCGTAGTAATAAGTGGACTGTTCGGGATATAGAAAAATTTTCACGAATGGAATCCAAATTTCTAGGCGAATTCAGTGAGTTCCCAATGGGACATGCTTGTATGAGTTTGCTTTTCATTATCGAGCAACATTTTAAGGAACGGAATCCAAGTATCATGGTGAATTGAGTAGGTTCCCAATAGGATTCGCATGTAATAAGCTCGTTATTCAAGATAGAGCAACGTATCAAAGAATTGAAACACTGTTTCTTTGTGAATTCAGTTAGTTCCTAGTAGCATGCTCTTGTAATATGTGTACTTTTAAAGATTTATAAAAATTTAGTGAGCCGAATCTGAGTAACATGGTGAATTCGGTTAGTTCCCAATAGGCCGCAGTAGTAATAAGTGGACTGTTCGGGATATAGAAAAATTTTCACGAATGGAATCAAAATTTCTAGGCGAATTCAGTGAGTTCCCAATGGGACATGCTTGTATGAGTTTGCTTTTCAATATCGAGCAACATTTTAATGAACGGAATCTAAGTATCATGGCGAATTGAGTAGGTTCCCAATAGGATTCGCGTGTAATAAGCTTGTTATTCAAGATAGAGCAACGTTTAACGAACTGAAACACTGTTTCTTTGTGAATTCAGTTAGTTCCTAGTAGCCTGCTCTTGTAATATGTGTACTTTTAAAGATTTATAAAAATTTGGTGAGCCGAATCTGAGTAACATGGTGAATTCGGTTAGTTCCCAATAGGCCGCAGTAGTAATAAGTGGACTGTTCGGGATATAGAAAATTTTCACGAATGGAATCAAAATTTCTAGGCGAATTCAGTGAGTTCCCAATGGAACATGCATGTTTGAGTTTGCTTTTCAATATCGAGCAACATTT
Source organism: Rattus norvegicus (assembly GCF_021556685.1). NCBI lineage: Eukaryota > Metazoa > Chordata > Mammalia > Rodentia > Muridae > Rattus > Rattus norvegicus. The sequence goes on from NC_141544.1 coordinate 10,198,982, forward strand.
TAAGGAACGGAATCCCAGTATCATGGTGAACTGAGGAGGTTCCCAATAGGATTCGCGTGTAATAAGCTTGTTATTCAAGATAGAGCAACGTTTTAACGAACTGGAACACTGTTTCTTTGTGAATTCAGTTAGTTCCTAGTAGCCTGCTCTTGTAATATGTGTACTTTTAAAGATTTATAAAAATTGGTGAGCCGAATCTGAGTAACATGGTGAATTCGGTTAGTTCCCAATAGGCCGCAGTAGTAATAAGTGGACTGTTCGGGATATAGAAAAATTTTCACGAATGGAACCAAAATTTCTAGGCGAATTCAGTGAGTTCCCAATGGGACATGCTTGTATGAGTTTGCTTTTCAATATCGAGCAACATTTTAAGGAACGGAATCCAAGTATCATGGTGAATTGAGTAGGTTTCCAATAGGATTCGCGTGTAATAAGCTTGTTATTCAAGATAGAGCAACGTTTTAACGAACTGAAACACTGTTTCTTTGTGAATTCAGTTAGTTCCTAGTAGCCTGCTCTTGTAATATGTGTACTTTTAAAGATTTATAAAAATTTGGTGAGCCGAATCTGAGTAACATGGTGAATTCGGTTAGTTCCCAATAGGCCGCAGTAGTAATAAGTGGACTGTTCGGGATATAGAAAAATTTTCACGAATGGAATCAAAATTTCTAGGCGAATTCAGTGAGTTCCCAATGGGACATGCTTGTATGAGTTTGCTTTTCAATATCGAGCAACATTTTAATGAACGGAATCCAAGTATCATGGTGAATTGAGTAGGTTCCCAATAGGATTCGCGTGTAATAAGCTTGTTATTCAAGATAGAGCAACGTTTTAACGAACTGAAACACTGTTTCTTTGTGAATTCAGTTAGTTCCTAGTAGCCTGCTCTTGTAATATGTGTACTTTTAAAGATTTATAAAAATTTGGTGAGCCGAATCTGAGTAACATGGTGAATTCGGTTAGTTCCCAATAGGCGGCAGTAGTAATAAGTGGACTGTTCGGGATATAGAAAATTTTCACGAATGGAATCAAAATTTCTAGGCGAATTCAGTGAGTTCACAATGGGACATGCTTGTATGAGTTTGCTTTTCAATATCGAGCAACATTTTAAGGAACGGAATCCAAGTATCATGGTGAATTGAGTAGGTTCCCAATAGGATTCGCGTGTAATAAGCTTGTTATTCAAGATAGAGCAAGGTTTTAACGAACTGAAACACTGTTTCTTTGTGAATTCAGTTAGTTCCTAGTAGCCTGCTCTTGTAATTTGTGTACTTTTAAAGATTTATAAAAATTTGGTGAGCCGAATCTGAGTAACATGGTGAATTCGGTTAGTTCCCAATAGGCCGCAGTAGTAATAAGTGGAGTGTTCGGGATATAGAAAAATTTTCACGAATGGAATCAAAATTTCTAGGCGAATTCAGTGAGTTCCCAATGGGACATGCTTGTATGAGTTTGCATTTCAATATCGAGCAACATTTTAATGAACGGAATCCAAGTATCATGGTGAATTGAGTAGGTTCCCAATAGGATTCGCGTGTAATAAGCTTGTTATTCAAGATAGAGCAACGTTTTAACGAACTGAAACACTGTTTCTTTGTGAATTCAGTTAGTTCCTAGTAGCCTGCTCTTGTAATATGTGTACTTTTAAAGATTTATAAAAATTTGGTGAGCCGAATCTGAGTAACATGGTGAATTCGGTTAGTTCCCAATAGGCCGCAGTAGTAATAAGTGGACTGTTCGGGATATAGAAAAATTTTCACGAATGGAATCAAAATTTCTAGGCGAATTCAGTGAGTTCCCAATGGGACATGCTTTATGAGTTTGCTTTTCAATATCGAGCAACATTTTTATGAACGGAATCCAAGTATCATGGTGAATTGAGTAGGTTCCCAATAGGATTCGCGTGTAATAAGCTTGTTATTCAAGATAGAGCAACGTTTTAACGAACTGAAACACTGTTTCTTTGTGAATTCAGTTAGGTCCTAGTAGCCTGCTCTTGTAATATGTGTACCTTTAAAGTTTTAAAAAACTTGGTGAGCCGAATCTGTGTAACATGTTGAATTCAGTTAGTTCCTAATAGGCCGCAGTAGTAATAAGTGGACTGTTCGGATATAGAAAAATTTTCACGAATGGAATCAAAATTTCTCGGCGAATTCATTGAGTTCCCAATGGGACATGCCTGTATGAGTTTGCTTTTCATTATCGAGCAACATTTTAAGGAACGGAATCCAAGTATCATGGTGAATTGAGTAGGTTCCCAATAGGATTCACATGTAATAAGCTTGTTATTCAAGATAGAGCAAAGTTTTAACGAACTGAAACACTGTTTCTTTGTGAATTCAGTTAGTTCCTAGTAGCCTGCTCTTGTAATATGTGTACTTTTAAAAATTTATAAAAATTTGGTGAGCCGAATCTGAGTAACATGGCGAATTCGGTTAGTTCCCAATTGGCCGCAGTAGTAATAAGTGGACAATTCGGGATGTAGAAAATTTTCACGAATGGAATCAAAATTTCTAGGCGAATTTAGTGAGTTCCCAATGGGACATGCTTGTATGAGTTTGCTTTTCATTATCGAGCAACATTTTAAGGAACGGAATCCAAGTATCATGGTGAATTGTGTAGGTTCCCAATAGGATTCACAGGTAATAAACTTGTTATTCAAGATAGAGCAAAGTTTTAACGAACTGAAACACTGTTTCTTTGTGAATTCAGTTAGTTCCTAGTAGCCTGCTCTTGTAATATGTGTGCTTTTAAAGATTTATAAAAATTTGGTGACCCGAATCTGAGTAACATGGTGAATTCGGTTAGTTCCCAATAGGCCGCCGTAGTAATAAGTGGACTGTTCGGGATATAGAAAAATTTTCACGAATGGAATCCAAATTTCTAGGCGAATTCAGTGAGTTCCCAATGGGACATGCTTGTATGAGTTTGCTTTTCATTATCGAGCAACATTTTAAGGAACGGAATCCAAGTATCATGGTGAATTGAGTAGGTTCCCAATAGGATTCGCATGTAATAAGCTTGTTATTCAAGATAGAGCAACGTATCAAAGAATTGAAACACTGTTTCTTTGTGAATTCAGTTAGTTCCTAGTAGCATGCTCTTGTAATATGTGTACTTTTAAAGATTTATAAAAATTTAGTGAGCCGAATCTGAGTAACATGGTGAATTCGGTTAGTTCCCAATAGGCCGCAGTAGTAATAAGTGGACTCTTCGGGATATAGAAAAATTTTCACGAATGGAATCAAAATTTCTAGGTGAATTCAGTGAGTTCCCAATGGGACATGCTTGTATGAGTTTGCTTTTCAATATCGAGCAACATTTTAAGGAACGGAATCCAAGTATCATGGTGAATTGAGTAGGTCCCAATAGGATTCACATGTAACAAGCTTGTTATTCAAGATAGAGCAAAGTTTTCACGAACTGAAACACTGTTTCTTTGTGAATTCAGTTAATTCCTAGTAGCCTGCTCTTGTAATATGTGTACTTTTAAAGATTTATAAAAATTTGGTGAGCCGAATCTGAGTAACATGGTGAATTCGGTTAGTTCCCAATAGGCCGCAGTAGTAATAAGTGGACTGTTCGGGATATAGAAAATTTTCACGAATGGAATCAAAATTTCTAGGCGAATTCAGTGAGTTCCCAATGGAACATGCTTGTTTGAGTTTGCTTTTCAATATCGAGCAACATTTTAAGGAACGGAATCCCAGTATCATGGTGAACTGAGGAGGTTCCCAATAGGATTCGCGTGTAATAAGCTTGTTATTCAAGATAGATCAACGTTTTAACGAACTGGAACACTGTTTCTTTGTGAATTCAGTTAGTTCCTAGTAGCCTGCTCTTGTAATATGTGTACTTTTAAAGATTTATAAAAATTTGGTGAGCCGAATCTGAGTAACATGGTGAATTCGGTTAGTTCCCAATAGGCCGCAGTAGTAATAAGTGGACTGTTCGGGATATAGAAAAATTTTCAAGAAAGGAATCAAAATTTCTAGGCGAATTCAGTGAGTTCCCAATGGGACATGCTTGTATGAGTTTGCTTTTCAATATCGAGCAACATTTTAAGGAACGGAATCCAAGTATCATGGTGAATTGAGTAGGTTTCCAATAGGATTCGCGTGTAATAAGCTTGTTATTCAAGATAGAGCAACGTTTTAACGAACTGAAACACTGTTTCTTTGTGAATTCAGTTAGTTCCTAGTAGCCTGCTCTTGTAATATGTGTACTTTTAAAGATTTATAAAAATTTGGTGAGCCGAATCTGAGTAACATGGTGAATTCGGTTAGTTCCCAATAGGCCGCAGTAGTAATAAGTGGACTGTTCGGGATATAGAAAAATTTTCACGAATGGAATCCAAATTTCTAGGCGAATTCAGTGAGTTCCCAATGGGACATGCTTGTATGAGTTTGCTTTTCAATATCGAGCAACATTTTAATGAACGGAATCCAAGTATCTTGGCGAATTGAGTAGGTTCCCAATAGGATTCGCGTGTAATAAGCTTGTTATTCAAGATAGAGCAACGTTTAACGAACTGAAACACTGTTTCTTTGTGAATTCAGTTAGTTCCTAGTAGCCTGCTCTTGTAATATGTGTACTTTTAAAGATTTATAAAAATTTGGTGAGCCGAATCTGAGTAACATGGTGAATTCGGTTAGTTCCCAATAGGCCGCAGTAGTAATAAGTGGACTGTTCGGGATATAGAAAATTTTCACGAATGGAATCAAAATTTCTAGGCGAATTCAGTGAGTTCCCAATGGAACATGCTTGTTTGAGTTTGCTTTTCAATATCGAGCAACATTTTAAGGAACGGAATCCCAGTATCATGGTGAACTGAGGAGGTTCCCAATAGGATTCGCGTGTAATAAGCTTGTTATTCAAGATAGATCAACGTTTTAACGAACTGGAACACTGTTTCTTTGTGAATTCAGTTAGGTCCTAGTAGCCTGCTCTTGTAATATGTGTACTTTTAAAGATTTATAAAAATTTGGTGAGCCGAATCTGAGTAACATGGTGAATTCGGTTAGATCCCAATAGGCCGCAGTAGTAATAAGTGGACTGTTCGGGATATAGAAAAATTTTCAAGAAAGGAATCAAAATTTCTAGGCGAATTCAGTGAGTTCCCAATGGGACATGCTTGTATGAGTTTGCTTTTCAATATCGAGCAACATTTGAAGGAACGGAATCCAAGTATCATGGTGAATTGAGTAGGTTCCCAATAGGATTCGCGTGTAATAAGCTTGTTATTCAAGATAGAGCAACGTTTTAACGAACTGAAACACTGTTTCTTTGTGAATTCAGTTAGTTCCTAGTAGCCTGCTCTTGTAATATGTGTACTTTTAAAGATTTATAAAAATTTGGTGAGCCGAATCTGAGTAACATGGTGAATTCGGTTAGTTCCCAATAGGCCGCAGTAGTAATAAGTGGACTGTTCGGGATATAGAAAATTTTCACGAATGGAATCAAAATTTCTAGGCGAATTCAGTGAGTTCCCAATGGGACATGCTTGTATGAGTTTGCTTTTCAATATCGAGCAACATTTTAATGAACGGAATCCAAGTATCATGGTGAATTGAGTAGGTTCCCAATAGGATTCGCGTATAATAAGCTTGTTATTCAAGATAGAGCAACGTTTTAACGAACTGAAACACTGTTTCTTTGTGAATTCAGTTAGTTCCTAGTAGCCTGCTCTTGTAATATGTGTACTTTTAAAGATTTATAAAAATTTGTTGAGCCGAATCTGAGTAACATGGTGAATTCGGTTAGTTCCCAATATGCCGCAGTAGTAATAAGTGGAGTGTTCGGGATATAGAAAAATTTTCACGAATGGAATCAAAATTTCTAGGCGAATTCAGTGAGTTCCCAATGGGACATGCTTGTATGAGTTTGCTTTTCAATATCGAGCAACATTTTAAGGAACGGAATCCAAGTATCATGGTGAATTGAGTGGGTTCCCAATAGGATTCGCGTGTAATAAGCTTGTTATTCAAGATAGAGCAACGTTTTAACGAACTGAAACACTGTTTCTTTGTGAATTCAGTTAGGTCCTAGTAGCCTGCTCTTGTAATATGTGTACTTTTAAAGATATAAAAATTTGGTGAGCCGAATCTGAGTAACATGGTGAATTCGGTTAGTTCCCAATAGGCCGCAGTAGTAATAAGTGGACTGTTCGGATATAGAAAAATTTTCACGAATGGAATCAAAATTTCTAGGCGAATTCAGTGAGTTCCCAATGGGACATGCTTGTATGAGTTTGCTTTTCAATATCGAGCAACATTTTAAGGAACGGAAACCCAGTATCATGGGGCATTGAGTAGGTTCCCAATAGGATTCGCATGTAATAAGCTTGTTATTCAAGATAGAGCAACGTTTTAACGAACTGAAACACTGTTTCTTTGTTAATTCAGTTAGTTCCTAGTAGCCTGCTCTTGTAATATGTGTGCTTTTAAAGATTTATAAAAATTTGGTGAGCCGAATCTGAGTAACATGGTGAATTCGGTTAGTTCCCAATAGGCCGCCGTAGTAATAAGTGGACTGTTCGGTATATAGAAAAATTTTCACGAATGGAATCCAAATTTCTAGGCGAATTCAGTGAGTTCCCAATGGGACATGCTTGTATGAGTTTGCTTTTCATTATCGAGCAACATTTTAAGGAACGGAATCCAAGTATCATGGTGAATTGAGTAGGTTCCCAATAGGATTCGCATGTAATAAGCTTGTTATTCAAGATAGAGCAACGTATCAAAGAATTGAAACACTGTTTCTTTGTGAATTCAGTTAGTTCCTAGTAGCATGCTCTTGTAATATGTGTACTTTTAAAGATTTATAAAAATTTAGTGAGCCGAATCTGAGTAACATGGTGAATTCGGTTAGTTCCCAATAGGCCGCAGTAGTAATAAGTGGACTGTTCGGGATATAGAAAAATTTTCACGAATGGAATCAAAATTTCTAGGCGAATTCAGTGAGTTCCCAATGGGACATGCTTGTATGAGTTTGCTTTTCAATATCGAGCAACATTTTAAGGAACGGAATCCAAGTATCATGGTGAATTGAGTAGGTCCCAATAGGATTCACATGTAACAAGCTTGTTATTCAAGATAGAGCAAAGTTTTCACGAACTGAAACACTGTTTCTTTGTGAATTCAGTTAATTCCTAGTAGCCTGCTCTTGTAATATGTGTACTTTTAAAGATTTATAAAAATTTGGTGAGCCGAATCTGAGTAACATGGTGAATTCGGTTAGTTCCCAATAGGCCGCAGTAGTAATAAGTGGACTGTTCGGGATATAGAAAATTTTCACGAATGGAATCAAAATTTCTAGGCGAATTCAGTGAGTTCCCAATGGAACATGATTGTTTGAGTTTGCTTTTCAATATCGAGCAACATTTTAAGGAACGGAATCCCAGTATCATGGTGAACTGAGGAGGTTCCCAATAGGATTCGCGTGTAATAAGCTTGTTATTCAAGATAGATCAACGTTTTAACGAACTGGAACACTGTTTCTTTGTGAATTCAGTTAGTTCCTAGTAGCCTGCTCTTGTAATATGTGTACTTTTAAAGATTTATAAAAATTTGGTGAGCCGAATCTGAGTAACATGGTGAATTCAGTTAGTTCCCAATAGGCCGCAGTAGTAATAAGTGGACTGTTCGGGATATAGAAAAATTTTCAAGAAAGGAATCAAAATTTCTAGGCGAATTCAGTGAGTTCCCAATGGGACATGCTTGTATGAGTTTGCTTTTCAATATCAGGCAACATTTTAATGAACGGAATCCAAGTATCATGGTGAATTGAGTAGGTTCCCAATAGGATTCGCGTGTAATAAGCTTGTTATTCAAGATAGAGCAACGTTTTAACGAACTGAAACACTGTTTCTTTGTGAATTCAGTTAGTTCCTAGTAGCCTGCTCTTGTAATATGTGTACTTTTAAAGATTTATAAAAATTTGGTGAGCCGAATCTGAGTAACATGGTGAATTCGGTTAGTTCCCAATAGGCCGCAGTAGTAATAAGTGGACTGTTCGGGATATAGAAAAATTTTCACGAATGGAATCAAAATTTCTAGGCGAATTCAGTGAGTTCCCAATGGGACATGCTTGTATGAGTTTGCTTTTCAATATCGAGCAACATTTTAATGAACGGAATCCAAGTATCATGGCGAATTGAGTAGGTTCCCAATAGGATTCGCGTGTAATAAGCTTGTTATTCAAGATAGAGCAACGTTTTAACGAACTGAAACACTGTTTCTTTGTGAATTCAGTTAGTTCCTAGTAGCCTGCTCTTGTAATATGTGTACTTTTAAAGATTTATAAAAATTTGGTGAGCCGAATCTGAGTAACATGGTGAATTCGGTTAGTTCCCAATAGGCCGCAGTAGTAATAAGTGGACTGTTCGGGATATAGAAAATTTTCACGAATGGAATCAAAATTTCTAGGCGAATTCAGTGAGTTCCCAATGGAACATGCTTGTTTGAGTTTGCTTTTCAATATCGAGCAACATTTTAAGGAACGGAATCCCAGTATCATGGTGAACTGAGGAGGTTCCCAATAGGATTCGCGTGTAATAAGCTTGTTATTCAAGATAGATCAACGTTTTAACGAACTGGAACACTGTTTCTTTGTGAATTCAGTTAGTTCCTAGTAGCCTGCTCTTGTAATATGTGTACTTTTAAAGATTTATAAAAATTTGGTGAGCCGAATCTGAGTAACATGGTGAATTCGGTTGGTTCCCAATAGGCCGCAGTAGTAATAAGTGGACTGTTCGGGATATAGAAAAATTTTCAAGAAAGGAATCAAAATTTCTAGGCGAATTCAGTGAGTTCCCAATGGGACATGCTTGTATGAGTTTGCTTTTCAATATCGAGCAACATTTTAAGGAACGGAATCCAAGTATCATGGTGAATTGAGTAGGTTCCCAATAGGATTCGCGTGTAATAAGCTTGTTATTCAAGATAGAGCAACGTTTTAACGAACTGAAACACTGTTTCTTTGTGAATTCAGTTAGTTCCTAGTCGCCTGCTCTTGTAATATGTGTACTTTTAAAGATTTATAAAAATTTAGTGAGCCGAATCTGAGTAACATGGTGAATTCGGTTAGTTCCCAATAGGCCGCAGTAGTAATAAGTGGACTGTTCGGGATATAGAAAATTTTCACGAATGGAATCAAAATTTCTAGGCGAATTCAGTGAGTTCCCAATGGGACATGCTTGTATGAGTTTGCTTTTCAATATCGAGCAACATTTTAATGAACGGAATCCAAGTATCATGGTGAATTGAGTAGGTTCCCAATAGGATTCGCGTATAATAAGCTTGTTATTCAAGATAGAGCAACGTTTTAACGAACTGAAACACTGTTTCTTTGTGAATTCAGTTAATTCCTAGTAGCCTGCTCTTGTAATATGTGTACTTTTAAAGATTTATAAAAATTTGTTGAGCCGAATCTGAGTAACATGGTGAATTCGGTTAGTTCCCAATATGCCGCAGTAGTAATAAGTGGAGTGTTCGGGATATAGAAAAATTTTCACGAATGGAATCAAAATTTCTAGGCGAATTCAGTGAGTTCCCAATGGGACATGCTTGTATGAGTTTGCTTTTCAATATCGAGCAACATTTTAAGGAACGGAATCCAAGTATCATGGTGAATTGAGTAGGTTCCCAATAGGATTCGCGTGTAATAAGCTTGTTATTCAAGATAGAGCAACGTTTTAACGAACTGAAACACTGTTTCTTTGTGAATTCAGTTAGGTCCTAGTAGCCTGCTCTTGTAATATGTGTACTTTTAAAGATATAAAAATTTGGTGAGCCGAATCTGTGTAACATGGTGAATTCGGTTAGTTCCCAATAGGCCGCAGTAGTAATAAGTGGACTGTTCGGATATAGAAAAATTTTCACGAATGGAATCAAAATTTCTAGGCGAATTCAGTGAGTTCCCAATGGGACATGCTTGTATGAGTTTGCTTTTCAATATCGAGCAACATTTTAAGGAACGGAAACCCAGTATCATGGGGCATTGAGTAGGTTCCCAATAGGATTCGCATGTAATAAGCTTGTTATTCAAGATAGAGCAACGTTTTAACGAACTGAAACACTGTTTCTTTGTGAATTCAGTTAGTTCCTAGTAGCTTGCTCTTGTAATATGTGTACTTTTAAAGATTTATAAAAATTTGGTGAGCCGAATCTGAGTAACATGGTGAATTCGGTTAGTTCCCAATAGGCCGCAGTAGTAATAAGTGGACTGTTCGGGATATAGAAAAATTTTCACGAATGGAATCAAAATTTCTAGGCGAATTCAGTGAGTTCCCAATGGGACATGCTTGTATGAGTTTGCTTTTCAATATCGAGCAACATTTTAAGGAACGGAATCCAAGTATCATGGTGAATTGAGTAGGTTCCCAATAGGATTCGCGTGTAATAAGCTTGTTATTCAAGATAGAGCAACGTTTTAACGAACTGAAACACTGTTTCTTTGTGAATTCACTTAGTTCCTAGTAGCCTGCTCTTGTAATATGTGTACTTTTAAAGATTTATAAAAATTTGGTGAGCCGAATCTGAGTAACAAGGTGAATTCGGTTAGTTCCCAATAGGCCGCAGTAGTAATAAGTGGACTGTTCGGGATATAGAAAAATTTTCACGAATGGAATCAAAATTTCTAGGCGAATTCAGTGAGTTCCCAATGGGACATGCTTGTATGAGTTTGCTTTTCATTATCGAGCAACATTTTAAGGAACGGAATCCAAGTATCATGGTGAATTGAGTAGGTTCCCAATAGGATTCACATGTAATAAGTTGTTATTCAAGATAGAGCAAAGTTTTAACGAACTGAAACACTGTTTCTTTGTGAATTCAGTTAGTTCCTAGTAGCCTGCTCTTGTAATATGTGTACTTTTAAAGATTTATAAAAATTGGTGAGCCGAATCTGAGTAACATGGTGAATTCGGTTAGTTCCCAATAGGCCGCAGTAGTAATAATGGACTGTTCGGGATGTAGAAAATTTTCACGAATGGAATAAAAATTTCTAGGCGAATTCAGTGAGTTCCCAATGGGACATGCTTGTATGAGTTTGCTTTTCAATATCGAGCAACATTTTAATGAACGGAATCAAAGTATCATGGTGAATTGAGTAGGTTCCCAATAGGATTCGCGTGTAATAAGCTTGTTATTCAAGATAGAGCAAAGTTTTAACGAACTGAAACACTGTTTCTTTGTGAATTCAGTTAGTTTTAGTAGCCTGCTCTTGTAATATGTGTACTTTTAAAGATTTATAAAAATTTGGTGAGCCGAATCTGAGTAACATGGTGAATTCGGTTAGTTCCCAATAGGCCGCAGTAGTAATAAGTGGACTGTTCGGGATATAGAAAAATTTTCACGAATGGAATCAAAATTTCTAGGAGAATTCTGTGAGTTCCCAATGGAACATGCTTGTAAGAGTTTGCTCTTCAATATCGAGCAACATTTTAAGGAACGGATTCCAAGTATCATGGTGAATTGAGTAGGTTCCCAATAGGATTCGCATGTAATAAGCTTGTTATTCAAGATAGAGCAACGTTTTAACGAACTGAAACACTGTTTCTTTGTGAATTCAGTTAGTTCCTAGTAGCCTGCTCTTGTAATATGTGTACTTTTAAAGATTTATAAAAATTTGGTGAGCCGATTCTGAGTAACATGGTGAATTCGGTTAGTTCCCAATAGGCCGCAGTAGTAATAAGTGGACTGTTCGGGATATAGAAAAATTTTCACGAATGGAATCAAAATTTCTAGTCGAATTCAGTGAGTTCCCAATGGGACATGCTTGTATGAGTTTGCTTTTCAATATTGAGCAACATTTTAAGGAACGGAATCCAAGTATCATGGTGAATTGAGTAGGTTCCCAATAGGATTCGCGTGTAATAAGCTTGTTATTCAAGATAGAGCAACGTTTTAACGAACTGAAACACTGTTTCTTTGTGAATTCAGTTAGTTCCTAGTAGCCTGCTCTTGTAATATGTGTACTTTTAAAGATTTATAAAAATTTGGTGAGCCGATTCTGAGTAACATGGTGAATTCGGTTAGTTCCCAATAGGCCGCAGTAGTAATAAGTGGACTGTTCGGGATATAGAAAAATTTTCACGAATGGAATCAAAATTTCTAGTCGAATTCAGTGAGTTCCCAATGGGACATGCTTGTATGAGTTTGCTTTTCAATATTGAGCAACATTTTAAGGAACGGAATCCAAGTATCATGGTGAATTGAGTAGGTTCCCAATAGGATTCGCGTGTAATAAGCTTGTTATTCAAGATAGAGCAACGTTTTAACGAACTGAAACACTGTTTCTTTGTGAATTCAGTTAGTTCCTAGTAGCCTGCTCTTGTAATATGTGTACTTTTAAAGATTTATAAAAATTTGGTGAGCCGAATCTGAGTAACATGGTGAATTCGGTTAGTTCCCAATAGGCCGCAGTAGTAATAAGTGGACTGTTCGGGATATAGAAAAATTTTCACGAATGGAATCAAAATTTCTAGGCGAATTCAGTGAGTTCCCAATGGGACATGCTTGTATGAGTTTGCTTTTCAATATCGAGCAACATTTTAAGGAACGGAATCCCAGTATCATGGTGAATTGAGTAGGTTCCCAATAGGATTCGCATGTAATAAGCTTGTTATTCAAGATAGAGCAACGTTTTAACGAACTGAAACACTGTTTCTTTGTGAAGTCAGTTAGTTCCTAGTAGCCGGCTCTTGTAATATGTGTACTTTTAAAGATTTATAAAAATTTGGTGAGCCGAATCTGAGTAACATGGTGAATTCGGTTAGTTCCCAATAGGCCGCAGTAGTAATAAGTGGACTGTTCGGGATATAGAAAAATTTTCACGAATGGAATCAAAATTTCTAGGCGAATTCAGTGAGTTCCCAATGGGACATGCTTGTATGAGTTTGCTTTTCATTATCGAGCAACATTTTAAGGAACGGAATCCAAGAATAATGGTGAATTGAGTAGGTTCCCAGTAGGATTCACATGTAATAAACTTGTTATTCAAGATAGAGCAAAGTTTTAACGAACTGAAACACCATTTCTTTGTGAATTCAGTTAGTTCCTAGTAGCTTTCTCTTGTAATATGTGTACTTTTAAAGATTTATAAAAATTTGGTGAGCCGAATCTGAGTAACATGGTGAATTCGGTTAGTTCCCAATAGGCCGCAGTAGTAATAAGTGGACTGTTCGGGATATAGAAAAATTTTCACGAATGGAATCAAAATTTCTAGGCGAATTCAGTGAGTTCCCAATGGGACATGCTTGTATGAGTTTGTTTTCAATATCGAGCAACATTTTAAGGAACGGAATCCAAGTATCATGGTGAATTGAGTAGGTTCCCAGTAGGATTCGCATGTAATAAGCTTGTTATTCAAGATAGAGCAACGTTTTAACGAACTGAAACACTGTTTCTTTGTGAATTCAGTTAGTTCCTAGTAGCCTGCTCTGGTAATATGTGTAAATTTAAAGATTTATAAAAATTTGGTGAGCCGAATCTGAGTAACATGGTGAATTCGGTTAGTTCCCAATAGGCCGCAGTAGTAATAAGTGGACTGTTCGGGATATAGAAAAATTTTCACGAATGGAATCAAAATTTCTAGGAGAATTCTGTGAGTTCCCAATGGAACATGCTTGTAAGAGTTTGCTCTTCAATATTGAGCAACATTTTAAGGAACGGATTCCAAGTATCATGGTGAATTGAGTAGGTTCCCAAAAGGATTCGCATGTAATAAGCTTGTTATTCAAGATAGAGCAACGTTTTAACGAACTGAAACACTGTTTCTTTGTGAATTCAGTTAGTTCCTAGTAGCCTGCTCTTGTAATATGTGTACTTTTAAAGATTTATAAAAATTTGGTGAGCCGAATCTGAGTAACATGGTGAATTCGGTTAGTTCCCAATAGGCCGCAGTAGTAATAAGTGGACTGTTCGGGATATAGAAAAATTTTCACGAATGGAATCAAAATTTCTAGTCGAATTCAGTGAGTTCCCAATGGGACATGCTTGTATGAGTTTGCTTTTCAATATCGAGCAACATTTTAAGGAACGGAATCCAAGTGTCATGGTGAATTGAGTAGGTTCAAAATAGGATTCGCATGTAATAAGCTTGTTATTCAAGATAGAACAAAGTTTTAACGAACTGAAACACTGTTTCTTTGTGAATTCAGTTAGTTCCTAGTTGCATGCTCTTGTAATATGTGTACTTTTAAAGATTTATAAAAATTTGGTGAGCCGAATCTGAGTAACATGGTGAATTCGGTTAGTTCCCAATAGGCCGCAGTAGTAATAAGTGGACTGTTCGGGATATAGAAAAATTTTCACGAATGGAATCAAAATTTCTAGGCGAATTCAGTGAGTTCCCAATGGGACATGCTTGTATGAGTTTGCTTTTCAATATCGAGCAACATTTTAAGGAACGGAATCCAAGTGTCATGGTGAATTGAGTATGTTCAAAATAGGATTCGCATGTAATAAGCTTGTTATTCAAGATACAGCAACGTTTTAACGAACTGAAACACTGTTTCTTTGTGAATTCAGTTAGTTCCTAGTAGCCTGCTCTTGTAATATGTGTACTTTTAAAGATTTATAAAAATTTGGTGAGCCGAATCTGAGTAACATGGTGAATTCGGTTAGTTCCCAATAGGCCGCAGTAGTAATAAGTGGACTGTTCGGGATATAGAAAAATTTTCACGAATGGAATCAAAATTTCTAGGAGAATTCTGTGAGTTCCCAATGGAACATGCTTGTAAGAGTTTGCTCTTCAATATCGAGCAACATTTTAAGGAACGGATTCCAAGTATCATGTTGAATTGAGTAGGTTCCCAATAGGATTCGCATGTAATAAGCTTGTTATTCAAGATAGAGCAACGTTTTAACGAACTGAAACACTGTTTCTTTGTGAAGTCAGTTAGTTCCTAGTAGCCTGCTCTTGTAATATGTGTACTTTTAAAGATTTATAAAAATTTGGTGAGGCGAATCTGAGTAACATGGTGAATTCGGTTAGTTCCCAATAGGCCGCAGTAGTAATAAGTGGACTGTTCGGGATATAGAAAAATTTTCACGAATGGAATCAAAATTTCTAGTCGAATTCAGTGAGTTCCCAATGGGACATGCTTGTATGAGTTTGCTTTTCAATATTGAGCAACATTTTAAGGAACGGAATCCAAGTATCATGGTGAATTGAGTAGGTTCCCAATAGGATTCGCGTGTAATAAGCTTGTTATTCAAGATAGAGCAACGTTTTAACGAACTGAAACACTGTTTCTTTGTGAATTCAGTTAGTTCCTAGTAGCCTGCTCTTGTAATATGTGTACTTTTAAAGGTTTATAAAAATTTGGTGAGCCGAATCTGAGTAACATGGTGAATTCGGTTAGTTCCCAATAGGCCGCAGTAGTAATAAGTGGACTGTTCGGGATATAGAAAAATTTTCACGAATGGAATCAAAATTTCTAGGCGAATTCAGTGAGCTCCCAATGGGACATGCTTGTATGAGTTTGCTTTTCAATATCGAGCAACATTTTAAGGAACGGAATCCCAGTATCATGGTGAATTGAGTAGGTTCCCAATAGGATTCGCATGTAATAAGCTTGTTATTCAAGATAGAGCAACGTTTTAACGAACTGAAACACTGTTTCTTTGTGAATTCAGTTAGTTCCTAGTAGCCTGCTCTTGTAATATGTGTACTTTTAAAGATTTATAAAAATTTGGTGAGCCGAATCTGAGTAACATGGTGAATTCGGTTAGTTCCCAATAGGCCGCAGTAGTAATAAGTGGACTGTTCGGGATATAGAAAAATTTTCACGAATGGAATCAAAATTTCTAGGCGAATTCAGTGAGTTCCCAATGGGACATGCTTGTATGAGTTTGCTTTTCATTATCGAGCAACATTTTAAGGAACGGAATCCAAGTATCATGGTGAATTGAGTAGGTTCCCAATAGGATTCACGTGTTAAACTTGTTATTCAAGATAGAGCAAAGTTTTAACGAACTGAAACACTGTTTCTTTGTGAATTCAGTTAGTTCCTAGTAGCTTTCTCTTGTAATATGTGTACTTTTAAAGATTTATAAAAATTTGGTGAGCCGAATCTGAGTAACATGGTGAATTCGGTTAGTTCCCAATAGGCCGCAGTAGTAATAAGTGGACTGTTCGGGATATAGAAAAATTTTCACGAATGGAATCAAAATTTCTAGGCGAATTCAGTGAGTTCCCAATGGGACATGCTTGTATGAGTTTGCTTTTCAATATCGAGCAACATTTTAAGGAACGGAATCCAAGTATCATGGTGAATTGAGTAGGTTCCCAGTAGGATTCGCATGTAATAAGCTTGTTATTCAAGATAGAGCAACGTTTTGACGAACTGAAACACTGTTTCTTTGTGAATTCAGTTAGTTCCTAGTAGCCTGCTCTTGTAATATGTGTACTTTTAAAGATTTATAAAAATTTGGTGAGCTGAATCTGAGTAACATGGTGAATTCGGTTAGTTCCCAATAGGCCGCAGTAGTAATAAGTGGACTGTTCGGGATATAGAAAAATTTTCACGAATGGAATCAAAATTTCTAGGAGAATTCTGTGAGTTCCCAATGGAACATGCTTGTAAGAGTTTGCTCTTCAATATCGAGCAACATTTTAAGGAACGGATTCCAAGTATCATGGTGAATTGAGTAGGTTCCCAATAGGATTCGCATGTAATAAGCTTGTTATTCAAGATAGAGCAACGTTTTAACGAACTGAAACACTGTTTCTTTGTGAAGTCAGTTAGTTCCTAGTAGCCTGCTCTTGTAATATGTGTACTTTTAAAGATTTATAAAAATTTGGTGAGCCGATTCTGAGTAACATGGTGAATTCGGTTAGTTCCCAATAGGCCGCAGTAGTAATAAGTGGACTGTTCGGGATATAGAAATTTTCACGAATGGAATCAAAATTTCTAGTCGAATTCAGTGAGTTCCCAATGGGACATGCTTGTATGAGTTTGCTTTTCAATATCGAGCAACATTTTAAGGAACGGAATCCAAGTGTCATGGTGAATTGAGTAGGTTCAAAATAGGATTCGCATGTAATAAGCTTGTTATTCAAGATAGAGCAACGTTTTAACGAACTGAAACACTGTTTCTTTGTGAATTCAGTTAGTTCCTAGTAGCCTGCTCTTGTAATATGTGTACTTTTAAAGATTTATAAAAATTTGGTGAGCCGATTCTGAGTAACATGGTGAATTCGGTTAGGTCCCAATAGGCGGCAGTAGTAATAAGTGTACTGTTCGGGATATAGAAAAATTTTCACGAATGGAATCAAAATTTCTAGTCGAATTCAGTGAGTTCCCAATGGGACATGCTTGTATGAGTTTGCTTTTCAATATTGAGCAACATTTTAAGGAACGGAATCGAAGTATCATGGTGAATTGAGTAGGTTCCCAATAGGATTCGCGTGTAATAAGCTTGTTATTCAAGATAGAGCAATGTTTTAACGAACTGAAACACTGTTTCTTTGTGAATTCAGTTAGTTCCTAGTAGCCTGCTCTTGTAATATGTGTACTTTTAAAGATTTATAAAAATTTGGTGAGCCGAATCTGAGTAACATGGTGAATTCGGTTAGTTCCCAATAGGCCGCAGTAGTAATAAGTGGACTGTTCGGGATATAGAAAAATTTTCACGAATGGAATCAAAATTTCTAGGCGATTTCAGTGAGTTCCCAATGGGACATGCTTGTATGAGTTTGCTTTTCAATATCGAGCAACATTTTAAGGAACGGAATCCCAGTATCATGGTGAATTGAGTAGGTTCCCAATAGGATTCGCATGTAATAAGCTTGTTATTCAAGATAGAGCAACGTTTTAACGAACTGAAACACTGTTTCTTTGTGAATTCAGTTAGTTCCTAGTAGCCTGCTCTTGTAATATATGTACTTTTAAAGATTTATAAAAATTTGGTGAGCCGAATCTGAGTAACATGGTGAATTCGGTTAGTTCCCAATAGGCCGCAGTAGTAATAAGTGGACTATTCGGGATATAGAAAAATTTTCAAGAATGGAATCAAGATTTCTAGGCGAATTCAGTGAGTTCCCAATGGGACATGCTTGTATGAGTTTGCTTTTCATTATCGAGCAACATTTTAAGGAACGGAATCCAAGAATCATGGTGAATTGAGTAGGTTCCCAATAGGATTCACATGTAATAAACTTGTTATTCAAGATAGAGCAAAGTTTTAACGAACTGAAACACCATTTCTTTGTGAATTCAGTTAGTTCCTAGTAGCTTTCTCTTGTAATATGTGTACTTTTAAAGATTTATAAAAATTTGGTGAGCCGAATCTGAGTAACATGGTGAATTCGGTTAGTTCCCAATAGGCCGCAGTAGTAATAAGTGGACTGTTCGGGATATAGAAAAATTTTCACGAATGGAATCAAAATTTCTAGGCGAATTCAGTGAGTTCCCAATGGGACATGCTTGTATGAGTTTGCTTTTCAATATCGAGCAACATTTTAAGGAACGGAATCCAAGTATCAAGGTGAATTGAGTAGGTTCCCAGTAGGATTCGCATGTAATAAGCTGGTTATTCAAGATAGAGCAACGTTTTAACGAACTGAAACACTGTTTCTTTGTGAATTCAGTTAGTTCCTAGTAGCCTGCTCTTGTAATATGTGTACTTTTAAAGATTTATAAAAATTTGGTGAGCCGAATCTGAGTAACATGTTGAATTCGGTTAGTTCCCAATAGGCCGCATTGTAATAAGTGGACTGTTCGGGATATAGAAAAATTTTCACGAATGGAATCAAAATTTTTAGGCGAATTCAGTGAGTTCCCAATGGGACATGCTTGTATGAGTTTGCATTTCAATATCGAGCAACATTGTAATGAACGGACCAAGTATCATGGTGAATTGAGTAGGTTCCCAATAGGATTCGCGTGTAATAAGCTTGTTATTCAAGATAGAGCAACGTTTTAACGAACTGAAACACTGTTTCTTTGTGAATTCAGTTAGTTCCTAGTAGCCTGCTCTTGTAATATGTGTACTTTTAAAGATTTATAAAAATTTGGTGAGCCGAATCTGAGTAACATGGTGAATTCGGTTAGTTCCCAATAGGCCGCAGTAGTAATAAGTGGACTGTTCGGGATATAGAAAAATTTTCACGAATGGAATCAAAATTTCTAGGCGAATTCAGTGAGTTCCCAATGGGACATGCTTGTATGAGTTTGCTTTTCAATATCGAGCAACATTTTAAGGAACGGAATCCAAGTATCATGGTGAATTGAGTAGGTTCCCAATAGGATTCGCGTGTAATAAGCTTGTTATTCAAGATAGAGCAACGTTTTAACGAACTGAAACACTGTTTCTTTGTGAATTCAGTTAGTTCCTAGTAGCCTGCTCTTGTATTATGTGTACTTTTAAAGGTTTATAAAAATTTGGTGAGCCGAATCTGAGTAACATGGTGAATTCGGTTAGTTCCCAATAGGCCGCAGTAGTAATAAGTGGACTGTTCGGGATATAGAAAAATTTTCACGAATGGAATCAAAATTTCTAGGCAAATTCAGTGAGCTCCCAATGGGACATGCTTGTATGAGTTTGCTTTTCAATATCGAGCAACATTTTAAGGAACGGAATCCCAGTATCATGGTGAATTGAGTAGGTTCCCAATAGGATTCGCATGTAATAAGCTTGTTATTCAAGATAGAGCAACGTTTTAACGAACTGAAACACTGTTTCTTTGTGAATTCAGTTAGTTCCTAGTAGCCTGCTCTTGTAATATGTGTACTTTTAAAGATTTATAAAAATTTGGTGAGCCGAATCTGAGTAACATGGTGAATTCGGTTAGTTCCCAATAGGCCGCAGTAGTAATAAGTGGACTGTTCGGGATATAGAAAAATTTTCACGAATGGAATCAAAATTTCTAGGCGAATTCAGTGAGTTCCCAATGGGACATGCTTGTATGAGTTTGCTTTTCATTATCGAGCAACATTTTAAGGAACGGAATCCAAGTATCATGGTGAATTGAGTAGGTTCCCAATAGGATTCACGTGTAATAAACTTGTTATTCAAGATAGAGCAAAGTTTTAACGAACTGAAACACTGTTTCTTTGTGAATTCAGTTAGTTCCTAGTAGCTTTCTCTTGTAATATGTGTACTTTTAAAGATTTATAAAAATTTGGTGAGCCGAATCTGAGTAACATGGTGAATTCGGTTAGTTCCCAATAGGCCGCAGTAGTAATAAGTGGACTGTTCGGGATATAGAAAAATTTTCACGAATGGAATCAAAATTTCTAGGCGAATTCAGTGAGTTCCCAATGGGACATGCTTGTATGAGTTTGCTTTTCAATATCGAGCAACATTTTAAGGAACGGAATCCAAGTATCATGGTGAATTGAGTAGGTTCCCAGTAGGATTCGCATGTAATAAGCATGTTATTCAAGATAGAGCAACGTTTTAAGGAACTGAAACACTGTTTCTTTGTGAATTCAGTTAGTTCCTAGTAGCCTGCTCTTGTAATATGTGTACTTTTAAAGATTTATAAAAATTTGGTGAGCTGAATCTGAGTAACATGGTGAATTCGGTTAGTTCCCAATAGGCCGCATTAGTAATAAGTGGACTGTTCGGGATATAGAAAAATTTTCACGAATGGAATCAAAATTTCTAGGAGAATTCTGTGAGTTCCCAATGGAACATGCTTGTAAGAGTTTGCTCTTCAATATCGAGCAACATTTTAAGGAACGGATTCCAAGTATCATGGTGAATTGAGTAGGTTCCCAATAGGATTCGCATGTAATAAGCTTGTTATTCAAGATAGAGCAACGTTTTAACGAACTGAAACACTGTTTCTTTGTGAAGTCAGTTAGTTCCTAGTAGCCTGCTCTTGTAATATGTGTACTTTTAAAGATTTATAAAAATTTGGTGAGCCGATTCTGAGTAACATGGTGAATTCGGTTAGTTCCCAATAGGCCGCAGTAGTAATAAGTGGACTGTTCGGGATATAGAAAAATTTTCACGAATGGAATCAAAATTTCTAGTCGAATTCAGTGAGTTCCCAATGGGACATGCTTGTATGAGTTTGCTTTTCAATATCGAGCAACATTTTAAGGAACGGAATCCAAGTGTCATGGTGAATTGAGTAGGTTCAAAATAGGATTCGCATGTAATAAGCTTGTTATTCAAGATAGAGCAACGTTTTAACGAACTGAAACACTGTTTCTTTGTGAATTCAGTTAGTTCCTAGTAGCCTGCTCTTGTAATATGTGTACTTTTAAAGATTTATAAAAATTTGGTGAGCCGAATCTGAGTAACATGGTGAATTCGGTTAGTTCCCAATAGGCCGCAGTAGTAATAAGTGGACTGTTCGGGATATAGAAAAATTTTAAGGAATGGAATCAAAATTTCTAGGCGAATTCAGTGAGTTTCCATTGGGACATGCTTGTATGAGTTTGCTTTTCAATATCGAGCAACATTTTAAGGAACGGAATCCAAGTGTCATGGTGAATTGAGTAGGTTCAAAATAGGATTCGCATGTAATAAGCTTGTTATTCAAGATAGAGCAACGTTTTAACGAACTGAAACACTGTTTCTTTGTGAATTCAGTTAGTTCCTAGTAGACTGCTCTTGTATTATGTGTACTTTTAAAGATTTATAAAAATTTGGTGAGCCGAATCTGAGTAACATGGTGAATTCGGTTAGTTCCCAATAGGCCGCAGTAGTAATAAGTGGACTGTTCGGGATATAGAAAAATTTTCACGAATGGAATCAAAATTTCTAGGCGAATTCAGTGAGTTGCCAATGGGACATGCTTGTATGTGTTTGCTTTTCAATATCGAGCAACATTTTAAGGAACGGAATCCAAGTATCATGGTGAATTGAGTAGGTTCCCAATAGGATTCGCGTGTAATAAGCTTGTTATTCAAGATAGAGCAACATATTAACGAACTGAAACACTGTTTCTTTGTGAAGTCAGTTAGTTCCTAGTAGCCTGCTCTTGTAATATGTGTACTTTTAAAGATTTATAAAAATTTGGTGAGCCGAATCTGAGTAACATGGTGAATTCAGTTAGTTCCCAATAGGCCGCAGTAGTAATAAGTGGACTGTTCGGGATATAGAAAAATTTTCACGAATGGAATCCAAATTTCTAGGCGAATTCAGTGAGTTCCCAATGGGACATGGTTGTATGAGTTTGCTTTTCAATATCGAGCAACATTTTAAGGAACGGAATCCAAGTATCATGGTGAA
This sequence comes from Rattus norvegicus, assembly GCF_021556685.1. Classification (NCBI taxonomy): domain Eukaryota; kingdom Metazoa; phylum Chordata; class Mammalia; order Rodentia; family Muridae; genus Rattus; species Rattus norvegicus. Next base: position 10,221,178 of record NC_141544.1, read on the forward strand.
TTGAGTAGGTTCCCAATAGGATTCGCATGTAATAAGCTTGTTATTCAAGATAGAGCAACGTTTTAACGAACTGAAAAACTGTTTCTTTGTGAATTCAGTTAGTTCCTAGTAGCCTGCTCTTGTAATATGTGTACTTTTAAAGATTTATAAAAATTTGTTGAGCCGAATCTGAGTAAACTGGTGAATTCGGTTAGTTCCCAATAGGCCGCAGTAGTAATAAGTGGACTGTTCGGGATATAGAAAAATTTTAACGAATGGAATCAAAATTTCTAGGCGAATTCAGTGAGTTCCCAATGGGACATGCTTGTATGAGTTTGCTTTTCAATATCAAGCAACATTTTAAGGAACGGAATCCAAGTATCATGGTGAATTGAGTAGGTTCCCAATAGGATTCGCATGTAATAAGCTTGTTATTCAAGATAGAGCAACGTTTTAACGAACTGAAACACTGTTTCTTTGTGAATTCAGTTAGTTCCTAGTAGCCTGCTCTTGTAATATGTGTACTTTTAAAGATTTATAAAAATTTGGTGAGCCGATTCTGAGTAACATGGTGAATTCGGTTAGTTCCCAATAGGCCGCAGTAGTAATAAGTGGACTGTTCGGGATATAGAAAAATTTTCACGAATGGAATCAAAATTTCTAGTCGAATTCAGTGAGTTCCCAATGGGACATGCTTGTATGAGTTTGCTTTTCAATATCGAGCAACATTTTAAGGAACGGAATCCAAGTATCATGGTGAATTGAGTAGGTTCCCAATAGGATTCGCGTGTAATAAGCTTGTTATTCAAGATAGAGCAACGTTTTAACGAACTGAAACACTGTTTCTTTGTGAATTCAGTTAGTTCCTAGTAGCCTGCTCTTGTAATATATGTACTTTTAAAGATTTATAAAAATTTGGTGAGCCGAATCTGAGTAACATGGTGAATTCGGTTAGTTCCCAATAGGCCGCAGTAGTAATAAGTCGACTGTTCGGGATATAGAAAAATTTTCACGAATGGAATCAAAATTTCTAGGCGAATTCAGTGAGTTCCCAATGGGACATGCTTGTATGAGTTTGCTTTTCAATATCGAGCAACATTTTAAGGAACGGAATCCCAGTATCATGGTGAATTGAGTAGGTTCCCAATAGGATTCGCATGTAATAAGCTTGTTATTCAAGATAGAGCAACGTTTTAACGAACTGAAACACTGATTCTTTGTGAATTCAGTTAGTTCCTAGTAGCTTTCTCTTGTAATATGTGTACTTTTAAAGATTTATAAAAATTTGGTGAGCCGAATCTGAGTAACATGGTGAATTCGGTTAGTTCTCAATAGGCCGCAGTAGTAATAAGTGGACTGTTCGGGATATAGAAAAATTTTCACGAATGGAATCAAAATTTCTAGGCGAATTCAGTGAGTTCCCAATGGGACATGCATGTATGAGTTTGCTTTTCAATATCGAGCAACATTTTAAGGAACGGAATCAAGTATCATGGTGAATTGAGTAGGTTCCCAGTAGGATTCGCATGTAATAAGCTTGTTATTCAAGATAGAGCAACGTTTTAACGAACTGAAACACTGTTTCTTTGTGAATTCAGTTAGTTCCTAGTAGCCTGCTCTTGTAATATGTGTACTTTTAAAGATTTATAAAAATTTGGTGAGCCGAATCTGAGTAACATGGTGAATTCGGTTAGTTCCCTATAGGCCGCAGTAGTAATAAGTGGACTGTTCGGGATATAGAAAAATTTTCACGAATGGAATCAAAATTTCTAGGAGAATTCTGTGAGTTCCCAATGGAACATGCTTGTAAGAGTTTCCTCTTCAATATCGAGCAACATTTTAAGGAACGGATTCCAAGTATCATGGTGAATTGAGTAGGTTCCCAATAGGATTCGCATGTAATAAGCTTGTTATTCAAGATAGAGCAACGTTTTAACGAACTGAAACACTGTTTCTTTGTGAATTCAGTTAGTTCCTAGTAGCCTGCTCTTGTAATATGTGTACTTTTAAAGATTTATAAAAATTTGGTGAGCCGATTCTGAGTAACATGGTGAATTCGGTTAGTTCCCAATAGGCCGCAGTAGTAATAAGTGGACTGTTCGGGATATAGAAAAATTTTCACGAATGGAATCAAAATTTCTAGTCGAATTCAGTGAGTTCCCAATGGGACATGCTTGTATGAGTTTGCTTTTCAATATTGAGCAACATTTTAAGGAACGGAATCCAATTATCATGGTGAATTGAGTAGGTTCCCAATAGGATTCGCGTGTAATAAGCTTGTTATTCAAGATAGAGCAACGTTTTAACGAACTGAAACACTGTTTCTTTGTGAATTCAGTTAGTTCCTAGTAGCCTGCTCTTGTAATATGTGTACTTTTAAAGATTTATAAAAATTTGGTGAGCCGAATCTGAGTAACATGGTGAATTCGGTTAGTTCCCAATAGGCCGCAGTAGTAATAAGTGGACTGTTCGGGATATAGAAAAATTTTCACGAATGGAATCAAAATTTCTAGGAGAATTCTGTGAGTTCCCAATGGAACATTCTTGTAAGAGTTTCTTCTTCAATATCGAGCAACATTTTAAGGAACGGATTCCAAGTATCATGGTGAATTGAGTAGGTTCCCAATAGGATTCGCATGTAATAAGCTTGTTATTCAAGATAGAGCAACGTTTTAACGAACTGAAACACTGTTTCTTTGTGAATTCAGTTAGTTCCTAGTAGCCTGCTCTTGTAATATGTGTACTTTTAAAGATTTATAAAAATTTGGTGAGCCGAATCTGAGTAACATGGTGAATTCGGTTAGTTCCCAATAGGCCGCAGTAGTAATAAGTGGACTGTTCGGGATATAGAAAAATTTTCACGAATGGAATCAAAATTTCTAGGCGAATTCAGTGAGTTTCCAATGGGACATGCTTGTATGAGTTTGCTTTTCAATATCGAGCAACATTTTAAGGAACGGAATCCAAGTGTCATGGTGAATTGAGTAGGTTCAAAATAGGATTCGCATGTAATAAGCTTGTTATTCAAGATAGAGCAACGTTTTAACGAACTGAAACACTGTTTCTTAGTGAATTCAGTTAGTTCCTAGTAGCCTGCTCTTGTAATATGTGTACTTTTAAAGATTTATAAAAATTTGGTGAGCCGAATCTGAGTAACATGGTGAATTTGGTTAGTTCCCAATAGGCCGCAGCAGTAATAAGTGGACTGTTCGGGATATAGAAAAATTTTCACGAATGGAATCAAAATTTCTAGGCGAATTCAGTGAGTTGCCAATGGGACATGCTTGTATGAGTTTGCTTTTCAATATCGAGCAACATTTTAAGGAACGGAATCCAAGTATCATGGTGAATTGAGTAGGTTCCCAATAGGATTCGCGTGTAATAAGCTTGTTATTCAAGATAGAGCAACATATTAACGAACTGAAACACTGTTTCTTTGTGAATTCAGTTAGTTCCTAGTAGCCTGCTCTTGTAATATGTGTACTTTTAAAGATTTATAAAAATTTGGTGAGCCGAATCTGAGTAACATGGTGAATTCAGTTAGTTCCCAATAGGCCGCAGTAGTAATAAGTGGACTGTTCGGGATATAGAAAAATTTTCACGAATGGAATCCAAATTTCTAGGCGAATTCAGTGAGTTCCCAATGGGACATGGTTGTATGAGTTTGCTTTTCAATATCGAGCAACATTTTAAGGAACGGAATCCAAGTATCATGGTGAATTGAGTAGGTTCCCAATAGGATTCGCATGTAATAAGCTTGTTATTCAAGATAGAGCAACGTTTTAACGAACTGAAACACTGTTTCTTTGTGAATTCAGTTAGTTCCTAGTAGCCTGCTCTTGTAATATGTGTACTTTTAAAGATTTATAAAAATTTGTTGAGCCGAATCTGAGTAAACTGGTGAATTCGGTTAGTTCCCAATAGGCCGCAGTAGTAATAAGTGGACTGTTCGGGATATAGAAAAATTTTAACGAATGGAATCAAAATTTCTAGGCGAATTCAGTGAGTTCCCAATGGGACATGCTTGTATGAGTTTGCTTTTCAATATCGAGCAACATTTTAAGGAACGGAATCCAAGTATCATGGTGAATTGAGTAGGTTCCCAATAGGATTCGCGTGTGATAAGCTTGTTATTCAAGATAGAGCAACGTTTTAACGAACTGAAACACTGTTTCTTTGTGAATTCAGTTAGTTCCTAGTAGCCTGCTCTTGTAATATATGTACTTTTAAAGATTTATAAAAATTTGGTGAGCCGAATCTGAGTAACATGGTGAATTCGGTTAGTTCCCAATAGGCCGCAGTAGTAATAAGTGGACTGTTCGGGATATAGAAAAATTTTCACGAATGGAATCAAAATTTCTAGGCGAATTCAGTGAGTTCCCAATGGGACATGCTTGTATGAGTTTGCTTTTCAATATCGAGCAACATTTTAAGGAACGGAATCCCAGTATCATGGTGAATTGAGTAGGTTCCCAATAGGATTCGCATGTAATAAGCTTGTTATTCAAGATAGAGCAAAGTTTTAACGAACTGAAACACTGATTCTTTGTGAATTCAGTTAGTTCCTAGTAGCTTTCTCTTGTAATATGTGTACTTTTAAAGATTTATAAAAATTTGGTGAGCCGAATCTGAGTAACATGGTGAATTCGGTTAGTTCTCAATAGGCCGCAGTAGTAATAAGTGGACTGTTCGGGATATAGAAAAATTTTCACGAATGGAATCAAAATTTCTAGGCGAATTCAGTGAGTTCCCAATGGGACATGCATGTATGAGTTTGCTTTTCAATATCGAGCAACATTTTAAGGAACGGAATCAAGTATCATGGTGAATTGAGTAGGTTCCCAGTAGGATTCGCATGTAATAAGCTTGTTATTCAAGATAGAGCAACGTTTTAACGAACTGAAACACTGTTTCTTTGTGAATTCAGTTAGTTCCTTGTAGCCTGCTCTTGTAATATGTGTACTTTTAAAGATTTATAAAAATTTGGTGAGCCGAATCTGAGTAACATGGTGAATTCGGTTAGTTCCCTATAGGCCGCAGTAGTAATAAGTGGACTGTTCGGGATATAGAAAAATTTTCACGAATGGAATCAAAATTTCTAGGAGAATTCTGTGAGTTCCCAATGGAACATGCTTGTAAGAGTTTCCTCTTCAATATCGAGCAACATTTTAAGGAACGGATTCCAAGTATCATGGTGAATTGAGTAGGTTCCCAATAGGATTCGCATGTAATAAGCTTGTTATTCAAGATAGAGCAACGTTTTAACGAACTGAAACACTGTTTCTTTGTGAATTCAGTTAGTTCCTAGTAGCCTGCTCTTGTAATATGTGTACTTTTAAAGATTTATAAAAATTTGGTGAGCCGATTCTGAGTAACATGGTGAATTCGGTTAGTTCCCAATAGGCCGCAGTAGTAATAAGTGGACTGTTCGGGATATAGAAAAATTTTCACGAATGGAATCAAAATTTCTAGTCGAATTCAGTGAGTTCCCAATGGGACATGCTTGTATGAGTTTGCTTTTCAATATTGAGCAACATTTTAAGGAACGGAATCCAATTATCATGGTGAATTGAGTAGGTTCCCAATAGGATTCGCGTGTAATAAGCTTGTTATTCAAGATAGAGCAACGTTTTAACGAACTGAAACACTGTTTCTTTGTGAATTCAGTTAGTTCCTAGTAGCCTGCTCTTGTAATATGTGTACTTTTAAAGATTTATAAAAATTTGGTGAGCCGATTCTGAGTAACATGGTGAATTCGGTTAGTTCCCAGTAGGCCGCAGTAGTAATAAGTGGACTGTTCGGGATATAGAAAATTTTTCACGAATTGAATCAAAATTTCTAGGAGAATTCTGTGAGTTCCCAATGGAACATGCTTGTAAGAGTTTGCTCTTCAATATCGAGCAACATTTTAAGGAACGGATTCCAAGTATCATGGTGAATTGAGTAGGTTCCCAATAGGATTCGCATGTAATAAGCTTGTTATTCAAGATAGAGCAACGTTTTAACGAACTGAAACACTGTTTCTTTGTGAATTCAGTTAGTTCCTAGTAGCCTGCTCTTGTAATATGTGTACTTTTAAAGATTTATAAAAATTTGGTGAGCCGAATCTGAGTAACATGGTGAATTCGGTTAGTTCCCAATAGGCCGCAGTAGTAATAAGTGGACTGTTCGGGATATAGAAAAATTTTCACGAATGGAATCAAAATTTCTAGGCGAATTCAGTGAGTTCCCAATGGGACATGCTTGTATGAGTTTGCTTTTCAATATCGAGCAACATTTTAAGGAACGGAATCCCAGTATCATGGTGAATTGAGTAGGTTCCCAATAGGATTCGCATGTAATAAGCTTGTTATTCAAGATAGAGCAACGTTTTAACGAACTGAAACACTGATTCTTTGTGAATTCAGTTAGTTCCTAGTAGCTTTCTCTTGTAATATGTGTACTTTTAAAGATTTATAAAAATTTGGTGAGCCGAATCTGAGTAACATGGTGAATTCGGTTAGTTCTCAATAGGCCGCAGTAGTAATAAGTGGACTGTTCGGGATATAGAAAAATTATCACGAATGGAATCAAAATTTCTAGGCGAATTCAGTGAGTTCCCAATGGGACATGCATGTATGAGTTTGCTTTTCAATATCGAGCAACATTTTAAGGAACGGAATCAAGTATCATGGTGAATTGAGTAGTTTCCCAGTAGGATTCGCATGTAATAAGCTTGTTATTCAAGATAGAGCAACGTTTTAACGAACTGAAACACTGTTTCTTTGTGAATTCAGTTAGTTCCTAGTAGCCTGCTCTTGTAATATGTGTACTTTTAAAGATTTATAAAAATTTGGTGAGCCGAATCTGAGTAACATGGTGAATTCGGTTAGTTCCCTATAGGCCGCAGTAGTAATAAGTGGACTGTTCGGGATATAGAAAAATTTTCACGAATGGAATCAAAATTTCTAGGAGAATTCTGTGAGTTCCCAATGGAACATGCTTGTAAGAGTTTCCTCTTCAATATCGAGCAACATTTTAAGGAACGGATTCCAAGTATCATGGTGAATTGAGTAGGTTCCCAATAGGATTCGCATGTAATAAGCTTGTTATTCAAGATAGAGCAACGTTTTAACGAACTGAAACACTGTTTCTTTGTGAATTCAGTTAGTTCCTAGTAGCCTGCTCTTGTAATATGTGTACTTTTAAAGATTTATAAAAATTTGGTGAGCCGATTCTGAGTAACATGGTGAATTCGGTTAGTTCCCATTAGGCCGCAGTAGTAATAAGTGGACTGTTCGGGATATAGAAAAATTTTCACGAATGGAATCAAAATTTCTAGTCGAATTCAGTGAGTTCCCAATGGGACATGCTTGTATGAGTTTGCTTTTCAATATTGAGCAACATTTTAAGGAACGGAATCCAATTATCATGGTGAATTGAGTAGGTTCCCAATAGGATTCGCGTGTAATAAGCTTGTTATTCAAGATAGAGCAACGTTTTAACGAACTGAAACACTGTTTCTTTGTGAATTCAGTTAGTTCCTAGTAGCCTGCTCTTGTAATATGTGTACTTTTAAAGATTTATAAAAATTTGGTGAGCCGATTCTGAGTAACATGGTGAATTCGGTTAGTTCCCAATAGGCCGCAGTAGTAATAAGTGGACTGTTCGGGATATAGAAAAATTTTCACGAATGGAATCAAAATTTCTAGGAGAATTCTGTGAGTTCCCAATGGAACATGCTTGTAAGAGTTTGCTCTTCAATATCGAGCAACATTTTAAGGAACGGAATCCAAGTATCATGGTGAATTGAGTAGGTTCCCAATAGGATTCGCATGTAATAAGCTTGTTATTCAAGATAGAGCAACGTTTTAACGAACTGAAACACTGTTTCTTTGTGAATTCAGTTAGTTCCTAGTAGCCTGCTCTTGTAATATGTGTACTTTTAAAGATTTATAAAAATTTGGTGAGCCGATTCTGAGTAACATGGTGAATTCGGTTAGTTCCCAATAGGCCGCAGTAGTAATAAGTGGACTGTTCGGGATATAGAAAAATTTTCACGAATGGAATCAAAATTTCTAGTCGAATTCAGTGAGTTCCCAATGGGACATGCTTGTATGAGTTTGCTTTTCAATATCGAGCAACATTATAAGGAACGGAATCCAAGTATCATGGTGAATTGAGTAGGTTCCCAATAGGATTCGCGTGTAATAAGCTTGTTATTCAAGATAGAGCAACGTTTTAACGAACTGAAACACTGTTTCTTTGTGAATTCAGTTAGTTCCTAGTAGCCTGCTCTTGTAATATATGTACTTTTAAAGATTTATAAAAATTTGGTGAGCCGAATCTGAGTAACATGGTGAATTCGGTTAGTTCCCAATAGGCCGCAGTAGTAATAAGTGGACTGTTCGGGATATAGAAAAATTTTCACGAATGGAATCAAAATTTCTAGGCGAATTCAGTGAGTTCCCAATGGGACATGCTTGTATGAGTTTGCTTTTCAATATCGAGCAACATTTTAAGGAACGGAATCCCAGTATCATGGTGAATTGAGTAGGTTCCCAATAGGATTCGCATGTAATAAGCTTGTTATTCAAGATAGAGCAACGTTTTAACGAACTGAAACACTGATTCTTTGTGAATTCAGTTAGTTCCTAGTAGCTTTCTCTTGTAATATGTGTACTTTTAAAGATTTATAAAAATTTGGTGAGCCGAATCTGAGTAACATGGTGAATTCGGTTAGTTCTCAATAGGCCGCAGTAGTAATAAGTGGACTGTTCGGGATATAGAAAAATTTTCACGAATGGAATCAAAATTTCTAGGCGAATTCAGTGAGTTCCCAATGGGACATGCATGTATGAGTTTGCTTTTCAATATCGAGCAACATTTTAAGGAACGGAATCAAGTATCATGGTGAATTGAGTAGGTTCCCAGTAGGATTCGCATGTAATAAGCTTGTTATTCAAGATAGAGCAACGTTTTAACGAACTGAAACACTGTTTCTTTGTGAATTCAGTTAGTTCCTAGTAGCCTGCTCTTGTAATATGTGTACTTTTAAAGATTTATAAAAATTTGGTGAGCCGATTCTGAGTAACATGGTGAATTCGGTTAGTTCCCAATAGGCCGCAGTAGTAATAAGTGGACTGTTCGGGATATAGAAAAATTTTCACGAATTGAATCAAAATTTCTAGGAGAATTCTGTGAGTTCCCAATGGAACATGCTTGTAAGAGTTTGCTCTTCAATATCGAGCAACATTTTAAGGAACGGAATCCAAGTATCATGGTGAATTGAGTAGGTTCCCAATAGGATTCGCATGTAATAAGCTTGTTATTCAAGATAGAGCAACGTTTTAACGAACTGAAACACTGTTTCTTTGTGAATTCAGTTAGTTCCTAGTAGCCTGCTCTTGTAATATGTGTACTTTTAAAGATTTATAAAAATTTGGTGAGCCGATTCTGAGTAACATGGTGAATTCGGTTAGTTCCCAATAGGCCGCAGTAGTAATAAGTGGACTGTTCGGGATATAGAAAAATTTTCACGAATGGAATCAAAATTTCTAGTCGAATTCAGTGAGTTCCCAATGGGACATGCTTGTATGAGTTTGCTTTTCAATATCGAGCAACATTATAAGGAACGGAATCCAAGTATCATGGTGAATTGAGTAGGTTCCCAATAGGATTCGCGTGTAATAAGCTTGTTATTCAAGATAGAGCAACGTTTTAACGAACTGAAACACTGTTTCTTTGTGAATTCAGTTAGTTCCTAGTAGCCTGCTCTTGTAATATATGTACTTTTAAAGATTTATAAAAATTTGGTGAGCCGAATCTGAGTAACATGGTGAATTCGGTTAGTTCCCAATAGGCCGCAGTAGTAATAAGTGGACTGTTCGGGATATAGAAAAATTTTCACGAATGGAATCAAAATTTCTAGGCGAATTCAGTGAGTTCCCAATGGGACATGCTTGTATGAGTTTGCTTTTCAATATCGAGCAACATTTTAAGGAACGGAATCCCAGTATCATGGTGAATTGAGTAGGTTCCCAATAGGATTCGCATGTAATAAGCTTGTTATTCAAGATAGAGCAACGTTTTAACGAACTGAAACACTGATTCTTTGTGAATTCAGTTAGTTCCTAGTAGCTTTCTCTTGTAATATGTGTACTTTTAAAGATTTATAAAAATTTGGTGAGCCGAATCTGAGTAACATGGTGAATTCGGTTAGTTCTCAATAGGCCGCAGTAGTAATAAGTGGACTGTTCGGGATATAGAAAAATTTTCACGAATGGAATCAAAATTTCTAGGCGAATTCAGTGAGTTCCCAATGGGACATGCATGTATGAGTTTGCTTTTCAATATCGAGCAACATTTTAAGGAACGGAATCAAGTATCATGGTGAATTGAGTAGGTTCCCAGTAGGATTCGCATGTAATAAGCTTGTTATTCAAGATAGAGCAACGTTTTAACGAACTGAAACACTGTTTCTTTGTGAATTCAGTTAGTTCCTAGTAGCCTGCTCTTGTAATATGTGTACTTTTAAAGATTTATAAAAATTTGGTGAGCCGAATCTGAGTAACATGGTGAATTCGGTTAGTTCCCTATAGGCCGCAGTAGTAATAAGTGGACTGTTCGGGATATAGAAAAATTTTCACGAATGGAATCAAAATTTCTAGGAGAATTCTGTGAGTTCCCAATGGAACATGCTTGTAAGAGTTTCCTCTTCAATATCGAGCAACATTTTAAGGAACGGATTCCAAGTATCATGGTGAATTGAGTAGGTTCCCAATAGGATTCGCATGTAATAAGCTTGTTATTCAAGATAGAGCAACGTTTTAACGAACTGAAACACTGTTTCTTTGTGAATTCAGTTAGTTCCTAGTAGCCTGCTCTTGTAATATGTGTACTTTTAAAGATTTATAAAAATTTGGTGAGCCGATTCTGAGTAACATGGTGAATTCGGTTAGTTCCCAATAGGCCGCAGTAGTAATAAGTGGACTGTTCGGGATATAGAAAAATTTTCACGAATGGAATCAAAATTTCTAGTCGAATTCAGTGAGTTCCCAATGGGACATGCTTGTATGAGTTTGCTTTTCAATATTGAGCTACATTTTAAGGAACGGAATCCAATTATCATGGTGAATTGAGTAGGTTCCCAATAGGATTCGCGTGTAATAAGCTTGTTATTCAAGATAGAGCAACGTTTTAACGAACTGAAACACTGTTTCTTTGTGAATTCAGTTAGTTCCTAGTAGCCTGCTCTTGTAATATGTGTACTTTTAAAGATTTATAAAAATTTGGTGAGCCGATTCTGAGTAACATGGTGAATTCGGTTAGTTCCCAATAGGCCGCAGTAGTAATAAGTGGACTGTTCGGGATATAGAAAAATTTTCACGAATGGAATCCAAATTTCTAGGCGAATTCAGTGAGTTCCCAATGGGACATGGTTGTATGAGTTTGCTTTTCAATATCGAGCAACATTTTAAGGAACGGAATCCAAGTATCATGGTGAATTGAGTAGGTTCCCAATAGGATTCGCATGTAATAAGCTTGTTATTCAAGATAGAGCAACGTTTTAACGAACTGAAAAACTGTTTCTTTGTGAATTCAGTTAGTTCCTAGTAGCCTGCTCTTGTAATATGTGTACTTTTAAAGATTTATAAAAATTTGTTGAGCCGAATCTGAGTAAACTGGTGAATTCGGTTAGTTCCCAATAGGCCGCAGTAGTAATAAGTGGACTGTTCGGGATATAGAAAAATTTTAACGAATGGAATCATAATTTCTAGGCGAATTCAGTGAGTTCCCAATGGGACATGCTTGTATGAGTTTGCTTTTCAATATCAAGCAACATTTTAAGGAACGGAATCCAAGTATCATGGTGAATTGAGTAGGTTCCCAATAGGATTCGCATGTAATAAGCTTGTTATTCAAGATAGAGCAACGTTTTAACGAACTGAAACACTGTTTCTTTGTGAATTCAGTTAGTTCCTAGTAGCCTGCTCTTGTAATATGTGTACTTTTAAAGATTTATAAAAATTTGGTGAGCCGATTCTGAGTAACATGGTGAATTCGGTTAGTTCCCAATAGGCCGCAGTAGTAATAAGTGGACTGTTCGGGATATAGAAAAATTTTCACGAATGGAATCAAAATTTCTAGTCGAATTCAGTGAGTTCCCAATGGGACATGCTTGTATGAGTTTGCTTTTCAATATCGAGCAACATTTTAAGGAACGGAATCCAAGTATCATGGTGAATTGAGTAGGTTCCCAATAGGATTCGCGTGTAATAAGCTTGTTATTCAAGATAGAGCAACGTTTTAACGAACTGAAACACTGTTTCTTTGTGAATTCAGTTAGTTCCTAGTAGCCTGCTCTTGTAATATATGTACTTTTAAAGATTTATAAAAATTTGGTGAGCCGAATCTGAGTAACATGGTGAATTCGGTTAGTTCCCAATAGGCCGCAGTAGTAATAAGTCGACTGTTCGGGATATAGAAAAATTTTCACGAATGGAATCAAAATTTCTAGGCGAATTCAGTGAGTTCCCAATGGGACATGCTTGTATGAGTTTGCTTTTCAATATCGAGCAACATTTTAAGGAACGGAATCCCAGTATCATGGTGAATTGAGTAGGTTCCCAATAGGATTCGCATGTAATAAGCTTGTTATTCAAGATAGAGCAACGTTTTAACGAACTGAAACACTGATTCTTTGTGAATTCAGTTAGTTCCTAGTAGCTTTCTCTTGTAATATGTGTACTTTTAAAGATTTATAAAAATTTGGTGAGCCGAATCTGAGTAACATGGTGAATTCGGTTAGTTCTCAATAGGCCGCAGTAGTAATAAGTGGACTGTTCGGGATATAGAAAAATTTTCACGAATGGAATCAAAATTTCTAGGCGAATTCAGTGAGTTCCCAATGGGACATGCATGTATGAGTTTGCTTTTCAATATCGAGCAACATTTTAAGGAACGGAATCAAGTATCATGGTGAATTGAGTAGGTTCCCAGTAGGATTCGCATGTAATAAGCTTGTTATTCAAGATAGAGCAACGTTTTAACGAACTGAAACACTGTTTCTTTGTGAATTCAGTTAGTTCCTAGTAGCCTGCTCTTGTAATATGTGTACTTTTAAAGATTTATAAAAATTTGGTGAGCCGAATCTGAGTAACATGGTGAATTCGGTTAGTTCCCTATAGGCCGCAGTAGTAATAAGTGGACTGTTCGGGATATAGAAAAATTTTCACGAATGGAATCAAAATTTCTAGGAGAATTCTGTGAGTTCCCAATGGAACATGCTTGTAAGAGTTTCCTCTTCAATATCGAGCAACATTTTAAGGAACGGATTCCAAGTATCATGGTGAATTGAGTAGGTTCCCAATAGGATTCGCATGTAATAAGCTTGTTATTCAAGATAGAGCAACGTTTTAACGAACTGAAACACTGTTTCTTTGTGAATTCAGTTAGTTCCTAGTAGCCTGCTCTTGTAATATGTGTACTTTTAAAGATTTATAAAAATTTGGTGAGCCGATTCTGAGTAACATGGTGAATTCGGTTAGTTCCCAATAGGCCGCAGTAGTAATAAGTGGACTGTTCGGGATATAGAAAAATTTTCACGAATGGAATCAAAATTTCTAGTCGAATTCAGTGAGTTCCCAATGGGACATGCTTGTATGAGTTTGCTTTTCAATATTGAGCAACATTTTAAGGAACGGAATCCCAGTATCATGGTGAATTGAGTAGGTTCCCAATAGGATTCGCGTGTAATAAGCTTGTTATTCAAGATAGAGCAACGTTTTAACGAACTGAAACACTGTTTCTTTGTGAATTCAGTTAGTTCCTAGTAGCCTGCTCTTGTAATATGTGTACTTTTAAAGATTTATAAAAATTTGGTGAGCCGAATCTGAGTAACATGGTGAATTCGGTTAGTTCCCAATAGGCCGCAGTAGTAATAAGTGGACTGTTCGGGATATAGAAAAATTTTCACGAATGGAATCAAAATTTCTAGGAGAATTCTGTGAGTTCCCAATGGAACATTCTTGTAAGAGTTTCTTCTTCAATATCGAGCAACATTTTAAGGAACGGATTCCAAGTATCATGGTGAATTGAGTAGGTTCCCAATAGGATTCGCATGTAATAAGCTTGTTATTCAAGATAGAGCAACGTTTTAACGAACTGAAACACTGTTTCTTTGTGAATTCAGTTAGTTCCTAGTAGCCTGCTCTTGTAATATGTGTACTTTTAAAGATTTATAAAAATTTGGTGAGCCGAATCTGAGTAACATGGTGAATTCGGTTAGTTCCCAATAGGCCGCAGTAGTAATAAGTGGACTGTTCGGGATATAGAAAAATTTTCACGAATGGAATCAAAATTTCTAGGCGAATTCAGTGAGTTTCCAATGGGACATGCTTGTATGAGTTTGCTTTTCAATATCGAGCAACATTTTAAGGAACGGAATCCAAGTGTCATGGTGAATTGAGTAGGTTCAAAATAGGATTCGCATGTAATAAGCTTGTTATTCAAGATAGAGCAACGTTTTAACGAACTGAAACACTGTTTCTTAGTGAATTCAGTTAGTTCCTAGTAGCCTGCTCTTGTAATATGTGTACTTTTAAAGATTTATAAAAATTTGGTGAGCCGAATCTGAGTAACATGGTGAATTCGGTTAGTTCCCAATAGGCCGCAGTAGTAATAAGTGGACTGTTCGGGATATAGAAAAATTTTCACGAATGGAATCAAAATTTCTAGGCGAATTCAGTGAGTTGCCAATGGGACATGCTTGTATGAGTTTGCTTTTCAATATCGAGCAACATTTTAAGGAACGGAATCCAAGTATCATGGTGAATTGAGTAGGTTCCCAATAGGATTCGCGTGTAATAAGCTTGTTATTCAAGATAGAGCAACATATTAACGAACTGAAACACTGTTTCTTTGTGAATTCAGTTAGTTCCTAGTAGCCTGCTCTTGTAATATGTGTACTTTTAAAGATTTATAAAAATTTGGTGAGCCGAATCTGAGTAACATGGTGAATTCAGTTAGTTCCCAATAGGCCGCAGTAGTAATAAGTGGACTGTTCGGGATATAGAAAAATTTTCACGAATGGAATCCAAATTTCTAGGCGAATTCAGTGAGTTCCCAATGGGACATGGTTGTATGAGTTTGCTTTTCAATATCGAGCAACATTTTAAGGAACGGAATCCAAGTATCATGGTGAATTGAGTAGGTTCCCAATAGGATTCGCATGTAATAAGCTTGTTATTCAAGATAGAGCAACGTTTTAACGAACTGAAACACTGTTTCTTTGTGAATTCAGTTAGTTCCTAGTAGCCTGCTCTTGTAATATGTGTACTTTTAAAGATTTATAAAAATTTGTTGAGCCGAATCTGAGTAAACTGGTGAATTCGGTTAGTTCCCAATAGGCCGCAGTAGTAATAAGTGGACTGTTCGGGATATAGAAAAATTTTAACGAATGGAATCAAAATTTCTAGGCGAATTCAGTGAGTTCCCAATGGGACATGCTTGTATGAGTTTGCTTTTCAATATCGAGCAACATTTTAAGGAACGGAATCCAAGTATCATGGTGAATTGAGTAGGTTCCCAATAGGATTCGCGTGTGATAAGCTTGTTATTCAAGATAGAGCAACGTTTTAACGAACTGAAACACTGTTTCTTTGTGAATTCAGTTAGTTCCTAGTAGCCTGCTCTTGTAATATATGTACTTTTAAAGATTTATAAAAATTTGGTGAGCCGAATCTGAGTAACATGGTGAATTCGGTTAGTTCCCAATAGGCCGCAGTAGTAATAAGTGGACTGTTCGGGATATAGAAAAATTTTCACGAATGGAATCAAAATTTCTAGGCGAATTCAGTGAGTTCCCAATGGGACATGCTTGTATGAGTTTGCTTTTCAATATCGAGCAACATTTTAAGGAACGGAATCCCAGTATCATGGTGAATTGAGTAGGTTCCCAATAGGATTCGCATGTAATAAGCTTGTTATTCAAGATAGAGCAAAGTTTTAACGAACTGAAACACTGATTCTTTGTGAATTCAGTTAGTTCCTAGTAGCTTTCTCTTGTAATATGTGTACTTTTAAAGATTTATAAAAATTTGGTGAGCCGAATCTGAGTAACATGGTGAATTCGGTTAGTTCTCAATAGGCCGCAGTAGTAATAAGTGGACTGTTCGGGATATAGAAAAATTTTCACGAATGGAATCAAAATTTCTAGGCGAATTCAGTGAGTTCCCAATGGGACATGCATGTATGAGTTTGCTTTTCAATATCGAGCAACATTTTAAGGAACGGAATCAAGTATCATGGTGAATTGAGTAGGTTCCCAGTAGGATTCGCATGTAATAAGCTTGTTATTCAAGATAGAGCAACGTTTTAACGAACTGAAACACTGTTTCTTTGTGAATTCAGTTAGTTCCTAGTAGCCTGCTCTTGTAATATGTGTACTTTTAAAGATTTATAAAAATTTGGTGAGCCGAATCTGAGTAACATGGTGAATTCGGTTAGTTCCCTATAGGCCGCAGTAGTAATAAGTGGACTGTTCGGGATATAGAAAAATTTTCACGAATGGAATCAAAATTTCTAGGAGAATTCTGTGAGTTCCCAATGGAACATGCTTGTAAGAGTTTCCTCTTCAATATCGAGCAACATTTTAAGGAACGGATTCCAAGTATCATGGTGAATTGAGTAGGTTCCCAATAGGATTCGCATGTAATAAGCTTGTTATTCAAGATAGAGCAACGTTTTAACGAACTGAAACACTGTTTCTTTGTGAATTCAGTTAGTTCCTAGTAGCCTGCTCTTGTAATATGTGTACTTTTAAAGATTTATAAAAATTTGGTGAGCCGATTCTGAGTAACATGGTGAATTCGGTTAGTTCCCAATAGGCCGCAGTAGTAATAAGTGGACTGTTCGGGATATAGAAAAATTTTCACGAATGGAATCAAAATTTCTAGTCGAATTCAGTGAGTTCCCAATGGGACATGCTTGTATGAGTTTGCTTTTCAATATTGAGCAACATTTTAAGGAACGGAATCCAATTATCATGGTGAATTGAGTAGGTTCCCAATAGGATTCGCGTGTAATAAGCTTGTTATTCAAGATAGAGCAACGTTTCAACGAACTGAAACACTGTTTCTTTGTGAATTCAGTTAGTTCCTAGTAGCCTGCTCTTGTAATATGTGTACTTTTAAAGATTTATAAAAATTTGGTGAGCCGATTCTGAGTAACATGGTGAATTCGGTTAGTTCCCAGTAGGCCGCAGTAGTAATAAGTGGACTGTTCGGGATATAGAAAATTTTTCACGAATTGAATCAAAATTTCTAGGAGAATTCTGTGAGTTCCCAATGGAACATGCTTGTAAGAGTTTGCTCTTCAATATCGAGCAACATTTTAAGGAACGGATTCCAAGTATCATGGTGAATTGAGTAGGTTCCCAATAGGATTCGCATGTAATAAGCTTGTTATTCAAGATAGAGCAACGTTTTAACGAACTGAAACACTGTTTCTTTGTGAATTCAGTTAGTTCCTAGTAGCCTGCTCTTGTAATATGTGTACTTTTAAAGATTTATAAAAATTTGGTGAGCCGAATCTGAGTAACATGGTGAATTCAGTTAGTTCCCAATAGGCCGCAGTAGTAATAAGTGGACTGTTCGGGATATAGAAAAATTTTCACGAATGGAATCAAAATTTCTAGGCGAATTCAGTGAGTTCCCAATGGGACATGCTTGTATGAGTTTGCTTTTCAATATCGAGCAACATTTTAAGGAACGGAATCCCAGTATCATGGTGAATTGAGTAGGTTCCCAATAGGATTCGCATGTAATAAGCTTGTTATTCAAGATAGAGCAACGTTTTAACGAACTGAAACACTGATTCTTTGTGAATTCAGTTAGTTCCTAGTAGCTTTCTCTTGTAATATGTGTACTTTTAAAGATTTATAAAAATTTGGTGAGCCGAATCTGAGTAACATGGTGAATTCGGTTAGTTCTCAATAGGCCGCAGTAGTAATAAGTGGACTGTTCGGGATATAGAAAAATTATCACGAATGGAATCAAAATTTCTAGGCGAATTCAGTGAGTTCCCAATGGGACATGCATGTATGAGTTTGCTTTTCAATATCGAGCAACATTTTAAGGAACGGAATCAAGTATCATGGTGAATTGAGTAGTTTCCCAGTAGGATTCGCATGTAATAAGCTTGTTATTCAAGATAGAGCAACGTTTTAACGAACTGAAACACTGTTTCTTTGTGAATTCAGTTAGTTCCTAGTAGCCTGCTCTTGTAATATGTGTACTTTTAAAGATTTATAAAAATTTGGTGAGCCGAATCTGAGTAACATGGTGAATTCGGTTAGTTCCCTATAGGCCGCAGTAGTAATAAGTGGACTGTTCGGGATATAGAAAAATTTTCACGAATGGAATCAAAATTTCTAGGAGAATTCTGTGAGTTCCCAATGGAACATGCTTGTAAGAGTTTCCTCTTCAATATCGAGCAACATTTTAAGGAACGGATTCCAAGTATCATGGTGAATTGAGTAGGTTCCCAATAGGATTCGCATGTAATAAGCTTGTTATTCAAGATAGAGCAACGTTTTAACGAACTGAAACACTGTTTCTTTGTGAATTCAGTTAGTTCCTAGTAGCCTGCTCTTGTAATATGTGTACTTTTAAAGATTTATAAAAATTTGGTGAGCCGATTCTGAGTAACATGGTGAATTCGGTTAGTTCCCATTAGGCCGCAGTAGTAATAAGTGGACTGTTCGGGATATAGAAAAATTTTCACGAATGGAATCAAAATTTCTAGTCGAATTCAGTGAGTTCCCAATGGGACATGCTTGTATGAGTTTGCTTTTCAATATTGAGCAACATTTTAAGGAACGGAATCCAATTATCATGGTGAATTGAGTAGGTTCCCAATAGGATTCGCGTGTAATAAGCTTGTTATTCAAGATAGAGCAACGTTTTAACGAACTGAAACACTGTTTCTTTGTGAATTCAGTTAGTTCCTAGTAGCCTGCTCTTGTAATATGTGTACTTTTAAAGATTTATAAAAATTTGGTGAGCCGATTCTGAGTAACATGGTGAATTCGGTTAGTTCCCAATAGGCCGCAGTAGTAATAAGTGGACTGTTCGGGATATAGAAAAATTTTCACGAATGGAATCAAAATTTCTAGGAGAATTCTGTGAGTTCCCAATGGAACATGCTTGTAAGAGTTTGCTCTTCAATATCGAGCAACATTTTAAGGAACGGAATCCAAGTATCATGGTGAATTGAGTAGGTTCCCAATAGGATTCGCATGTAATAAGCTTGTTATTCAAGATAGAGCAACGTTTTAACGAACTGAAACACTGTTTCTTTGTGAATTCAGTTAGTTCCTAGTAGCCTGCTCTTGTAATATGTGTACTTTTAAAGATTTATAAAAATTTGGTGAGCCGATTCTGAGTAACATGGTGAATTCGGTTAGTTCCCAATAGGCCGCAGTAGTAATAAGTGGACTGTTCGGGATATAGAAAAATTTTCACGAATGGAATCAAAATTTCTAGTCGAATTCAGTGAGTTCCCAATGGGACATGCTTGTATGAGTTTGCTTTTCAATATCGAGCAACATTATAAGGAACGGAATCCAAGTATCATGGTGAATTGAGTAGGTTCCCAATAGGATTCGCGTGTAATAAGCTTGTTATTCAAGATAGAGCAACGTTTTAACGAACTGAAACACTGTTTCTTTGTGAATTCAGTTAGTTCCTAGTAGCCTGCTCTTGTAATATATGTACTTTTAAAGATTTATAAAAATTTGGTGAGCCGAATCTGAGTAACATGGTGAATTCGGTTAGTTCCCAATAGGCCGCAGTAGTAATAAGTGGACTGTTCGGGATATAGAAAAATTTTCACGAATGGAATCAAAATTTCTAGGCGAATTCAGTGAGTTCCCAATGGGACATGCTTGTATGAGTTTGCTTTTCAATATCTAGCAACATTTTAAGGAACGGAATCCCAGTATCATGGTGAATTGAGTAGGTTCCCAATAGGATTCGCATGTAATAAGCTTGTTATTCAAGATAGAGCAACGTTTTAACGAACTGAAACACTGATTCTTTGTGAATTCAGTTAGTTCCTAGTAGCTTTCTCTTGTAATATGTGTACTTTTAAAGATTTATAAAAATTTGGTGAGCCGAATCTGAGTAACATGGTGAATTCGGTTAGTTCTCAATAGGCCGCAGTAGTAATAAGTGGACTGTTCGGGATATAGAAAAATTTTCACGAATGGAATCAAAATTTCTAGGCGAATTCAGTGAGTTCCCAATGGGACATGCATGTATGAGTTTGCTTTTCAATATCGAGCAACATTTTAAGGAACGGAATCAAGTATCATGGTGAATTGAGTAGGTTCCCAGTAGGATTCGCATGTAATAAGCTTGTTATTCAAGATAGAGCAACGTTTTAACGAACTGAAACACTGTTTCTTTGTGAATTCAGTTAGTTCCTAGTAGCCTGCTCTTGTAATATGTGTACTTTTAAAGATTTATAAAAATTTGGTGAGCCGATTCTGAGTAACATGGTGAATTCGGTTAGTTCCCAATAGGCCGCAGTAGTAATAAGTGGACTGTTCGGGATATAGAAAAATTTTCACGAATGGAATCAAAATTTCTAGGAGAATTCTGTGAGTTCCCAATGGAACATGCTTGTAAGAGTTTGCTCTTCAATATCGAGCAACATTTTAAGGAACGGAATCCAAGTATCATGGTGAATTGAGTAGGTTCCCAATAGGATTCGCATGTAATAAGCTTGTTATTCAAGATAGAGCAACGTTTTAACGAACTGAAACACTGTTTCTTTGTGAATTCAGTTAGTTCCTAGTAGCCTGCTCTTGTAATATGTGTACTTTTAAAGATTTATAAAAATTTGGTGAGCCGATTCTGAGTAACATGGTGAATTCGGTTAGTTCCCAATAGGCCGCAGTAGTAATAAGTGGACTGTTCGGGATATAGAAAAATTTTCACGAATGGAATCAAAATTTCTAGTCGAATTCAGTGAGTTCCCAATGGGACATGCTTGTATGAGTTTGCTTTTCAATATCGAGCAACATTATAAGGAACGGAATCCAAGTATCATGGTGAATTGAGTAGGTTCCCAATAGGATTCGCGTGTAATAAGCTTGTTATTCAAGATAGAGCAACGTTTTAACGAACTGAAACACTGTTTCTTTGTGAATTCAGTTAGTTCCTAGTAGCCTGCTCTTGTAATATATGTACTTTTAAAGATTTATAAAAATTTGGTGAGCCGAATCTGAGTAACATGGTGAATTCGGTTAGTTCCCAATAGGCCGCAGTAGTAATAAGTGGACTGTTCGGGATATAGAAAAATTTTCACGAATGGAATCAAAATTTCTAGGCGAATTCAGTGAGTTCCCAATGGGACATGCTTGTATGAGTTTGCTTTTCAATATCGAGCAACATTTTAAGGAACGGAATCCCAGTATCATGGTGAATTGAGTAGGTTCCCAATAGGATTCGCATGTAATAAGCTTGTTATTCAAGATAGAGCAACGTTTTAACGAACTGAAACACTGATTCTTTGTGAATTCAGTTAGTTCCTAGTAGCTTTCTCTTGTAATATGTGTACTTTTAAAGATTTATAAAAATTTGGTGAGCCGAATCTGAGTAACATGGTGAATTCGGTTAGTTCTCAATAGGCCGCAGTAGTAATAAGTGGACTGTTCGGGATATAGAAAAATTTTCACGAATGGAATCAAAATTTCTAGGCGAATTCAGTGAGTTCCCAATGGGACATGCATGTATGAGTTTGCTTTTCAATATCGAGCAACATTTTAAGGAACGGAATCAAGTATCATGGTGAATTGAGTAGGTTCCCAGTAGGATTCGCATGTAATAAGCTTGTTATTCAAGATAGAGCAACGTTTTAACGAACTGAAACACTGTTTCTTTGTGAATTCAGTTAGTTCCTAGTAGCCTGCTCTTGTAATATGTGTACTTTTAAAGATTTATAAAAATTTGGTGAGCCGAATCTGAGTAACATGGTGAATTCGGTTAGTTCCCTATAGGCCGCAGTAGTAATAAGTGGACTGTTCGGGATATAGAAAAATTTTCACGAATGGAATCAAAATTTCTAGGAGAATTCTGTGAGTTCCCAATGGAACATGCTTGTAAGAGTTTCCTCTTCAATATCGAGCAACATTTTAAGGAACGGATTCCAAGTATCATGGTGAATTGAGTAGGTTCCCAATAGGATTCGCATGTAATAAGCTTGTTATTCAAGATAGAGCAACGTTTTAACGAACTGAAACACTGTTTCTTTGTGAATTCAGTTAGTTCCTAGTAGCCTGCTCTTGTAATATGTGTACTTTTAAAGATTTATAAAAATTTGGTGAGCCGATTCTGAGTAACATGGTGAATTCGGTTAGTTCCCAATAGGCCGCAGTAGTAATAAGTGGACTGTTCGGGATATAGAAAAATTTTCACGAATGGAATCAAAATTTCTAGTCGAATTCAGTGAGTTCCCAATGGGACATGCTTGTATGAGTTTGCTTTTCAATATTGAGCTACATTTTAAGGAACGGAATCCAATTATCATGGTGAATTGAGTAGGTTCCCAATAGGATTCGCGTGTAATAAGCTTGTTATTCAAGATAGAGCAACGTTTTAACGAACTGAAACACTGTTTCTTTGTGAATTCAGTTAGTTCCTAGTAGCCTGCTCTTGTAATATGTGTACTTTTAAAGATTTATAAAAATTTGGTGAGCCGATTCTGAGTAACATGGTGAATTCGGTTAGTTCCCAATAGGCCGCAGTAGTAATAAGTGGACTGTTCGGGATATAGAAAAATTTTCACGAATGGAATCAAAATTTCTAGGAGAATTCTGTGAGTTCCCAATGGAACATGCTTGTAAGAGTTTGCTCTTCAATATCGAGCAACATTTTAAGGAACGGATTCCAAGTATCATGGTGAATTGAGTAGGTTCCCAATAGGATTCGCATGTAATAAGCTTGTTATTCAAGATAGAGCAACGTTTTAACGAACTGAAACACTGTTTCTTTGTGAATTCAGTTAGTTCCTAGTAGCCTGCTCTTGTAATATGTGTACTTTTAAAGATTTATAAAAATTTGGTGAGCCGAATCTGAGTAACATGGTGAATTCGGTTAGTTCCCAATAGGCCGCAGTAGTAATAAGTGGACTGTTCGGGATATAGAAAAATTTTCACGAATGGAATCAAAATTTCTAGGCGAATTCAGTGAGTTTCCAATGGGACATGCTTGTATGAGTTTGCTTTTCAATATCGAGCAACATTTTAAGGAACGGAATCCAAGTGTCATGGTGAATTGAGTAGGTTCAAAATAGGATTCGCATGTAATAAGCTTGTTATTCAAGATAGAGCAACGTTTTAACGAACTGAAACACTGTTTCTTAGTGAATTCAGTTAGTTCCTAGTAGCCTGCTCTTGTAATATGTGTACTTTTAAAGATTTATAAAAATTTGGTGAGCCGAATCTGAGTAACATGGTGAATTCGGTTAGTTCCCAATAGGCCGCAGTAGTAATAAGTGGACTGTTCGGGATATAGAAAAATTTTCACGAATGGAATCAAAATTTCTAGGCGAATTCAGTGAGTTCCCAATGGGACATGCTTGTATGAGTTTGCTTTTCAATATCGAGCAACATTTTAAGGAACGGAATCCCAGTATCATGGTGAATTGAGTAGGTTCCCAATAGGATTCGCATGTAATAAGCTTGTTATTCAAGATAGAGCAACGTTTTAACGAACTGAAACACTGATTCTTTGTGAATTCAGTTAGTTCCTAGTAGCTTTCTCTTGTAATATGTGTACTTTTAAAGATTTATAAAAATTTGGTGAGCCGAATCTGAGTAACATGGTGAATTCGGTTAGTTCTCAATAGGCCGCAGTAGTAATAAGTGGACTGTTCGGGATATAGAAAAATTTTCACGAATGGAATCAAAATTTCTAGGCGAATTCAGTGAGTTCCCAATGGGACATGCATGTATGAGTTTGCTTTTCAATATCGAGCAACATTTTAAGGAACGGAATCAAGTATCATGGTGAATTGAGTAGGTTCCCAGTAGGATTCGCATGTAATAAGCTTGTTATTCAAGATAGAGCAACGTTTTAACGAACTGAAACACTGTTTCTTTGTGAATTCAGTTAGTTCCTAGTAGCCTGCTCTTGTAATATGTGTACTTTTAAAGATTTATAAAAATTTGGTGAGCCGAATCTGAGTAACATGGTGAATTCGGTTAGTTCCCTATAGGCCGCAGTAGTAATAAGTGGACTGTTCGGGATATAGAAAAATTTTCACGAATGGAATCAAAATTTCTAGGAGAATTCTGTGAGTTCCCAATGGAACATGCTTGTAAGAGTTTCCTCTTCAATATCGAGCAACATTTTAAGGAACGGATTCCAAGTATCATGGTGAATTGAGTAGGTTCCCAATAGGATTCGCATGTAATAAGCTTGTTATTCAAGATAGAGCAACGTTTTAACGAACTGAAACACTGTTTCTTTGTGAATTCAGTTAGTTCCTAGTAGCCTGCTCTTGTAATATGTGTACTTTTAAAGATTTATAAAAATTTGGTGAGCCGATTCTGAGTAACATGGTGAATTCGGTTAGTTCCCAATAGGCCGCAGTAGTAATAAGTGGACTGTTCGGGATATAGAAAAATTTTCACGAATGGAATCAAAATTTCTAGTCGAATTCAGTGAGTTCCCAATGGGACATGCTTGTATGAGTTTGCTTTTCAATATTGAGCTACATTTTAAGGAACGGAATCCAATTATCATGGTGAATTGAGTAGGTTCCCAATAGGATTCGCGTGTAATAAGCTTGTTATTCAAGATAGAGCAACGTTTTAACGAACTGAAACACTGTTTCTTTGTGAATTCAGTTAGTTCCTAGTAGCCTGCTCTTGTAATATGTGTACTTTTAAAGATTTATAAAAATTTGGTGAGCCGATTCTGAGTAACATGGTGAATTCGGTTAGTTCCCAATAGGCCGCAGTAGTAATAAGTGGACTGTTCGGGATATAGAAAAATTTTCACGAATGGAATCAAAATTTCTAGGAGAATTCTGTGAGTTCCCAATGGAACATGCTTGTAAGAGTTTGCTCTTCAATATCGAGCAACATTTTAAGGAACGGATTCCAAGTATCATGGTGAATTGAGTAGGTTCCCAATAGGATTCGCATGTAATAAGCTTGTTATTCAAGATAGAGCAACGTTTTAACGAACTGAAACACTGTTTCTTTGTGAATTCAGTTAGTTCCTAGTAGCCTGCTCTTGTAATATGTGTACTTTTAAAGATTTATAAAAATTTGGTGAGCCGAATCTGAGTAACATGGTGAATTCGGTTAGTTCCCAATAGGCCGCAGTAGTAATAAGTGGACTGTTCGGGATATAGAAAAATTTTCACGAATGGAATCAAAATTTCTAGGCGAATTCAGTGAGTTTCCAATGGGACATGCTTGTATGAGTTTGCTTTTCAATATCGAGCAACATTTTAAGGAACGGAATCCAAGTGTCATGGTGAATTGAGTAGGTTCAAAATAGGATTCGCATGTAATAAGCTTGTTATTCAAGATAGAGCAACGTTTTAACGAACTGAAACACTGTTTCTTAGTGAATTCAGTTAGTTCCTAGTAGCCTGCTCTTGTAATATGTGTACTTTTAAAGATTTATAAAAATTTGGTGAGCCGAATCTGAGTAACATGGTGAATTCGGTTAGTTCCCAATAGGCCGCAGTAGTAATAAGTGGACTGTTCGGGATATAGAAAAATTTTCACGAATGGAATCAAAATTTCTAGGCGAATTCAGTGAGTTGCCAATGGGACATGCTTGTATGAGTTTGCTTTTCAATATCGAGCAACATTTTAAGGAACGGAATCCAAGTATCATGGTGAATTGAGTAGGTTCCCAATAGGATTCGCGTGTAATAAGCTTGTTATTCAAGATAGAGCAACATATTAACGAACTGAAACACTGTTTCTTTGTGAATTCAGTTAGTTCCTAGTAGCCTGCTCTTGTAATATGTGTACTTTTAAAGATTTATAAAAATTTGGTGAGCCGAATCTGAGTAACATGGTGAATTCAGTTAGTTCACAATAGGCCGCAGTAGTAATAAGTGGACTGTTCGGGATATAGAAAAATTTTCACGAATGGAATCCAAATTTCTAGGCGAATTCAGTGAGTTCCCAATGGGACATGGTTGTATGAGTTTGCTTTTCAATATCGAGCAACATTTTAAGGAACGGAATCCAAGTATCATGGTGAATTGAGTAGGTTCCCAATAGGATTCGCATGTAATAAGCTTGTTATTCAAGATAGAGCAACGTTTTAACGAACTGAAACACTGTTTCTTTGTGAATTCAGTTAGTTCCTAGTAGCCTGCTCTTGTAATATGTGTACTTTTAAAGATTTATAAAAATTTGTTGAGCCGAATCTGAGTAACATGGTGAATTCGGTTAGTTCCCAATAGGCCGCAGTAGTAATAAGTGGACTGTTCGGGATATAGAAAAATTTTCACGAATGGAATCAAAATTTCTAGGAGAATTCTGTGAGTTCCCAATGGAACATGCTTGTAAGAGTTTGCTCTTCAAAATCGAGCAACATTTTAAGGAACGGATTCCAAGTATCATGGTGAATTGAGTAGGTTCCCAATAGGATTCGCATGTAATAAGCTTGTTATTCAAGATAGAGCAACGTTTTAACGAACTGAAACACTGTTTCTTTGTGAATTCAGTTAGTTCCTAGTAGCCTGCTCTTGTAATATGTGTACTTTTAAAGATTTATAAAAATTTGGTGAGCCGATTCTGAGTAACATGGTGAATTCGGTTAGTTCCCAATAGGCCGCAGTAGTAATAAGTGGACTGTTCGGGATATAGAAAAATTTTCACGAATGGAATCAAAATTTCTAGGCGAATTCAGTGAGTTCCCAATGGGACATGCTTGTATGAGTTTGCTTTTCAATATCGAGCAACATTTTAAGGAACGGAATCCAATTATCATGGTGAATTGAGTAGGTTCCCAATAGGATTCGCGTGTAATAAGCTTGTTATTCAAGATAGAGCAACGTTTTAACGAACTGAAACACTGTTTCTTTGTGAATTCAGTTAGTTCCTAGTAGCCTGCTCTTGTAATATGTGTACTTTTAAAGATTTATAAAAATTTGGTGAGCCGAATCTGAGTAACATGGTGAATTCGGTTAGTTCCCAATAGGCCACAGTAGTAATAAGTGGACTGTTCGGGATATAGAAAAATTTTCACGAATGGAATCAAAATTTCTAGGCGAATTCAGTGAGTTCCCAATGGGACATGCTTGTATGAGTTTGCTTTTCAATATCGAGCAACAATTTAAGGAACGGAATCCAAGTATCATGGTGAATTGAGTAGGTTCCCAATAGGATTCGCATGTAATAAGCTTGTTATTCAAGATAGAGCAAGGTTTTAACGAACTGAAACACTGTTTCTTTGTGAATTCAGTTAGTTCCTAGTAGCCTGCTCTTGTAATATGTGTACTTTTAAAGATTTATAAAAATTTGGTGAGCCGAATCTGAGTAACATGGTGAATTCGGTTAGTTCCCAATAGGCCGCAGTAGTAATAAGTGGACTATTCGGGATATAGAAAAATTTTCACGAATGGAATCAAAATTTCTAGGCGAATTCAGTGAGTTCCCAATGGGACATGCTTGTATGAGTTTGCTTTTCATTATCGAGCAACATTTTAAGGAACGGAATCCAAGTATCTTGGTGAATTGAGTAGGTTCCCAATAGGATTCGCAAGTAATAAACTTGTTATTCAAGATAGAGCAAAGTTTTAACGAACTGAAACACTGTTTCTTTGTGAATTCAGTTAGTTCCTAGTAGCTTTCTCTTGTAATATGTGTACTTTTAAAGATTTATAAAAATTTGGTGAGCCGAATCTGAGTAACATGGTGAATTCGGTTAGTTCCCAATAGGCCGCAGTAGTAATAAGTGGACTGTTCGGGATATAGAAAAATTTTCACGAATGGAATCAAAATTTCTAGGCGAATTCAGTGAGTTCCCAATGGGACATGCTTGTATGAGTTTGCTTTTCAATATCGAGCAACATTTTAAGGAACGGAATCCAAGTATCATGGTGAATTGAATAGGTTCCCAGTAGGAATCGCATGTAATAAGCTTGTTATTCAAGATAGAGCAACGTTTTAACGAACTGAAACACTGTTTCTTTGTGAATTCAGTTAGTTCCTAGTAGCCTGCTCTTGTAATATGTGTACTTTTAAAGATTTATAAAAATTTGGTGAGCCGATTCTGAGTAACATGGTGAATTCGGTTAGTTCCCAATAGGCCGCAGTAGTAATAAGTGGACTGTTCGGGATATAGAAAAATTTTCACGAATGGAATCAAAATTTCTAGGAGAATTCTGTGAGTTCCCAATGGAACATGCTTGTAAGAGTTTGCTCTTCAATATCGAGCAACATTTTAAGGAACGGAATCCAAGTATCATGGTGAATTGAGTAGGTTCCCAATAGGATTCGCGTGTAATAAGCTTGTTATTCAAGATAGAGCAACGTTTTAACGAACTGAAACACTGTTTCTCTGTGAATTCAGTTAGTTCCTAGTAGCCTGCTCTTGTAATATATGTAATTTTAAAGATTTATAAAAATTTGGTGAGCCGAATCTGAGTAACATGGTGAATTCGGTTAGTTCCCAATAGGCCGCAGTAGTAATAAGTGGACTGTTCGGGATATAGAAAAATTTTCACGAATGGAATCAAAATTTCTAGGCGAATTCAGTGAGTTCCCAATGGGACATGCTTGTATGAGTTTGCTTTTCAATATCGAGCAACATTTTAAGGAACGGAATCCCAGTATCATGGTGAATTGAGTAGGTTCCCAATAGGATTCGCATGTAATAAGCTTGTTATTCAAGATAGAGCAACGTTTTAACGAACTGAAACACTGATTCTTTGTGAATTCAGTTAGTTCCTAGTAGCTTTCTCTTGTAATATGTGTACTTTTAAAGATTTATAAAAATTTGGTGAGCCGAATCTGAGTAACATGGTGAATTCGGTTAGTTCTCAATAGGCCGCAGTAGTAATAAGTGGACTGTTCGGGATATAGAAAAATTTTCACGAATGGAATCAAAATTTCTAGGCGAATTCAGTGAGTTCCCAATGGGACATGCATGTATGAGTTTGCTTTTCAATATCGAGCAACATTTTAAGGAACGGAATCAAGTATCATGGTGAATTGAGTAGGTTCCCAGTAGGATTCGCATGTAATAAGCTTGTTATTCAAGATAGAGCAACGTTTTAACGAACTGAAACACTGTTTCTTTGTGAATTCAGTTAGTTCCTAGTAGCCTGCTCTTGTAATATGTGTACTTTTAAAGATTTATAAAAATTTGGTGAGCCGAATCTGAGTAACATGGTGAATTCGGTTAGTTCCCTATAGGCCGCAGTAGTAATAAGTGGACTGTTCGGGATATAGAAAAATTTTCACGAATGGAATCAAAATTTCTAGGAGAATTCTGTGAGTTCCCAATGGAACATGCTTGTAAGAGTTTCCTCTTCAATATCGAGCAACATTTTAAGGAACGGATTCCAAGTATCATGGTGAATTGAGTAGGTTCCCAATAGGATTCGCATGTAATAAGCTTGTTATTCAAGATAGAGCAACGTTTTAACGAACTGAAACACTGTTTCTTTGTGAATTCAGTTAGTTCCTAGTAGCCTGCTCTTGTAATATGTGTACTTTTAAAGATTTATAAAAATTTGGTGAGCCGATTCTGAGTAACATGGTGAATTCGGTTAGTTCCCAATAGGCCGCAGTAGTAATAAGTGGACTGTTCGGGATATAGAAAAATTTTCACGAATGGAATCAAAATTTCTAGTCGAATTCAGTGAGTTCCCAATGGGACATGCTTGTATGAGTTTGCTTTTCAATATTGAGCTACATTTTAAGGAACGGAATCCAATTATCATGGTGAATTGAGTAGGTTCCCAATAGGATTCGCGTGTAATAAGCTTGTTATTCAAGATAGAGCAACGTTTTAACGAACTGAAACACTGTTTCTTTGTGAATTCAGTTAGTTCCTAGTAGCCTGCTCTTGTAATATGTGTACTTTTAAAGATTTATAAAAATTTGGTGAGCCGATTCTGAGTAACATGGTGAATTCGGTTAGTTCCCAATAGGCCGCAGTAGTAATAAGTGGACTGTTCGGGATATAGAAAAATTTTCACGAATGGAATCAAAATTTCTAGGAGAATTCTGTGAGTTCCCAATGGAACATGCTTGTAAGAGTTTGCTCTTCAATATCGAGCAACATTTTAAGGAACGGATTCCAAGTATCATGGTGAATTGAGTAGGTTCCCAATAGGATTCGCATGTAATAAGCTTGTTATTCAAGATAGAGCAACGTTTTAACGAACTGAAACACTGTTTCTTTGTGAATTCAGTTAGTTCCTAGTAGCCTGCTCTTGTAATATGTGTACTTTTAAAGATTTATAAAAATTTGGTGAGCCGAATCTGAGTAACATGGTGAATTCGGTTAGTTCCCAATAGGCCGCAGTAGTAATAAGTGGACTGTTCGGGATATAGAAAAATTTTCACGAATGGAATCAAAATTTCTAGGCGAATTCAGTGAGTTTCCAATGGGACATGCTTGTATGAGTTTGCTTTTCAATATCGAGCAACATTTTAAGGAACGGAATCCAAGTGTCATGGTGAATTGAGTAGGTTCAAAATAGGATTCGCATGTAATAAGCTTGTTATTCAAGATAGAGCAACGTTTTAACGAACTGAAACACTGTTTCTTAGTGAATTCAGTTAGTTCCTAGTAGCCTGCTCTTGTAATATGTGTACTTTTAAAGATTTATAAAAATTTGGTGAGCCGAATCTGAGTAACATGGTGAATTCGGTTAGTTCCCAATAGGCCGCAGTAGTAATAAGTGGACTGTTCGGGATATAGAAAAATTTTCACGAATGGAATCAAAATTTCTAGGCGAATTCAGTGAGTTGCCAATGGGACATGCTTGTATGAGTTTGCTTTTCAATATCGAGCAACATTTTAAGGAACGGAATCCAAGTATCATGGTGAATTGAGTAGGTTCCCAATAGGATTCGCGTGTAATAAGCTTGTTATTCAAGATAGAGCAACATATTAACGAACTGAAACACTGTTTCTTTGTGAATTCAGTTAGTTCCTAGTAGCCTGCTCTTGTAATATGTGTACTTTTAAAGATTTATAAAAATTTGGTGAGCCGAATCTGAGTAACATGGTGAATTCAGTTAGTTCACAATAGGCCGCAGTAGTAATAAGTGGACTGTTCGGGATATAGAAAAATTTTCACGAATGGAATCCAAATTTCTAGGCGAATTCAGTGAGTTCCCAATGGGACATGGTTGTATGAGTTTGCTTTTCAATATCGAGCAACATTTTAAGGAACGGAATCCAAGTATCATGGTGAATTGAGTAGGTTCCCAATAGGATTCGCATGTAATAAGCTTGTTATTCAAGATAGAGCAACGTTTTAACGAACTGAAACACTGTTTCTTTGTGAATTCAGTTAGTTCCTAGTAGCCTGCTCTTGTAATATGTGTACTTTTAAAGATTTATAAAAATTTGTTGAGCCGAATCTGAGTAACATGGTGAATTCGCTTAGTTCCCAATAGGCCGCAGTAGTAATAAGTGGACTGTTCGGGATATAGAAAAATTTTCACGAATGGAATCAAAATTTCTAGGAGAATTCTGTGAGTTCCCAATGGAACATGCTTGTAAGAGTTTGCTCTTCAATATCGAGCAACATTTTAAGGAACGGATTCCAAGTATCATGGTGAATTGAGTAGGTTCCCAATAGGATTCGCATGTAATAAGCTTGTTATTCAAGATAGAGCAACGTTTTAACGAACTGAAACACTGTTTCTTTGTGAATTCAGTTAGTTCCTAGTAGCCTGCTCTTGTAATATGTGTACTTTTAAAGATTTATAAAAATTTGGTGAGCCGATTCTGAGTAACATGGTGAATTCGGTTAGTTCCCAATAGGCCGCAGTAGTAATAAGTGGACTGTTCGGGATATAGAAAAATTTTCACGAATGGAATCAAAATTTCTAGGCGAATTCAGTGAGTTCCCAATGGGACATGCTTGTATGAGTTTGCTTTTCAATATCGAGCAACATTTTAAGGAACGGAATCCAATTATCATGGTGAATTGAGTAGGTTCCCAATAGGATTCGCGTGTAATAAGCTTGTTATTCAAGATAGAGCAACGTTTTAACGAACTGAAACACTGTTTCTTTGTGAATTCAGTTAGTTCCTAGTAGCCTGCTCTTGTAATATGTGTACTTTTAAAGATTTATAAAAATTTGGTGAGCCGAATCTGAGTAACATGGTGAATTCGGTTAGTTCCCAATAGGCCACAGTAGTAATAAGTGGACTGTTCGGGATATAGAAAAATTTTCACGAATGGAATCAAAATTTCTAGGCGAATTCAGTGAGTTCCCAATGGGACATGCTTGTATGAGTTTGCTTTTCAATATCGAGCAACAATTTAAGGAACGGAATCCAAGTATCATGGTGAATTGAGTAGGTTCCCAATAGGATTCGCATGTAATAAGCTTGTTATTCAAGATAGAGCAAGGTTTTAACGAACTGAAACACTGTTTCTTTGTGAATTCAGTTAGTTCCTAGTAGCCTGCTCTTGTAATATGTGTACTTTTAAAGATTTATAAAAATTTGGTGAGCCGAATCTGAGTAACATGGTGAATTCGGTTAGTTCCCAATAGGCCGCAGTAGTAATAAGTGGACTATTCGGGATATAGAAAAATTTTCACGAATGGAATCAAAATTTCTAGGCGAATTCAGTGAGTTCCCAATGGGACATGCTTGTATGAGTTTGCTTTTCATTATCGAGCAACATTTTAAGGAACGGAATCCAAGTATCTTGGTGAATTGAGTAGGTTCCCAATAGGATTCGCAAGTAATAAACTTGTTATTCAAGATAGAGCAAAGTTTTAACGAACTGAAACACTGTTTCTTTGTGAATTCAGTTAGTTCCTAGTAGCTTTCTCTTGTAATATGTGTACTTTTAAAGATTTATAAAAATTTGGTGAGCCGAATCTGAGTAACATGGTGAATTCGGTTAGTTCCCAATAGGCCGCAGTAGTAATAAGTGGACTGTTCGGGATATAGAAAAATTTTCACGAATGGAATCAAAATTTCTAGGCGAATTCAGTGAGTTCCCAATGGGACATGCTTGTATGAGTTTGCTTTTCAATATCGAGCAACATTTTAAGGAACGGAATCCAAGTATCATGGTGAATTGAATAGGTTCCCAGTAGGAATCGCATGTAATAAGCTTGTTATTCAAGATAGAGCAAGGTTTTAACGAACTGAAACACTGTTTCTTTGTGAATTCAGTTAGTTCCTAGTAGCCTGCTCTTGTAATATGTGTACTTTTAAAGATTTATAAAAATTTGGTGAGCCGAATCTGAGTAACATGGTGAATTCGGTTAGTTCCCAATAGGCCGCAGTAGTAATAAGTGGACTGTTCGGGATATAGAAAAATTTTCACGAATGGAATCAAAATTTCTAGGAGAATTCTGTGAGTTCCCAATGGAACATGCTTGTAAGAGTTTGCTCTTCAATATCGAGCAACATTTTAAGGAACGGATTCCAAGTATCATGGTGAATTGAGTAGGTTCCCAATAGGATTCGCATGTAATAAGCTTGTTATTCAAGATAGAGCAACGTTTTAACGAACTGAAACACTGTTTCTTTGTGAATTCAGTTAGTTCCTAGTAGCCTGCTCTTGTAATATGTGTACTTTTAAAGATTTATAAAAATTTGGTGAGCCGATTCTGAGTAACATGGTGAATTCGGTTAGTTCCCAATAGGCCGCAGTAGTAATAAGTGGACTGTTCGGGATATAGAAAAATTTTCACGAATGGAATCAAAATTTCTAGTCGAATTCAGTGAGTTCCCAATGGGACATGCTTGTATGAGTTTGCTTTTCAATATCGAGCAACATTTTAAGGAACGGAATCCAAGTGTCATGGTGAATTGAGTAGGTTCAAAATAGGATTCGCATGTAATAAGCTTGTTATTCAAGATAGAGCAACGTTTTAACGAACTGAAACACTCTTTCTTTGTGAATTCAGTTAGTTCCTAGTAGCCTGCTCTTGTAATATGTGTACTTTTAAAGATTTATAAAAATTTGGTGAGCCGAATCTGAGTAACATGGTGAATTCGGTTAGTTCCCAATAGGCCGCAGTAGTAATAAGTGGACTGTTCGGGATATAGAAAAATTTTCACGAATGGAATCAAAATTTCTAGTCGAATTCAGTGAGTTCCCAATGGGACATGCTTGTATGAGTTTGCTTTTCAATATCGAGCAACATTTTAAGGAACGGAATCCAATTATCATGGTGAATTGAGTAGGTTCCCAATAGGATTCGCAGGTAATAAGCTTGTTATTCAAGATAGAGCAACGTTTTAACGAACTGAAACACTGTTTCTCTGTGAATTAAGTTAGTTCCTAGTAGCCTGCTCTTGTAATATGTGTACTTTTAAAGATTTATAAAAATTTGGTGAGCCGAATCTGAGTAACATGGTGAATTCGGTTAGTTCCCAATAGGCCGCAGTAGTAATAAGTGGACTGTTCGGGATATAGAAAAATTTTCACGAATGGAATCAAAATTTCTAGGCGAATTCAGTGAGTTCCCAATGGGACATGCTTGTATGAGTTTGCTTTTCAATATCGAGCAACATTTTAAGGAACGGAATCCAAGTATCATGGTGAATTGAGTAGGTTCCCAATAGGATTCGCATGTAATAAGCTTGTTATTCAAGATAGAGCAAGGTTTTAACGAACTGAAACACTGTTTCTTTGTGAATTCAGTTAGTTCCTAGTAGCCTGCTCTTGTAATATGTGTACTTTTAAAGATTTATAAAAATTTGGTGAGCCGAATCTGAGTAACATGGTGAATTCGGTTAGTTCCCAATAGGCCGCAGTAGTAATAAGTGGACTATTCGGGATATAGAAAAATTTTCACGAATGGAATCAAAATTTCTAGGCGAATTCAGTGAGTTCCCAATGGGACATGCTTGTATGAGTTTGCTTTTCATTATCGAGCAACATTTTAAGGAACGGAATCCAAGTATCTTGGTGAATTGAGTAGGTTCCCAATAGGATTCACATGTAATAAACTTGTTATTCAAGATAGAGCAAAGTTTTAACGAACTGAAACACTGTTTCTTTGTGAATTCAGTTATTTCCTAGAAGCTTTCTCTTGTAATATGTGTACTTTTAAAGATTTATAAAAATTTGGTGAGCCGAATCTGAGTAACATGGTGAATTCGGTTAGTTCCCAATAGGCCGCAGTAGTAATAAGTGGACTGTTCGGGATATAGAAAAATTTTCACGAATGGAATCAAATTTTCTAGGCGAATTCAGTGAGTTCCCAATGGGACATGCTTGTATGAGTTTCCTTTTCAATATCGAGCAACATTTTTAGGAACGGAATCCAAGTATCATGGTGAATTGAATAGGTTCCCAGTAGGAATCGCATGTAATAAGCTTGTTATTCAAGATAGAGCAACGTTTTAACGAACTGAAACACTGTTTCTTTGTGAATTCAGTTAGTTCCTAGTAGCCTGCTCTTGTAATATGTGTACTTTTAAAGATTTATAAAAATTTGGTGAGCCGAATCTGAGTAACATGGTGAATTCGGTTAGTTCCCAATAGGCCGCAGTAGTAATAAGTGGACTGTTCGGGATATAGAAAAATTTTCACGAATGGAATCAAAATTTCTAGGAGAATTCTGTGAGTTCCCAATGGAACATGCTTGTAAGATTTGCTCTTCAAAATCGAGCAACATTTTAAGGAACGGATTCCAAGTATCATGGTGAATTGAGTAGGTTCCCAATAGGATTCGCATGTAATAAGCTTGTTATTCAAGATAGAGCAACGTTTTAACGAACTGAAACACTGTTTCTTTGTGAATTCAGTTAGTTCCTAGTAGCCTGCTCTTGTAATATGTGTACTTTTAAAGATTTATAAAAATTTGGTGAGCCGATTCTGAGTAACATGGTGAATTCGGTTAGTTCCCAATAGGCCGCAGTAGTAATAAGTGGACTGTTCGGGATATAGAAAAATTTTCACGAATGGAATCAAAATTTCTAGGCGAATTCAGTGAGTTCCCAATGGGACATGCTTGTATGAGTTTGCTTTTCAATATCGAGCAACATTTTAAGGAACGGAATCCAATTATCATGGTGAATTGAGTAGGTTCCCAATAGGATTCGCGTGTAATAAGCTTGTTATTCAAGATAGAGCAACGTTTTAACGAACTGAAACACTGTTTCTTTGTGAATTCAGTTAGTTCCTAGTAGCCTGCTCTTGTAATATGTGTACTTTTAAAGATTTATAAAAATTTGGTGAGCCGAATCTGAGTAACATGGTGAATTCGGTTAGTTCCCAATAGGCCGCAGTAGTAATAAGTGGACTGTTCGGGATATAGAAAAATTTTCACGAATGGAATCAAAATTTCTAGGCGAATTCAGTGAGTTCCCAATGAGACATGCTTGTATGAGTTTGCTTTTCAATATCGAGCAACATTTTAAGGAACGGAATCCAAGTATCATGGTGAATTGAGTAGGTTCCCAATAGGATTCGCATGTAATAAGCTTGTTATTCAAGATAGAGCAAGGTTTTAACGAACTGAAACACTGTTTCTTTGTGAATTCAGTTAGTTCCTAGTAGCCTGCTCTTGTAATATGTGTACTTTTAAAGATTTATAAAAATTTGGTGAGCCGAATCTGAGTAACATGGTGAATTCGGTTAGTTCCCAATAGGCCGCAGTAGTAATAAGTGGACTATTCGGGATATAGAAAAATTTTCACGAATGGAATCAAAATTTCTAGGCGAATTCAGTGAGTTCCCAATGGGACATGCTTGTATGAGTTTGCTTTTCATTATCGAGCAACATTTTAAGGAACGGAATCCAAGTATCATGGTGAATTGAGTAGGTTCCCAATAGGATTCGCATGTAATAAACTTGTTATTCAAGATAGAGCAAAGTTTTAACGAACTGAAACACTGTTTCTTTGTGAATTCAGTTAGTTCCTAGGAGCTTTCTCTTGTAATATGTGTACTTTTAAAGATTTATAAAAATTTGGTGAGCCGAATCTGAGTAACATGGTGAATTCGGTTAGTTCCCAATAGGCCGCAGTAGTAATAAGTGGACTGTTCGGGATATAGAAAAATTTTCACGAATGGAATCAAAATTTCTAGGCGAATTCAGTGAGTTCCCAATGGGACATGCTTGTATGAGTTTGCTTTTCAATATCGAGCAACATTTTAAGGAACGGAATCCAAGTATCATGGTGAATTGAATAGGTTCCCAGTAGGAATCGCATGTAATAAGCTTGTTATTCAAGATAGAGCAACGTTTTAACGAACTGAAACACTGTTTCTTTGTGAACTCAGTTAGTTCCTAGTAGCCTGCTCTTGTAATATGTGTACTTTTAAAGATTTATAAAAATTTGGTGAGCCGAATCTGAGTAACATGGTGAATTCGGTTAGTTCCCAATAGGCCGCAGTAGTAATAAGTGGACTGTTCGGGATATAGAAAAATTTTCACGAATGGAATCAAAATTTCTAGGAGAATTCTGTGAGTTCCCAATGGAACATGCTTGTAAGAGTTTGCTCTTCAATATCGAGCAACATTTTAAGGAACGGATTCCAAGTATCATGGTGAATTGAGTAGGTTCCCAATAGGATTCGCATGTAATAAGCTTGTTATTCAAGATAGAGCAACGTTTTAACGAACTGAAACACTGTTTCTTTGTGAATTCAGTTAGTTCCTAGTAGCCTGCTCTTGTAATATGTGTACTTTTAAAGATTTATAAAAATTTGGTGAGCCGATTCTGAGTAACATGGTGAATTCGGTTAGTTCCCAATAGGCCGCAGTAGTAATAAGTGGACTGTTCGGGATATAGAAAAATTTTCACGAATGGAATCAAAATTTCTAGTCGAATTCAGTGAGTTCCCAATGGGACATGCTTGTATGAGTTTGCTTTTCAATATCGAGCAACATTTTAAGGAACGGAATCCAATGTCATGGTGAATTGAGTAGGTTCAAAATAGGATTCGCATGTAATAAGCTTGTTATTCAAGATAGAGCAACGTTTTAACGAACTGAAACACTGTTTCTTTGTGAATTCAGTTAGTTCCTAGTAGCCTGCTCTTGTAATATGTGTACTTTTAAAGATTTATAAAAATTTGGTGAGCCGAATCTGAGTAACATGGTGAATTCGGTTAGTTCCCAATAGGCCGCAGTAGTAATAAGTGGACTGTTCGGGATATAGAAAAATTTTCACGAATGGAATCAAAATTTCTAGGCGAATTCAGTGAGTTCCCAATGGGACATGCTTGTATGAGTTTGCTTTTCAATATCGAGCAACATTTTAAGGAACGAAATCCAAGTATCATGGTGAATTGAGTAGGTTCCCAATAGGATTCGCAGGTAATAAGCTTGTTATTCAAGATAGAGCAAATTTTAACGAACTGAAACACTGTTTCTTTGTGAATTCAGTTAGTTCCTAGTAGCCTGCTCTTGTAATATGTGTACTTTTAAAGATTTATAAAAATTTGGTGAGCCGAATCTGAGTAACATGGTGAATTCGGTTAGTTCCCAATAGGCCGCAGTAGTAATAAGTGGACTGTTCGGGATATAGAAAAATTTTCACGAATGGAATCAAAATTTCTAGGCGAATTCAGTGAGTTGCCAATGGGACATGCCTGTATGAGTTTGCTTTTCAATATCGAGCAACATTTTAAGGAACGGAATCCAAGTATCATGGTGAATTGAGTAGGTTCCCAATAGGATTCGCATGTTATAAGCTTGTTATTCAAGATAGAGCAACATATTAACGAACTGAAACACTGTTTCTTTGTGAATTCAGTTAGTTCCTAGTAGCCTGCTCTTGTAATATGTGTACTTTTAAAGATTTATAAAAATTTGGTGAGCCGAATCTGAGTAACATGGTGAATGCAGTTAGTTCCCAAGGCCGCAGTAGTAATAAGTGGACTGTTCGGGATATAGAAAAATTTTCACGAATGGAATCAAAATTTCTAGGCGAATTCAGTGAGTTCCCAATGGGACATGCTTGTATGAGTTTGCTTTTCAATATCGAGCAACATTTTAAGGAACGGAATCCAAGTATCATTGTGAATTGAGTAGGTTCCCAATAGGATTCGCATGTAATAAGCTTGTTATTCAAGATAGAGCAACGTTTTAACGAACTGAAACACTGTTTCTTTGTGAATTCAGTTAGTTCCTAGTAGCCTGCTCTTGTAATATGTGTACTTTTAAAGATTTATAAAAATTTGGTGAGCCGAATCTGAGTAACATGGTGAATTCGGTTAGTTCCCAATAGGCCGCAGTAGTAATAAGTGGACTATTCGGGATATAGAAAAATTTTCACGAATGGAATCAAAATTTCTAGGCGAATTCAGTGAGTTCCCAATGGGACATGCTTGTATGAGTTTGCTTTTCATTATCGAGCAACATTTTAAGGAACGGAATCCAAGTATCTTGGTGAATTGAGTAGGTTCCCAATAGGATTCACATGTAATAAACTTGTTATTCAAGATAGAGCAAAGTTTTAACGAACTGAAACACTGTTTCTTTGTGAATTCAGTTATTTCCTAGAAGCTTTCTCTTGTAATATGTGTACTTTTAAAGATTTATAAAAATTTGGTGAGCCGAATCTGAGTAACATGGTGAATTCGGTTAGTTCCCAATAGGCCGCAGTAGTAATAAGTGGACTGTTCGGGATATAGAAAAATTTTCACGAATGGAATCAAATTTTCTAGGCGAATTCAGTGAGTTCCCAATGGGACATGCTTGTATGAGTTTCCTTTTCAATATCGAGCAACATTTTTAGGAACGGAATCCAAGTATCATGGTGAATTGAATAGGTTCCCAGTAGGAATCGCATGTAATAAGCTTGTTATTCAAGATAGAGCAACGTTTTAACGAACTGAAACACTGTTTCTTTGTGAATTCAGTTAGTTCCTAGTAGCCTGCTCTTGTAATATGTGTACTTTTAAAGATTTATAAAAATTTGGTGAGCCGAATCTGAGTAACATGGTGAATTCGGTTAGTTCCCAATAGGCCGCAGTAGTAATAAGTGGACTGTTCGGGATATAGAAAAATTTTCACGAATGGAATCAAAATTTCTAGGAGAATTCTGTGAGTTCCCAATGGAACATGCTTGTAAGATTTGCTCTTCAAAATCGAGCAACATTTTAAGGAACGGATTCCAAGTATCATGGTGAATTGAGTAGGTTCCCAATAGGATTCGCATGTAATAAGCTTGTTATTCAAGATAGAGCAACGTTTTAACGAACTGAAACACTGTTTCTTTGTGAATTCAGTTAGTTCCTAGTAGCCTGCTCTTGTAATATGTGTACTTTTAAAGATTTATAAAAATTTGGTGAGCCGATTCTGAGTAACATGGTGAATTCGGTTAGTTCCCAATAGGCCGCAGTAGTAATAAGTGGACTGTTCGGGATATAGAAAAATTTTCACGAATGGAATCAAAATTTCTAGGCGAATTCAGTGAGTTCCCAATGGGACATGCTTGTATGAGTTTGCTTTTCAATATCGAGCAACATTTTAAGGAACGGAATCCAATTATCATGGTGAATTGAGTAGGTTCCCAATAGGATTCGCGTGTAATAAGCTTGTTATTCAAGATAGAGCAACGTTTTAACGAACTGAAACACTGTTTCTTTGTGAATTCAGTTAGTTCCTAGTAGCCTGCTCTTGTAATATGTGTACTTTTAAAGATTTATAAAAATTTGGTGAGCCGAATCTGAGTAACATGGTGAATTCGGTTAGTTCCCAATAGGCCGCAGTAGTAATAAGTGGACTGTTCGGGATATAGAAAAATTTTCACGAATGGAATCAAAATTTCTAGGCGAATTCAGTGAGTTCCCAATGAGACATGCTTGTATGAGTTTGCTTTTCAATATCGAGCAACATTTTAAGGAACGGAATCCAAGTATCATGGTGAATTGAGTAGGTTCCCAATAGGATTCGCATGTAATAAGCTTGTTATTCAAGATAGAGCAAGGTTTTAACGAACTGAAACACTGTTTCTTTGTGAATTCAGTTAGTTCCTAGTAGCCTGCTCTTGTAATATGTGTACTTTTAAAGATTTATAAAAATTTGGTGAGCCGAATCTGAGTAACATGGTGAATTCGGTTAGTTCCCAATAGGCCGCAGTAGTAATAAGTGGACTATTCGGGATATAGAAAAATTT
This sequence comes from Rattus norvegicus, assembly GCF_021556685.1. Classification (NCBI taxonomy): domain Eukaryota; kingdom Metazoa; phylum Chordata; class Mammalia; order Rodentia; family Muridae; genus Rattus; species Rattus norvegicus. The sequence goes on from NC_141544.1 coordinate 10,262,478, forward strand.
TCACGAATGGAATCAAAATTTCTAGGCGAATTCAGTGAGTTCCCAATGGGACATGCTTGTATGAGTTTGCTTTTCATTATCGAGCAACATTTTAAGGAACGGAATCCAAGTATCATGGTGAATTGAGTAGGTTCCCAATAGGATTCGCATGTAATAAACTTGTTATTCAAGATAGAGCAAAGTTTTAACGAACTGAAACACTGTTTCTTTGTGAATTCAGTTAGTTCCTAGGAGCTTTCTCTTGTAATATGTGTACTTTTAAAGATTTATAAAAATTTGGTGAGCCGAATCTGAGTAACATGGTGAATTCGGTTAGTTCCCAATAGGCCGCAGTAGTAATAAGTGGACTGTTCGGGATATAGAAAAATTTTCACGAATGGAATCAAAATTTCTAGGCGAATTCAGTGAGTTCCCAATGGGACATGCTTGTATGAGTTTGCTTTTCAATATCGAGCAACATTTTAAGGAACGGAATCCAAGTATCATGGTGAATTGAATAGGTTCCCAGTAGGAATCGCATGTAATAAGCTTGTTATTCAAGATAGAGCAACGTTTTAACGAACTGAAACACTGTTTCTTTGTGAACTCAGTTAGTTCCTAGTAGCCTGCTCTTGTAATATGTGTACTTTTAAAGATTTATAAAAATTTGGTGAGCCGAATCTGAGTAACATGGTGAATTCGGTTAGTTCCCAATAGGCCGCAGTAGTAATAAGTGGACTGTTCGGGATATAGAAAAATTTTCACGAATGGAATCAAAATTTCTAGGAGAATTCTGTGAGTTCCCAATGGAACATGCTTGTAAGAGTTTGCTCTTCAATATCGAGCAACATTTTAAGGAACGGATTCCAAGTATCATGGTGAATTGAGTAGGTTCCCAATAGGATTCGCATGTAATAAGCTTGTTATTCAAGATAGAGCAACGTTTTAACGAACTGAAACACTGTTTCTTTGTGAATTCAGTTAGTTCCTAGTAGCCTGCTCTTGTAATATGTGTACTTTTAAAGATTTATAAAAATTTGGTGAGCCGATTCTGAGTAACATGGTGAATTCGGTTAGTTCCCAATAGGCCGCAGTAGTAATAAGTGGACTGTTCGGGATATAGAAAAATTTTCACGAATGGAATCAAAATTTCTAGTCGAATTCAGTGAGTTCCCAATGGGACATGCTTGTATGAGTTTGCTTTTCAATATCGAGCAACATTTTAAGGAACGGAATCCAATGTCATGGTGAATTGAGTAGGTTCAAAATAGGATTCGCATGTAATAAGCTTGTTATTCAAGATAGAGCAACGTTTTAACGAACTGAAACACTGTTTCTTTGTGAATTCAGTTAGTTCCTAGTAGCCTGCTCTTGTAATATGTGTACTTTTAAAGATTTATAAAAATTTGGTGAGCCGAATCTGAGTAACATGGTGAATTCGGTTAGTTCCCAATAGGCCGCAGTAGTAATAAGTGGACTGTTCGGGATATAGAAAAATTTTCACGAATGGAATCAAAATTTCTAGGCGAATTCAGTGAGTTCCCAATGGGACATGCTTGTATGAGTTTGCTTTTCAATATCGAGCAACATTTTAAGGAACGAAATCCAAGTATCATGGTGAATTGAGTAGGTTCCCAATAGGATTCGCAGGTAATAAGCTTGTTATTCAAGATAGAGCAAATTTTAACGAACTGAAACACTGTTTCTTTGTGAATTCAGTTAGTTCCTAGTAGCCTGCTCTTGTAATATGTGTACTTTTAAAGATTTATAAAAATTTGGTGAGCCGAATCTGAGTAACATGGTGAATTCGGTTAGTTCCCAATAGGCCGCAGTAGTAATAAGTGGACTGTTCGGGATATAGAAAAATTTTCACGAATGGAATCAAAATTTCTAGGCGAATTCAGTGAGTTGCCAATGGGACATGCCTGTATGAGTTTGCTTTTCAATATCGAGCAACATTTTAAGGAACGGAATCCAAGTATCATGGTGAATTGAGTAGGTTCCCAATAGGATTCGCATGTTATAAGCTTGTTATTCAAGATAGAGCAACATATTAACGAACTGAAACACTGTTTCTTTGTGAATTCAGTTAGTTCCTAGTAGCCTGCTCTTGTAATATGTGTACTTTTAAAGATTTATAAAAATTTGGTGAGCCGAATCTGAGTAACATGGTGAATGCAGTTAGTTCCCAAGGCCGCAGTAGTAATAAGTGGACTGTTCGGGATATAGAAAAATTTTCACGAATGGAATCAAAATTTCTAGGCGAATTCAGTGAGTTCCCAATGGGACATGCTTGTATGAGTTTGCTTTTCAATATCGAGCAACATTTTAAGGAACGGAATCCAAGTATCATTGTGAATTGAGTAGGTTCCCAATAGGATTCGCATGTAATAAGCTTGTTATTCAAGATAGAGCAACGTTTTAACGAACTGAAACACTGTTTCTTTGTGAATTCAGTTAGTTCCTAGTAGCCTGCTCTTGTAATATGTGTACTTTTAAAGATTTATAAAAATTTGGTGAGCCGAATCTGAGTAAACTGGTGAATTCGGTTAGTTCCCAATAGGCCGCAGTAGTAATAAGTGGACTGTTCGGGATATAGAAAAATTTTAACGAATGGAATCAAAATTTCTAGGCGAAGACAGTGAGTTCCCAATGGGACATGCTTGTATGAGTTTGCTTTTCAATATCAAGCAACATTTTAAGGAACGGAATCCAAGTATCATGGTGAATTGAGTAGGTTCCCAATATGATTCGCATGTAATAAGCTTGTTATTCAAGATAGAGCAACGTTTTAACGAACTGAAACACTGTTTCTTTGTGAATTCAGTTAGTTCCTAGTAGCCTGCTCTTGTAATATGTGTACTTTTAAAGATTTATAAAAATTTGGTGAGCCGATTCTGAGTAACATGGTGAATTCGGTTAGTTCCCAATAGGCCGCAGTAGTAATAAGTGGAGTGTTCGGGATATAGAAAAATTTTCACGAATGGAATCAAAATTTCTAGTCGAATTCAGTGAGTTCCCAATGGGACATGCTTGTATGAGTTTGCTTTTCAATATCGAGCAACATTTTAAGGAACGGAATCCAAGTATCATGGTGAATTGAGTAGGTTCCCAATAGGATTCGCGTGTAATAAGCTTGTTATTCAAGATAGAGCAACGTTTTAACGAACTGAAACACTGTTTCTTTGTGAATTCAGTTAGTTCCTAGTAGCATGCTCTTGTAATATGTGTACTTTTAAAGATTTATAAAAATTTGGTGAGCCGAATCTGAGTAACATGGTGAATTCGGTTAGTTCCCAATAGGCCGCAGTAGTAATAAGTGGAATGTTCGGGATATAGAAAAATTTTCACGAATGGAATCAAAATTTCTAGGCGAATTCAGTGAGTTCCCAATGGGACATGCTTGTATGAGTTTGCTTTTCAATATCGAGCAACATTTTAAGGAACGGAATCCAAGTATCATGGTGAATTGAATAGGTTCCCAGTAGGAATCGCATGTAATAAGCTTGTTATTCAAGATAGAGCAACGTTTTAACGAACTGAAACACTGTTTCTTTGTGAATTCAGTTAGTTCCTAGTAGCCTGCTCTTGTAATATGTGTACTTTTAAAGATTTATAAAAATTTGGTGAGCCGAATCTGAGTAACATGGTGAATTCGGTTAGTTCCCAATAGGCCGCAGTAGTAATAAGTGGACTGTTCGGGATATAGAAAAATTTTCACGAATGGAATCAAAATTTCTAGGAGAATTCTGTGAGTTCCCAATGGAACATGCTTGTAAGAGTTTGCTCTTCAATATCGAGCAACATTTTAAGGAACGGATTCCAAGTATCATGGTGAATTGAGTAGGTTCCCAATAGGATTCGCATGTAATAAGCTTGTTATTCAAGATAGAGCAACGTTTTAACGAACTGAAACACTGTTTCTTTGTGAATTCAGTTAGTTCCTAGTAGCCTGCTCTTGTAATATGTGTACTTTTAAAGATTTATAAAAATTTGGTGAGCCGATTCTGAGTAACATGGTGAATTCGGTTAGTTCCCAATAGGCCGCAGTAGTAATAAGTGGACTGTTCGGGATATAGAAAAATTTTCACGAATGGAATCAAAATTTCTAGTCGAATTCAGTGAGTTCCCAATGGGACATGCTTGTATGAGTTTGCTTTTCAATATCGAGCAACATTTTAAGGAACGGAATCCAAGTGTCATGGTGAATTGAGTAGGTTCAAAATAGGATTCGCATGTAATAAGCTTGTTATTCAAGATAGAGCAACGTTTTAACGAACTGAAACACTCTTTCTTTGTGAATTCAGTTAGTTCCTAGTAGCCTGCTCTTGTAATATGTGTACTTTTAAAGATTTATAAAAATTTGGTGAGCCGAATCTGAGTAACATGGTGAATTCGGTTAGTTCCCAATAGGCCGCAGTAGTAATAAGTGGACTGTTCGGGATATAGAAAAATTTTCACGAATGGAATCAAAATTTCTAGGCGAATTCAGTGAGTTCCCAATGGGACATGCTTGTATGAGTTTGTTTTCAATATCGAGCAACATTTTAAGGAACGGAATCCAAGTATCATGGTGAATTGAGTAGGTTCCCAGTAGGATTCATATGTAATAAGCTTGTTAATCAAGATAGAGCAACGTTTTAACGAACTGAAACACTGTTTCTTTGTGAATTCAGTTAGTTCCTAGTAGCCTGCTCTTGTAATATGTGTACTTTTAAAGATTTATAAAAATTTGGTGAGCCGAATCTGAGTAACATGGTGAATTCGGTTAGTTCCCAATAGGCCACAGTAGTAATAAGTGGACTGTTCGGGATATAGAAAAATTTTCACGAATGGAATCAAAACTTCTAGGCGAATTCAGTGAGTTCCCAATGGGACATGCTTGTATGAGTTTGCTCTTCAATATCGAGCAACATTTTAAGGAACGGATTCCAAGTATCATGGTGAATTGAGTAGGTTCCCAATAGGATTCGCATGTAATAAGCTTGTTATTCAAGATAGAGCAACGTTTTAACGAACTGAAACACTGTTTCTTTGTGAATTCAGTTAGTTCCTAGTAGCCTGCTCTTGTAATATGTGTACTTTTAAAGATTTATAAAAATTTGGTGAGCCGAATCAGAGTAACATGGTGAAATCGGTTTGTTCCCAATAGGCCGCAGTAGTAATAAGTGGACTGTTCGGGATATAGAAAAATTTTAACGAATGGAATCAAAATTTCTAGGCGAATTCAGTGAGTTCCCAATGGGACATGCTTGTATGAGTTTGCTTTTCAATATCAAGCAACATTTTAAGGAACGGAATCCAAGTATCATGGTGAATTGAGTAGGTTCCCAATATGATTCGCATGTAATAAGCTTGTTATTCAAGATAGAGCAACGTTTTAACGAACTGAAACACTGTTTCTTTGTGAATTCAGTTAGTTCCTAGTAGCCTGCTCTTGTAATATGTGTACTTTTAAAGATTTATAAAAATTTGGTGAGCCGATTCTGAGTAACATGGTGAATTCGGTTAGTTCCCAATAGGCCGCAGTAGTAATAAGTGGACTGTTCGGGATATAGAAAAATTTTCACGAATGGAATCAAAATTTCTAGTCGAATTCAGTGAGTTCCCAATGGGACATGCTTGTATGAGTTTGCTTTTCAATATCGAGCAACATTTTAAGGAACGGAATCCAAGTATCATGGTGAATTGAGTAGGTTCCCAATAGGATTCGCGTGTAATAAGCTTGTTATTCAAGATAGAGCAACGTTTTAACGAACTGAAACACTGTTTCTTTGTGAATTCAGTTAGTTCCTAGTAGCATGCTCTTGTAATATGTGTACTTTTAAAGATTTATAAAAATTTGGTGAGCCGAATCTGAGTAACATGGTGAATTCGGTTAGTTCCCAATAGGCCGCAGTAGTAATAAGTGGACTGTTCGGGATATAGAAAAATTTTCACGAATGGAATCAAAATTTCTAGGCGAATTCAGTGAGTTCCCAATGGGACATGCTTGTATGAGTTTGCTTTTCAATATCGAGCAACATTTTAAGGAACGGAATCCCAGTATCATGGTGAATTGAGTAGGTTCCCAATAGGATTCGCAGGTAATAAGCTTGTTATTCAAGATAGAGCAACGTTTTAACGAACTGAAACACTGTTTCTTTGTGAATTCAGTTAGTTCCTAGTAGCCTGCTCTTGTAATATGTGTACTTTTAAAGATTTATAAAAATTTGGTGAGCCGAATCTGAGTAACATGGTGAATTCGGTTAGTTCCCAATAGGCCGCAGTAGTAATAAGTGGAGTATTCGGGATATAGAAAAATTTTCACGAATGGAATCAAAATTTCGAGGCGAATTCAGTGAGTTCCCAATGGGACATGCTTGTATGAGTTTGCTTTTCATTATCGAGCAACATTTTAAGGAACGGAATCCAAGTATCATGGTGAATTGAGTAGGTTCCCAGTAGGATTCACATGTAATAAACTTGTTATTCAAGATAGAGCAAAGTTTTAATGAACTGAAACACTGTTTCTTTGTGAATTCAGTTAGTTCCTAGTAGCTTTCTCTTGTAATATGTGTACTTTTAAAAATTTATAAAAATTTGGTGAGCCGAATCTGAGTAACATGGTGAATTCGGTTAGTTCCCAATAGGCCGCAGTAGTAATAAGTGGACTGTTCGGGATATAGAAAAATTTTCACGAATGGAATCAAAATTTCTAGGCGAATTCAGTGAGTTCCCAATGGGACATGCTTGTATGAGTTTGTTTTCAATATCGAGCAACATTTTAAGGAACGGAATCCAAGTATCATGGTGAATTGAGTAGGTTCCCAGTAGGATTCATATGTAATAAGCTTGTTATTCAAGATAGAGCAACGTTTTAACGAACTGAAACACTGTTTCTTTGTGAATTCAGTTAGTTCCTAGGAGCCCTCTCTTGTAATATGTGTACTTTTAAAGATTTATAAAAATTTGGTGAGCCGAATCTGAGTAACATGGTGAATTCGGTTAGTTCCCAATAGGCCACAGTAGTAATAAGTGGACTGTTCGGGATATAGAAAAATTTTCACGAATGGAATCAAAACTTCTAGGCGAATTCAGTGAGTTCCCAATGGGACATGCTTGTATGAGTTTGCTCTTCAATATCGAGCAACATTTTAAGGAACGGATTCCAAGTATCATGGTGAATTGAGTAGCTTCCCAATAGGATTTGCATGTAATAAGCTTGTTATTCAAGATAGAGCAACGTTTTAACGAACTGAAACACTGTTTCTTTGTGAATTCAGTTAGTTCCTAGTAGCCTGCTCTTGTAATATGTGTACTTTTAAAGATTTATAAAAATTTGGTGAGCCGAATCTGAGTAACATGGTGAATTCGGTTAGTTCCCAATAGGCCGCAGTACTAATAAGTGGACTGTTCGGGATATAGAAAAATTTTCACGAATGGAATCAAAATATCTAGGCAAATTCAGTGAGTTGCCAATGGGACATGCTTGTATGAGTTTGCTTTTCATTATCGAGCAATATTTTATGGAACGGAATCCAAGTATCATGGTGAATTGAGTAGGTTCCCAATAGGATTCGCATGTAGTAAGCTTGTTATTCAAGAAAGAGCAACGTTTTAACGAACTGAAACACTGTTTCTTTGTGAATTCAGTTAGTTCCTAGTAGCCTGCTCTTGTAATATATGTACTTTTAAAGATTTATAAAAATTTGGTGAGCCGAATCTGAGTAACATGGTGAATTCGGTTAGTTCCCAATAGGCCGCAGTAGTAATAAGTGGACTGTTCGGGATATAGAAAAATTTTCACGAATGGAATCAAAATTTCTAGGCGAATTCAGTGAGTTCCCAATGGGACATGCTTGTATGAGTTTGTTTTCAATATCGAGCAACATTTTAAGGAACGGAATCCAAGTATCATGGTGAATTGAGTAGGTTCCCAGTAGGATTCATATGGAATAAGCTTGTTATTCAAGATAGAGCAACGTTTTAACGAACTGAAACACTGTTTCTTTGTGAATTCAGTTAGTTCCTAGTAGCCTGCTCTTGTAATATGTGTACTTTTAAAGATTTATAAAAATTTGGTGAGCCGAATCTGAGTAACATGGTGAATTCGGTTAGTTCCCAATAGGCCACAGTAGTAATAAGTGGACTGTTCGGATTATAGAAAAATTTTCACGAATGGAATCAAAACTTCTAGGCGAATTCAGTGAGTTCCCAATGGGACATGCTTGTATGAGTTTGCTCTTCAATATCGAGCAACATTTTAAGGAACGGATTCCAAGTATCATGGTGAATTGAGTAGGTTCCCAATAGGATTCGCATGTAATAAGCTTGTTATTCAAGATAGAGCAACGTTTTAACGAACTGAAACACTGTTTCTTTGTGAATTCAGTTAGTTCCTAGTAGCCTGCTCTTGTAATATGTGTACTTTTAAAGATTTATAAAAATTTGGTGAGCCGAATCAGAGTAACATGGTGAAATCGGTTTGTTCCCAATAGGCCGCAGTAGTAATAAGTGGACTGTTCGGGATATAGAAAAATTTTAACGAATGGAATCAAAATTTCTAGGCGAATTCAGTGAGTTCCCAATGGGACATGCTTGTATGAGTTTGCTTTTCAATATCAAGCAACATTTTAAGGAACGGAATCCAAGTATCATGGTGAATTGAGTAGATTCCCAATAGGATTCGCGTGTAATAAGCTTGTTATTCAAGATAGAGCAACGTTTTAACGAACTGAAACACTGTTTCTTTGTGAATTCAGTTAGTTCCTAGTAGCCTGCTCTTGTAATATGTGTACTTTTAAAGATTTATAAAAATTTGGTGAGCCGAATCTGAGTAACATGGTGAATTCGGTTAGTTCCCAATAGGCCGCAGTAGTAATAAGTGGACTGTTCGGGATATAGAAAAATTTTCACGAATGGAATCAAAATTTCTAGGCGAATTCAGTGAGTTCCCAATGGGACATGCTTGTATGAGTTTGCTTTTCAATATCGAGCAACATTTTAAGGAACGGAATCCCAGTATCATGGTGAATTGAGTAGGTTCCCAATAGGATTCGCAGGTAATAAGCTTGTTATTCAAGATAGAGCAACGTTTTAACGAACTGAAACACTGTTTCTTTGTGAATTCAGTTAGTTCCTAGTAGCCTGCTCTTGTAATATGTGTACTTTTAAAGATTTATAAAAATTTGGTGAGCCGAATCTGAGTAACATGGTGAATTCGGTTAGTTCCCAATAGGCCGCAGTAGTAATAAGTGGAGTATTCGGGATATAGAAAAATTTTCACGAATGGAATCAAAATTTCGAGGCGAATTCAGTGAGTTCCCAATGGGACATGCTTGTATGAGTTTGCTTTTCATTATCGAGCAACATTTTAAGGAACGGAATCCAAGTATCATGGTGAATTGAGTAGGTTCCCAGTAGGATTCACATGTAATAAACTTGTTATTCAAGATAGAGCAAAGTTTTAACGAACTGAAACACTGTTTCTTTGTGAATTCAGTTAGTTCCTAGTAGCTTTCTCTTGTAATATGTGTACTTTTAAAAATTTATAAAAATTTGGTGAGCCGAATCTGAGTAACATGGTGAATTCTGTTAGTTCCCAATAGGCCGCAGTAGTAATAAGTGGACTGTTCGGGATATAGAAAAATTTTCACGAATGGAATCAAAATTTCTAGGCGAATTCAGTGAGTTCCCAATGGGACATGCTTGTATGAGTTTGTTTTCAATATCGAGCAACATTTTAAGGAACGGAATCCAAGTATCATGGTGAATTGAGTAGGTTCCCAGTAGGATTCATATGTAATAAGCTTGTTATTCAAGATAGAGCAACGTTTTAACGAACTGAAACACTGTTTCTTTGTGAATTCAGTTAGTTCCTAGTAGCCCTCTCTTGTAATATGTGTACTTTTAAAGATTTATAAAAATTTGGTGAGCCGAATCTGAGTAACATGGTGAATTCGGTTAGTTCCCAATAGGCCACAGTAGTAATAAGTGGACTGTTCGGGATATAGAAAAATTTTCACGAATGGAATCAAAACTTCTAGGCGAATTCAGTGAGTTCCCAATGGGACATGCTTGTATGAGTTTGCTCTTCAATATCGAGCAACATTTTAAGGAACGGATTCCAAGTATCATGGTGAATTGAGTAGGTTCCCAATAGGATTTGCATGTAATAAGCTTGTTATTCAAGATAGAGCAACGTTTTAACGAACTGAAACACTGTTTCTTTGTGAATTCAGTTAGTTCCTAGTAGCCTGCTCTTGTAATATGTGTACTTTTAAAGATTTATAAAAATTTGGTGAGCCGAATCTGAGTAACATGGTGAATTCGGTTAGTTCCCAATAGGCCGCAGTACTAATAAGTGGACTGTTCGGGATATAGACAAATTTTCACGAATGGAATCAAAATATCTAGGCAAATTCAGTGAGTTGCCAATGGGACATGCTTGTATGAGTTTGCTTTTCATTATCGAGCAATATTTTATGGAACGGAATCCAAGTATCATGGTGAATTGAGTAGGTTACCAATAGGATTCGCATGTAGTAAGCTTGTTATTCAAGAAAGAGCAACGTTTTAACGAACTGAAACACTGTTTCTTTGTGAATTCAGTTAGTTCCTAGTAGCCTGCTCTTGTAATATGTGTACTTTTAAAGATTTATAAAAATTTGGTGAGCCGAATCTGAGTAACATGGTGAATTCGGTTAGTTCCCAATAGGCCGCAGTAGTAATAAGTGGACTGTTCGGGATATAGAAAAATTTTCACGAATGGAATCAAAATTTCTAGGCGAATTCAGTGAGTTCCCAATGGGACATGCTTGTATGAGTTTGTTTTCAATATCGAGCAACATTTTAAGGAACGGAATCCAAGTATCATGGTGAATTGAGTAGGTTCCCAGTAGGATTCATATGTAATAAGCTTGTTATTCAAGATAGAGCAACGTTTTAACGAACTGAAACACTGTTTCTTTGTGAATTCACTTAGTTCCTAGTAGCCTGCTCTTGTAATATGTGTACTTTTAAAGATTTATAAAAATTTGGTGAGGCGAATCTAAGTAACATGGTGAATTCGGTTGGTTCCCAATAGGCCGCAGTAGTAATAAGTGGACTGTTCGGGATATAGAAAATTTTCACGAATGGAATCAAAATTTCTAGGCGAATTCAGTGAGTTCCCAATGGGACATGCTTGTATGAGTTTGCTTTTCAATATCGAGCAACATTTTAAGGAACGGAATCCCAGTATCATGGTGAATTGAGTAGGTTCCCTATAGGATTCGCATGTAATAAGCTTGTTATTCAAGATAGAGCAACGTTTTAACGAACTGAAACACTGTTTTTTTGTGAATTCAGTTAGTTCCTAGTAGGCTGCTCTTGTAATATGTGTACTTTTAAAGATTTATAAAAATTTGGTGAGCCGACTCTGAGTAACATTGTGAATTCAGTTAGTTCCCAATACGCCGCAGAAGTAATAAGTGGACTCTTCGGGAAATAGAAAAATTTTCACGAATGGAATCAAAATTTCTAGGCGAATTCAGTGAGTTCCCAATGGGAAATGCTTGTATGAGTTTGCTTTTCAATATCGAGCAACATTTTAAGGAACGGAATCCCAGTATCATGGTGAATTGAGTAGGTTCCCAATAGGATTCGCATGTGATAAGCTTGTTATTCAAGATAGAGCAACGTTTTAACGAACTGAAACACTATTTCTTTGTGAATACAGTTAGTTCCTAGTAGCCTGCTCTTGTAATATGTGTACTTTTAAAGATTTATAAAAATTTGGTGAGCCGAATATGAGTAACATGAATTCGGTTAGTTCCCAATAGGCCGCAGTAGTAATAAGTGGACTGTTCGCGATATAGAAAAATTTTCACGAATGGAATCAAAATTTCTAGGCGAATTCAGTGAGTTCCCAATGGGACATGCTTGTATGAGTTTGCTTTTCAATATCGAGCAACATTTTAAGGAACGGAATCCAAGTATCATGGTGAATTGAGTAGGTTCCCAATAGGATTCGCATGTAATAAGGTTGTTATTCAAGATAGAGCAACGTTTTAACGAACTGAAACACTGTTTCTTTGTGAATTCAGTTAGTTCCTAGTAGCCTGCTCTTGTAATATGTGTACTTTTAAAGATTTATAAAAATTTGGTGAGCCGAATCTGAGTAACATGGTGAATTCGGTTGGTTCCCAATAGGCCGCACTAGTAATAAGTGGACTGTTCGGGATATAGAAAATTTTCACGAATGGAATCAAAATTTCTAGGCGAATTCAGTGAGTTCCCAATGGGACATGCTTGTATGAGTTTGCTTTTCAATATCGAGCAACATTTTAAGGAACGGAATCCCAGTATCATGGTGAATTGAGTAGGTTCCCAATAGGATTCGCATGTAATAAGCTTGTTATTCAAGATAGAGCAACGTTTTAACGAACTGAAACACTGTTTCTTTGTGAATTCAGTTAGTTCCTAGTAGGCTGCTCTTGTAATATGTGTACTTTTAAAGATTTATAACAATTTGGTGAGCCGAATCTGAGTAACATTGTGAATTCAGTTAGTTCCCAATAGGCCGCAGTAGTAATAAGTGGACTGTTCGGGAAATAGAAAAATTTTCAAGAATGGAATCAAAATTTCTAGGCGAATTCAGTGAGTTCCCAATGGGACATGCTTGTATGAGTTTGCTTTTCAATATCGAGCAACATTTTAAGGAACGGAATCCAAGTATCATGGTGAATTGAGTAGGTTCCCAATAGGATTCGCATGTAATAAGCTTGTTATTCAAGATAGAGCAACGTTTTAACGAACTGAAACACTGTTTCTTTGTGAATTCAGTTAGTTCCTAGTAGCCTGCTCTTGTAATATGTGTACTTTTAAAGATTTATAAAAATTTGGTGAGCCGAATCTGAGTAACATGGTGAATTCGGTTGGTTCCCAATAGGCCGCACTAGTAATAAGTGGACTGTTCGGGATATAGAAAATTTTCACGAATGGAATCAAAATTTCTAGGCGAATTCAGTGAGTTCCCAATGGGACATGCTTGTATGAGTTTGCTTTTCAATATCGAGCAACATTTTAAGGAACGGAATCCCAGTATCATTGTGAATTGAGTAGGTTCCCAATAGGATTCGCATGTAATAAGCTTGTTATTCAAGATAGAGCAACGTTTTAACGAACTGAAACACTGTTTCTTTGTGAATTCAGTTAGTACCTAGTAGGCTGCTCTTGTAATATGTGTACTTTTAAAGATTTATAAAAAATTGGTGAGCCGAATCTGAGTAACATTGTGAGATCGGTTAGTTCCCAATAGGCGGCAGTAGTAATAAGTGGACTGTTCGGGATATAGAAAAATTTTCACGAATGGAATCAAAATTTCTAGGCGAATTCAGTGAGTTCCCAATGGGACATGCTTGTATGAGTTTGCTTTTCAATATCGAGCAACATTTTAAGGAACGGAATCCAAGTATCATGGTGAATTGAGTAGTTTCCCAATAGGATTCGCATGTAATAAGCTTGTTATTCAAGATAGAGCAACTTTTTAACGAACTGAAACACTGTTTCTTTGTGAATTCAGTTAGTTCCTAGTAGCCTGCTCTTGTAATATGTGTACTTTTAAAGATTTATAAAAATTTGGTGAGCCGAATCTGAGTAACATGGTGAATTCGGTTAGTTCCCAATAGGCCGCAGTAGTTATAAGTGGACTGTTCGGGATATAGAAAAATTTTCACGAATGGAATCAAAATTTCGAGGCGAATTCAGTGAGTTCCCAATGGGACATGCTTGTATGAGTTTGCTTTTCAATATCGAGCAACATTTTAACGAACGGAATCCAAGTGTCATGTTGAATTGACTAGGTTCCCAATAGGATTCGCATGTAATAAGCTTGTTATTCAAGATAGAGCAACGTTTTAACGAACTGAAACACTATTTCTTTGTGAATACAGTTAGTTCCTAGTAGCCTGCTCTTGTAATATGTGTACTTTTAAAGATTTATAAAAATTTGGTGAGCCGAATATGAGTAACATGAATTCGGTTAGTTCCCAATAGGCCGCAGTAGTAATAAGTGGACTGTTCGCGATATAGAAAAATTTTCACGAATGGAATCAAAATTTCTAGGCGAATTCAGTGAGTTCCCAATGGGACATGCTTGTATGAGTTTGCTTTTCAATATCGAGCAACATTTTAAGGAACGGAATCCAAGTATCATGGTGAATTGAGTAGGTTCCCAATAGGATTCGCATGTAATAAGCTTGTTATTCAAGATAGAGCAACGTTTTAACGAACTGAAACACTGTTTCTTTGTGAATTCAGTTAGTTCCTAGTAGCCTGCTCTTGTAATATGTGTACTTTTAAAGATTTATAAAAATTTGGTGAGCCGAATCTGAGTAACATGGTGAATTCGGTTGGTTCCCAATAGGCCGCACTAGTAATAAGTGGACTGTTCGGGATATAGAAAATTTTCACGAATGGAATCAAAATTTCTAGGCGAATTCAGTGAGTTCCCAATGGGACATGCTTGTATGAGTTTGCTTTTCAATATCGAGCAACATTTTAAGGAACGGAATCCCAGTATCATGGTGAATTGAGTAGGTTCCCAATAGGATTCGCATGTAATAAGCTTGTTATTCAAGATAGAGCAACGTTTTAACGAACTGAAACACTGTTTCTTTGTGAATTCAGTTAGTTCCTAGTAGGCTGCTCTTGTAATATGTGTACTTTTAAAGATTTATAACAATTTGGTGAGCCGAATCTGAGTAACATTGTGAATTCAGTTAGTTCCCAATAGGCCGCAGTAGTAATAAGTGGACTGTTCGGGAAATAGAAAAATTTTCAAGAATGGAATCAAAATTTCTAGGCGAATTCAGTGAGTTCCCAATGGGACATGCTTGTATGAGTTTGCTTTTCAATATCGAGCAACATTTTAAGGAACGGAATCCAAGTATCATGGTGAATTGAGTAGGTTCCCAATAGGATTCGCATGTAATAAGCTTGTTATTCAAGATAGAGCAACATTTTAACGAACTGAAACACTGTTTCTCTGTGAATTCAGTTAGTTCCTAGTAGCCTGCTCTTGTAATATGTGTACTTTTAAAGATTTGTAAAAATTTGGTGAGCCGAATCTGAGTAACATGGTGAATTCGGTTAGTTCCCAATAGGCCTCTGTAGTAATAAGTGTATTGTTCGGGATATAGAAAAATTTTCACGAATGGAATCAAAATTTCTAGGCGAATTCAGTGAGTTCCCAATGGGACATGCTTGTATGAGTTTGCTTTTCAATATCGAGCAACATTTTAAGGAACGGAATCCAAGTGTCATGGTGAATTGAGTAGGTTCAAAATAGGATTCGCATGTAATAAGCTTGTTATTCAAGATAGAGCAACGTTTTAACGAACTGAAACACTGTTTCTTTGTGAATTCAGTTAGTTCCTAGTAGCCTGCTCTTGTAATATGTGTACTTTTAAAGATATATAAAAATTCTGTGAGCCGAATCTGAGTAACATTGTGAGATCGGTTAGTTCACAATAGGCGGCAGTAGTAATAAGTGGACTGTTCGGGATATAGAAAAATTTTCACGAATGGAATTAAAATTTCTAGGCGAATTCAGTGAGTTCCCAATGGGACATGCTTGTATGAGTTTGCTTTTCAATATCGAGCAACATTTTAAGGAACGGAATCCAAGTATCATGGTGAATTGAGTAGTTTCCCAATAGGATTCGCATGTAATAAGCTTGTTATTCAAGATAGAGCAACTTTTTAACGAACTGAAACACTGTTTCTTTGTGAATTCAGTTAGTTCCTAGTAGCCTGCTCTTGTAATATGTGTGCTTTTAAAGATTTATAAAAATTTGGTGAGCCGAATCTGAGTAACATGGTGAATTCGGTTAGTTCCCAGTAGGCCGCAGTAGTAATATGTGGACTGTTCGGGATATAGAAAATTTTCACGAATGGAATCAAAATTTCTAGGCGAATTCAGTGAGTTCCCAATGGGACATGCTTGTATGAGTTTGCTTTTCAATATCGAGCAACATTTTAATGAACGGAATCCAAGTATCATGGTGAATTGAGTAGGTTCCCAATAGGATTCGCATGTAATAAGCTTGTTATTCAAGATAGAGCAACGTTTAACGAACTGAAACACTGTTTCTTTGTGAATTAAGTTAGTTCCTAGTAGCCTGCTCTTGTAATATGTGTACTTTTAAAGATTTATAAAAATTTGGTGAGCCGAATCTGAGTAACATGGTGAATTCGGTTAATTCCCAATAGGCCTCAGTAGTAATAAGTGGACTGTTCGGGATATAGAAAAATTTTCACGAATGGAATCAAAATTTCTAGGCGAATTCAGTGAGTTCCCAATGGGACAACTTGTATGAGTTTGCTTTTCATTATCGAGCAACATTTTAATGAACGGAATCCAAGTATCATGGTGAATTGAGTAGGTTCCCAATAGGATTCGCATGTAATAAGCTTGTTATTCAAGATAGAGCAAAGTTTTAACGAACTGAAACACTGTTTCTTTGTGAATTCAGTTAGTTCCTAGTAGCCTGCTCTTGTAATATGTGTACTTTTAAAGATTTATAAAAATTTGGTGAGCCGAATCTGAGTAACATGGTGAATTCGGTTAGTTCCCAATAGGCCGCAGTAGTAATAAGTGGACTGTTCGGGATGTAGAAAATTTTCACGAATGGAATCCAAATTTCTAGGCGAATTCAGTGAGTTCCCAATGGGACATGCTTGTATGAGTTTGCTTTTCAATATCGAGCAACATTTTAAGGAACGGAATCCCAGTATCATGGTGAATTGAGTAGGTTCCCAATAGGATTTGCATGTAATAAGCTTGTTATTCAAGATAGAGCAACGTTTTAACGAACTGAAACACTGTTTCTTTGTGAATTCAGTTAGTTCCTAGTAGGCTGCTCTTGTAATATGTGTACTTTTAAAGATTTATAACAATTTGGTGAGCCGAATCTGAGTAACATGGTGAATTCGGTTAGTTCCCAATAGGCCGCAGTAGTAATAAGTGGTCTGTTCGGGATATCGAAAAATTTTCACGAATGGAATCAAAATTTCTAGGCGATTTCAGTGAGTTCCCAATGGGACATGCTTGTATGAGTTTGCTTTTCAATATCGAGCAACATTTTAAGGAACGGAATCCAAGTATCATGGTGAATTGAGTAGGTTCCCAATAGGATTCGCATGTAATAAGCTTGTTATTCAAGATAGAGCAACATTTTAACGAACTGAAACACTGTTTCTCTGTGAATTCAGTTAGTTCCTAGTAGCCTGCTCTTGTAATATGTGTACTTTTAAAGATTTGTAAAAATTTGGTGAGCCAAATCTTAGTAACATGGTGAATTCGGTTAGTTCCCTATAGGCGGCAGTAGTAATAAGTGGACTGTTCGGTATATAGAAAAATTTTCACGAATGGAATCAAAATTTCTAGGCGAATTCAGTGAGTTCCCAATGGGAAATGCTTGTATGAGTTTGCTTTTCAATATCGAGCAACATTTTAAGGAACGGAATCCCAGTATCATGGTGAATTGAGTAGGTTCCCAATAGGATTCGCATGTGATAAGCTTGTTATTCAAGATAGAGCAACGTTTTAACGAACTGAAACACTGTTTCTTTGTATATTCAGTTAGTTCCTAGTACCCTGCTCTTGTAATATGTGTACTTTTAAAGATTTTTAAAAATTTGGTGAGCCGAATCTGAGTAACATGGTGAATTCGGTTAGTTCCCAATAGGCCGCTGTAGTAATAAATGTATAGTTCGGGATATAGAAAAATTTTCACGAATGGAATCAAAATTTCTAGGCGAATTCAGTGAGTTCCCAATGGGACATGCTTGTATGAGTTTGCTTTTCAATATCGAGCAACATTTTAAGGAACGGAATCCAAGTATCTTGGTGAATTGAGTAGGTTCCCAATAGGATTCGCATGTAATAAGCTTGTTATTCAAGATAGTGCAAGGTTTTAACGAACTGAAACACTGTTTCTTTGTGAATTCAGTTAGTTCCTAGTAGCCTGCTCTTGTAATATGTGTGCTTTTAAAGATTTATAAAAATTTGGTGAGCCGAATCTGAGTAACATGGTGAATTCGGTTAGTTCCCAATAGGCCGCAGTAGTTATAAGTGGACTGTTCGGGATATAGAAAAATTTTCACGAATGGAATCAAAATTTCGAGGCGAATTCAGTGAGTTCCCAATGGGACATGCTTGTATGAGTTTGCTTTTCAATATCGAGCAACAATTTAACGATCGGAATCCAAGTGTCATGGTGAATTGACTAGGTTCCCAATAGGATTCGCATGTAATAAGCTTGTTATTCAAGATAGAGCAACGTTTTAACGAACTGAAACACTGTTTCTTTGTGAATACAGTTAGTTCCTAGTAGCCTGCTCTTGTAATATGTGTACTTTTAAAGATTTATAAAAATTTGGTGAGCCGAATCTGAGTAACATGGTGAATTCGGTTAGTTCCCAATAGGCCGCAGTAGTTATAAGTGGACTGTTCGGGATATAGAAAAATTTTCACGAATGGAATCAAAATTTCGAGGCGAATTCAGTGAGTTCCCAATGGGACATGCTTGTATGAGTTTGCTTTTCAATATCGAGCAACATTTTAACGAACGGAATCCAAGTGTCATGGTGAATTGACTAGGTTCCCAATAGGATTCGCATGTAATAAGCTTGTTATTCAAGATAGAGCAACGTTTTAACGAACTGAAACACTATTTCTTTGTGAATACAGTTAGTTCCTAGTAGCCTGCTCTTGTAATATGTGTACTTTTAAAGATTTATAAAAATTTGGTGAGCCGAATATGAGTAACATGAATTCGGTTAGTTCCCAATAGGCCGCAGTAGTAATAAGTGGACTGTTCGCGATATAGAAAAATTTTCACGAATGGAATCAAAATTTCTAGGCGAATTCAGTGAGTTCCCAATGGGACATGCTTGTATGAGTTTGCTTTTCAATATCGAGCAACATTTTAAGGAACGGAATCCAAGTATCATGGTGAATTGAGTAGGTTCCCAATAGGATTCGCATTTAATAAGGTTGTTATTCAAGATAGAGCAACGTTTTAACGAACTGAAACACTGTTTCTTTGTGAATTCAGTTAGTTCCTAGTAGCCTGCTCTTGTAATATGTGTACTTTTAAAGATTTATAAAAATTTGGTGAGCCGAATCTGAGTAACATGGTGAATTCGGTTGGTTCCCAATAGGCCGCACTAGTAATAAGTGGACTGTTCGGGATATAGAAAATTTTCACGAATGGAATCAAAATTTCTAGGCGAATTCAGTGAGTTCCCAATGGGACATGCTTGTATGAGTTTGCTTTTCAATATCGAGCAACATTTTAAGGAACGGAATCCCAGTATCATGGTGAATTGAGTAGGTTCCCAATAGGATTCGCATGTAATAAGCTTGTTATTCAAGATAGAGCAACGTTTTAACGAACTGAAACACTGTTTCTTTGTGAATTCAGTTAGTTCCTAGTAGGCTGCTCTTGTAATATGTGTACTTTTAAAGATTTATAACAATTTGGTGAGCCGAATCTGAGTAACATTGTGAATTCAGTTAGTTCCCAATAGGCCGCAGTAGTAATAAGTGGACTGTTCGGGAAATAGAAAAATTTTCAAGAATGGAATCAAAATTTCTAGGCGAATTCAGTGAGTTCCCAATGGGACATGCTTGTATGAGTTTGCTTTTCAATATCGAGCAACATTTTAAGGAACGGAATCCAAGTATCATGGTGAATTGAGTAGGTTCCCAATAGGATTCGCATGTAATAAGCTTGTTATTCAAGATAGAGCAACGTTTTAACGAACTGAAACACTGTTTCTTTGTGAATTCAGTTAGTTCCTAGTAGCCTGCTCTTGTAATATGTGTACTTTTAAAGATTTATAAAAATTTGGTGAGCCGAATCTGAGTAACATGGTGAATTCGGTTGGTTCCCAATAGGCCGCACTAGTAATAAGTGGACTGTTCGGGATATAGAAAATTTTCACGAATGGAATCAAAATTTCTAGGCGAATTCAGTGAGTTCCCAATGGGACATGCTTGTATGAGTTTGCTTTTCAATATCGAGCAACATTTTAAGGAACGGAATCCCAGTATCATTGTGAATTGAGTAGGTTCCCAATAGGATTCGCATGTAATAAGCTTGTTATTCAAGATAGAGCAACGTTTTAACGAACTGAAACACTGTTTCTTTGTGAATTCAGTTAGTACCTAGTAGGCTGCTCTTGTAATATGTGTACTTTTAAAGATTTATAAAAAATTGGTGAGCCGAATCTGAGTAACATTGTGAGATCGGTTAGTTCCCAATAGGCGGCAGTAGTAATAAGTGGACTGTTCGGGATATAGAAAAATTTTCACGAATGGAATCAAAATTTCTAGGCGAATTCAGTGAGTTCCCAATGGGACATGCTTGTATGAGTTTGCTTTTCAATATCGAGCAACATTTTAAGGAACGGAATCCAAGTATCATGGTGAATTGAGTAGGTTCCCAATAGGATTCGCATGTAATAAGCTTGTTATTCAAGATAGAGCAACTTTTTAACGAACTGAAACACTGTTTCTTTGTGAATTCAGTTAGTTCCTAGTAGCCTGCTCTTGTAATATGTGTACTTTTAAAGATTTATAAAAATTTGGTGAGCCGAATCTGAGTAACATGGTGAATTCGGTTAGTTCCCAATAGGCCGCAGTAGTTATAAGTGGACTGTTCGGGATATAGAAAAATTTTCACGAATGGAATCAAAATTTCGAGGCGAATTCAGTGAGTTCCCAATGGGACATGCTTGTATGAGTTTGCTTTTCAATATCGAGCAACATTTTAACGAACGGAATCCAAGTGTCATGTTGAATTGACTAGGTTCCCAATAGGATTCGCATGTAATAAGCTTGTTATTCAAGATAGAGCAACGTTTTAACGAACTGAAACACTATTTCTTTGTGAATACAGTTAGTTCCTAGTAGCCTGCTCTTGTAATATGTGTACTTTTAAAGATTTATAAAAATTTGGTGAGCCGAATATGAGTAACATGAATTCGGTTAGTTCCCAATAGGCCGCAGTAGTAATAAGTGGACTGTTCGCGATATAGAAAAATTTTCACGAATGGAATCAAAATTTCTAGGCGAATTCAGTGAGTTCCCAATGGGACATGCTTGTATGAGTTTGCTTTTCAATATCGAGCAACATTTTAAGGAACGGAATCCAAGTATCATGGTGAATTGAGTAGGTTCCCAATAGGATTCGCATGTAATAAGCTTGTTATTCAAGATAGAGCAACGTTTTAACGAACTGAAACACTGTTTCTTTGTGAATTCAGTTAGTTCCTAGTAGCCTGCTCTTGTAATATGTGTACTTTTAAAGATTTATAAAAATTTGGTGAGCCGAATCTGAGTAACATGGTGAATTCGGTTGGTTCCCAATAGGCCGCACTAGTAATAAGTGGACTGTTCGGGATATAGAAAATTTTCACGAATGGAATCAAAATTTCTAGGCGAATTCAGTGAGTTCCCAATGGGACATGCTTGTATGAGTTTGCTTTTCAATATCGAGCAACATTTTAAGGAACGGAATCCCAGTATCATGGTGAATTGAGTAGGTTCCCAATAGGATTCGCATGTAATAAGCTTGTTATTCAAGATAGAGCAACGTTTTAACGAACTGAAACACTGTTTCTTTGTGAATTCAGTTAGTTCCTAGTAGGCTGCTCTTGTAATATGTGTACTTTTAAAGATTTATAACAATCTGGTGAGCCGAATCTGAGTAACATTGTGAATTCAGTTAGTTCCCAATAGGCCGCAGTAGTAATAAGTGGACTGTTCGGGAAATAGAAAAATTTTCAAGAATGGAATCAAAATTTCTAGGCGAATTCAGTGAGTTCCCAATGGGACATGCTTGTATGAGTTTGCTTTTCAATATCGAGCAACATTTTAAGGAACGGAATCCAAGTATCATGGTGAATTGAGTAGGTTCCCAATAGGATTCGCATGTAATAAGCTTGTTATTCAAGATAGAGCAACATTTTAACGAACTGAAACACTGTTTCTCTGTGAATTCAGTTAGTTCCTAGTAGCCTGCTCTTGTAATATGTGTACTTTTAAAGATTTGTAAAAATTTGGTGAGCCGAATCTGAGTAACATGGTGAATTCGGTTAGTTCCCAATAGGCCTCTGTAGTAATAAGTGTATTGTTCGGGATATAGAAAAATTTTCACGAATGGAATCAAAATTTCTAGGCGAATTCAGTGAGTTCCCAATGGGACATGCTTGTATGAGTTTGCTTTTCAATATCGAGCAACATTTTAAGGAACGGAATCCAAGTGTCATGGTGAATTGAGTAGGTTCAAAATAGGATTCGCATGTAATAAGCTTGTTATTCAAGATAGAGCAACGTTTTAACGAACTGAAACACTGTTTCTTTGTGAATTCAGTTAGTTCCTAGTAGCCTGCTCTTGTAATATGTGTACTTTTAAAGATATATAAAAATTCTGTGAGCCGAATCTGAGTAACATTGTGAGATCGGTTAGTTCACAATAGGCGGCAGTAGTAATAAGTGGACTGTTCGGGATATAGAAAAATTTTCACGAATGGAATTAAAATTTCTAGGCGAATTCAGTGAGTTCCCAATGGGACATGCTTGTATGAGTTTGCTTTTCAATATCGAGCAACATTTTAAGGAACGGAATCCAAGTATCATGGTGAATTGAGTAGTTTCCCAATAGGATTCGCATGTAATAAGCTTGTTATTCAAGATAGAGCAACTTTTTAACGAACTGAAACACTGTTTCTTTGTGAATTCAGTTAGTTCCTAGTAGCCTGCTCTTGTAATATGTGTGCTTTTAAAGATTTATAAAAATTTGGTGAGCCGAATCTGAGTAACATGGTGAATTCGGTTAGTTCCCAGTAGGCCGCAGTAGTAATATGTGGACTGTTCGGGATATAGAAAATTTTCACGAATGGAATCAAAATTTCTAGGCGAATTCAGTGAGTTCCCAATGGGACATGCTTGTATGAGTTTGCTTTTCAATATCGAGCAACATTTTAATGAACGGAATCCAAGTATCATGGTGAATTGAGTAGGTTCCCAATAGGATTCGCATGTAATAAGCTTGTTATTCAAGATAGAGCAACGTTTAACGAACTGAAACACTGTTTCTTTGTGAATTAAGTTAGTTCCTAGTAGCCTGCTCTTGTAATATGTGTACTTTTAAAGATTTATAAAAATTTGGTGAGCCGAATCTGAGTAACATGGTGAATTCGGTTAATTCCCAATAGGCCTCAGTAGTAATAAGTGGACTGTTCGGGATATAGAAAAATTTTCACGAATGGAATCAAAATTTCTAGGCGAATTCAGTGAGTTCCCAATGGGACAACTTGTATGAGTTTGCTTTTCATTATCGAGCAACATTTTAATGAACGGAATCCAAGTATCATGGTGAATTGAGTAGGTTCCCAATAGGATTCGCATGTAATAAGCTTGTTATTCAAGATAGAGCAAAGTTTTAACGAACTGAAACACTGTTTCTTTGTGAATTCAGTTAGTTCCTAGTAGCCTGCTCTTGTAATATGTGTACTTTTAAAGATTTATAAAAATTTGGTGAGCCGAATCTGAGTAACATGGTGAATTCGGTTAGTTCCCAATAGGCCGCAGTAGTAATAAGTGGACTGTTCGGGATGTAGAAAATTTTCACGAATGGAATCCAAATTTCTAGGCGAATTCAGTGAGTTCCCAATGGGACATGCTTGTATGAGTTTGCTTTTCAATATCGAGCAACATTTTAAGGAACGGAATCCCAGTATCATGGTGAATTGAGTAGGTTCCCAATAGGATTTGCATGTAATAAGCTTGTTATTCAAGATAGAGCAACGTTTTAACGAACTGAAACACTGTTTCTTTGTGAATTCAGTTAGTTCCTAGTAGGCTGCTCTTGTAATATGTGTACTTTTAAAGATTTATAACAATTTGGTGAGCCGAATCTGAGTAACATGGTGAATTCGGTTAGTTCCCAATAGGCCGCAGTAGTAATAAGTGGTCTGTTCGGGATATCGAAAAATTTTCACGAATGGAATCAAAATTTCTAGGCGATTTCAGTGAGTTCCCAATGGGACATGCTTGTATGAGTTTGCTTTTCAATATCGAGCAACATTTTAAGGAACGGAATCCAAGTATCATGGTGAATTGAGTAGGTTCCCAATAGGATTCGCATGTAATAAGCTTGTTATTCAAGATAGAGCAACATTTTAACGAACTGAAACACTGTTTCTCTGTGAATTCAGTTAGTTCCTAGTAGCCTGCTCTTGTAATATGTGTACTTTTAAAGATTTGTAAAAATTTGGTGAGCCAAATCTTAGTAACATGGTGAATTCGGTTAGTTCCCTATAGGCGGCAGTAGTAATAAGTGGACTGTTCGGTATATAGAAAAATTTTCACGAATGGAATCAAAATTTCTAGGCGAATTCAGTGAGTTCCCAATGGGAAATGCTTGTATGAGTTTGCTTTTCAATATCGAGCAACATTTTAAGGAACGGAATCCCAGTATCATGGTGAATTGAGTAGGTTCCCAATAGGATTCGCATGTGATAAGATTGTTATTCAAGATAGAGCAACGTTTTAACGAACTGAAACACTGTTTCTTTGTATATTCAGTTAGTTCCTAGTAGCCTGCTCTTGTAATATGTGTACTTTTAAAGATTTTTAAAAATTTGGTGAGCCGAATCTGAGTAACATGGTGAATTCGGTTAGTTCCCAATAGGCCTCTGTAGTAATAAGTGTATTGTTCGGGATATAGAAAAATTTTCACGAATGGAATCAAAATTTCTAGGCGAATTCAGTGAGTTCCCAATGGGACATGCTTGTATGAGTTTGCTTTTCAATATCGAGCAACATTTTAAGGAACGGAATCCAAGTGTCATGGTGAATTGAGTAGGTTCAAAATAGGATTCGCATGTAATAAGCTTGTTATTCAAGATAGAGCAACGTTTTAACGAACTGAAACACTGTTTCTTTGTGAATTCAGTTAGTTCCTAGTAGCCTGCTCTTGTAATATGTGTACTTTTAAAGATATATAAAAATTCTGTGAGCCGAATCTGAGTAACATTGTGAGATCGGTTAGTTCACAATAGGCGGCAGTAGTAATAAGTGGACTGTTCGGGATATAGAAAAATTTTCACGAATGGAATTAAAATTTCTAGGCGAATTCAGTGAGTTCCCAATGGGACATGCTTGTATGAGTTTGCTTTTCAATATCGAGCAACATTTTAAGGAACGGAATCCAAGTATCATGGTGAATTGAGTAGTTTCCCAATAGGATTCGCATGTAATAAGCTTGTTATTCAAGATAGAGCAACTTTTTAACGAACTGAAACACTGTTTCTTTGTGAATTCAGTTAGTTCCTAGTAGCCTGCTCTTGTAATATGTGTACTTTTAAAGATTTATAAAAATTTGGTGAGCCGAATCTGAGTAACATGGTGAATTCGGTTAGTTCCCAATAGCCCGCAGTAGTAATAAGTGGACTGTTCGGGATATAGAAAAATTTTCACGAATGGAATCAAAATTTCTAGGCGAATTCAGTGAGTTCCCAATGGGACATGCTTGTATGATTTTGCTTTTCAATATCGAGCAACATTTTAAGGAACGGAATCCAAGTATCATGGTGAATTGAGTAGGTTCCCAATAGGATTCGCATGTAATAAGCTTGTATTCAAGATAGAGCAAGGTTTTAACGAACTGAAACACTGTTTCTTTGTGAATTCAGTTAGTTCCTAGTAGGCTGCTCTTGTAATATGTGTACTTTTAAAGATTTATAAAAATTTGGTGAACCGAAACTGAGTAACATGGTGAATTCCGTTAGTTCCCAATAGGCCGCAGTAGTAATAAGTGTATTGTTCGGGATATAGAAAAATTTTCACCAATGGAATCAAAATTTCTAGGCGAATTCAGTGAGTTCCCAATGGGACATGCTTGTATGAGTTTGCTTTTCAATATCGAGCAACATTTTAAGGAACGGAATCCAAGTATCATGGTGAATTGATTAGGTTCCCAATAGGATTCGCATGTAATAAGCTTGTTATTCAAGATAGAGCAACGTTTTAACGAACTGAAACACTGTTTCTTTGTGAATTCAGTTAGTTCCAAGTAGCCTGCTCTTGTAATATGTGTACTTTTAAAGATTTATAAAAATTTGTTGAGCCGAATCTGAGTAACATGGTGAATTCGGTTAGTTCCCAATAGCCTCAGTAGTAATAAGTGGACTGTTCGGGATATAGAAAAATTTTCACGATTGGAATCAAAATTTCTAGGCGAATTCAGTGAGTTCCAAATGGGACATGCTTGTATGAGTTTGCTTTTCAATATCGAGCAACATTTTAAGGAACGGAATCCAAGTCTCATGGTGAATTGAGAAGGTTCCCAATAGGATTCACATGTAATAAGCTTGTTATTCAAGATAGAGCAAAGTTTTAACGGACTGAAACACTGTTTCTTTGTGAATTCAGTTAGTTCCTAGTAGCCTGCTCTTGTAATATGTGTGCTTTTAAAGATTTATAAAAATTGTGTGAGCCGAATCTGAGTAACATGGTGAATTCGGTTAGTTCCCAGTAGGCCGCAGTAGTAATATGTGGACTGTTCGGGATATAGAAAATTTTCACGAATGGAATCAAAATTTCTAGGCGAATTCAGTGAGTTCCCAATGGGACATGCTTGTATGAGTTTGCTTTTCAATATCGAGCAACATTTTAATGAACGGAATCCAAGTATCATGGTGAATTGAGTAGGTTCCCAATAGGATTCGCATGTAATAAGCTTGTTATTCAAGATAGAGCAACGTTTTAACGAACTGAAACACTGTTTCTTTGTGAATTAAGTTAGTTCCTAGTAGCCTGCTCTTGTAATATGTGTACTTTTAAAGATTTATAAAAATTTGGTGAGCCGAATCTGAGTAACATGGTGAATTCGGTTAATTCCCAATAGGCCGCAGTAGTAATAAGTGGACTGTTCGGGATATAGAAAAATTTTCACGAATGGAATCAAAATTTCTAGGCGAATTCAGTGAGTTCCCAATGGGACAACTTGTATGAGTTTGCTTTTCATTATCGAGCAACATTTTAATGAACGGAATCCAAGTATCATGGTGAATTGAGTAGGTTCCCAATAGGATTCGCATGTAATAAGCTTGTTATTCAAGATAGAGCAAAGTTTTAACGAACTGAAACACTGTTTCTTTGTGAATTCAGTTAGTTCCTAGTAGCCTGCTCTTGTAATATGTGTACTTTTAAAGATTTATAAAAATTTGGTGAGCCGAATCTGAGTAACATGGTGAATTCGGTTAGTTCCCAATAGGCCGCAGTAGTAATAAGTGGACTGTTCGGGATGTAGAAAATTTTCACGAATGGAATCCAAATTTCTAGGCGAATTCAGTGAGTTCCCAATGGGACATGCTTGTATGAGTTTGCTTTTCAATATCGAGCAACATTTTAAGGAACGGAATCCCAGTATCATGGTGAATTGAGTAGGTTCCCAATAGGATTTGCATGTAATAAGCTTGTTATTCAAGATAGAGCAACGTTTTAACGAACTGAAACACTGTTTCTTTGTGAATTCAGTTAGTTCCTAGTAGGCTGCTCTTGTAATATGTGTACTTTTAAAGATTTATAACAATTTGGTGAGCCGAATCTGAGTAACATGGTGAATTCGGTTAGTTCCCAATAGGCGGCAGTAGTAATAAGTGGACTGTTCGGGATATAGAAAAATTTTCACGAATGGAATCAAAATTTCTAGGCGAATTCAGTGAGTTCCCAATGGGACATGCTTGTATGAGTTTGCTTTTCAATATCGAGCAACATTTTAAGGAACGGAATCCAAGTCTCATGGTGAATTGAGAAGGTTCCCAATAGGATTCACATGTAATAAGCTTGTTATTCAAGATAGAGCAAAGTTTTAACGGACTGAAACACTGTTTCTTTGTGAATTCAGTTAGTTCCTAGTAGCCTGCTCTTGTAATATGTGTGCTTTTAAAGATTTATAAAAATTGTGTGAGCCGAATCTGAGTAACATGGTGAATTCGGTTAGTTCCCAGTAGGCCGCAGTAGTAATATGTGGACTGTTCGGGATATAGAAAATTTTCACGAATGGAATCAAAATTTCTAGGCGAATTCAGTGAGTTCCCAATGGGACATGCTTGTATGAGTTTGCTTTTCAATATCGAGCAACATTTTAATGAACGGAATCCAAGTATCATGGTGAATTGAGTAGGTTCCCAATAGGATTCGCATGTAATAAGCTTGTTATTCAAGATAGAGCAACGTTTTAACGAACTGAAACACTGTTTCTTTGTGAATTAAGTTAGTTCCTAGTAGCCTGCTCTTGTAATATGTGTACTTTTAAAGATTTATAAAAATTTGGTGAGCCGAATCTGAGTAACATGGTGAATTCGGTTAATTCCCAATAGGCCGCAGTAGTAATAAGTGGACTGTTCGGGATATAGAAAAATTTTCACGAATGGAATCAAAATTTCTAGGCGAATTCAGTGAGTTCCCAATGGGACAACTTGTATGAGTTTGCTTTTCATTATCGAGCAACATTTTAATGAACGGAATCCAAGTATCATGGTGAATTGAGTAGGTTCCCAATAGGATTCGCATGTAATAAGCTTGTTATTCAAGATAGAGCAAAGTTTTAACGAACTGAAACACTGTTTCTTTGTGAATTCAGTTAGTTCCTAGTAGCCTGCTCTTGTAATATGTGTACTTTTAAAGATTTATAAAAATTTGGTGAGCCGAATCTGAGTAACATGGTGAATTCGGTTAGTTCCCAAT
Organism: Rattus norvegicus; assembly: GCF_021556685.1. Classification (NCBI taxonomy): domain Eukaryota; kingdom Metazoa; phylum Chordata; class Mammalia; order Rodentia; family Muridae; genus Rattus; species Rattus norvegicus. Next base: position 10,291,249 of record NC_141544.1, read on the forward strand.
AGGCCGAAGTAGTAATAAGTGGACTGTTCGGGATGTAGAAAATTTTCACGAATGGAATCCAAATTTCTAGGCGAATTCAGTGAGTTCCCAATGGGACATGCTTGTATGAGTTTGCTTTTCAATATCGAGCAACATTTTAAGGAACGGAATCCCAGTATCATGGTGAATTGAGTAGGTTCCCAATAGGATTTGCATGTAATAAGCTTGTTATTCAAGATAGAGCAACGTTTTAACGAACTGAAACACTGTTTCTTTGTGAATTCAGTTAGTTCCTAGTAGGCTGCTCTTGTAATATGTGTACTTTTAAAGATTTATAACAATTTGGTGAGCCGAATCTGAGTAACATGGTGAATTCGGTTAGTTCCCAATAGGCCGCAGTAGTAATAAGTGGTCTGTTCGGGATATCGAAAAATTTTCACGAATGGAATCAAAATTTCTAGGCGATTTCAGTGAGTTCCCAATGGGACATGCTTGTATGAGTTTGCTTTTCAATATCGAGCAACATTTTAAGGAACGGAATCCAAGTATCATGGTGAATTGAGTAGGTTCCCAATAGGATTCGCATGTAATAAGCTTGTTATTCAAGATAGAGCAACATTTTAACGAACTGAAACACTGTTTCTCTGTGAATTCAGTTAGTTCCTAGTAGCCTGCTCTTGTAATATGTGTACTTTTAAAGATTTGTAAAAATTTGGTGAGCCAAATCTTAGTAACATGGTGAATTCGGTTAGTTCCCTATAGGCGGCAGTAGTAATAAGTGGACTGTTCGGGATATAGAAAAATTTTCACGAATGGAATCAAAATTTCTAGGCGAATTCAGTGAGTTCCCAATGGGAAATGCTTGTATGAGTTTGCTTTTCAATATCGAGCAACATTTTAAGGAACGGAATCCCAGTATCATGGTGAATTGAGTAGGTTCCCAATAGGATTCGCATGTGATAAGATTGTTATTCAAGATAGAGCAACGTTTAAACGAACTGAAACACTGTTTCTTTGTATATTCAGTTAGTTCCTAGTAGCCTGCTCTTGTAATATGTGTACTTTTAAAGATTTTTAAAAATTTGGTGAGACGAATCTGAGTAATATGGTGAATTCGGTTAGTTCCCAATAGGCCTCTGTAGTAATAAGTGTATTGTTCGGGATATAGAAAAATTTTCACGAATGGAATCAAAATTTCTAGGCGAATTCAGTGAGTTCCCAATGGGACATGCTTGTATGAGTTTGCTTTTCAATATCGAGCAACATTTTAAGGAACGGAATCCAAGTGTCATGGTGAATTGAGTAGGTTCAAAATAGGATTCGCATGTAATAAGCTTGTTATTCAAGATAGAGCAACGTTTTAACGAACTGAAACACTGTTTCTTTGTGAATTCAGTTAGTTCCTAGTAGCCTGCTCTTGTAATATGTGTACTTTTAAAGATATATAAAAATTCTGTGAGCCGAATCTGAGTAACATTGTGAGATCGGTTAGTTCACAATAGGCGGCAGTAGTAATAAGTGGACTGTTCGGGATATAGAAAAATTTTCACGAATGGAATTAAAATTTCTAGGCGAATTCAGTGAGTTCCCAATGGGACATGCTTGTATGAGTTTGCTTTTCAATATCGAGCAACATTTTAAGGAACGGAATCCAAGTATCATGGTGAATTGAGTAGTTTCCCAATAGGATTCGCATGTAATAAGCTTGTTATTCAAGATAGAGCAACTTTTTAACGAACTGAAACACTGTTTCTTTGTGAATTCAGTTAGTTCCTAGTAGCCTGCTCTTGTAATATGTGTACTTTTAAAGATTTATAAAAATTTGGTGAACCGAATCTGAGTAACATGGTGAATTCGGTTAGTTCCCAATAGGCCGCAGTAGTAATAAGTGGACTGTTCGGGATATAGAAAAATTTTCACGAATGGAATCAAAATTTCTAGGCGAATTCAGTGAGTTCCCAATGGGACATGCTTGTATGATTTTGCTTTTCAATATCGAGCAACATTTTAAGGAACGGAATCCAAGTATCATGGTGAATTGAGTAGGTTCCCAATAGGATTCGCATGTAATAAGCTTGTATTCAAGATAGAGCAAGGTTTTAACGAACTGAAACACTGTTTCTTTGTGAATTCTGTTAGTTCCTTGTAGGCTGCTCTTGTAATATGTGTACTTTTAAAGATTTATAAAAATTTGGTGAACCGAAACTGAGTAACATGGTGAATTCCGTTAGTTCCCAATAGGCCGCAGTCGTAATAAGTGGACTGTTCGGGATATAGAAAAATTTTCACCAATGGAATCAAAATTTCTAGGCGAATTCAGTGAGTTCCCAATGGGACATGCTTGTATGAGTTTGCTTTTCAATATCGAGCAACATTTTAAGGAACGGAATCCAAGTATCATGGTGAATTGATTAGGTTCCCAATAGGATTCGCATGTAATAAGCTTGTTATTCAAGATAGAGCAACGTTTTAACGAACTGAAACACTGTTTCTTTGTGAATTCAGTTAGTTCCAAGTAGCCTGCTCTTGTAATATGTGTACTTTTAAAGATTTATAAAAATTTGGTGAGCCGAATCTGAGTAACATGGTGAATTCGGTTAGTTCCCAATAGGCGGCAGTAGTAATAAGTGGACTGTTCGGGATATAGAAAAATTTTCACGAATGGAATCAAAATTTCTAGGCGAATTCAGTGAGTTCCCAATGGGACATGCTTGTATGAGTTTGCTTTTCATTATCGAGCAACATTTTAAGGAACGGAATCCAAGTCTCATGGTGAATTGAGAAGGTTCCCAATAGGATTCACATGTAATAAGCTTGTTATTCAAGATAGAGCAACTTTTTAACGAACTGAAACACTGTTTCTTTGTGAATTCAGTTAGTTCCTAGTAGCCTGCTCTTGTAATATGTGTACTTTTAAAGATTTATAAAAATTTGGTGAGCCGAATCTGAGTAACATGGTGAATTCGGTTAGTTCCCAATAGGCCGCAGTAGTAATAAGTGGACTGTTCGGGATATAGAAAAATTTTCACGAATGGAATCAAAATTTCTAGGCGAATTCAGTGAGTTCCCAATGGGACATGCTTGTATGATTTTGCTTTTCAATATCGAGCAACATTTTAAGGAACGGAATCCAAGTATCATGGTGAATTGAGTAGGTTCCCAATAGGATTCGCATGTAATAAGCTTGTATTCAAGATAGAGCAAGGTTTTAACGAACTGAAACACTGTTTCTTTGTGAATTCAGTTAGTTCCTAGTAGGCTGCTCTTGTAATATGTGTACTTTTAAAGATTTATAAAAATTTGGTGAACCGAAACTGAGTAACATGGTGAATTCCGTTAGTTCCCAATAGGCCGCAGTAGTAATAAGTGGACTGTTCGGGATATAGAAAAATTTTCACCAATGGAATCAAAATTTCTAGGCGAATTCAGTGAGTTCCCAATGGGACATGCTTGTATGAGTTTGCTTTTCAATATCGAGCAACATTTTAAGGAACGGAATCCAAGTATCATGGTGAATTGATTAGGTTCCCAATAGGATTCGCATGTAATAAGCTTGTTATTCAAGATAGAGCAACGTTTTAACGAACTGAAACACTGTTTCTTTGTGAATTCAGTTAGTTCCAAGTAGCCTGCTCTTGTAATATGTGTACTTTTAAAGATTTATAAAAATTTGGTGAGCCGAATCTGAGTAACATGGTGAATTCGGTTAGTTCCCAATAGGCGGCAGTAGTAATAAGTGGACTGTTCGGGATATAGAAAAATTTTCACGAATGGAATCAAAATTTCTAGGCGAATTCAGTGAGTTCCCAATGGGACATGCTTGTATGAGTTTGCTTTTCATTATCGAGCAACATTTTAAGGAACGGAATCCAAGTCTCATGGTGAATTGAGAAGGTTCCCAATAGGATTCACATGTAATAAGCTTGTTATTCAAGATAGAGCAACTTTTTAACGAACTGAAACACTGTTTCTTTGTGAATTCAGTTAGTTCCTAGTAGCCTGCTCTTGTAATATGTGTACTTTTAAAGATTTATAAAAATTTGGTGAGCCGAATCTGAGTAACATGGTGAATTCGGTTAGTTCCCAATAGGCCGCAGTAGTAATAAGTGGACTGTTCGGGATATAGAAAAATTTTCACGAATGGAATCAAAATTTCTAGGCGAATTCAGTGAGTTCCCAATGGGACATGCTTGTATGATTTTGCTTTTCAATATCGAGCAACATTTTAAGGAACGGAATCCAAGTATCATGGTGAATTGAGTAGGTTCCCAATAGGATTCGCATGTAATAAGCTTGTATTCAAGATAGAGCAAGGTTTTAACGAACTGAAACACTGTTTCTTTGTGAATTCAGTTAGTTCCTAGTAGGCTGCTCTTGTAATATGTGTACTTTTAAAGATTTATAAAAATTTGGTGAACCGAAACTGAGTAACATGGTGAATTCCGTTAGTTCCCAATAGGCCGCAGTAGTAATAAGTGGACTGTTCGGGATATAGAAAAATTTTCACCAATGGAATCAAAATTTCTAGGCGAATTCAGTGAGTTCCCAATGGGACATGCTTGTATGAGTTTGCTTTTCAATATCGAGCAACATTTTAAGGAACGGAATCCAAGTATCATGGTGAATTGATTAGGTTCCCAATAGGATTCGCATGTAATAAGCTTGTTATTCAAGATAGAGCAACGTTTTAACGAACTGAAACACTGTTTCTTTGTGAATTCAGTTAGTTCCAAGTAGCCTGCTCTTGTAATATGTGTACTTTTAAAGATTTATAAAAATTTGGTGAGCCGAATCTGAGTAACATGGTGAATTCGGTTAGTTCCCAATAGGCGGCAGTAGTAATAAGTGGACTGTTCGGGATATAGAAAAATTTTCACGAATGGAATCAAAATTTCTAGGCGAATTCAGTGAGTTCCCAATGGGACATGCTTGTATGAGTTTGCTTTTCATTATCGAGCAACATTTTAAGGAACGGAATCCAAGTCTCATGGTGAATTGAGAAGGTTCCCAATAGGATTCACATGTAATAAGCTTGTTATTCAAGATAGAGCAAAGTTTTAACGGACTGAAACACTGTTTCTTTGTGAATTCAGTTAGTTCCTAGTAGCCTGCTCTTGTAATATGTGTGCTTTTAAAGATTTATAAAAATTGTGTGAGCCGAATCTGAGTAACATGGTGAATTCGGTTAGTTCCCAGTAGGCCGCAGTAGTAATATGTGGACTGTTCGGGATATAGAAAATTTTCACGAATGGAATCAAAATTTCTAGGCGAATTCAGTGAGTTCCCAATGGGACATGCTTGTATGAGTTTGCTTTTCAATATCGAGCAACATTTTAAGGAACGGAATCCCAGTATCATGGTGAATTGAGTAGGTTCCCAGTAGGATTTGCATGTAATAAGCTTGTTATTCAAGATAGAGCAACGTTTTAACGAACTGAAACACTGTTTCTTTGTGAATTCAGTTAGTTCCTAGTAGCCTGCTCTTGTAATATGTGTACTTTTAAAGATTTATAAAAATTTGGTGAGCCGAATCTGAGCAACATGGTGAATTCGGTTAGTTCCCAATAGGCCGCAGTAGTAATAAGTGGACTGTTCGGGATATAGAAAAATTTTCACGAATGGAATCAAAATTTCTAGGTGAATTCAGTGAGTTCCCAATGGGACATGCTTGTATGAGTTTTCTTTTCAATATCGAGCAACATTTTAATGAACGGAATCCAAGTATCATGGTGAATTGAGTAGGTTCCCAATAGGATTCGCGTGTAATAAGCTTGTTATTCATGATAGAGCAACGTTTTAACGAACTGAAACACTGTTTCTTTGTGAATTCAGTTAGTTCCTAGTAGCCTGCTCTTGTAATATGTGTACTTTTAAAGATTTATAAAAATTTGGTGAGCCGAATCTGAGTAACATGGTGAATTCGGTTAGTTCCCAATAAGCCTCAGTAGTTATAAGTGGACTTTTCGGGATATAGAAAAATTTTCACGAATGGAATCAAAATTTCTAGGCGAATTCAGTGAGTTCCCAATGGGACATGCTTGTATGAGTTTGCTTTTCAATATCGAGCAACATTTTAAGGAACGGAATCCCAGTATCATGGTGAATTGAGTAGGTTCCCAATAGGATTCGCATGTAATAAGCTTGTTATTCAAGATAGAGCAACGTTTTAACGAACTGAAACACTGTTTCTTTGTGAATTCAGTTAGTTCCTAGTAGGCTGCTCTTGTAATATGTGTACTTTTAAAGATTTATAAAAATTTGGTGAGCCGAATCTGAGTAACATTGTGAATTCAGTTAGTTCCCAATAGGCCGCAGTAGTAATAAGTGGACTGTTCGGGAAATAGAAAAATTTTCAAGAATGGAATCAAAATTTCTAGGCGAATTCAGTGAGTTCCCAATGGGACATGCTTGTATGAGTTTGCTTTTCAATATCGAGCAACATTTTAAGGAACGGAATCCAAGTATCATGGTGAATTGAGTAGGTTCCCAATAGGATTCGCATGTAATAAGCTTGTTATTCAAGATAGAGCAACATTTTAACGAACTGAAACACTGTTTCTCTGTGAATTCAGTTAGTTCCTAGTAGCCTGCTCTTGTAATATGTGTACTTTTAAAGATTTGTAAAAATTTGGTGAGCCAAATCTTAGTAACATGGTGAATTCGGTTAGTTCCCTATAGGCGGCAGTAGTAATAGGTGGACTGTTCGGGATATAGAAAAATTTTCACGAATGGAATCAAAATTTCTAGGCGAATTCAGTGAGTCCCCAATGGGAAATGCTTGTATGAGTTTGCTTTTCAATATCGAGCAACATTTTAAGGAACGGAATCCCAGTATCATGGTGAATTGAGTAGGTTCCAAATAGGATTCGCATGTGATAAGATTGTTATTCAAGATAGAGCAACGTTTTAACGAACTGAAACACTGTTTCTTTGTATATTCAGTTAGTTCCTAGTAGCCTGCTCTTGTAATATGTGTACTTTTAAAGATTTTTAAAAATTTGGTGAGCCGAATCTGAGTAACATGGTGAATTCGGTTAGTTCCCAATAGGCCTCTGTAGTAATAAGTGTATTGTTCGGGATATAGAAAAATTTTCACGAATGGAATCAAAATTTCTAGGCGAATTCAGTGAGTTCCCAATGGGACATGCTTGTATGAGTTTGCTTTTCAATATCGAGCAACATTTTAAGGAACGGAATCCAAGTGTCATGGTGAATTGAGTAGGTTCAAAATAGGATTCGCATGTAATAAGCTTGTTATTCAAGATAGAGCAACGTTTTAACGAACTGAAACACTGTTTCTTTGTGAATTCAGTTAGTTCCTAGTAGCCTGCTCTTGTAATATGTGTACTTTTAAGGATATATAAAAATTCTGTGAGCCGAATCTGAGTAACATTGTGAGATCGGTTAGTTCACAATAGGCGGCAGTAGTAATAAGTGGACTATTCGGGATATAGAAATATTTTCACGAATGGAATTAAAATTTCTAGGCGAATTCAGTGAGTTCCCAATGGGACATGCTTGTATGAGTTTGCTTTTCAATATCGAGCAACATTTTAAGGAACGGAATCCAAATATCATGGTGAATTGAGTAGTTTCCCAATAGGATTCGCATGTAATAAGCTTGTTATTCAAGATAGAGCAACTTTTTAACGAACTGAAACACTGTTTCTTTGTGAATTCAGTTAGTTCCTAGTAGCCTGCTCTTGTAATATGTGTACTTTTAAAGATTTATAAAAATTTGGTGAGCCGAATCTGAGTAACATGGTGAATTCGGTTAGTTCCCAATAGGCCGCAGTAGTAATAAGTGGACTGTTCGGGATATAGAAAAATTTTCACGAATGGAATCAAAATTTCTAGGCGAATTCAGTGAGTTCCCAATGGGACATGCTTGTATGATTTTGCTTTTCAATATCGAGCAACATTTTAAGGAACGGAATCCAAGTATCATGGTGAATTGAGTAGGTTCCCAATAGGATTCGCATGTAATAAGCTTGTATTCAAGATAGAGCAAGGTTTTAACGAACTGAAACACTGTTTCTTTGTGAATTCAGTTAGTTCCTAGTAGCCTGCTCTTGTAATATGTGTACTTTTAAAGATTTATAAAAATTTGGTGAGCCGAAACTGAGTAACCTGGTGAATTCCGTTAGTTCCCAATAGGCCGCAGTAGTAATAAGTGGACTGTTCGGGATATAGAAAAATTTTCACGAATGGAATCAAAATTTCTAGGCGAATTCAGTGAGTTCCCAATGGGACATGCTTGTATGAGTTTGCTTTTCAATATCGAGCAACATTTTAAGGAACGGAATCCAAGTATCATGGTGAATTGATTAGGTTCCCAATAGGATTCGCATGTAATAAGCTTGTTATTCAAGATAGAGCAACGTTTTAACGAACTGAAACACTGTTTCTTTGTGAATTCAGTTAGTTCCAAGTAGCCTGCTCTTGTAATATGTGTACTTTTAAAGATTTATAACAATTTGGTGAGCCGAATCTGAGTAACATGGTGAATTCGGTTAGTTCCCAATAGGCCGCAGTAGTAATAAGTGGACTGTTCGGGATATAGAAAAATTTTCATGAATGGAATCAAAATTTTAGGCGAATTCAGTGAGTTCCCAATGGGACATGCTTGTATGAGGTTGCTTTTCAATATCGAGCAACATTTTAAGGAACGGAATCCAAGTATCAAGGTGAATTGAGTAGGTTCCCAATAGGATTCGCATGTAATAAGCTTGTTATTCAAGATAGTGCAAGGTTTTTACGAACTGAAACACTGTTTCTTTGTGAATTCAGTTAGTTCCTAGTAGCCTGCTCTTGTAATATGTGTACTTTTAAAGATTTATAAAAATTTGGTGAGCCGAATCTGAGTAACATGGTGAATTCGGTTGGTTCCCAATAGGCCGCACTAGTAATAAGTGGACTGTTCGGGATATAGAAAATTTTCACGAATGGAATCAAAATTTCTAGGCGAATTCAGTGAGTTCCCAATGGGACATGCTTGATGAGTTTGCTTTTCAATATCGAGCAACATTTTAAGGAACGGAATCCCTGTATCATGGTGAATTGAGTCGGTTCCTAATAGGATTTGCATGTAATAAGCTTGTTATTCAAGATAGAGCAACGTTTTAACGAACTGAAACACTGTTTCTTTGTGAATTCAGTTAGTTCCTAGTAGGCTGCTCTTGTAATATGTGTACTTTTAAAGATTTATAAAAATTTGGTGAGCCGAATCTGAGTAACATTGTGAATTCAGTTAGTTCCCAATAGGCCGCAGTAGTAATAAGTGGACTGTTCGGGAAATAGAAAAATTTTCACGAATGGAATCAAAATTTCTAGGCGAATTCAGTGAGTTCCCAATGGGACATGCTTGTATGAGTTTGCTTTTCAATATCGAGCAACATTTTAAGGAACGGAATCCAAGTATCATCGTGAATTGAGTAGGTTCCCAATAGGATTCGCATGTAATAAGCTTGTTATTCAAGATAGAGCAACATTTTAACGAACTGAAACACTGTTTCTCTGTGAATTCAGTTAGTTCCTAGTAGCCTGCTCTTGTAATATGTGTACTTTTAAAGATTTGTAAAAATTTGGTGAGCCAAATCTTAGTAACATGGTGAATTCGGTTAGTTCCCTATAGGCGGCAGTAGTAATAAGTGGATTGTTCGGGATATAGAAAAATTTTCACGAATGGAATCAAAATTTCTAGGCGAATTCAGTGAGTTCCCAATGGGAAATGCTTGTATGAGTTTGCTTTTCAATATCGAGCAACATTTTAAGGAACGGAATCCCAGTATCATGGTGAATTGAGTAGGTTCCCAATAGGATTCGCATGTGATAAGATTGTTATTCAAGATAGAGCAACGTTTTAACGAACTGAAACACTGTTTCTTTGTATATTCAGTTAGTTCCTAGTAGCCTGCTCTTGTAATATGTGTACTTTTAAAGATTTTTAAAAATTTGGTGAGCCGAATCTGAGTAACATGGTGAATTCGGTTAGTTCCCAATAGGCCTCTGTAGTAATAAGTGTATTGTTCGGGATATAGAAAAATTTTCACGAATGGAATCAAAATTTCTAGGCGAATTCAGTGAGTTCCCAATGGGACATGCTTGTATGAGTTTGCTTTTCAATATCGAGCAACATTTTAAAGAACGGAATCCAAGTGTCATGGTGAATTGAGTAGGTTCAAAATAGGATTCGCATGTAATAAGCTTGTTATTCAAGATAGAGCAACGTTTTAACGAACTGAAACACTGTTTCTTTGTGAATTCAGTTAGTTCCTAGTAGCCTGCTCTTGTAATATGTGTACTTTTAAAGATATATAAAAATTCTGTGAGCCGAATCTGAGTAACATTGTGAGATCGGTTAGTTCACAATAGGCGGCAGTAGTAATAAGTGGACTTTTCGGGATATAGAAAAATTTTCACGAATGGAATTAAAATTTCTAGGCGAATTCAGTGAGTTCCCAATGGGACATGCTTGTATGAGTTTGCTTTTCAATATCGAGCAACATTTTAAGGAACGGAATCCAAGTATCATGGTGAATTGAGTAGTTTCCCAATAGGATTCGCATGTAATAAGCTTGTTATTCAAGATAGAGCAACTTTTTCACGAACTGAAACACTGTTTCTTTGTGAATTCAGTTAGTTCCTAGTAGCCTGCTCTTGTAATATGTGTACTTTTAAAGATTTATAAAAATTTGGTGAGCCGAATCTGAGTAACATGGTGAATTCGGTTAGTTCCCAATAGGCCGCAGTAGTAATAAGTGGACTGTTCGGGATATAGAAAAATTTTCACGAATGGAATCAAAATTTCTATGCGAATTCAGTGAGTTCCCAATGGGACATGCTTGTATGATTTTGCTTTTCAATATCGAGCAACATTTTAAGGAACGGAATCCAAGTATCATGGTGAATTGAGTAGGTTCCCAATAGGATTCGCATGTAATAAGCTTGTATTCAAGATAGAGCAAGGTTTTAACGAACTGAAACACTGTTTCTTTGTGAATTCAGTTAGTTCCTAGTAGCCTGCTCTTGTAATATGTGTACTTTTAAAGATTTATAAAAATTTGGTGAGCCGAAACTGAGTAACATGGTGAATTCCGTTAGTTCCCAATATGCCGCAGTAGTAATAAGTGGACTGTTCGGGATATAGAAAAATTTTCACGAATGGAATCAAAATTTCTAGGCGAATTCAGTGAGTTCCCAATGGGACATGCTTGTATGAGTTTGCTTTTCAATATCGAGCAACATTTTAAGGAACGGAATCCAAGTATCATGGTGAATTGATTAGGTTCCCAATAGGATTCGCATGTAATAAGCTTGTTATTCAAGATAGAGCAACGTTTTAACGAACTGAAACACTGTTTCTTTGTGAATTCAGTTAGTTCCAAGTAGCCTGCTCTTGTAATATGTGTACTTTTAAAGATTTATAACAATTTGGTGAGCCGAATCTGAGTAACATGGTGAATTCGGTTAGTTCCCAATAGGCCGCAGTAGTAATAAGTGGACTGTTCGGGATATAGAAAAATTTTCACGAATGGAATCAAAATTTTAGGCGAATTCAGTGAGTTCCCAATGGGACATGCTTGTATGAGTTTGCTTTTCAATATCGAGCAACATTTTAAGGAACGGAATCCAAGTATCTTGGTGAATTGAGTAGGTTCCCAATAGGATTCGCATGTAATAAGCTTGTTATTCAAGATAGTGCAAGGTTTTTACGAACTGAAACACTGTTTCTTTGTGAATTCAGTTAGTTCCTAGTAGCCTGCTCTTGTAATATGTGTGCTTTTAAAGATTTATAAAAATTTGGTGAGCCGAATCTGAGTAACATGGTGAATTCGGTTAGTTCCCAATAGGCCGCAGTAGTTATAAGTGGACTGTTCGGGATATAGAAAAATTTTCACGAATGGAATCAAAATTTCGAGGCGAATTCAGTGAGTTCCCAATGGGACATGCTTGTATGAGTTTGCTTTACAATATCGAGCAACATTTTAACGAACGGAATCCAAGTGTCATGGTGAATTGACTAGGTTCCCAATAGGATTCGCATGTAATAAGCTTGTTATTCAAGATAGAGCAACGTTTTAACGAACTGAAACACTGTTTCTTTGTGAATTCTGTTAGTTTCTAGTAGCCTGCACTTGTATATATGTGTACTTTTAAAGATTTATAAAAATTTGGTGAGCCGAATCTGAGTAACATGGTGAATTCGGTTAGTTCCCAATAAGCCTCAGTAGTTATAAGTGGACTCTTCGGGATATAGAAAAATTTTCACGAATGGAATCAAAATTTCTAGGCGAATTCAGTGAGTTCCCAATGGGACATGGTTGTATGAGTTTGCTTTTCATTATCGAGCAACATTTTAAGGAACGGAATCCAAGTATCATGGTGAATTGAGTAGGTTCCCAATAGGATTCGCATGTAATAAGCTTGTTATTCAAGATAGTGCAACGTTTTAACGAACTGAAACACTGTTTCTTTGTGAATTCAGTTAGTTCCTAGTAGCCTGCTCTTGTAACATGTGTACTTTTAAAGATTTATAAAAATTTGGTGAGCCGAATCTGAGTAACATGGTGAATTCGGTTAGTTCCCAACAGGCGGCAGTAGTAATAAGTGGACTGTTCGGGATATAGAAAAATTTTCACGAATGGAATCAAAATTTCTAGGCGAATTCAGTGAGTTCCCAATGGGACATGCTTGTATGAGTTTGCTTTTCAATATCGAGCAACATTTTAAGGAACGGAATCCAAGTGTCATGGTGAATTGAGTAGGTTCAAAATAGGATTCGCATGTAATAAGCTTGTTTTTCAAGATAGAGCAACGTTTTAACGAACTGAAACACGGTTTCTTTGTGAATTCAGTTAGTTCCTAGTAGCCTGCTCTTGTTATTTGTGTACTTTTAAAGATTTATAAAAATTTGGTGAGCCGAATCTGAGTAACATGGTGAATTCGGTTAGTTCCCAATAGGCCGCAGGAGTAATAAGTGGACTGTTCGGGATATAGAAAAATTTTCACGAATGGAATCAAAATTTCTAGGCGAATTCAGTGAGTTCCCAATGGGACATGCTTGTATGAGTTTGCTTTTCAATATCGAGCAACATTTTAAGGAACGGAATCCAAGTATAATGGTGAATTGAGTAGTTTCCCAATAGGATTCGCATGTAATAAGCTTGTTATTCAAGATAGAGCAACTTTTTAACGAAATGAAACACTGTTTCTTTGTGAATTCAGTTAGTTCCTATTAGCCTGCTCTTGTAATATGTGTACGTTTAAAGATTTATAAAAATTTGGTGAGCCGAATCTGAGTAACATGGTGAATTCGGTTAGTTCCCAATAGGCCACAGTAGTAATAAGTGGACTGTTCGGGATATAGAAAAATTTTCACGAATGGAATCAAAATTTCTAGGCGAATTCAGTGAGTTCCCAATGGGACATGCTTGTATGATTTTGCTTTTCAATATCGAGCAACATTTTAAGGAACGGAATCCAAGTATCATGGTGAATTGAGTAGGTTCCCAATAGGATTCGCATGTAATAAGCTTGTTATTCAAGACAGAGCAACGTTTTAACGAACTGAAACACTGTTTCTTTGTGAATTCAGTTAGTTCCTAGTAGCCTGCTCTTGTAATATGTGTACTTTTTAAAGATTTATAAAAATTTGGTGAGCCGAATCTGAGTAACATGGTGAATTTGGTTAGTTCCCAATAGGCCGCAGTAGTAATAAGGGGACTGTTCGGGATATAGAAAAATTTTCACGAATGCAATCAAAATTTCCTGGCGAATTCAGTGAGTTCCCAATGGGACATGCTTGTATGAGTTTGCTCTTCAATATCGAGCAACATTTTAAGGAACGGAATCCAAGTATCATGGTGAATTGAGTAGGTTCCCAATAGGATTCGCATGTAATTAGCTTGTTATTCAAGATAGAGCAACGTTTTAACGAACTGAAACACTGTTTCTTTGTGAATTCAGTTAGTTCCTAGTAGCCTGCTCTTGTAATATGTGTACTTTTAAAGATTTATAAAAATGTGGTGAGCCAAATCTGAGTAACATGGTGAATTCGGTTGGTTCCCAATAGGCCGCATAGTAATAAGTGGACTGTTCGGGATATAGAAAATTTTCACGAATGGATTCTAAAATTTCTAGGCGAATTCAGTGAGTTCCCAATGGGACATGCTTGTATGAGTTTTCTTTTCAATATCGAGCAACATTTTAAGGAACGGAATCCCAGTATCATGGTGAATTGAGTAGGTTCCCAATAGGATTCGCATGTAATAAGCTTGTTATTCCAGATAGAGCAACGTTTTAACGAACTGAAACCCTGTTTCTTTGTGAATTCAGTTAGTTCCTAGTAGCCTGCTCTTGTAATATGTGTACTTTTAAAGATTTATAAAAATTTGGTGAGCAGAATCTGAGTAACATGGTGAATTCGGTTAGTTCCCAATAGGCCGCAGTAGTAATAAGTGGACTGTTCGGGATATAGAAAAATTTTCACGAATGGAATCAAAATTTCTAGGCGAATTCAGTGAGTTCCCAATGGGACATGCTTGTATGAGTTTGCTTTTCAATATCGAGCAACATTTTAAGGAACGGAATCCAAGTATCATGGTGAATTGAGTAGGTTCCCAATAGGATTCGCATGTAATAAGCTTGTTATTCAAGATAGAGCAAAATTTTAATGAACTGAAACACTGTTTCTTTGTGAATTCAGTTAGTTCCTAGTAGCCTGCTCTTGTAATATGTGTACTTTTAAAGATTTATAAAAATTTGGTGAGCCAAATCTTAGTAACATGGTGAATTCGGTTAGTTCCCTATAGGCGGCAGTAGTAATAAGTGGACTGTTCGGGATATAGAAAAATTTTCACGAATGGAATCAAAATTTCTAGGCGAATTCAGTGAGTTCCCAATGGGACATGCTTGTATGAGTTTGCTTTTCAATATCGAGCAACATTTTAAGGAACGGAATCCAAGTATCATGGTGAATTGAGTAGGTTCCCAATAGGATTCGCATGTAATAAGCTTGTTATTCAAGATAGAGCTACTTTTTAACGAAATGAAACACTGTTTCTTTGTGAATTCAGTTAGTTCCTAGTAGCCTGCTCTTGTAATATGTGTACTTTTAAAGATTTATCAAAATTTGGTGAGCCGAATCTGAGTAACATGGTGAATTCGGTTAGTTCCCAATAGGCCGCAGTAGTAATAAGTGGACTGTTCGGGATATAGAAAAATTTTCACGAATGGAATCAAAATTTCTAGGCGAATTCAGTGAGTTCCCAATGGGACATGCTTGTATGAGTTTGCTTTTCAATATCGAGCAACATTTTAAGGAACGGAATCCAAGTATCATGGTGAATTGATTAGGTTCCCAATAGGATTCGCATGTAATAAGCTTGTTATTCAAGATAGAGCAACGTTTTAACGAACTGAAACACTGTTTCTTTGTGAATTCAGTTAGTTCCAAGTAGCCTGCTCTTGTAATATGTGTACTTTTAAAGATTTATAACAATTTGGTGAGCCGAATCTGAGTAACATGGTGAATTCGGTTAGTTCCCAATAGGCCGCAGTAGTAATAAGTGGACTGTTCGGGATATAGAAAAATTTTCATGAATGGAATCAAAATTTTAGGCGAATTCAGTGAGTTCCCAATGGGACATGCTTGTATGAGGTTGCTTTTCAATATCGAGCAACATTTTAAGGAACGGAATCCAAGTATCAAGGTGAATTGAGTAGGTTCCCAATAGGATTCGCATGTAATAAGCTTGTTATTCAAGATAGTGCAAGGTTTTTACGAACTGAAACACTGTTTCTTTGTGAATTCAGTTAGTTCCTAGTAGCCTGCTCTTGTAATATGTGTACTTTTAAAGATTTATAAAAATTTGGTGAGCCGAATCTGAGTAACATGGTGAATTCGGTTGGTTCCCAATAGGCCGCACTAGTAATAAGTGGACTGTTCGGGATATAGAAAATTTTCACGAATGGAATCAAAATTTCTAGGCGAATTCAGTGAGTTCCCAATGGGACATGCTTGATGAGTTTGCTTTTCAATATCGAGCAACATTTTAAGGAACGGAATCCCTGTATCATGGTGAATTGAGTCGGTTCCTAATAGGATTTGCATGTAATAAGCTTGTTATTCAAGATAGAGCAACGTTTTAACGAACTGAAACACTGTTTCTTTGTGAATTCAGTTAGTTCCTAGTAGGCTGCTCTTGTAATATGTGTACTTTTAAAGATTTATAAAAATTTGGTGAGCCGAATCTGAGTAACATTGTGAATTCAGTTAGTTCCCAATAGGCCGCAGTAGTAATAAGAGGACTGTTCGGGAAATAGAAAAATTTTCACGAATGGAATCAAAATTTCTAGGCGAATTCAGTGAGTTCCCAATGGGACATGCTTGTATGAGTTTGCTTTTCAATATCGAGCAACATTTTAAGGAACGGAATCCAAGTATCATCGTGAATTGAGTAGGTTCCCAATAGGATTCGCATGTAATAAGCTTGTTATTCAAGATAGAGCAACATTTTAACGAACTGAAACACTGTTTCTCTGTGAATTCAGTTAGTTCCTAGTAGCCTGCTCTTGTAATATGTGTACTTTTAAAGATTTGTAAAAATTTGGTGAGCCAAATCTTAGTAACATGGTGAATTCGGTTAGTTCCCTATAGGCGGCAGTAGTAATAAGTGGATTGTTCGGGATATAGAAAAATTTTCACGAATGGAATCAAAATTTCTAGGCGAATTCAGTGAGTTCCCAATGGGAAATGCTTGTATGAGTTAGCTTTTCAATATCGAGCAACATTTTAAGGAACGGAATCCCAGTATCATGGTGAATTGAGTAGGTTCCCAATAGGATTCGCATGTGATAAGATTGTTATTCAAGATAGAGCAACGTTTTAACGAACTGAAACACTGTTTCTTTGTATATTCAGTTAGTTCCTAGTAGCCTGCTCTTGTAATATGTGTACTTTTAAAGATTTTTAAAAATTTGGTGAGCCGAATCTGAGTAACATGGTGAATTCGGTTAGTTCCCAATAGGCCTCTGTAGTAATAAGTGTATTGTTCGGGATATAGAAAAATTTTCACGAATGGAATCAAAATTTCTAGGCGAATTCAGTGAGTTCCCAATGGGACATGCTTGTATGAGTTTGCTTTTCAATATCGAGCAACATTTTAAGGAACGGAATCCAAGTGTCATGGTGAATTGAGTAGGTTCAAAATAGGATTCGCATGTAATAAGCTTGTTATTCAAGATAGAGCAACGTTTTAACGAACTGAAACACTGTTTCTTTGTGAATTCAGTTAGTTCCTAGTAGCCTGCTCTTGTAATATGTGTACTTTTAAAGATATATAAAAATTCTGTGAGCCGAATCTGAGTAACATTGTGAGATCGGTTAGTTCACAATAGGCGGCAGTAGTAATAAGTGGACTTTTCGGGATATAGAAAAATTTTCACGAATGGAATTAAAATTTCTAGGCGAATTCAGTGAGTTCCCAATGGGACATGCTTGTATGAGTTTGCTTTTCAATATCGAGCAACATTTTAAGGAACGGAATCCAAGTATCATGGTGAATTGAGTAGTTTCCCAATAGGATTCGCATGTAATAAGCTTGTTATTCAAGATAGAGCAACTTTTTCACGAACTGAAACACTGTTTCTTTGTGAATTCAGTTAGTTCCTAGTAGCCTGCTCTTGTAATATGTGTACTTTTAAAGATTTATAAAAATTTGGTGAGCCGAATCTGAGTAACATGGTGAATTCGGTTAGTTCCCAATAGGCCGCAGTAGTAATAAGTGGACTGTTCGGGATATAGAAAAATTTTCACGAATGGAATCAAAATTTCTAGGCGAATTCAGTGAGTTCCCAATGGGACATGCTTGTATGATTTTGCTTTTCAATATCGAGCAACATTTTAAGGAACGGAATCCAAGTATCATGGTGAATTGAGTAGGTTCCCAATAGGATTCGCATGTAATAAGCTTGTATTCAAGATAGAGCAAGGTTTTAACGAACTGAAACACTGTTTCTTTGTGAATTCAGTTAGTTCCTAGTAGCCTGCTCTTGTAATATGTGTACTTTTAAAGATTTATAAAAATTTGGTGAGCCGAAACTGAGTAACATGGTGAATTCCGTTAGTTCCCAATATGCCGCAGTAGTAATAAGTGGACTGTTCGGGATATAGAAAAATTTTCACGAATGGAATCAAAATTTCTAGGCGAATTCAGTGAGTTCCCAATGGGACATGCTTGTATGATTTTGCTTTTCAATATCGAGCAACATTTTAAGGAACGGAATCCAAGTATCATGGTGAATTGAGTAGGTTCCCAATAGGATTCGCATGTAATAAGCTTGTTATTCAAGATAGAGCAACGTTTTAACGAACTGAAACACTGTTTCTTTGTGAATTCAGTTAGTTCCAAGTAGCCTGCTCTTGTAATATGTGTACTTTTAAAGATTTATAACAATTTGGTGAGCCGAATCTGAGTAACATGGTGAATTCGGTTAGTTCCCAATAGGCCGCAGTAGTAATAAGTGGACTGTTCGGGATATAGAAAAATTTTCACGAATGGAATCAAAATTTTAGGCGAATTCAGTGAGTTCCCAATGGGACATGCTTGTATGAGTTTGCTTTTCAATATCGAGCAACATTTTAAGGAACGGATTCCAAGTATCTTGGTGAATTGAGTAGGTTCCCAATAGGATTCGCATGTAATAAGCTTGTTATTCAAGATAGTGCAAGGTTTTTACGAACTGAAACACTGTTTCTTTGTGAATTCAGTTAGTTCCTAGTAGCCTGCTCTTGTAATATGTGTGCTTTTAAAGATTTATAAAAATTTGGTGAGCCGAATCTGAGTAACATGGTGAATTCGGTTAGTTCCCAATAGGCCGCAGTAGTTATAAGTGGACTGTTCGGGATATAGAAAAATTTTCACGAATGGAATCAAAATTTCGAGGCGAATTCAGTGAGTTCCCAATGGGACATGCTTGTATGAGTTTGCTTTACAATATCGAGCAACATTTTAACGAACGGAATCCAAGTGTCATGGTGAATTGACTAGGTTCCCAATAGGATTCGCATGTAATAAGCTTGTTATTCAAGATAGAGCAACGTTTTAACGAACTGAAACACTGTTTCTTTGTGAATTCTGTTAGTTTCTAGTAGCCTGCACTTGTATATATGTGTACTTTTAAAGATTTATAAAAATTTGGTGAGCCGAATCTGAGTAACATGGTGAATTCGGTTAGTTCCCAATAAGCCTCAGTAGTTATAAGTGGACTCTTCGGGATATAGAAAAATTTTCACGAATGGAATCAAAATTTCTAGGCGAATTCAGTGAGTTCCCAATGGGACATGGTTGTATGAGTTTGCTTTTCATTATCGAGCAACATTTTAAGGAACGGAATCCAAGTATCATGGTGAATTGAGTAGGTTCCCAATAGGATTCGCATGTAATAAGCTTGTTATTCAAGATAGTGCACCGTTTTAACGAACTGAAACACTGTTTCTTTGTGAATTCAGTTAGTTCCTAGTAGCCTGCTCTTGTAACATGTGTACTTTTAAAGATTTATAAAAATTTGGTGAGCCGAATCTGAGTAACATGGTGAATTCGGTTAGTTCCCAACAGGCGGCAGTAGTAATAAGTGGACTGTTCGGGATATAGAAAAATTTTCACGAATGGAATCAAAATTTCTAGGCGAATTCAGTGAGTTCCCAATGGGACATGCTTGTATGAGTTTGCTTTTCAATATCGAGCAACATTTTAAGGAACGGAATCCAAGTGTCATGGTGAATTGAGTAGGTTCAAAATAGGATTCGCATGTAATAAGCTTGTTATTCAAGATAGAGCAACGTTTTAACGAACTGAAACACGGTTTCTTTGTGAATTCAGTTAGTTCCTAGTAGCCTGCTCTTGTTATTTGTGTACTTTTAAAGATTTATAAAAATTTGGTGAGCCGAATCTGAGTAACATGGTGAATTCCGTTAGTTCCCAATATGCCGCAGTAGTAATAAGTGGACTGTTCGGGATATAGAAAAATTTTCACGAATGGAATCAAAATTTCTAGGCGAATTCAGTGAGTTCCCAATGGGACATGCTTGTATGAGTTTGCTTTTCAATATCGAGCAACATTTTAAGGAACGGAATCCAAGTATCATGGTGAATTGAGTAGGTTCCCAATAGGATTCGCATGTAATAAGCTTGTTATTCAAGATAGAGCAACGTTTTAACGAACTGAAACACTGTTTCTTTGTGAATTCAGTTAGTTCCAAGTAGCCTGCTCTTGTAATATGTGTACTTTTAAAGATTTATAACAATTTGGTGAGCCGAATCTGAGTAACATGGTGAATTCGGTTAGTTCCCAATAGGCCGCAGTAGTAATAAGTGGACTGTTCGGGATATAGAAAAATTTTCACGAATGGAATCAAAATTTTAGGCGAATTCAGTGAGTTCCCAATGGGACATGCTTGTATGAGTTTGCTTTTCAATATCGAGCAACATTTTAAGGAACGGATTCCAAGTATCTTGGTGAATTGAGTAGGTTCCCAATAGGATTCGCATGTAATAAGCTTGTTATTCAAGATAGTGCAAGGTTTTTACGAACTGAAACACTGTTTCTTTGTGAATTCAGTTAGTTCCTAGTAGCCTGCTCTTGTAATATGTGTGCTTTTAAAGATTTATAAAAATTTGGTGAGCCGAATCTGAGTAACATGGTGAATTCGGTTAGTTCCCAATAGGCCGCAGTAGTTATAAGTGGACTGTTCGGGATATAGAAAAATTTTCACGAATGGAATCAAAATTTCGAGGCGAATTCAGTGAGTTCCCAATGGGACATGCTTGTATGAGTTTGCTTTACAATATCGAGCAACATTTTAACGAACGGAATCCAAGTGTCATGGTGAATTGACTAGGTTCCCAATAGGATTCGCATGTAATAAGCTTGTTATTCAAGATAGAGCAACGTTTTAACGAACTGAAACACTGTTTCTTTGTGAATTCTGTTAGTTTCTAGTAGCCTGCACTTGTATATATGTGTACTTTTAAAGATTTATAAAAATTTGGTGAGCCGAATCTGAGTAACATGGTGAATTCGGTTAGTTCCCAATAAGCCTCAGTAGTTATAAGTGGACTCTTCGGGATATAGAAAAATTTTCACGAATGGAATCAAAATTTCTAGGCGAATTCAGTGAGTTCCCAATGGGACATGGTTGTATGAGTTTGCTTTTCATTATCGAGCAACATTTTAAGGAACGGAATCCAAGTATCATGGTGAATTGAGTAGGTTCCCAATAGGATTCGCATGTAATAAGCTTGTTATTCAAGATAGTGCAACGTTTTAACGAACTGAAACACTGTTTCTTTGTGAATTCAGTTAGTTCCTAGTAGCCTGCTCTTGTAACATGTGTACTTTTAAAGATTTATAAAAATTTGGTGAGCCGAATCTGAGTAACATGGTGAATTCGGTTAGTTCCCAACAGGCGGCAGTAGTAATAAGTGGACTGTTCGGGATATAGAAAAATTTTCACGAATGGAATCAAAATTTCTAGGCGAATTCAGTGAGTTCCCAATGGGACATGCTTGTATGAGTTTGCTTTTCAATATCGAGCAACATTTTAAGGAACGGAATCCAAGTGTCATGGTGAATTGAGTAGGTTCAAAATAGGATTCGCATGTAATAAGCTTGTTATTCAAGATAGAGCAACGTTTTAACGAACTGAAACACGGTTTCTTTGTGAATTCAGTTAGTTCCTAGTAGCCTGCTCTTGTTATTTGTGTACTTTTAAAGATTTATAAAAATTTGGTGAGCCGAATCTGAGTAACATGGTGAATTCGGTTAGTTCCCAATAGGCCGCAGGAGTAATAAGTGGACTGTTCGGGATATAGAAAAATTTTCACGAATGGAATCAAAATTTCTAGGCGAATTCAGTGAGTTCCCAATGGGACATGCTTGTATGAGTTTGCTTTTCAATATCGAGCAACATTTTAAGGAACGGAATCCAAGTATAATGGTGAATTGAGTAGTTTCCCAATAGGATTCGCATGTAATAAGCTTGTTATTCAAGATAGAGCAACTTTTTAACGAAATGAAACACTGTTTCTTTGTGAATTCAGTTAGTTCCTATTAGCCTGCTCTTGTAATATGTGTACGTTTAAAGATTTATAAAAATTTGGTGAGCCGAATCTGAGTAACATGGTGAATTCGGTTAGTTCCCAATAGGCCACAGTAGTAATAAGTGGACTGTTCGGGATATAGAAAAATTTTCACGAATGGAATCAAAATTTCTAGGCGAATTCAGTGAGTTCCCAATGGGACATGCTTGTATGATTTTGCTTTTCAATATCGAGCAACATTTTAAGGAACGGAATCCAAGTATCATGGTGAATTGAGTAGGTTCCCAATAGGATTCGCATGTAATAAGCTTGTTATTCAAGACAGAGCAACGTTTTAACGAACTGAAACACTGTTTCTTTGTGAATTCAGTTAGTTCCTAGTAGCCTGCTCTTGTAATATGTGTACTTTTTAAAGATTTATAAAAATTTGGTGAGCCGAATCTGAGTAACATGGTGAATTTGGTTAGTTCCCAATAGGCCGCAGTAGTAATAAGGGGACTGTTCGGGATATAGAAAAATTTTCACGAATGCAATCAAAATTTCCTGGCGAATTCAGTGAGTTCCCAATGGGACATGCTTGTATGAGTTTGCTCTTCAATATCGAGCAACATTTTAAGGAACGGAATCCAAGTATCATGGTGAATTGAGTAGGTTCCCAATAGGATTCGCATGTAATTAGCTTGTTATTCAAGATAGAGCAACGTTTTAACGAACTGAAACACTGTTTCTTTGTGAATTCAGTTAGTTCCTAGTAGCCTGCTCTTGTAATATGTGTACTTTTAAAGATTTATAAAAATGTGGTGAGCCGAATCTGAGTAACATGGTGAATTCGGTTGGTTCCCAATAGGCCGCATAGTAATAAGTGGACTGTTCGGGATATAGAAAATTTTCACGAATGGATTCTAAAATTTCTAGGCGAATTCAGTGAGTTCCCAATGGGACATGCTTGTATGAGTTTTCTTTTCAATATCGAGCAACATTTTAAGGAACGGAATCCCAGTATCATGGTGAATTGAGTAGGTTCCCAATAGGATTCGCATGTAATAAGCTTGTTATTCCAGATAGAGCAACGTTTTAACGAACTGAAACACTGTTTCTTTGTGAATTCAGTTAGTTCCTAGTAGCCTGCTCTTGTAATATGTGTACTTTTAAAGATTTATAAAAATTTGGTGAGCAGAATCTGAGTAACATGGTGAATTCGGTTAGTTCCCAATAGGCCGCAGTAGTAATAAGTGGACTGTTCGGGATATAGAAAAATTTTCACGAATGGAATCAAAATTTCTAGGCGAATTCAGTGAGTTCCCAATGGGACATGCTTGTATGAGTTTGCATTTCAATATCGAGCAACATTTTAAGGAACGGAATCCAAGTATCATGGTGAATTGAGTAGGTTCCCAATAGGATTCGCATGTAATAAGCTTGTTATTCAAGATAGAGCAAAATTTTAATGAACTGAAACACTGTTTCTTTGTGAATTCAGTTAGTTCCTAGTAGCCTGCTCTTGTAATATGTGTACTTTTAAAGATTTATAAAAATTTGGTGAGCCAAATCTTAGTAACATGGTGAATTCGGTTAGTTCCCTATAGTTTGCAGTAGTAATAAGTGGACTGTTCGGGATATAGAAAAATTTTCACGAATGGAATCAAAATTTCTAGGCGAATTCAGTGAGTTCCCAATGGGACATGCTTGTATGAGTTTGCTTTTCAATATCGAGCAACATTTTAAGGAACGGAATCCAAGTATCATGGTGAATTGAGTAGGTTCCCAATAGGATTCGCATGTAATAAGCTTGTTATTCAAGATAGAGCTACTTTTTAACGAAATGAAACACTGTTTCTTTGTGAATTCAGTTAGTTCCTAGTAGCCTGCTCTTGTAATATGTGTACTTTTAAAGATTTATCAAAATTTGGTGAGCCGAATCTGAGTAACATGGTGAATTCGGTTAGTTCCCAATAGGCCGCAGTAGTAATAAGTGGACTGTTCGGGATATAGAAAAATTTTCACGAATGGAATCAAAATTTCTAGGCGAATTCAGTGAGTTCCCAATGGGACATGCTTGTATGATTTTGCTTTTCAATATCGAGCAACATTTTAAGGAACGGAATCCAAGTATCATGGTGAATTGAGTAGGTTCCCAATAGGATTCGCATGTAATAAGCTTGTTATTCAAGACAGAGCAACGTTTTAACGAACTGAAACACTGTTTCTTTGTGAATTCAGTTAGTTCCTAGTAGCCTGCTCTTGTAATATGTGTACTTTTTAAAGATTTATAAAAATTTGGTGAGCCGAATCTGAGTAACATGGTGAATTCGGTTAGTTCCCAATAGGCCGCAGTAGTAATAAGTGGACTGTTCGGGATATAGAAAAATTTTCACGAATGCAATCAAAATTTCTAGGCGAATTCAGTGAGTTCCCAATGGGACATGCTTGTATGAGTTTGCTCTTCAATATCGAGCAACATTTTAAGGAACGGAATCCAAGTATCATGGTGAATTGAGTAGGTTCCCAATAGGATTCGCATGTAATAAACTTGTTATTCAAGATAGAGCAACGTTTTAACGAACTGAAACACTGTTTCTTTGTGAATTCAGTTAGATCCTAGTAGCCTGCTCTTGTAATATGTGTACTTTTAAAGATTTATAAAAATTTGGTGAGCCGAATCTGAGTAACATGGTGAATTCGGTTGGTTCCCAATAGGCCGCAGTAGTAATAAGTGGACTGTTCGGGATATAGAAAATTTTCACGAATGGAATCAAAATTTCTAGGCGAATTCAGTGAGTTCCCAATGGGACATGCTTGTATGAGTTTGCTTTTCAATATCGAGCAACATTTTAAGGAACGGAATCCCAGTATCATGGTGAATTGAGTAGGTTCCCAATAGGATTCGCATGTAATAAGCTTGTTATTCAAGATAGAGCAACGTTTTAACGAACTGAAACACTGTTTCTTTGTGAATTCAGTTAGTTCCTAGTAGCCTGCTCTTGTAATATGTGTACTTTTAAAGATTTATAAAAATTTGGTGAGCCGAATCTGAGTAACATGGTGAATTCGGTTAGTTCCCAATAGGCCGCAGTAGTAATAAGTGGACTGTTCGGGATATAGAAAAATTTTCATGAATGGAATCAAAATTTTAGGCGAATTCAGTGAGTTCCCAATGGGACATGCTTGTATGAGTTTGCTTTTCAATATCGAGCAACATTTTAAGGAACGGAATCCAAGTATCATGGTGAATTGAGTAGGTTCCCAATAGGATTCGCATGTAATAAGCTTGTTATTCAAGATAGTGCAAGGTTTTTACGAACTGAAACACTGTTTCTTTGTGAATTCAGTTAGTTCCTAGTAGCCTGCTCTTGTAATATGTGTGCTTTTAAAGATTTATAAAAATTTGTTGAGCCGAATCTGAGTAACATGGTGAATTCGGTTAGTTCCCAATAGGCCGCAGTAGTTATAAGTGGACTGTTCGGGATATAGAAAAATTTTCACGAATGGAATCAAAATTTCGAGGCGAATTCAGTGAGTTCCCAATGGGACATGCTTGTATGAGTTTGCTTTTCAATATCGAGCAACATTTTAACGAACGGAATCCAAGTGTCATGGTGAATTGACTAGGTTCCCAATAGGATTCGCATGTAATAAGCTTGTTATTCAAGATAGAGCAACGTTTTAACGAACTGAAACACTGTTTCTTTGTGAATTCAGTTAGTTTCTAGTAGCCTGCACTTGTATATATGTGTACTTTTAAAGATTTATAAAAATTTGGTGAGCCGAATCTGAGTAACATGGTGAATTCGGTTAGTTCCCAATAAGCCTCAGTAGTTATAAGTGGACTCTTCGGGATATAGAAAAATTTTCACGAATGGAATCAAACTTTCTAGGCGAATTCAGTGAGTTCCCAATGGGACACGGTTGTATGAGTTTGCTTTTCATTATCGAGCAACATTTTAAGGAACGGAATCCAAGTATCATGGTGAATTGAGTAGGTTCCCAATAGGATTCGCATGTAATAAGCTTGTTATTCAAGATAGTGCAACGTTTTAACGAACTGAAACACTGTTTCTTTGTGAATTCAGTTAGTTCCTAGTAGCCTGCTCTTGTAACATGTGTACTTTTAAAGATTTATAAAAATTTGGTGAGCCGAATCTGAGTAACATGGTGAATTCGGTTAGTTCCCAACAGGCGGCAGTAGTAATAAGTGGACTGTTCGGGATATAGAAAAATTTT
Organism: Rattus norvegicus; assembly: GCF_021556685.1. Taxonomy (NCBI): domain Eukaryota; kingdom Metazoa; phylum Chordata; class Mammalia; order Rodentia; family Muridae; genus Rattus; species Rattus norvegicus. Next base: position 10,317,552 of record NC_141544.1, read on the forward strand.
CACGAATGGAATCAAAATTTCTAGGCGAATTCAGTGAGTTCCCAATGGGACATGCTTGTATGAGTTTGCTCTTCAATATCGAGCAACATTTTAAGGAACGGAATCCAAGTATCATGGTGAATTGAGTAGGTTCCCAATAGGATTCGCATGTAATTAGCTTGTTATTCAAGATAGAGCAACGTTTTAACGAACTGAAACACTGTTTCTTTGTGAATTCAGTTAGTTCCTAGAGGCCTGCTCTTGTAATATGTGTACTTTTAAAGATTTATAAAAATGTGGTGAGCCGAATCTGAGTAACATGGTGAATTCGGTTGGTTCCCAATAGGCCGCATAGTAATAAGTGGACTGTTCGGGATATAGAAAATTTTCACGAATGGATTCTAAAATTTCTAGGCGAATTCAGTGAGTTCCCAATGGGACATGCTTGTATGAGTTTGCTTTTCAATATCGAGCAACATTTTAAGGAACGGAATCCAAGTGTCATGGTGAATTGAGTAGGTTCAAAATAGGATTCGCATGTAATAAGCTTGTTATTCAAGATAGAGCAACGTTTTAACGAACTGAAACACGGTTTCTTTGTGAATTCAGTTAGTTCCTAGTAGCCTGCTCTTGTTATTTGTGTACTTTTAAAGATTTATAAAAATTTGGTGAGCCGAATCTGAGTAACATGGTGAATTCCGTTAGTTCCCAATATGCCGCAGTAGTAATAAGTGGACTGTTCGGGATATAGAAAAATTTTCACGAATGGAATCAAAATTTCTAGGCGAATTCAGTGAGTTCCCAATGGGACATGCTTGTATGAGTTTGCTTTTCAATATCGAGCAACATTTTAAGGAACGGAATCCAAGTATCATGGTGAATTGAGTAGGTTCCCAATAGGATTCGCATGTAATAAGCTTGTTATTCAAGATAGAGCAACGTTTTAACGAACTAAAACACTGTTTCTTTGTGAATTCAGTTAGTTCCTAGTAGCCTGCTCTTGTAATATGTGTACTTTTAAAGATTTATAACAATTTGGTGAGCCGAATCTGAGTAACATGGTGAATTCGGTTAGTTCCCAATAGGCCGCAGTAGTAATAAGTGGACTGTTCGGGATATAGAAAAATTTTCACGAATGGAATCAAAATTTTAGGCGAATTCAGTGAGTTCCCAATGGGACATGCTTGTATGAGTTTGCTTTTCAATATCGAGCAACATTTTAAGGAACGGATTCCAAGTATCTTGGTGAATTGAGTAGGTTCCCAATAGGATTCGCATGTAATAAGCTTGTTATTCAAGATAGTGCAAGGTTTTTACGAACTGAAACACTGTTTCTTTGTGAATTCAGTTAGTTCCTAGTAGCCTGCTCTTGTAATATGTGTGCTTTTAAAGATTTATAAAAATTTGGTGAGCCGAATCTGAGTAACATGGTGAATTCGGTTAGTTCCCAATAGGCCGCAGTAGTTATAAGTGGACTGTTCGGGATATAGAAAAATTTTCACGAATGGAATCAAAATTTCGAGGCGAATTCAGTGAGTTCCCAATGGGACATGCTTGTATGAGTTTGCTTTACAATATCGAGCAACATTTTAACGAACGGAATCCAAGTGTCATGGTGAATTGACTAGGTTCCCAATAGGATTCGCATGTAATAAGCTTGTTATTCAAGATAGAGCAACGTTTTAACGAACTGAAACACTGTTTCTTTGTGAATTCTGTTAGTTTCTAGTAGCCTGCACTTGTATATATGTGTACTTTTAAAGATTTATAAAAATTTGGTGAGCCGAATCTGAGTAACATGGTGAATTCGGTTAGTTCCCAATAAGCCTCAGTAGTTATAAGTGGACTCTTCGGGATATAGAAAAATTTTCACGAATGGAATCAAAATTTCTAGGCGAATTCAGTGAGTTCCCAATGGGACATGGTTGTATGAGTTTGCTTTTCATTATCGAGCAACATTTTAAGGAACGGAATCCAAGTATCATGGTGAATTGAGTAGGTTCCCAATAGGATTCGCATGTAATAAGCTTGTTATTCAAGATAGTGCAACGTTTTAACGAACTGAAACACTGTTTCTTTGTGAATTCAGTTAGTTCCTAGTAGCCTGCTCTTGTAACATGTGTACTTTTAAAGATTTATAAAAATTTGGTGAGCCGAATCTGAGTAACATGGTGAATTCGGTTAGTTCCCAACAGGCGGCAGTAGTAATAAGTGGACTGTTCGGGATATAGAAAAATTTTCACGAATGGAATCAAAATTTCTAGGCGAATTCAGTGAGTTCCCAATGGGACATGCTTGTATGAGTTTGCTTTTCAATATCGAGCAACATTTTAAGGAACGGAATCCAAGTGTCATGGTGAATTGAGTAGGTTCAAAATAGGATTCGCATGTAATAAGCTTGTTATTCAAGATAGAGCAACGTTTTAACGAACTGAAACACGGTTTCTTTGTGAATTCAGTTAGTTCCTAGTAGCCTGCTCTTGTTATTTGTGTACTTTTAAAGATTTATAAAAATTTGGTGAGCCGAATCTGAGTAACATGGTGAATTCGGTTAGTTCCCAATAGGCCGCAGGAGTAATAAGTGGACTGTTCGGGATATAGAAAAATTTTCACGAATGGAATCAAAATTTCTAGGCGAATTCAGTGAGTTCCCAATGGGACATGCTTGTATGAGTTTGCTTTTCAATATCGAGCAACATTTTAAGGAACGGAATCCAAGTATAATGGTGAATTGAGTAGTTTCCCAATAGGATTCGCATGTAATAAGCTTGTTATTCAAGATAGAGCAACTTTTTAACGAAATGAAACACTGTTTCTTTGTGAATTCAGTTAGTTCCTATTAGCCTGCTCTTGTAATATGTGTACGTTTAAAGATTTATAAAAATTTGGTGAGCCGAATCTGAGTAACATGGTGAATTCGGTTAGTTCCCAATAGGCCACAGTAGTAATAAGTGGACTGTTCGGGATATAGAAAAATTTTCACGAATGGAATCAAAATTTCTAGGCGAATTCAGTGAGTTCCCAATGGGACATGCTTGTATGATTTTGCTTTTCAATATCGAGCAACATTTTAAGGAACGGAATCCAAGTATCATGGTGAATTGAGTAGGTTCCCAATAGGATTCGCATGTAATAAGCTTGTTATTCAAGACAGAGCAACGTTTTAACGAACTGAAACACTGTTTCTTTGTGAATTCAGTTAGTTCCTAGTAGCCTGCTCTTGTAATATGTGTACTTTTTAAAGATTTATAAAAATTTGGTGAGCCGAATCTGAGTAACATGGTGAATTTGGTTAGTTCCCAATAGGCCGCAGTAGTAATAAGGGGACTGTTCGGGATATAGAAAAATTTTCACGAATGCAATCAAAATTTCCTGGCGAATTCAGTGAGTTCCCAATGGGACATGCTTGTATGAGTTTGCTCTTCAATATCGAGCAACATTTTAAGGAACGGAATCCAAGTATCATGGTGAATTGAGTAGGTTCCCAATAGGATTCGCATGTAATTAGCTTGTTATTCAAGATAGAGCAACGTTTTAACGAACTGAAACACTGTTTCTTTGTGAATTCAGTTAGTTCCTAGTAGCCTGCTCTTGTAATATGTGTACTTTTAAAGATTTATAAAAATGTGGTGAGCCGAATCTGAGTAACATGGTGAATTCGGTTGGTTCCCAATAGGCCGCATAGTAATAAGTGGACTGTTCGGGATATAGAAAATTTTCACGAATGGATTCTAAAATTTCTAGGCGAATTCAGTGAGTTCCCAATGGGACATGCTTGTATGAGTTTTCTTTTCAATATCGAGCAACATTTTAAGGAACGGAATCCCAGTATCATGGTGAATTGAGTAGGTTCCCAATAGGATTCGCATGTAATAAGCTTGTTATTCCAGATAGAGCAACGTTTTAACGAACTGAAACACTGTTTCTTTGTGAATTCAGTTAGTTCCTAGTAGCCTGCTCTTGTAATATGTGTACTTTTAAAGATTTATAAAAATTTGGTGAGCAGAATCTGAGTAACATGGTGAATTCGGTTAGTTCCCAATAGGCCGCAGTAGTAATAAGTGGACTGTTCGGGATATAGAAAAATTTTCACGAATGGAATCAAAATTTCTAGGCGAATTCAGTGAGTTCCCAATGGGACATGCTTGTATGAGTTTGCATTTCAATATCGAGCAACATTTTAAGGAACGGAATCCAAGTATCATGGTGAATTGAGTAGGTTCCCAATAGGATTCGCATGTAATAAGCTTGTTATTCAAGATAGAGCAAAATTTTAATGAACTGAAACACTGTTTCTTTGTGAATTCAGTTAGTTCCTAGTAGCCTGCTCTTGTAATATGTGTACTTTTAAAGATTTATAAAAATTTGGTGAGCCAAATCTTAGTAACATGGTGAATTCGGTTAGTTCCCTATAGTTTGCAGTAGTAATAAGTGGACTGTTCGGGATATAGAAAAATTTTCACGAATGGAATCAAAATTTCTAGGCGAATTCAGTGAGTTCCCAATGGGACATGCTTGTATGAGTTTGCTTTTCAATATCGAGCAACATTTTAAGGAACGGAATCCAAGTATCATGGTGAATTGAGTAGGTTCCCAATAGGATTCGCATGTAATAAGCTTGTTATTCAAGATAGAGCTACTTTTTAACGAAATGAAACACTGTTTCTTTGTGAATTCAGTTAGTTCCTAGTAGCCTGCTCTTGTAATATGTGTACTTTTAAAGATTTATCAAAATTTGGTGAGCCGAATCTGAGTAACATGGTGAATTCGGTTAGTTCCCAATAGGCCGCAGTAGTAATAAGTGGACTGTTCGGGATATAGAAAAATTTTCACGAATGGAATCAAAATTTCTAGGCGAATTCAGTGAGTTCCCAATGGGACATGCTTGTATGATTTTGCTTTTCAATATCGAGCAACATTTTAAGGAACGGAATCCAAGTATCATGGTGAATTGAGTAGGTTCCCAATAGGATTCGCATGTAATAAGCTTGTTATTCAAGACAGAGCAACGTTTTAACGAACTGAAACACTGTTTCTTTGTGAATTCAGTTAGTTCCTAGTAGCCTGCTCTTGTAATATGTGTACTTTTTAAAGATTTATAAAAATTTGGTGAGCCGAATCTGAGTAACATGGTGAATTCGGTTAGTTCCCAATAGGCCGCAGTAGTAATAAGTGGACTGTTCGGGATATAGAAAAATTTTCACGAATGCAATCAAAATTTCTAGGCGAATTCAGTGAGTTCCCAATGGGACATGCTTGTATGAGTTTGCTCTTCAATATCGAGCAACATTTTAAGGAACGGAATCCAAGTATCATGGTGAATTGAGTAGGTTCCCAATAGGATTCGCATGTAATAAACTTGTTATTCAAGATAGAGCAACGTTTTAACGAACTGAAACACTGTTTCTTTGTGAATTCAGTTAGATCCTAGTAGCCTGCTCTTGTAATATGTGTACTTTTAAAGATTTATAAAAATTTGGTGAGCCGAATCTGAGTAACATGGTGAATTCGGTTGGTTCCCAATAGGCCGCAGTAGTAATAAGTGGACTGTTCGGGATATAGAAAATTTTCACGAATGGAATCAAAATTTCTAGGCGAATTCAGTGAGTTCCCAATGGGACATGCTTGTATGAGTTTGCTTTTCAATATCGAGCAACATTTTAAGGAACGGAATCCCAGTATCATGGTGAATTGAGTAGGTTCCCAATAGGATTCGCATGTAATAAGCTTGTTATTCAAGATAGAGCAACGTTTTAACGAACTGAAACACTGTTTCTTTGTGAATTCAGTTAGTTCCTAGTAGCCTGCTCTTGTAATATGTGTACTTTTAAAGATTTATAAAAATTTGGTGAGCCGAATCTGAGTAACATGGTGAATTCGGTTAGTTCCCAATAGGCCGCAGTAGTAATAAGTGGACTGTTCGGGATATAGAAAAATTTTCATGAATGGAATCAAAATTTTAGGCGAATTCAGTGAGTTCCCAATGGGACATGCTTGTATGAGTTTGCTTTTCAATATCGAGCAACATTTTAAGGAACGGAATCCAAGTATCATGGTGAATTGAGTAGGTTCCCAATAGGATTCGCATGTAATAAGCTTGTTATTCAAGATAGTGCAAGGTTTTTACGAACTGAAACACTGTTTCTTTGTGAATTCAGTTAGTTCCTAGTAGCCTGCTCTTGTAATATGTGTGCTTTTAAAGATTTATAAAAATTTGTTGAGCCGAATCTGAGTAACATGGTGAATTCGGTTAGTTCCCAATAGGCCGCAGTAGTTATAAGTGGACTGTTCGGGATATAGAAAAATTTTCACGAATGGAATCAAAATTTCGAGGCGAATTCAGTGAGTTCCCAATGGGACATGCTTGTATGAGTTTGCTTTTCAATATCGAGCAACATTTTAACGAACGGAATCCAAGTGTCATGGTGAATTGACTAGGTTCCCAATAGGATTCGCATGTAATAAGCTTGTTATTCAAGATAGAGCAACGTTTTAACGAACTGAAACACTGTTTCTTTGTGAATTCAGTTAGTTTCTAGTAGCCTGCACTTGTATATATGTGTACTTTTAAAGATTTATAAAAATTTGGTGAGCCGAATCTGAGTAACATGGTGAATTCGGTTAGTTCCCAATAAGCCTCAGTAGTTATAAGTGGACTCTTCGGGATATAGAAAAATTTTCACGAATGGAATCAAACTTTCTAGGCGAATTCAGTGAGTTCCCAATGGGACACGGTTGTATGAGTTTGCTTTTCATTATCGAGCAACATTTTAAGGAACGGAATCCAAGTATCATGGTGAATTGAGTAGGTTCCCAATAGGATTCGCATGTAATAAGCTTGTTATTCAAGATAGTGCAACGTTTTAACGAACTGAAACACTGTTTCTTTGTGAATTCAGTTAGTTCCTAGTAGCCTGCTCTTGTAACATGTGTACTTTTAAAGATTTATAAAAATTTGGTGAGCCGAATCTGAGTAACATGGTGAATTCGGTTAGTTCCCAACAGGCGGCAGTAGTAATAAGTGGACTGTTCGGGATATAGAAAAATTTTCACGAATGGAATCAAAATTTCTAGGCGAATTCAGTGAGTTCCCAATGGGACATGCTTGTATGAGTTTGCTCTTCAATATCGAGCAACATTTTAAGGAACGGAATCCAAGTATCATGGTGAATTGAGTAGGTTCCCAATAGGATTCGCATGTAATTAGCTTGTTATTCAAGATAGAGCAACGTTTTAACGAACTGAAACACTGTTTCTTTGTGAATTCAGTTAGTTCCTAGAGGCCTGCTCTTGTAATATGTGTACTTTTAAAGATTTATAAAAATGTGGTGAGCCGAATCTGAGTAACATGGTGAATTCGGTTGGTTCCCAATAGGCCGCATAGTAATAAGTGGACTGTTCGGGATATAGAAAATTTTCACGAATGGATTCTAAAATTTCTAGGCGAATTCAGTGAGTTCCCAATGGGACATGCTTGTATGAGTTTGCTTTTCAATATCGAGCAACATTTTAAGGAACGGAATCCCAGTATCATGGTGAATTGAGTAGGTTCCCAATAGGATTCGCATGTAATAAGCTTGTTATTCCAGATAGAGCAACGTTTTAACGAACTGAAACACTGTTTCTTTGTGAATTCAGTTAGTTCCTAGTAGCCTGCTCTTGTAATATGTGTACTTTTAAAGATTTATAAAAATTTGGTGAGCAGAATCTGAGTAACATGGTGAATTCGGTTAGTTCCCAATAGGCCGCAGTAGTAATAAGTGGACTGTTCGGGAAATAGAAAAATTTTCACGAATGGAATCAAAATTTCTAGGCGAATTCAGTGAGTTCCCAATGGGACATGCTTGTATGAGTTTGCTTTTCAATATCGAGCAACATTTTAAGGAACGGAATCCAAGTATCATGGTGAATTGAGTAGGTTCCCAATAGGATTCGCATGTAATAAGCTTGTTATTCAAGACAGAGCAACGTTTTAACGAACTGAAACACTGTTTCTTTGTGAATTCAGTTAGTTCCTAGTAGCCTGCTCTTGTAATATGTGTACTTTTTAAAGATTTATAAAAATTTGGTGAGCCGAATCTGAGTAACATGGTGAATTCGGTTAGTTCCCAATAGGCCGCAGTAGTAATAAGTGGACTGTTCGGGATATAGAAAAATTTTCACGAATGCAATCAAAATTTCTAGGCGAATTCAGTGAGTTCCCAATGGGACATGCTTGTATGAGTTTGCTCTTCAATATCGAGCAACATTTTAAGGAACGGAATCCAAGTATCATGGTGAATTGAGTAGGTTCCCAATAGGATTCGCATGTAATTAGCTTGTTATTCAAGATAGAGCAACGTTTTAACGAACTGAAACACTGTTTCTTTGTGAATTCAGTTAGTTCCTAGTAGCCTGCTCTTGTAATATGTGTACTTTTAAAGATTTATAAAAATGTGGTGAGCCGAATCTGAGTAACATGGTGAATTCGGTTGGTTCCCAATAGGCCGCATAGTAATAAGTGGACTGTTCGGGATATAGAAAATTTTCACGAATGGATTCTAAAATTTCTAGGCGAATTCAGTGAGTTCCCAATGGGACATGCTTGTATGAGTTTGCTTTTCAATATCGAGCAACATTTTAAGGAACGGAATCCCAGTATCATGGTGAATTGAGTAGGTTCCCAATAGGATTCGCATGTAATAAGCTTGTTATTCCAGATAGAGCAACGTTTTAACGAACTGAAACACTGTTTCTTTGTGAATTCAGTTAGTTCCTAGTAGCCTGCTCTTGTAATATGTGTACTTTTAAAGATTTATAAAAATTTGGTGAGCAGAATCTGAGTAACATGGTGAATTCGGTTAGTTCCCAATAGGCCGCAGTAGTAATAAGTGGACTGTTCGGGAAATAGAAAAATTTTCACGAATGGAATCAAAATTTCTAGGCGAATTCAGTGAGTTCCCAATGGGACATGCTTGTATGAGTTTGCTTTTCAATATCGAGCAACATTTTAAGGAACGGAATCCAAGTATCATGGTGAATTGAGTAGGTTCCCAATAGGATTCGCATGTAATAAGCTTGTTATTCAAGATAGAGCAAAATTTTAATGAACTGAAACACTGTTTCTTTGTGAATTCAGTTAGTTCCTAGTAGCCTGCTCTTGTAATATGTGTACTTTTAAAGATTTATAAAAATTTGGTGAGCCAAATCTTAGTAACATGGTGAATTCGGTTAGTTCCCTATAGGCGGCAGTAGTAATAAGTGGACTGTTCGGGATATAGAAAAATTTTCACGAATGGAATCAAAATTTCTAGGCGAATTCAGTGAGTTCCCAATGGGACATGCTTGTATGAGTTTGCTTTTCAATATCGAGCAACATTTTAAGGAACGGAATTCAAGTATCATGGTGAATTGAGTAGGTTCCCATTAGGATTCGCATGTAATAAGCTTGTTATTCAAGATAGAGCAACGTTTTAACGAACTGAAACACTGTTTCTTTGTGAATTCAGTTAGTTCCTAGTAGCCTGCTCTTGTAATATGTGTACTTTTAAAGATTTTTAAAAATTTGGTGAGCCAAATCTTAGTAACATGGTGAATTCGGTTAGTTCCCTATAGGCGGCAGTAGTAATAAGTGGACTGTTCGGGATATAGAAAAATTTTCACGAATGGAATCAAAATTTCTAGGCGAATTCAGGGAGTCCCCAATGGGACATGCTTGTATGAGTTTGCTTTTCAATATCGAGCAACATTTTAAGGAACGGAATCCAAGTATCATGGTGAATTGAGTAGGTTCCCAATAGGATTCGCATGTAATAAGCTTGTTATTCAAGATAGAGCAACGTTTTAACGAACTGAAACACTGTTTCTTTGTGAATTCAGTTAGTTCCTAGTAGCCTGCTCTTGTAATATGTGTACTTTAAAAGATTTATAAAAATTTGGTGAGCCGAATCTGAGTAACATGGTGAATTCGGTTGGTTCCCAATAGGCCGCACTAGTAATAAGTGGACTGTTCGGGATATAGAAAAATTTTCACGAATGGAATCAAAATTTCTAGGCGAATTCAGTGAGTTCCCAATGGGACATGCTTGTATGAGTTTGCTTTTCAATATCGAGCAACATTTTAAGGAACGGAATCCCAGTATCATGGTGAATTGAGTAGGTTCCCAATAGGATTCGCATGTAATAAGCTTGTTATTCAAGATAGAGCAACGTTTTAACGAACTGAAACACTGTTTCTTTGTGAATTCTGTTAGTTCCTAGTAGCCTGCTCTTGTAATATGTGTGCTTTTAAAGATTTATAAAAATTTGGTGAGCCGAATCTGAGTAACATGGTGAATTCGGTTAGTTCCCAATAGGCCGCAGTAGTTATAAGTGGACTGTTCGGGATATAGAAAAATTTTCACGAATGGAATCAAAATTTCAAGGCGAATTCAGTGAGTTCCCAATGGGACATGCTTGTATGAGTTTGCTTTTCAATATCGAGCAACATTTTAAGGAACGGAATCCAAGTGTCATGGTGAATTGACTAGGTTCCCAATAGGATTCGCATGTAATAAGCTTGTTATTCAAGATAGAGCAACGTTTTAACGAACTGAAACACTGTTTCTTTGTGAATACAGTTACTTCCTAGTAGCCTGCTCTTGTAATATGTGTACTTTTAAAGATTTATAAAAATTTGGTGAGCCGAATCTGAGTAACATGGTGAATTCGGTTAGTTCCCAATAGGCCGCAGTAGTAATAAGTGGACTGTTCGCGATATAGAAAAATTTTCACGAATGGAATCAAAATTTCTAGGCGAATTCAGTGAGTTCCCAATGGGACATGCTTGTATGAGTTTGCTTTTCAATATCGAGCAACATTTTAAGGAACGGAATCCAAGTATCATGGTGAATTGAGTAGGTTCCCAATAGGATTCGCATGTAATAAGCTTGTTATTCAAGATAGAGCAACGTTTTAACGAACTGAAACACTGTTTCTTTGTGAATTCAGTTAGTTCCTAGTAGCCTGCTCTTGTAATATGTGTACTTTTAAAGATTTATAAAAATTTGGTGAGCCGAATCTGATTAACATTGTGAATTCGGTTAGTTCCCAATAGGCCGCAGTAGTAATAAGTGGACCGTTAGGGATATAGAAAAATTTTCACGAATGGAATCAAAATTTCTAGGCGAATTCAGTGAGTTCCCAATGGGACATGCTTGTATGAGTTTGCTTTTCAATATCGAGCAACATTTTAAGGAACGGAATCCAAGTATCATGGTGAATTGAGTAGGTTCCCAATAGGATTCGCATGTAATAAGCTTGTTATTCAAGATAGAGCAACGTTTTAACGAACTGAAACACTGTTTCTTTGTGAATTCAGTTAGTTCCTAGTAGCCTGCTCTTGTAATATGTGTACTTTTAAAGACTTATAACAATTTGGTGAGCCGAATCTGAGTAACATGGTGAATTCGGTTAGTTCCAAATAGGCCGCAGTAGTAATAAGTGGACTGTTCGGGATATAGAAAAATTTTCACGAATGGAATCAAAATTTCTAGGCGAATTCAGTGAGTTCCCAATGGGACATGCTTGTATGAGTTTGCTTTTCAATATCGAGCAACATTTTAAGGAACGTAATCCAAGTATCATGGTGAATTGAGTAGGTTCCCAATAGGATTCTCATGTAATAAGCTTGTTATTCAAGATAGAGCAACGTTTTAACGAACTGAAACACTGTTTCTTTGAGAATCAGTTAGTTCCTAGTAGCCTGCCCTTGTAATATGTGTACTTTTAAAGATTTATAAAAATTTGGTGAGCCGAATCTGAGTAACATGGTGAATTCGGTTAGTTCCCAATAGGCCGCAGTAGTAATAAGTGGACTGTTCGCGATATAGAAAAATTTTCACGAATGGAATCAAAATTTCTAGGCGAATTCAGTGAGTTCCCAATGGGACATGCTTGTATGAGTTTGATTTTCATTATCGAGCAACATTTTAAGGAACGGAATCCAAGTATCATGGGGAATTGAGTAGGTTCCCAATAGGATTCGCATGTAATAAGCTTGTTATTCACGATAGAGCAACGTTTTAACGAACTGAAACACTGTTTCTTTGTGAATTCAGTTAGTTCCTAGTTGCCTGCTCTTGTAATATGTGTACTTTTAAAGATTTATAAAAATTTGGTGAGCCAAATCTTAGTAACATGGTGAATTCGGTTAGTTCCCTATAGGCGGCAGTAGTAATAAGTGGACTGTTCGGGATATAGAAAAATTTTCACGAATGGAATCAAAATTTCTAGGCGAATTCAGTGAGTTCCCAATGGGACATGCTTGTATGAGTTTGCTTTTCAATATCGAGCAACATTTTAAGGAACGGAATCCCAGTATCATGGTGAATTGAGTAGGTTCCCAATAGGATTCGCATGTGATAAGCTTGTTATTCAAGATAGAGCAACGTTTTAACGAACTGAAACACTGTTTCTTTGTATATTCAGTTAGTTCCTAGTAGCCTGCTCTTGTAATATGTGTACTTTTAAAGATTTTTAAAAATTTGGTGAGCCGAATCTGAGTAACATGGTGAATTCGGTTAGTTCCCAATAGGCCGCTGTAGTAATAAGTGTATTGTTCGGGATATAGAAAAATTTTCACGAATGGAATCAAAATTTCTAGGCGAATTCAGTGAGTTCCCAATGGGACATGCTTGTATGAGTTTGCTTTTCAATATCGAGCAACATTTTAAGGAACGGAATCCAAGTGTCATGGTGAATTGAGTAGGTTCAAAATAGGATTCGCATGTAATAAGCTTGTTATTCAAGATAGAGCAACGTTTTAACGAACTGAAACACTGTTTCTTTGTGAATTCAGTTAGTTCCTAGTAGCCTGCTCTTGTAATATGTGTACTTTTAAAGATATATAAAAATTCTGTGAGCCGAATCTGAGTAACATTGTGAGATCGGTTAGTTCCCAATAGGCGGCAGTAGTAATAAGTGGACTGTTCAGGATATAGAAAAATTTTCACGAATGGAATCAAAATTTCTAGGCGAATTCAGTGAGTTCCCAATGGGACATGCTTGTATGAGTTTGCTTTTCAATATCGAGCAACATTTTAAGGAACGGAATCCAAGTATCATGGTGAATTGAGTAGTTTCCCAATAGGATTCGCATGTAATAAGCTTGTTATTCAAGATAGAGCAACTTTTTAACGAACTGAAACACTGTTTCTTTGTTAATTCAGTTATTTCCTAGTAGCCTGCTCTTGTAATATGTGTACTTTTAAAGATTTATAAAAATTTGGTGAGCAGAATCTGAGTAACATGGTGAATTCGGTTAGTTCCCAATAGGCCGCAGTAGTAATAAGTGGACTGTTCGGGATATAGAAAAATTTTCACGAATGGAATCAAAATTTCTAGGCGAATTCAGTGAGTTCCCAATGGGACATTCTTGTATGATTTTGCTTTTCAATATCGAGCAACATTTTAAGGAACGGAATCCAAGTATCATGGTGAATTGAGTAGGTTCCCAATAGGATTCGCATGTAATAAGCTTGTATTCAAGATAGAGCAAGGTTTTAACGAACTGAAACACTGTTTCTTTGTGAATTCAGTTAGTTCCTAGTAGCCTGCTCTTGTAATATGTGTACTTTTAAAGATTTATAAAAATTTGGTGAGCCGAAACTGAGTAACATGGTGAATTCCGTTAGTTCCCAATAGGCCGCAGTAGTAATAAGTGGACTGTTCGGGATATAGAAAAATTTTCACGAATGGAATAAAAATTTCTAGGCGAATTCAGTGAGTTCCCAATGGGACATGCTTGTATGAGTTTGCTTTTCAATATCGAGCAACTTTTTAAGGAACGGAATCCAAGTATCATGGTGAATTGAGTAGGTTCCCAATAGGATTCGCATGTAATAAGCTTGTTATTCAAGATAGTGCAAGGTTTTTACGAACTGAAACACTGTTTCTTTGTGAATTCAGTTAGTTCCTAGTAGCCTGCTCTTGTAATATGTGTGCTTTTAAAGATTTATAAAAATTTGGTGAGCCGAATCTGAGTAACATGGTGAATTCGGTTAGTTCCCAATAGGCCGCAGTAGTTATAAGTGGACTGTTCGGGATATAGAAAAATTTTCACGAATGGAATCAAAATTTCGAGGCGAATTCAGTGAGTTCCCAATGGGACATACTTGTATGAGTTTGCTTTTCAATATCGAGCAACATTTTAACGAACGGAATCCAAGTGTCATGGTGAATTGACTAGGTTCCCAATAGGATTCGCATGTAATAAGCTTGTTATTCAAGATAGAGCAACATTTTAACGAACTGAAACACTGTTTCTTTGTGAATACAGTTACTTCCTAGTAGCCTGCTCTTGTAATATGTGTACTTTTAAAGATTTATAAAAATTTGGTGAGCCGAATCTGAGGAACATGGTGAATTCGGTTAGTTCCCAATAGGCCGCAGTAGTAATAAGTGGACTGTTCGCGATATAGAAAAATTTTCACGAATGGTATTCAAAATTTCTAGGCGAATTCAGTGAGTTCCCAATGGGACATGCTTGTATGAGTTTGCTTTTCAATATCGAGCAACATTTTAAGGAACGGAATCCAAGTATCATGGTGAATTGAGTAGGTTCCCAATAGGATTCGCATGTAATAAGCTTGTTATTCAAGATAGAGCAACGTTTTAACGAACTGAAACACTGTTTCTTTGTGAATTCAGTTAGTTCCTAGTAGCCTGCTCTTGTAATATGTGTACTTTTAAAGATTTATAAAAATTTGGTGAGCCGAATCTGATTAACATGGTGAATTCGGTTAGTTCCCAATAGGCCGCAGTAGTAATAAGTGGACCGTTAGGGATATAGAAAAATTTTCACGAATGGAATCAAAATTTCTAGGCGAATTCAGTGAGTTTCCAATGGGACATGCTTGTATGAGTTTGCTTTTCAATATCGAGCAACATTTTAAGGAATGGAATCCAAGTAACATGGTGTATTGAGTAGGTTCCCAATAGGATTCGCATGTAATAAGCTTGTTATTCAAGATAGAGCAACGTTTTAACGAACTGAAACACTGTTTCTTTGTGAATTCAGTTAGTTCCTAGTAGCCTGCTCTTGTAATATGTGTACTTTTAAAGATTTATAACAATTTGGTGAGCCGAATCTGAGTAACATGGTGAATTCGGTTAGTTCCAAATAGGCCGCAGTAGTAATAAGTGGACTGTTCGGGATATAGAAAAATTTTCATGAATGGAATCAAAATTTTAGGCGAATTCAGTGAGTTCCAAATGGGACATGCTTGTATGAGTTTGCTTTTCAATATCGAGCAACTTTTTAAGGAACGGAATCCAAGTATCATGGTGAATTGAGTAGGTTCCCAATAGGATTCGCATGTAATAAGCTTGTTATTCAAGATAGTGCAAGGTTTTTACGAACTGAAACACTGTTTCTTTGTGAATTCAGTTAGTTCCTAGTAGCCTGCTCTTGTAATATGTGTGCTTTTAAAGATTTATAAAAATTTGGTGAGCCGAATCTGAGTAACATGGTGAATTCGGTTAGTTCCCAATAGGCCGCAGTAGTTATAAGTGGACTGTTCGGGATATAGAAAAATTTTCACGAATGGAATCAAAATTTCGAGGCGAATTCAGTGAGTTCCCAATGGGACATGCTTGTATGAGTTTGCTTTTCAATATCGAGCAACATTTTAACGAACGGAATCCAAGTGTCATGGTGAATTGACTAGGTTCCCAATAGGATTCGCATGTAATAAGCTTGTTATTCAAGATAGAGCAACATTTTAACGAACTGAAACACTGTTTCTTTGTGAATACAGTTACTTCCTAGTAGCCTGCTCTTGTAATATGTGTACTTTTAAAGATTTATAAAAATTTGGTGAGCCGAATCTGAGTAACATGGTGAATTCGGTTAGTTCCCAATAGGCCGCAGTAGTAATAAGTGGACTGTTCGCGATATAGAAAAATTTTCAGGAATGGTATTCAAAATTTCTAGGCGAATTCAGTGAGTTCCCAATGGGACATGCTTGTATGAGTTTGCTTTTCAATATCGAGCAACATTTTAAGGAACGGAATCCAAGTATCATGGTGAATTGAGTAGGTTCCCAATAGGATTCGCATGTAATAAGCTTGTTATTCAAGATAGAGCAACGTTTTAACGAACTGAAACACTGTTTCTTTGTGAATTCAGTTAGTTCCTAGTAGCCTGCTCTTGTAATATGTGTACTTTTAAAGATTTATAAAAATTTGGTGAGCCGAATCTGATTAACATGGTGATTTCGGTTAGTTCCCAATAGGCCGCAGTAGTAATAAGTGGACCGTTAGGGATATAGAAAAATTTTCACGAATGGAATCAAAATTTCTAGGCGAATTCAGTGAGTTTCCAATGGGACATGCTTGTATGAGTTTGCTTTTCAATATCGAGCAACATTTTAAGGAATGGAATCCAAGTAACATGGTGTATTGAGTAGGTTCCCAATAGGATTCGCATGTAATAAGCTTGTTATTCAAGATAGAGCAACGTTTTAACGAACTGAAACACTGTTTCTTTGTGAATTCAGTTAGTTCCTAGTAGCCTGCTCTTGTAATATGTGTACTTTTAAAGATTTATAACAATTTGGTGAGCCGAATCTGAGTAACATGGTGAATTCGGTTAGTTCCAAATAGGCCGCAGTAGTAATAAGTGGACTGTTCGGGATATAGAAAAATTTTCACGAATGGAATCAAAATTTCTAGGCGAATTCAGTGAGTTCCCAATGGGACATGCTTGTATGAGTTTGCTTTTCAATATCGAGCAACATTTTAAGGAATGTAATCCAAGTATCATGGTGAATTGAGTAGGTTCCCAATAGGATTCGCATGTAATAAGCTTGTTATTCAAGATAGAGCAACGTTTTAACGAACTGAAACACTGTTTCTTTGTGAATCAGTTAGATCCTAGTAGCCTGCCCTTGTAATATGTGTACTTTTAAAGATTTATAAAAATTTGGTGAGCCGAATCTGAGTAACATGGTGAATTCGGTTAGTTCCCAATAGGCCGCAGTAGTAATAAGTGGACTGTTCGCGATATAGAAAAATTTTCACGAATGGAATCAAAATTTCTAGGCGAATTCAGTGAGTTCCCAATGGGACATGCTTGTATGAGTTTGATTTTCATTATCGAGCAACATTTTAAGGAACGGAATCCAAGTATCATGGGGAATTGAGTAGGTTCCCAATAGGATTCGCATGTAATAAGCTTGTTATTCACGATAGAGCAACGTTTTAACGAACTGAAACACTGTTTCTTTGTGAATTCAGTTAGTTCCTAGTAGCCTGCCCTTGTAATATGTGTACTTTTAAAGATTTATAAAAATTTGGTGAGCCGAATCTGAGTAACATGGTGAATTCGGTTAGTTCCCAATATGCCGCAGTTAATAAGTGGACTGTTCGGGATATAGAAAAATTTTCACGAATGGAATCACAATTTCTAGGCGAATTCAGTGAGTTCCCAATGGGACATGCTTGTATGAGTTTGCTTTTCAATATCGAGCAACATTTTAAGGACCGGAATCCAAGTATCATGGTGAATTGCGTAGGTTCCCAATAGGATTCGCATGTAATAAGCTTGTTATTCAAGATAGAGCAACGTTTTAATGAACTGAAACACTGTTTCTTTGTGAATTCAGTTAGTTTCTAGTAGCCTGCTCTTGTAATATGTGTACTTTTAAAGATTTATAAAAATTTGGTGAGCCGAATCTGAGTAACATGGTGAATTCGGTTAGTTCCCAATAGGCCGCATTGTAATAAGTGGACTGTTCGGGATATAGAAAAATTTTCACGAATGGAATCAAAATTTCTAGGAGAATTCAGTGAGTTCCCAATGGGACATGCTTGTATGAGTTTGCTTTTCATATCGAGCAACATTTTAAGGAACGGTATCCAAGTGTCATGGTGAATTGAGTAGGTTCAAAATAGGATTCGCATGTAATAAGCTTGTTATTCAAGATAGAGCAACGTTTTAACGAACTGAAACACTGTTTCTTTGTGAATTCAGTTAGTTCCTAGTAGCCTGCTCTTGTAATATGTGTACTTTTAAAGATATATAAAAATTCTGTGAGCCGAATCTGAGTAACATTGTGAGATCGGTTAGTTCCCAGTAGGCGGCAGTAGTAATAAGTGGACTGTTCGGGATATAGAAAAATTTTCACGAATGGAATCAAAATTTCTAGGCGAATTCAGTGAGTTCCCAATGGGACATGCTTGTATGAGTTTGCTTTTCAATATCGAGCAACATTTTAAGGAACGGAATCCAAGTATCATGGTGAATTGAGTAGTTTCCCAATAGGATTCGCATGTAATAAGCTTGTTATTCAAGATAGAGCAACTTTTTAACGAACTGAAACACTGTTTCTTTGTGAATTCAGTTAGTTCCTAGTAGCCTGCTCTTGTAATATGTGTACTTTTAAAGATTTATAAAAATTTGGTGAGCCGAATCTGAGTAACATTGTGAGATCGGTTAGTTCCCAATAGGCCGCAGTAGTAATAAGTGGACTGTTCGGGATATAGAAAAATTTTCACGAATGGAATCAAAATTTCTAGGCGAATTCAGTGAGTTCCCAATGGGACATGCTTGTATGATTTTGCTTATCAATATCGAGCAACATTTTAAGGAACGGAATCCAAGTATCATGGTGAATTGCGTAGGTTCCCAATAGGATTCGCATGTAATAAGCTTGTTATTCAAGATAGAGCAACGTTTTAACGAACTGAAACACTGTTTCTTTGTGAATTCAGTTAGTTCCTAGTAGCCTGCTCTTGTAATATGTGTACTTTTAAAGATTTATAAAAATTTGGTGAGCCGAAACTGAGTAACATGGTGAATTCCGTTAGTTCCCAATAGGCCGCAGTAGTAATAAGTGGACTGTTCGGGATATAGAAAAATTTTCACGAATGGAATCAAAATTTCTAGGCGAATTCAGTGAGTTCCCAATGGGACATGCTTGTATGAGTTTGCTTTTCAATATCGAGCAACATTTTAAGGAACGGAATCCAAGTATCATGGTGAATTGATTAGGTTCCCAATAGGATTCGCATGTAATAAGCTTGTTATTCAAGATAGAGCAACGTTTTAACGAACTGAAACACTGTTTCTTTGTGAATTCAGTTAGTTCCAAGAGGCCTGCTCTTGTAATATGTGTACTTTTAAAGATTTATAAAAATTTGGTGAGCCGAATCTGAGTAACATGGTAAATTCGGTTAGTTCCCAATAGAACGCAGTAGTAATAAGTGGACTGTTCGGGATATAGAAAAATTTTCATGAATGGAATCAAAATTTTAGGCGAATTCAGTGAGTTCCCAATGGGACATGCTTGTATGAGTTTGCTTTTCAATATCGAGCAACATTTTAAGGAACGGAATCCAAGTATCATGGTGAATTGAGTAGGTTCCCAATAGGATTAGCATGTAATAAGCTTGTTATTCAAGATAGTGCAAGGTTTTAACGAACTAAAACACTGTTTCTTTGTGAATTCAGTTAGTTCCTAGTAGCCTGCTCTTGTAATATGTGTGCTTTTAAAGATTTATAAAAATTTGGTGAGCCGAATCTGAGTAACATGGTGAATTCGGTTAGTTCCCAATAGGCCGCAGTAGTAATAAGTGGACTGTTTGGGATATAAAAAAATTTTCACAAATGGAATCAAAATTTCGAGGCGAATTCAGTGAGTTCCCAATGGGACATGCTTGTATGAGTTTGCTTTTCAATATCGAGCAACATTTTAACGAACGGAATCCAAGTGTCATGGTGAATTGACTAGGTTCCCAATAGGATTCGCATGTAATAAGCTTGTTATTCAAGATAGAGCAACGTTTTAACGAAATGAAACACTGTTTCTTTGTGAATACAGTTAGTTCCTAGTAGCCTGCTCTTGTAATATGTGTACTTTTAAAGATTTATAAAAATTTGGTGAGCCGAATCTGAGTAACATGGTGAATTCGGTTAGTTCCCAATAGGCCGCAGTAGTAATAAGTGGACTGTTCGCGATATAGAAAAATTTTCACGAATGGAATCAAAATTTCTAGGCGAATTCAGTGAGTTCCCAATGGGACATGCTTGTATGAGTTTGCTTTTCAATATCGAGCAACATTTTAAGGAACGGAATCCAAGTATCATGGTGAATTGAGTAGGTTCCCAATAGGATTCGCATGTAATAAGCTTGTTATTCAAGATAGAGCAACGTTTTAACGAACTGAAACACTGTTTCTTTGTGAATTCAGTTAGTTCCTAGTAGCCTGCTCTTGTAATATGTGTACTTTTAAAGATTTATAACAATTTGGTGAGCCGAATCTGAGTAACATGGTGAATTCGGTTAGTTCCAAATAGGCCGCAGTAGTAATAAGTGGACTGTTCGGGATATAGAAAAATTTTCACGAATGGAATCAAAATTTCTAGGCGAATTCAGTGAGTTCCCAATGGGACATGCTTGTATGAGTTTGCTTTTCAATATCGAGCAACATTTTAAGGAACGGAATCCAAGTATCATGGTGAATTGAGTAGGTTCCCAATAGGATTCGCATGTAATAAGCTTGTTATTCAAGATAGAGCAAAGTTTTAACGAACTGAAACACTGTTTCTTTGTGAATCAGTTAGTTCCTAGTAGCCTGCCCTTGTAATATGTGTACTTTTAAAGATTTATAAAAATTTGTGAGCCGAATCTGAGTAACATGGTGAATTCGGTTAGTTCCAAATAGGCCGCAGTAGTAATAAGTGGACTGTTCGCGATATAGAAAAATTTTCACGAATGGAATCAAAATTTCTAGGCGAATTCAGTGAGTTCCCAATGGGACATGCTTGTATGAGTTTGATTTTCATTATCGAGCAACATTTTAAGGAACGGAATCCAAGTATCATGGGGAATTGAGTAGGTTCCCAATAGGATTCGCATGTAATAAGCTTGTTATTCACGATAGAGCAACGTTTTAACGAACTGAAACACTGTTTCTTTGTGAATTCAGTTAGTTCCTAGTAGCCTGCTCTTGTAATATGTGTACTTTTAAAGATTTATAAAAATTTGGTGAGCCGAATCTGAGTAACATGGTGAATTCGGTTAGTTCCCAATAGGCCGCAGTTAATGAGTGGACTGTTCGGGATATAGAAAAATTTTCACGAATGGAATCAAAATTTCTAGGCGAATTCAGTGAGTTCCCAATGGGACATGCTTGTATGAGTTTGCTTTTCAATATCGAGCAACATTTTAAGGACCGGAATCCAAGTATCATGGTGAATTGAGTAGGTTCCCAATAGGATTCGCATGTAATAAGCTTGTTATTCAAGATAGAGCAACGTTTTAATGAACTGAAACACTGTTTCTTTGTGAATTCAGTTAGTTTCTAGTAGCCTGCTCTTGTAATATGTGTACTTTTAAAGATTTATAAAAATTTGGTGAGCCGAATCTGAGTAACATGTTGAATTCGGTTAGTTCCCAATAGGCCGCATTGTAATAAGTGGACTGTTCGGGATATAGAAAAATTTTCACGAATGGAATCAAAATTTCTAGGCGAATTCAGTGAGTTCCCAATGGGACATGCTTGTATGAGTTTGCTTTTCAATATCGAGCAACATTTTAAGGAACGGAATCCAAGTATCATGGTGAAATGAGTAGGTTCCCAATATGATTCGCATGTAATAAGCTTTTTATTCAAGATAGAGCAACGTTTTAACGAAGTGAAACACTGTTTCATTGTGAATTCAGTTAGTTCCTAGTAGCCTGCTCTTGTAATATGTGTACTTTTAAAGATTTATAAAAATTTGGTGAGCCGAATCTCAGTAACATGGTGAATTCGGTTAGTTCCAAATAGGCCGCAGTAGTAATAAGTGGACTGTTTGGGATATAGAAAAATTTTCACGAATGGAATCAAAATTTCTAGGCGAATTCAGTGAGTTCCCAATGGGACATGCTTGTATGAGTTTGCTTTTCAATATCGAGCAACATTTTAAGGAACGGAATCCAAGTATCATGGTGAATTGAGTAGGTTCCCAATAGGATTCGCATGTAATAAGCTTGTTATTCAATATAGAGCAACATTTTAACGAACTGAAACACTGTTTCTTTGTGAATCAGTTAGTTCCTAGTAGCCTGCTCTTGTAATATGTGTACTTTTAAAGATTTATAACAATTTGGTGAGCCGAATCTGAGTAACATTGTGAATTCGATTAGTTCCCAATAGGCCGCAGTAGTAATAAGTGGACTGTTCGGGATATAGAAAAATTTTCACGAATGGAATCAAAATTTCTAGGCGAATTCAGTGAGTTCCCAATGGGACATGCTTGTATGAGTTTGCTTTTCAATATCGAGCAACATTTTAAGGAACGGAATCCAAGTATCATGGTGAATTTTGTAGGTTCCCAATAGGATTCGCATGTAATAAGCTTGTTATTCAAGATAGAGCAACGTTTTAACGAACTGAAACACTGTTTCTTTGTGAATTCAGTTAGTTCCTAGTAGCCTGCTCTTGTAATATGTGTACTTTTAAAGATTTATAAAAATTTGGTGAGCCGAATCTGAGTAACATGGTGAATTCGGTTAGTTCCTAATAGGCCGCAGTAGTTATAAGTGGACTGTTCGGGATATAGAAAAATTTTCACAAATGGAATCAAAATTTCGAGGCGAATTCAGTGAGTTCCCAATGGGACATGCTTGTATGAGTTTGCTTTTCAATATCGAGCAACATTTTAAGGAACGGAATCCAAGTATCATGGTGAATTGAGTAGATTCCCAATAGGATTCGCATGTAATAAGCTTGTTATTCAAGATAGAGCAACGTTTTAACGAACTGAAACACTGTTTCTTTGTGAATTCAGTTAATTCCTAGTAGCCTGCTCTTGTAATATGTGTACTTTTAAAGATTTATAAACATTTGGTGAGCCGAATCTGAGTAACATGGTGAATTCGGTTAGTTCCCAATAGGCCGCAGTAGTAATAAGTGGACTGTTCGGGATATAGAAAAATTTTCACGAATGGAATCAAAATTTCTAGGCGTATTCAGTGAGTGCCCAATGGACATGCTTGTATGAGTTTGCTTTTCAATATCGAGCAACATTTTAAGGAACGGTATCCAAGTATCATGGTGAATTGAGTAGGTTCCCAATAGGATTCGCATGTAATAAGCTTGTTATTCAAGGTAGAGCAACGTTTTAACGAACTGAAACACTGTTTCTTTGTGAATTCAGTTAGTTCCTAGTAGCCTGCTCTTGTAATATGTGTACTTTTAAAGATTTATAAAAATTTGGTGAGCCGAATCTGAGTAACATGGTGAATTCGGTTAGTTCCTAATAGGCCGCAGTAGTTATAAGTGGACTGTTCGGGATATAGAAAAATTTTCACAAATGGAATCAAAATTTCGAGGCGAATTCAGTGAGTTCCCAATGGGACATGCTTGTATGAGTTTGCTTTTCAATATCGAGCAACATTTTAAGGAACGGAATCCAAGTATCATGGTGAATTGAGTAGGTTCCCAATAGGATTCGCATGTAATAAGCTTGTTATTCAAGATAGAGCAACGTTTTAACGAACTGAAACACTGTTTCTTTGTGAATTCAGTTAGTTCCTAGTAGCCTGCTCTTGTAATATGTGTACTTTTAAAGATTTATAAACATTTGGTGAGCCGAATCTTAGTAACATGGTGAATTCGGTTAGTTCCCAATAGGCCGCAGTAGTAATAAGTGGACTGTTCGGGATATAGAAAAATTTTCACGAATGGAATCAAAATTTCTAGGCGTATTCAGTGAGTGCCCAATGGACATGCTTGTATGAGTTTGCTTTTCAATATCGAGCAACATTTTAAGGAACGGAATCCAAGTATCATGCTGAATTGAGTAGGTTCCCAATAGGATTCGCATGTAATAAGCTTGTTATTCAAGATAGAGCAACGTTTTAACGAACTGAAACACTGTTTCTTTGTGAATTCAGTTAGTTCCTAGTAGCCTGCTCTTGTAATATGTGTACTTTTAAAGATTTATAAAAATTTGGTGAGCCGAATCTGAGTAACATGGTGAATTCGGTTTGTTTACAATAGGTCGCAGTAGTAATAAGTGGACTGTTCGGGATATAGAAAAATTTTCACGAATGGAATCAAAATTTCTAGGCGAATTCAGTGAGTTCCCAATGGGACATGCTTGTATGAGTTTGCTTTTCAATATCGAGCAACATTTTAAGGAACGGAATCCAAGTATCATGGTGAATTGAGTAGGTTCCCAATAGGATTCGCATGTAATAAGCTTGTTATTCAAGATAGAGCAACGTTTTAACGAACTGAAACACTGTTTCTTTGTGAATTCAGTTAGTTCCTAGTAGCCTGCTCTTGTAATATGTGTACTTTTAAAGATTTATAAAAATTTGGTGAGCCGAATCTGAGTAACATGGTGAATTCGGTTAGTTCCCAATAGGCCGCAGTAGTAATAAGTGGACTGTTCGGGATATCGAAAAATTTTCACGAATGGAATCAAAATTTCTAGGCGAATTCAGTGAGTTCCCAATGGGACATGCTTGTATGAGTTTGCTTTTCAATATCGAGCAACATTTTAAGGAACGGAATCCAAGTATCATGGTGAATTGAGTAGGTTCCCAATAGGATTCGCATGTAATAAGCTTGTTATTCAAGATAGAGCAACGTTTTAACGAACTGAAACACTGTTTCTTTGTGAATTCAGTTAGTTCCTAGTAGCCTGCTCTTGTAATATGTGTGCTTTTAAAGATTTATAAAAATTTGGTGAGCCGAATCTGAGTAACATGGTGAATTCGGTTAGTTCCCAATAGGCCGCAGTAGTTATAAGTGGACTGTTCGGGATATAGAAAAATTTTCACGAATGGAATCAAAATTTTAGGCGAATTCAGTGAGTTCCCAATGGGACATGCTTGTATGAGTTTGCTTTTCAATATCGAGCAACATTTTAAGGAACGGAATCCAAGTATCTTGGTGAATTGAGTAGGTTCCCAATAGGATTCGCATGTAATAAGCTTGTTATTCAAGATAGTGCAAGGTTTTTACGAACTGAAACACTGTTTCTTTGTGAATTCAGTTAGTTCCTAGTAGCCTGCTCTTGTAATATGTGTGCTTTTAAAGATTTATAAAAATTTGGTGAGCCGAATCTGAGTAACATGGTGAATTCGGTTAGTTCCTAATAGGCCGCAGTAGTTATAAGTGGACTGTTCGGGATATAGAAAAATTTTCACAAATGGAATCAAAATTTCGAGGCGAATTCAGTGAGTTCCCAATGGGACATGCTTGTATGAGTTTGCTTTTCAATATCGAGCAACATTTTAAGGAACGGAATCCAAGTATCATGGTGAATTGAGTAGATTCCCAATAGGATTCGCATGTAATAAGCTTGTTATTCAAGATAGAGCAACGTTTTAACGAACTGAAACACTGTTTCTTTGTGAATTCAGTTAATTCCTAGTAGCCTGCTCTTGTAATATGTGTACTTTTAAAGATTTATAAACATTTGGTGAGCCGAATCTGAGTAACATGGTGAATTCGGTTAGTTCCCAATAGGCCGCAGTAGTAATAAGTGGACTGTTCGGGATATAGAAAAATTTTCACGAATGGAATCAAAATTTCTAGGCGTATTCAGTGAGTGCCCAATGGACATGCTTGTATGAGTTTGCTTTTCAATATCGAGCAACATTTTAAGGAACGGTATCCAAGTATCATGGTGAATTGAGTAGGTTCCCAATAGGATTCGCATGTAATAAGCTTGTTATTCAAGGTAGAGCAACGTTTTAACGAACTGAAACACTGTTTCTTTGTGAATTCAGTTAGTTCCTAGTAGCCTGCTCTTGTAATATGTGTACTTTTAAAGATTTATAAAAATTTGGTGAGCCGAATCTGAGTAACATGGTGAATTCGGTTAGTTCCTAATAGGCCGCAGTAGTTATAAGTGGACTGTTCGGGATATAGAAAAATTTTCACAAATGGAATCAAAATTTCGAGGCGAATTCAGTGAGTTCCCAATGGGACATGCTTGTATGAGTTTGCTTTTCAATATCGAGCAACATTTTAAGGAACGGAATCCAAGTATCATGGTGAATTGAGTAGGTTCCCAATAGGATTCGCATGTAATAAGCTTGTTATTCAAGATAGAGCAACGTTTTAACGAACTGAAACACTGTTTCTTTGTGAATTCAGTTAGTTCCTAGTAGCCTGCTCTTGTAATATGTGTACTTTTAAAGATTTATAAACATTTGGTGAGCCGAATCTGAGTAACATGGTGAATTCGGTTAGTTCCCAATAGGCCGCAGTAGTAATAAGTGGACTGTTCGGGATATAGAAAAATTTTCACGAATGGAATCAAAATTTCTAGGCGTATTCAGTGAGTGCCCAATGGACATGCTTGTATGAGTTTGCTTTTCAATATCGAGCAACATTTTAAGGAACGGAATCCAAGTATCATGCTGAATTGAGTAGGTTCCCAATAGGATTCGCATGTAATAAGCTTGTTATTCAAGATAGAGCAACGTTTTAACGAACTGAAACACTGTTTCTTTGTGAATTCAGTTAGTTCCTAGTAGCCTGCTCTTGTAATATGTGTACTTTTAAAGATTTATAAAAATTTGGTGAGCCGAATCTGAGTAACATGGTGAATTCGGTTTGTTTACAATAGGTCGCAGTAGTAATAAGTGGACTGTTCGGGATATAGAAAAATTTTCACGAATGGAATCAAAATTTCTAGGCGAATTCAGTGAGTTCCCAATGGGACATGCTTGTATGAGTTTGCTTTTCAATATCGAGCAACATTTTAAGGAACGGAATCCAAGTATCATGGTGAATTGAGTAGGTTCCCAATAGGATTCGCATGTAATAAGCTTGTTATTCAAGATAGAGCAACGTTTTAACGAACTGAAACACTGTTTCTTTGTGAATTCAGTTAGTTCCTAGTAGCCTGCTCTTGTAATATGTGTACTTTTAAAGATTTATAAAAATTTGGTGAGCCGAATCTGAGTAACATGGTGAATTCGGTTAGTTCCCAATAGGCCGCAGTAGTAATAAGTGGACTGTTCGGGATATCGAAAAATTTTCACGAATGGAATCAAAATTTCTAGGCGAATTCAGTGAGTTCCCAATGGGACATGCTTGTATGAGTTTGCTTTTCAATATCGAGCAACATTTTAAGGAACGGAATCCAAGTATCATGGTGAATTGAGTAGGTTCCCAATAGGATTCGCATGTAATAAGCTTGTTATTCAATATAGACCAAGTTTTAACGAACTGAAACACTGTTTCTTTGTGAATTCAGTTAGTTCCTAGTAGCCTGCTCTTGTAATATGTGTACTTTTAAAGATTTATAAAAATTTGGTGAGCCGAATCTGAGTAACATGGTGAATTCGGTTAGTTCCCAATAGGCCGCAGTAGTAATAAGTGGACTGTTCAGGATATAGAAAAATTTTCACGAATGGAATCAAAATTTCTAGGCGAATTCAGTGAGTTCCCAATGGGATATGCTTGTATGAGTTTGCTTTTCAATATCTAGCAACATTTTAAGGAACGGAATCCAAGTATCATGGTGATTGAGTAGGTTCCCAATAGGATTCGCATGAAATAAGCTTGTTATTCAATATAGAGCAACGTTTTAACGAACTGAAACACTGTTTCTTTGTGAATCAGTTAGTTCCTAGTAGCCTGCTCTTGTAATAGGTGTGCTTTTAAAGATTTATAACAATTTGGTGAGCCGAATCTGAGTAACATGGTGAATTCGGTTAGTTCCCAATAGGCCGCAGTAGTAATAAGTGGACTGTACGGGATATAGAAAAATTTTCACGAATGGAATCAAAATTTCTAGGCGAATTCAGTGAGTTCCCAATGGGACATGCTTGTTTGATTTTGCTTTTCAATAGCGAGCAACATTTTAAGGAACGGAATCCAAGTATCATGGTGAATTGAGTAGGTTCCCAATAGGATTCGCATGTAATAAGCTTGTTATTCAAGATAGAGCAACGTTTTAACGAACTGAAACACTGTTTCTTTGTGAATTCAGTTAGTTCCTAGTAGCCTGCTCTTGTAATATGTGTACTTTTAAAGATTTATAAAAATTTGGTGAGCCGAATCTGAGTAACATGGTGAATTCGGTTAGTTGCCAATAGGCCGCAGTAGTAATAAGTGGACTGTTCGGGATATAGAAAAATTTTCACGAATGGAATCAAAATTTCTAGGCGAATTCAGTGAGTTCCCAATGGGACATGCTTGTATGAGTTTGCTTTTCAATATCGAGCAACATTTTAAGGAACGGAATCCAAGTATCATGGTGAATTGAGTTGGTTCCCAATAGGATTCGCATGTAATAAGCTTGTTATTCAAGATAGACCAAGTTTTAACGAACTGAAACACTGTTTCTTTGTGAATTCAGTTAGTTCCTAGTAGCCTGCACTTGTAATATGTGTACTTTTAAAGATTTATAAAAATTTGGTGAGCCGAATCTGAGTAACATGGTGAATTCGGTTAGTTCCCAATAGGCCGCAGTAGTAATAAGTGGACTGTTTGGGATATAGAAAAATTTTCATGAATTGAATCAAAATTTCTAGTCGAATTCAGTGAGTTCCCAATGGGACATGCTTGTATTAGTTTGCTTTTCAATATCGAGCAACATTTTAAGGAACGGAATCCAAGTATCATGGTGAATTGAGTAGGTTCCCAATAGGATTCGCATGTAATATGCTTGTTATTCAAGATAGAGCAACGTTTTAACGAACTGAAACACTGTTTCTTTGTGAATTCAGTTAGTTCCTAGTAGCCTGCTCTTGTAATATGTGTACTTTTAATGATTTATAAAAATTAGGTGAGCCGAATCTGAGTAACATGGTGAATTCGGTTAGTTCCCAATAGGCCTCAGTAGTTATAAGTGGACTGTTCGGGATATAGAAAAATTTCACGAATGGAATCAAAATTTCTAGGCGAATTCAGTGAGTTCCCAATGGGACATGCTTGTATGAGTTTGATTTTCATTATCGAGCAACATTTTAAGGAACGGAATCCAAGTATCATGGGGAATTGAGTAGGTTCCCAATAGGATTCGCATGTAATAAGCTTGTTATTCACGATAGAGCAACGTTTTAACGAACTGAAACACTGTTTCTTTGTGAATTCAGTTAGTTCCTAGTAGCCTGCTCTTGTAATATGTGTACTTTTAAAGATTTATAAAAATTTGGTGAGCCGAATCTGAGTAACATGGTGAATTCGGTTAGTTCCCAATAGGCCGCAGTTAATAAGTGGACTGTTCGGGATATAGAAAAATTTTCACGAATGGAATCAAAATTTCTAGGCGAATTCAGTGAGTTCCCAATGGGACATGCTTGTATGAGTTTGCTTTTCAATATCGAGCAACATTTTAAGGACCGGAATCCAAGTATCATGGTGAATTGAGTAGGTTCCCAATAGGATTCGCATGTAATAAGCTTGTTATTCAAGATAGAGCAACGTTTTAATGAACTGAAACACTGTTTCTTTGTGAATTCAGTTAGTTTCTAGTAGCCTGCTCTTGTAATATGTGTACTTTTAAAGATTTATAAAAATTTGGTGAGCCGAATCTGAGTAACATGTTGAATTCGGTTAGTTCCCAATAGGCCGCATTGTAATAAGTGGACTGTTCGGGATATAGAAAAATTTTCACGAATGGAATCAAAATTTCTAGGCGAAATCAGTGAGTTCCCAATGGGACATGCTTGTATGAGTTTGCTTTTCAATATCGAGCAACATTTTAAGGAACGGAATCCAAGTATCATGGTGAAATGAGTAGGTTCCCAATATGATTCGCATGTAATAAGCTTTTTATTCAAGATAGAGCAACGTTTTAACGAACTGAAACACTGTTTCATTGTGAATTCAGTTAGTTCCTAGTAGCCTGCTCTTGTAATATGTGTACTTTTAAAGATTTATAAAAATTTGGTGAGCCGAATCTCAGTAACATGGTGAATTCGGTTAGTTCCAAATAGGCCGCAGTAGTAA
Organism: Rattus norvegicus; assembly: GCF_021556685.1. Classification (NCBI taxonomy): domain Eukaryota; kingdom Metazoa; phylum Chordata; class Mammalia; order Rodentia; family Muridae; genus Rattus; species Rattus norvegicus. The sequence continues at coordinate 10,347,462 of NC_141544.1, forward strand.
TAAGTGGACTGTTTGGGATATAGAAAAATTTTCACGAATGGAATCAAAATTTCTAGGCGAATTCAGTGAGTTCCCAATGGGACATGCTTGTATGAGTTTGCTTTTCAATATCGAGCAACATTTTAAGGAACGGAATCCAAGTATCATGGTGAATTGAGTAGGTTCCCAATAGGATTCGCATGTAATAAGCTTGTTATTCAATATAGAGCAACATTTTAACGAACTGAAACACTGTTTCTTTGTGAATCAGTTAGTTCCTAGTAGCCTGCTCTTGTAATATGTGTACTTTTAAAGATTTATAACAATTTGGTGAGCCGAATCTGAGTAACATTGTGAATTCGATTAGTTCCCAATAGGCCGCAGTAGTAATAAGTGGACTGTTCGGGATATAGAAAAATTTTCACGAATGGAATCAAAATTTCTAGGCGAATTCAGTGAGTTCCCAATGGGACATGCTTGTATGAGTTTGCTTTTCAATATCGAGCAACATTTTAAGGAACGGAATCCAAGTATCATGGTGAATTGAGTAGGTTCCCAATAGGATTCGCATGTAATAAGCTTGTTATTCAAGATAGAGCAACGTTTTAACGAACTGAAACACTGTTTCTTTGTGAATTCAGTTAGTTCCTAGTAGCCTGCTCTTGTAATATGTGTACTTTTAAAGATTTATAAAAATTTGGTGAGCCGAATCTGAGTACCATGGTGAATTCGGTTTGTTCCCAATAGGTCGCAGTAGTAATAAGTGGACTGTTCGGGATATAGAAAAATTTTCACGAATGGAATCAAAATTTCTAGGCGAATTCAGTGAGTTCCCAATGGGACATGCTTGTATGAGTTTGCTTTTCAATATCGAGCAACATTTTAAGGAACGGAATCCAAGTATCATGGTGAATTGAGTAGGTTCCCAATAGGATTCGCATGTAATAAGCTTGTTATTCAATAGAGCAACGTTTTAACGAACTGAAACACTGTTTCTTTGTGAATTCAGTTAGTTCCTAGTAGCCTGCTCTTGTAATATGTGTACTTTTAAAGATTTATAAAAATTTGGTGAGCCGAATCTGAGTAACATGGTGAATTCGGTTAGTTCCCAATAGGCCGCAGTAGTAATAAGTGGACTGTTCGGGATATCGAAAAATTTTCACGAATGGAATCAAAATTTCTAGGCGAATTCAGTGAGTTCCCAATGGGACATGCTTGTATGAGTTTGCTTTTCAATATCGAGCAACATTTTAAGGAACGGAATCCAAGTATCATGGTGAATTGAGTAGGTTCCCAATAGGATTCGCATGTAATAAGCTTGTTATTCAATATAGACCAAGTTTTAACGAACTGAAACACTGTTTCTTTGTGAATTCAGTTAGTTCCTAGTAGCCTGCTCTTGTAATATGTGTACTTTTAAAGATTTATAAAAATTTGGTGAGCCGAATCTGAGTAACATGGTGAATTCGGTTAGTTCCCAATAGGCCGCAGTAGTAATAAGTGGACTGTTCAGGATATAGAAAAATTTTCACGAATGGAATCAAAATTTCTAGGCGAATTCAGTGAGTTCCCAATGGGACATGCTTGTATGAGTTTGCTTTTCAATATCGAGCAACATTTTAAGGAACGGAATCCAAGTATCATGGTGATTGAGTAGGTTCCCAATAGGATTCGCATGAAATAAGCTTGTTATTCAATATAGAGCAACGTTTTAACGAACTGAAACACTGTTTCTTTGTGAATCAGTTAGTTCCTAGTAGCCTGCTCTTGTAATAGGTGAGCTTTTAAAGATTTATAACAATTTGGTGAGCCGAATCTGAGTAACATGGTGAATTCGGTTAGTTCCCAATAGGCCGCAGTAGTAATAAGTGGACTGTACGGGATATAGAAAAATTTTCACGAATGGAATCAAAATTTCTAGGCGAATTCAGTGAGTTCCCAATGGGACATGCTTGTTTGATTTTGCTTTTCAATAGCGAGCAACATTTTAAGGAACGGAATCCAAGTATCATGGTGAATTGAGTAGGTTCCCAATAGGATTCGCATGTAATAAGCTTGTTATTCAAATAGAGCAACGTTTTAACGAACTGAAACACTGTTTCTTTGTGAATTCAGTTAGTTCCTAGTAGCCTGCTCTTGTAATATGTGTACTTTTAAAGATTTATAAAAATTTGGTGAGCCGAATCTGAGTAACATGGTGAATTCGGTTAGTTGCCAATAGGCCGCAGTAGTAATAAGTGGACTGTTCGGGATATAGAAAAATTTTCACGAATGGAATCAAAATTTCTAGGCGAATTCAGTGAGTTCCCAATGGGACATGCTTGTATGAGTTTGCTTTTCAATATCGAGCAACATTTTAAGGAACGGAATCCAAGTATCATGGTGAATTGAGTTGGTTCCCAATAGGATTCGCATGTAATAAGCTTGTTATTCAAGATAGACCAAGTTTTAACGAACTGAAACACTGTTTCTTTGTGAATTCAGTTAGTTCCTAGTAGCCTGCTCTTGTAATATGTGTACTTTTAAAGATTTATAAAAATTTGGTGAGCCGAATCTGAGTAACATGGTGAATTCGGTTAGTTCCCAATAGGCCGCAGTAGTAATAAGTGGACTGTTTGGGATATAGAAAAATTTTCATGAATTGAATCAAAATTTCTAGGCGAATTCAGTGAGTTCCCAATGGGACATGCTTGTATTAGTTTGCTTTTCAATATCGAGCAACATTTTAAGGAACGGAATCCAAGTATCATGGTGAATTGAGTAGGTTCCCAATAGGATTCGCATGTAATATGCTTGTTATTCAAGATAGAGCAACGTTTTAACGAACTGAAACACTGTTTCTTTGTGAATTCAGTTAGTTCCTAGTAGCCTGCTCTTGTAATATGTGTACTTTTAATGATTTATAAAAATTAGGTGAGCCGAATCTGAGTAACATGGTGAATTCGGTTAGTTCCCAATAGGCCTCAGTAGTTATAAGTGGACTGTTCGGGATATAGAAAAATTTCACGAATGGAATCAAAATTTCTAGGCGAATTCAGTGAGTTCCCAATGGGACATGCTTGTATGAGTTTGCTTTTCATTATCGAGCAACATTTTAAGGAACGGAATCCAAGTATCATGGTGAATTGAGTAGGTTCCCAATAGGATTCGCATGTAATAAGCTTGTTATTCAAGATAGAGCAACGTTTTAACGAACTGAAACACTGTTTCTTTGTGAATTCAGTTAGTTCCTAGTAGCCTGCTCTTGTAATATGTGTACTTTTAAAGATTTATAAAAATTTGGTGAGCCGAATCTGAGTAACATTTGAATTCGGTTAGTTCCTAATAGGCCGCAGTAGTAATAAGTGGACTGTTCGGGATATAGAAAAATTTTCACGAATGGAATCAAAATTTCTAGGCGAATTCAGTGAGTTCCCAATGGGACATGCTTGTATGAGTTTGCTTTTCAATATCGAGCAACATTTTAAGGAACGGAATCCAAGTATCATGGTGAATTGAGTAGGTTCCCAATAGGATTCGCATGTAATAAGCTTGTTATTCAAGATAGAGCAACGTTTTAACGAACTGAAACACTGTTTCTTTGTGAATCAGTTAGTTCCTAGTGGCCTGCCCTTGTAATATGTGTACTTTTAAGATTTATAAAAATTTGGTGAGCCGAATCTGAGTAACATGGTGAATTCGGTTAGTTCCAAATAGGCCGCAGTAGTAATAAGTGGACTGTTCGCGATATAGAAAAATTTTCACGAATGGAATCAAAATTTCTAGGCGAATTCATTGAGTTCCCAATGGGACATGCTTGTATGAGTTTGATTTTCATTATCGAGCAACATTTTAAGGAACGGAATCCAAGTATCATGGGGAATTGAGTAGGTTCCCAATAGGATTCGCATGTAATAAGCTTGTTATTCACGATAGAGCAACGTTTTAACGAACTGAAACACTGTTTCTTTGTGAATTCAGTTAGTTCCTAGTAGCCTGCTCTTGTAATATGTGTACTTTTAAAGATTTATAAAAATTTGGTGAGCCGAATCTGAGTAACATGGTGAATTCGGTTAGTTCCCAATAGGCCGCAGTTAATAAGTGGACTGTTCGGGATATAGAAAAATTTTCACGAATGGAATCAAAATTTCTAGGCGAATTCAGTGAGTTCCCAATGGGACATGCTTGTATGAGTTTGCTTTTCAATATCGAGCAACATTTTAAGGACCGGAATCCAAGTATCATGGTGAATTGAGTAGGTTCCCAATAGGATTCGCATGTAATAAGCTTGTTATTCAAGATAGAGCAACGTTTTAATGAACTGAAACACTGTTTCTTTGTGAATTCAGTTAGTTTCTAGTAGCCTGCTCTTGTAATATGTGTACTTTTAAAGATTTATAAAAATTTGGTGAGCCGAATCTGAGTAACATGTTGAATTCGGTTAGTTCCCAATAGGCCGCATTGTAATAAGTGGACTGTTCGGGATATAGAAAAATTTTCACGAATGGAATCAAAATTTCTAGGCGAATTCAGTGAGTTCCCAATGGGACATGCTTGTATGAGTTTGCTTTTCAATATCGAGCAACATTTTAAGGAACGGAATCCAAGTATCATGGTGAAATGAGTAGGTTCCCAATATAATTCGCATGTAATAAGCTTTTTATTCAAGATAGAGCAACGTTTTAACGAACTGAAACACTGTTTCATTGTGAATTCAGTTAGTTCCTAGTAGCCTGCTCTTGTAATATGTGTACTTTTAAAGATTTATAAAAATTTGGTGAGCCGAATCTCAGTAACATGGTGAATTCGGTTAGTTCCAAATAGGCCGCAGTAGTAATAAGTGGACTGTTTGGGATATAGAAAAATTTTCACGAATGGAATCAAAATTTCTAGGCGAATTCAGTGAGTTCCCAATGGGACATGCTTGTATGAGTTTGCTTTTCAATATCGAGCAACATTTTAAGGAACGGAATCCAAGTATCATGGTGAATTGAGTAGGTTCCCAATAGGATTCGCATGTAATAAGCTTGTTATTCAATATAGAGCAACATTTTAACGAACTGAAACACTGTTTCTTTGTGAATCAGTTAGTTCCTAGTAGCCTGCTCTTGTAATATGTGTACTTTTAAAGATTTATAACAATTTGGTGAGCCGAATCTGAGTAACATGGTGAATTCGATTAGTTCCCAATAGGCCGCAGTAGTAATAAGTGGACTGTTCGGGATATAGAAAAATTTTCACGAATGGAATCAAAATTTCTAGGCGAATTCAGTGAGTTCCCAATGGGACATGCTTGTATGAGTTTGCTTTTCAATATCGAGCAACATTTTAAGGAACGGAATCCAAGTATCATGGTGAATTGAGTAGGTTCCCAATAGGATTCGCATGTAATAAGCTTGTTATTCAAGATAGAGCAACGTTTTAACGAACTGAAACACTGTTTCTTTGTGAATTCAGTTAGTTCCTAGTAGCCTGCTCTTGTAATATGTGTACTTTTAAAGATTTATAAAAATTTGGTGAGCCGAATCTGAGTAACATGGTGAATTCGGTTAGTTCCTAATAGGCCGCAGTAGTTATAAGTGGACTGTTCGGGATATAGAAAAATTTTCACAAATGGAATCAAAATTTCGAGGCGAATTCAGTGAGTTCCCAATGGGACATGCTTGTATGAGTTTGCTTTTCAATATCGAGCAACATTTTAAGGAACGGAATCCAAGTATCATGGTGAATTGAGTAGGTTCCCAATAGGATTCGCATGTAATAAGCTTGTTATTCAAGATAGAGCAACGTTTTAACGAACTGAAACACTGTTTCTTTGTGAATTCAGTTAATTCCTAGTAGCCTGCTCTTGTAATATGTGTACTTTTAAAGATTTATAAACATTTGGTGAGCCGAATCTGAGTAACATGGTGAATTCGGTTAGTTCCCAATAGGCCGCAGTAGTAATAAGTGGACTGTTCGGGATATAGAAAAATTTTCACAAATGGAATCAAAATTTCGAGGCGAATTCAGTGAGTTCCCAATGGGACATGCTTGTATGAGTTTGCTTTTCAATATCGAGCAACATTTTAAGGAACGGAATCCAAGTATCATGGTGAATTGAGTAGGTTCCCAATAGGATTCGCATGTAATAAGCTTGTTATTCAAGATAGAGCAACGTTTTAACGAACTGAAACACTGTTTCTTTGTGAATTCAGTTAGTTCCTAGTAGCCTGCTCTTGTAATATGTGTACTTTTAAAGATTTATAAACATTTGGTGAGCCGAATCTGAGTAACATGGTGAATTCGGTTAGTTCCCAATAGGCCGCAGTAGTAATAAGTGGACTGTTCGGGATATAGAAAAATTTTCACGAATGGAATCAAAATTTCTAGGCGTATTCAGTGAGTGCCCAATGGACATGCTTGTATGAGTTTGCTTTTCAATATCGAGCAACATTTTAAGGAACGGAATCCAAGTATCATGGTGAATTGAGTAGGTTCCCAATAGGATTCGCATGTAATAAGCTTGTTATTCAAGATAGAGCAACGTTTTAACGAACTGAAACACTGTTTCTTTGTGAATTCAGTTAGTTCCTAGTAGCCTGCTCTTGTAATATGTGTACTTTTAAAGATTTATAAAAATTTGGTGAGCCGAATCTGAGTAACATGGTGAATTCGGTTTGTTCACAATAGGTCGCAGTAGTAATAAGTGGACTGTTCGGGATATAGAAAAATTTTCACGAATGGAATCAAAATTTCTAGGCGAATTCAGTGAGTTCCCAATGGGACATGCTTGTATGAGTTTGCTTTTCAATATCGAGCAACATTTTAAGGAACGGAATCCAAGTATCATGGTGAATTGAGTAGGTTCCCAATAGGATTCGCATGTAATAAGCTTGTTATTCAAGATAGAGCAACGTTTTAACGAACTGAAACACTGTTTCTTTGTGAATTCAGTTAGTTCCTAGTAGCCTGCTCTTGTAATATGTGTACTTTTAAAGATTTATAAAAATTTGGTGAGCCGAATCTGAGTAACATGGTGAATTCGGTTAGTTCCTAATAGGCCGCAGTAGTTATAAGTGGACTGTTCGGGATATAGAAAAATTTTCACAAATGGAATCAAAATTTCGAGGCGAATTCAGTGAGTTCCCAATGGGACATGCTTGTATGAGTTTGCTTTTCAATATCGAGCAACATTTTAAGGAACGGAATCCAAGTATCATGGTGAATTGAGTAGGTTCCCAATAGGATTCGCATGTAATAAGCTTGTTATTCAAGATAGAGCAACGTTTTAACGAACTGAAACACTGTTTCTTTGTGAATTCAGTTAATTCCTAGTAGCCTGCTCTTGTAATATGTGTACTTTTAAAGATTTATAAACATTTGGTGAGCCGAATCTGAGTAACATGGTGAATTCGGTTAGTTCCCAATAGGCCGCAGTAGTAATAAGTGGACTGTTCGGGATATAGAAAAATTTTCACGAATGGAATCAAAATTTCTAGGCGTATTCAGTGAGTGCCCAATGGACATGCTTGTATGAGTTTGCTTTTCAATATCGAGCAACATTTTAAGGAACGGAATCCAAGTATCATGGTGAATTGAGTAGGTTCCCAATAGGATTCGCATGTAATAAGCTTGTTATTCAAGGTAGAGCAACGTTTTAACGAACTGAAACACTGTTTCTTTGTGAATTCAGTTAGTTCCTAGTAGCCTGCTCTTGTAATATGTGTAGTTTTAAAGATTTATAAAAATTTGGTGAGCCGAATCTGAGTAACATGGTGAATTCGGTTAGTTCCTAATAGGCCGCAGTAGTTATAAGTGGACTGTTCGGGATATAGAAAAATTTTCACAAATGGAATCAAAATTTCGAGGCGAATTCAGTGAGTTCCCAATGGGACATGCTTGTATGAGTTTGCTTTTCAATATCGAGCAACATTTTAAGGAACGGAATCCAAGTATCATGGTGAATTGAGTAGGTTCCCAATAGGATTCGCATGTAATAAGCTTGTTATTCAAGATAGAGCAACGTTTTAACGAACTGAAACACTGTTTCTTTGTGAATTCAGTTAGTTCCTAGTAGCCTGCTCTTGTAATATGTGTACTTTTAAAGATTTATAAACATTTGGTGAGCCGAATCTGAGTAACATGGTGAATTCGGTTAGTTCCCAATAGGCCGCAGTAGTAATAAGTGGACTGTTCGGGATATAGAAAAATTTTCACGAATGGAATCAAAATTTCTAGGCGTATTCAGTGAGTGCCCAATGGACATGCTTGTATGAGTTTGCTTTTCAATATCGAGCAACATTTTAAGGAACGGAATCCAAGTATCATGGTGAATTGAGTAGGTTCCCAATAGGATTCGCATGTAATAAGCTTGTTATTCAAGATAGAGCAACGTTTTAACGAACTGAAACACTGTTTCTTTGTGAATTCAGTTAGTTCCTAGTAGCCTGCTCTTGTAATATGTGTACTTTTAAAGATTTATAAAAATTTGGTGAGCCGAATCTGAGTAACATGGTGAATTCGGTTTGTTCACAATAGGTCGCAGTAGTAATAAGTGGACTGTTCGGGATATAGAAAAATTTTCACGAATGGAATCAAAATTTCTAGGCGAATTCAGTGAGTTCCCAATGGGACATGCTTGTATGAGTTTGCTTTTCAATATCGAGCAACATTTTAAGGAACGGAATCCAAGTATCATGGTGAATTGAGTAGGTTCCCAATAGGATTCGCATGTAATAAGCTTGTTATTCAAGATAGAGCAACGTTTTAACGAACTGAAACACTGTTTCTTTGTGAATTCAGTTAGTTCCTAGTAGCCTGCTCTTGTAATATGTGTACTTTTAAAGATTTATAAAAATTTGGTGAGCCGAATCTGAGTAACATGGTGAATTCGGTTAGTTCCCAATAGGCCGCAGTAGTAATAAGTGGACTGTTCGGGATATCGAAAAATTTTCACGAATGGAATCAAAATTTCTAGGCGAATTCAGTGAGTTCCCAATGGGACATGCTTGTATGAGTTTGCTTTTCAATATCGAGCAACATTTTAAGGAACGGAATCCAAGTATCATGGTGAATTGAGTAGGTTCCCAATAGGATTCGCATGTAATAAGCTTGTTATTCAAGATAGACCAAGTTTTAACGAACTGAAACACTGTTTCTTTGTGAATTCAGTTAGTTCCTAGTAGCCTGCTCTTGTAATATGTGTACTTTTAAAGATTTATAAAAATTTGGTGAGCCGAATCTGAGTAACATGGTGAATTCGGTTAGTTCCCAATAGGCCGCAGTAGTAATAAGTGGACTGTTCAGGATATAGAAAAATTTTCACGAATGGAATCAAAATTTCTAGGCGAATTCAGTGAGTTCCCAATGGGACATGCTTGTATGAGTTTGCTTTTCAATATCGAGCAACATTTTAAGGAACGGAATCCAAGTATCATGGTGAATTGAGTTGGTTCCCAATAGGATTCGCATGAAATAAGCTTGTTATTCAATATAGAGCAACGTTTTAACGAACTGAAACACTGTTTCTTTGTGAATCAGTTAGTTCCTAGTAGCCTGCTCTTGTAATAGGTGTGCTTTTAAAGATTTATAACAATTTGGTGAGCCGAATCTGAGTAACATGGTGAATTCGGTTAGTTCCCAATAGGCCGCAGTAGTAATAAGTGGACTGTACGGGATATAGAAAAATTTTCACGAATGGAATCAAAATTTCTAGGCGAATTCAGTGAGTTCCCAATGGGACATGCTTGTTTGATTTTGCTTTTCAATAGCGAGCAACATTTTAAGGAACGGAATCCAAGTATCATGGTGAATTGAGTAGGTTCCCAATAGGATTCGCATGTAATAAGCTTGTTATTCAAGATAGAGCAACGTTTTAACGAACTGAAACACTGTTTCTTTGTGAATTCAGTTAGTTCCTAGTAGCCTGCTCTTGTAATATGTGTACTTTTAAAGATTTATAAAAATTTGGTGAGCCGAATCTGAGTAACATGGTGAATTCGGTTAGTTGCCAATAGGCCGCAGTAGTAATAAGTGGACTGTTCGGGATATAGAAAAATTTTCACGAATGGAATCAAAATTTCTAGGCGAATTCAGTGAGTTCCCAATGGGACATGCTTGTATGAGTTTGCTTTTCAATATCGAGCAACATTTTAAGGAACGGAATCCAAGTATCATGGTGAATTGAGTTGGTTCCCAATAGGATTCGCATGAAATAAGCTTGTTATTCAATATAGAGCAACGTTTTAACGAACTGAAACACTGTTTCTTTGTGAATCAGTTAGTTCCTAGTAGCCTGCTCTTGTAATAGGTGTGCTTTTAAAGATTTATAACAATTTGGTGAGCCGAATCTGAGTAACATGGTGAATTCGGTTAGTTCCCAATAGGCCGCAGTAGTAATAAGTGGACTGTACGGGATATAGAAAAATTTTCACGAATGGAATCAAAATTTCTGGGCGAATTCAGTGAGTTCCCAATGGGACATGCTTGTTTGATTTTGCTTTTCAATAGCGAGCAACATTTTAAGGAACGGAATCCAAGTATCATGGTGAATTGAGTAGGTTCCCAATAGGATTCGCATGTAATAAGCTTGTTATTCAAGATAGAGCAACGTTTTAACGAACTGAAACACTGTTTCTTTGTGAATTCAGTTAGTTCCTAGTAGCCTGCTCTTGTAATATGTGTACTTTTAAAGATTTATAAAAATTTGGTGAGCCGAATCTGAGTAACATGGTGAATTCGGTTAGTTGCCAATAGGCCGCAGTAGTAATAAGTGGACTGTTCGGGATATAGAAAAATTTTCACGAATGGAATCAAAATTTCTAGGCGAATTCAGTGAGTTCCCAATGGGACATGCTTGTATGAGTTTGCTTTTCAATATCGAGCAACATTTTAAGGAACGGAATCCAAGTATCATGGTGAATTGAGTTGGTTCCCAATAGGATTCACATGTAATAAGCTTGTTATTCAAGATAGACCAAGTTTTAACGAACTGAAACACTGTTTCTTTGTGAATTCAGTTAGTTCCTAGTAGCCTGCTCTTGTAATATGTGTACTTTTAAAGATTTATAAAAATTTGGTGAGCCGAATCTGAGTAACATGGTGAATTCGGTTAGTTCCCAATAGGCCGCAGTAGTAATAAGTGGACTGTTTGGGATATAGAAAAATTTTCATGAATTGAATCAAAATTTCTAGGCGAATTCAGTGAGTTCCCAATGGGACATGCTTGTATGAGTTTGCTTTTCAATATCGAGCAACATTTTAAGGAACGGAATCCAAGTATCATGGTGAATTGAGTAGGTTCCCAATAGGATTCGCATGTAATATGCTTGTTATTCAAGATAGAGCAACGTTTTAACGAACTGAAACACTGTTTCTTTGTGAATTCAGTTAGTTCCTAGTAGCCTGCTCTTGTAATATGTGTACTTTTAATGATTTATAAAAATTTGGTGAGCCGAATCTGAGTAACATGGTGAATTCGGTTAGTTCCCAATAGGCCTCAGTAGTTATAAGTGGACTGTTCGGGATATAGAAAAATTTCACGAATGGAATCAAAATTTCTAGGCGAATTCAGTGAGTTCCCAATGGGACATGCTTGTATGAGTTTGCTTTTCATTATCGAGCAACATTTTAAGGAACGGAATCCAAGTATCATGGTGAATTGAGTAGGTTCCCAATAGGATTCGCATGTAATAAGCTTGTTATTCAAGATAGAGCAACGTTTTAACGAACTGAAACACTGTTTCTTTGTGAATTCAGTTAGTTCCTAGTAGCCTGCTCTTGTAATATGTGTACTTTTAAAGATTTATAAAAATTTGGTGAGCCGAATCTGAGTAACATTTGAATTCGGTTAGTTCCTAATAGGCCGCAGTAGTAATAAGTGGACTGTTCGGGATATAGAAAAAATTTTCACGAATGGAATCAAAATTTCTAGGCGAATTCAGTGAGTCCCAATGGGACATGCTTGTATGAGTTTGCTTTTCAATATCGAGCAACATTTTAAGGAACGGAATCCAAGTATCATGGTGAATTGAGTAGGTTCAAAATAGGATTCGCATGTAATAAGCTTGTTATTCAAGATAGAGCAACGTTTTAACGAACTGAAACACTGTTTCTTTGTGAATTCAGTTAGTTCCTAGTAGCCTGCTCTTGTAATATGTGTACTTTTAAAGATTTATAAAAATTTGGTGAGCCGAATCTGAGTAACATGGTGAATTCGGTTAGTTCCCAATAGGCCGCAGTAGTAATAAGTGGACTGTTCAGGATATAGAAAAATTTTCACGAATGGAATCAAAATTTCTAGGCGAATTCAGTGAGTTCCCAATGGGACATGCTTGTATGAGTTTGCTTTTCAATATCGAGCAACATTTTAAGGAACGGAATCCAAGTATCATGGTGAATTGAGTTGGTTCCCAATAGGATTCGCATGAAATAAGCTTGTTATTCAATATAGAGCAACGTTTTAACGAACTGAAACACTGTTTCTTTGTGAATCAGTTAGTTCCTAGTAGCCTGCTCTTGTAATAGGTGTGCTTTTAAAGATTTATAACAATTTGGTGAGCCGAATCTGAGTAACATGGTGAATTCGGTTAGTTCCCAATAGGCCGCAGTAGTAATAAGTGGACTGTACGGGATATAGAAAAATTTTCACGAATGGAATCAAAATTTCTAGGCGAATTCAGTGAGTTCCCAATGGGACATGCTTGTTTGATTTTGCTTTTCAATAGCGAGCAACATTTTAAGGAACGGAATCCAAGTATCATGGTGAATTGAGTAGGTTCCCAATAGGATTCGCATGTAATAAGCTTGTTATTCAAGATAGAGCAACGTTTTAACGAACTGAAACACTGTTTCTTTGTGAATTCAGTTAGTTCCTAGTAGCCTGCTCTTGTAATATGTGTACTTTTAAAGATTTATAAAAATTTGGTGAGCCGAATCTGAGTAACATGGTGAATTCGGTTAGTTGCCAATAGGCCGCAGTAGTAATAAGTGGACTGTTCGGGATATAGAAAAATTTTCACGAATGGAATCAAAATTTCTAGGCGAATTCAGTGAGTTCCCAATGGGACATGCTTGTATGAGTTTGCTTTTCAATATCGAGCAACATTTTAAGGAACGGAATCCAAGTATCATGGTGAATTGAGTTGGTTCCCAATAGGATTCGCATGAAATAAGCTTGTTATTCAATATAGAGCAACGTTTTAACGAACTGAAACACTGTTTCTTTGTGAATCAGTTAGTTCCTAGTAGCCTGCTCTTGTAATAGGTGTGCTTTTAAAGATTTATAACAATTTGGTGAGCCGAATCTGAGTAACATGGTGAATTCGGTTAGTTCCCAATAGGCCGCAGTAGTAATAAGTGGACTGTACGGGATATAGAAAAATTTTCACGAATGGAATCAAAATTTCTGGGCGAATTCAGTGAGTTCCCAATGGGACATGCTTGTTTGATTTTGCTTTTCAATAGCGAGCAACATTTTAAGGAACGGAATCCAAGTATCATGGTGAATTGAGTAGGTTCCCAATAGGATTCGCATGTAATAAGCTTGTTATTCAAGATAGAGCAACGTTTTAACGAACTGAAACACTGTTTCTTTGTGAATTCAGTTAGTTCCTAGTAGCCTGCTCTTGTAATATGTGTACTTTTAAAGATTTATAAAAATTTGGTGAGCCGAATCTGAGTAACATGGTGAATTCGGTTAGTTGCCAATAGGCCGCAGTAGTAATAAGTGGACTGTTCGGGATATAGAAAAATTTTCACGAATGGAATCAAAATTTCTAGGCGAATTCAGTGAGTTCCCAATGGGACATGCTTGTATGAGTTTGCTTTTCAATATCGAGCAACATTTTAAGGAACGGAATCCAAGTATCATGGTGAATTGAGTTGGTTCCCAATAGGATTCACATGTAATAAGCTTGTTATTCAAGATAGACCAAGTTTTAACGAACTGAAACACTGTTTCTTTGTGAATTCAGTTAGTTCCTAGTAGCCTGCTCTTGTAATATGTGTACTTTTAAAGATTTATAAAAATTTGGTGAGCCGAATCTGAGTAACATGGTGAATTCGGTTAGTTCCCAATAGGCCGCAGTAGTAATAAGTGGACTGTTTGGGATATAGAAAAATTTTCATGAATTGAATCAAAATTTCTAGGCGAATTCAGTGAGTTCCCAATGGGACATGCTTGTATGAGTTTGCTTTTCAATATCGAGCAACATTTTAAGGAACGGAATCCAAGTATCATGGTGAATTGAGTAGGTTCCCAATAGGATTCGCATGTAATATGCTTGTTATTCAAGATAGAGCAACGTTTTAACGAACTGAAACACTGTTTCTTTGTGAATTCAGTTAGTTCCTAGTAGCCTGCTCTTGTAATATGTGTACTTTTAATGATTTATAAAAATTTGGTGAGCCGAATCTGAGTAACATGGTGAATTCGGTTAGTTCCCAATAGGCCTCAGTAGTTATAAGTGGACTGTTCGGGATATAGAAAAATTTCACGAATGGAATCAAAATTTCTAGGCGAATTCAGTGAGTTCCCAATGGGACATGCTTGTATGAGTTTGCTTTTCATTATCGAGCAACATTTTAAGGAACGGAATCCAAGTATCATGGTGAATTGAGTAGGTTCCCAATAGGATTCGCATGTAATAAGCTTGTTATTCAAGATAGAGCAACGTTTTAACGAACTGAAACACTGTTTCTTTGTGAATTCAGTTAGTTCCTAGTAGCCTGCTCTTGTAATATGTGTACTTTTAAAGATTTATAAAAATTTGGTGAGCCGAATCTGAGTAACATTTGAATTCGGTTAGTTCCTAATAGGCCGCAGTAGTAATAAGTGGACTGTTCGGGATATAGAAAAATTTTCACGAATGGAATCAAAATTTCTAGGCGAATTCAGTGAGTTCCCAATGGGACATGCTTGTGTGAGTTTGCTTTTCAATATCGAGTAACATTTTAAGGAACGGAATCCAAGTATCATGGTGAATTGAGTAGGTTCCCAATAGGATTCGCATGTAATAAGCTTGTTATTCAAGATAGAGCAACGTTTTAACGAACTGAAACACTGTTTCTTTGTGAATTCAGTTAGTTCCTAGTAGCCTGCTCTTGTAATATGTGTACTTTTAAAGATTTATAAAAATTTGGTGAGCCGAATCTCAGTAACATGGTGAATTCGGTTAGTTCCCAATAGGCCGCAGTAGTAATAAGTGGACTGTTTGGGATATAGAAAAATTTTCATGAATGGAATCAAAATTTCTAGGCGAATTCAGTGAGTTCCCAATGGGACATGCTTGTATGAGTTTGCTTTTCAATATCGAACAACATTTTAAGGAACGGAATCCAAGTATTTGGTGAATTGAGTAGGTTCCCAATAGGATTCGCATGTAATAAGCTTGTTATTCAAGATAGAGCAACGTTTTAACGAACTGAAACACTGTTTCTTTGTGAATTCAGTTAGTTCCTAGTAGCCTGCTCTTGTAATATGTGTACTTTTAAAGATTTATAAAAATTTGGTGAGCCGAATCTGAGTAACATTTGAATTCGGTTAGTTCCTAATAGGCCGCAGTAGTAATAAGTGGACTGTTCGGGATATAGAAAAAATTTTCACGAATGGAATCAAAATTTCTAGGCGAATTCAGTGAGTCCCAATGGGACATGCTTGTATGAGTTTGCTTTTCAATATCGAGCAACATTTTAAGGAACGGAATCCAAGTATCATGGTGAATTGAGTAGGTTCAAAATAGGATTCGCATGTAATAAGCTTGTTATTCAAGATAGAGCAACGTTTTAACGAACTGAAACACTGTTACTTTTTGAATTCAGTTAGTTCCTAGTAGCCTGCTCTTGTAATATGTGTACTTTTAAAGATTTATAACAATTTGGTGAGCCGAATCTGAGTAACATGGTGAATTCGGTTAGTTCCCAATAGGCCGCAGTAGTAATAAGTGGACTGTACGGGATATAGAAAAATTTTCACGAATGGAATCAAAATTTCTAGGCGAATTCAGTGAGTTCCCAATGGGACATGCTTGTTTGATTTTGCTTTTCAATAGCGAGCAACATTTTAAGGAACGGAATCCAAGTATCATGGTGAATTGAGTAGGTTCCCAATAGGATTCGCATGTAATAAGCTTGTTATTCAAGATAGAGCAACGTTTTAACGAACTGAAACACTGTTTCTTTGTGAATTCAGTTAGTTCCTAGTAGCCTGCTCTTGTAATATGTGTACTTTTAAAGATTTATAAAAATTTGGTGAGCCGAATCTGAGTAACATGGTGAATTCGGTTAGTTGCCAATAGGCCGCAGTAGTAATAAGTGGACTGTTCGGGATATAGAAAAATTTTCACGAATGGAATCAAAATTTCTAGGCGAATTCAGTGAGTTCCCAATGGGACATGCTTGTATGAGTTTGCTTTTCAATATCGAGCAACATTTTAAGGAACGGAATCCAAGTATCATGGTGAATTGAGTTGGTTCCCAATAGGATTCGCATGAAATAAGCTTGTTATTCAATATAGAGCAACGTTTTAACGAACTGAAACACTGTTTCTTTGTGAATCAGTTAGTTCCTAGTAGCCTGCTCTTGTAATAGGTGTGCTTTTAAAGATTTATAACAATTTGGTGAGCCGAATCTGAGTAACATGGTGAATTCGGTTAGTTCCCAATAGGCCGCAGTAGTAATAAGTGGACTGTACGGGATATAGAAAAATTTTCACGAATGGAATCAAAATTTCTAGGCGAATTCAGTGAGTTCCCAATGGGACATGCTTGTTTGATTTTGCTTTTCAATAGCGAGCAACATTTTAAGGAACGGAATCCAAGTATCATGGTGAATTGAGTAGGTTCCCAATAGGATTCGCATGTAATAAGCTTGTTATTCAAGATAGAGCAACGTTTTAACGAACTGAAACACTGTTTCTTTGTGAATTCAGTTAGTTCCTAGTAGCCTGCTCTTGTAATATGTGTACTTTTAAAGATTTATAAAAAATTGGTGAGCCGAATCTGAGTAACATGGTGAATTCGGTTAGTTGCCAATAGGCCGCAGTAGTAATAAGTGGACTGTTCGGGATATAGAAAAATTTTCACGAATGGTATCAAAATTTCTAGGCGAATTCAGTGAGTTCCCAATGGGACATGCTTGTATGAGTTTGCTTTTCAATATCGAGCAACATTTTAAGGAACGGAATCTAAGTATCATGGTGAATTGAGTTGGTTCCCAATAGGATTCGCATGTAATAAGCTTGTTATTCAAGATAGACCAAGTTTTAACGAACTGAAACACTGTTTCTTTGTGAATTCAGTTAGTTCCTAGTAGCCTGCTCTTGTAATATGTGTACTTTTAAAGATTTATAAAAATTTGGTGAGCCGAATCTGAGTAACATGGTGAATTCGGTTAGTTCCCAATAGGCCGCAGTAGTAATAAGTGGACTGTTTGGGATATAGAAAAATTTTCATGAATTGAATCAAAATTTCTAGGCGAATTCAGTGAGTTCCCAATGGGACATGCTTGTATGAGTTTGCTTTTCAATATCGAGCAACATTTTAAGGAACGGAATCCAAGTATCATGGTGAATTGAGTAGGTTCCCAATAGGATTCGCATGTAATATGCTTGTTATTCAAGATAGAGCAACGTTTTAACGAACTGAAACACTGTTTCTTTGTGAATTCAGTTAGTTCCTAGTAGCCTGCTCTTGTAATATGTGTACTTTTAATGATTTATAAATATTTGGTGAGCCGAATCTGAGTAACATGGTGAATTCGGTTAGTTCCCAATAGGCCTCAGTAGTTATAAGTGGACTGTTCGGGATATAGAAAAATTTCACGAATGGAATCAAAATTTCTAGGCGAATTCAGTGAGTTCCCAATGGGACATGCTTGTATGAGTTTGCTTTTCATTATCGAGCAACATTTTAAGGACCGGAATCCAAGTATCATGGTGAATTGAGTAGGTTCCCAATAGGATTCGCATGTAATAAGCTTGTTATTCAAGATAGAGCAACGTTTTAACGAACTGAAACACTGTTTCTTTGTGAATTCAGTTAGTTCCTAGTAGCCTGCTCTTGTAATATGTGTACTTTTAAAGATTTAGAAAAATTTGGTGAGCCGAATCTGAGTAACATTTGAATTCGGTTAGTTCCTAATAGGCCGCAGTAGTAATAAGTGGACTGTTCGGGATATAGAAAAATTTTCACGAATGGAATCAAAATTTCTAGGCGAATTCAGTGAGTTCCCAATGGGACATGCTTGTATGAGTTTGCTTTTCAATATCGAGCAACATTTTAAGGAACGGAATCCAAGTATCATGGTGAATTGAGTAGGTTCCCAATAGGATTCGCATGTAATAAGCTTGTTATTCAAGATAGAGCAACGTTTTAACGAACTGAAACACTGTTTCTTTGTGAATTCAGTTAGTTCCTAGTAGCCTGCTCTTGTAATATGTGTACTTTTAAAGATTTATAAAAATTTGGTGAGCCGAATCTCAGTAACATGGTGAATTCGGTTAGTTCCCAATAGGCCGCAGTAGTAATAAGTGGACTGTTTGGGATATAGAAAAATTTTCATGAATGGAATCAAAATTTCTAGGCGAATTCAGTGAGTTCCCAATGGGACATGCTTGTATGAGTTTGCTTTTCAATATCGAACAACATTTTAAGGAACGGAATCCAAGTATTTGGTGAATTGAGTAGGTTCCCAATAGGATTCGCATGTAATAAGCTTGTTATTCAAGATAGAGCAACGTTTTAACGAACTGAAACACTGTTTCTTTGTGAATTCAGTTAGTTCCTAGTAGCCTGCTCTTGTAATATGTGTACTTTTAAAGATTTATAAAAATTTGGTGAGCCGAATCTGAGTAACATTTGAATTCGGTTAGTTCCTAATAGGCCGCAGTAGTAATAAGTGGACTGTTCGGGATATAGAAAAAATTTTCACGAATGGAATCAAAATTTCTAGGCGAATTCAGTGAGTCCCAATGGGACATGCTTGTATGAGTTTGCTTTTCAATATCGAGCAACATTTTAAGGAACGGAATCCAAGTATCATGGTGAATTGAGTAGGTTCAAAATAGGATTCGCATGTAATAAGCTTGTTATTCAAGATAGAGCAACGTTTTAACGAACTGAAACACTGTTACTTTTTGAATTCAGTTAGTTCCTAGTAGCCTGCTCTTGTAATATGTGTACTTTTAAAGATTTATAAAAATTTGGTGAGCCGAATCTGAGTAACATGGTGAATTCGGTTAGTTCCCAATAGGCCGCAGTAGTTAAAAGTGGACTGTTCGGGATATAGAAAAATTTTCACGAATGGAATCAAAATTTCTAGGCGAATTCAGTGAGTTCCCAATGGGACATGCTTGTATGAGTTTGCTTTTCAATATCGAGCAACATTTTAAGGAACGGAATCCAAGTATCATGGTGAATTGAGTAGGTTCCCAATAGGATTCGCATGTAATATGCTTGTTATTCAAGATAGAGCAACGTTTTAACGAACTGAAACACTGTTTCTTTGTGAATTCAGTTAGTTCCTAGTAGCCTGCTCTTGTAATATGTGTACTTTTAATGATTTATAAAAATTTGGTGAGCCGAATCTGAGTAACATGGTGAATTCGGTTAGTTCCCAATAGGCCTCAGTAGTTATAAGTGGACTGTTCGGGATATAGAAAAATTTCACGAATGGAATCAAAATTTCTAGGCGAATTCAGTGAGTTCCCAATGGGACATGCTTGTATGAGTTTGCTTTTCATTATCGAGCAACATTTTAAGGAACGGAATCCAAGTATCATGGTGAATTGAGTAGGTTCCCAATAGGATTCGCATGTAATAAGCTTGTTATTCAAGATAGAGCAACGTTTTAACGAACTGAAACACTGTTTCTTTGTGAATTCAGTTAGTTCCTAGTAGCCTGCTCTTGTAATATGTGTACTTTTAAAGATTTATAAAAATTTGGTGAGCCGAATCTGAGTAACATTTGAATTCGGTTAGTTCCTAATAGGCCGCAGTAGTAATAAGTGGACTGTTCGGGATATAGAAAAATTTTCACGAATGGAATCAAAATTTCTAGGCGAATTCAGTGAGTTCCCAATGGGACATGCTTGTGTGAGTTTGCTTTTCAATATCGAGTAACATTTTAAGGAACGGAATCCAAGTATCATGGTGAATTGAGTAGGTTCCCAATAGGATTCGCATGTAATAAGCTTGTTATTCAAGATAGAGCAACGTTTTAACGAACTGAAACACTGTTTCTTTGTGAATTCAGTTAGTTCCTAGTAGCCTGCTCTTGTAATATGTGTACTTTTAAAGATTTATAAAAATTTGGTGAGCCGAATCTCAGTAACATGGTGAATTCGGTTAGTTCCCAATAGGCCGCAGTAGTAATAAGTGGACTGTTTGGGATATAGAAAAATTTTCATGAATGGAATCAAAATTTCTAGGCGAATTCAGTGAGTTCCCAATGGGACATGCTTGTATGAGTTTGCTTTTCAATATCGAACAACATTTTAAGGAACGGAATCCAAGTATTTGGTGAATTGAGTAGGTTCCCAATAGGATTCGCATGTAATAAGCTTGTTATTCAAGATAGAGCAACGTTTTAACGAACTGAAACACTGTTTCTTTGTGAATTCAGTTAGTTCCTAGTAGCCTGCTCTTGTAATATGTGTACTTTTAAAGATTTATAAAAATTTGGTGAGCCGAATCTGAGTAACATTTGAATTCGGTTAGTTCCTAATAGGCCGCAGTAGTAATAAGTGGACTGTTCGGGATATAGAAAAAATTTTCACGAATGGAATCAAAATTTCTAGGCGAATTCAGTGAGTCCCAATGGGACATGCTTGTATGAGTTTGCTTTTCAATATCGAGCAACATTTTAAGGAACGGAATCCAAGTATCATGGTGAATTGAGTAGGTTCAATATAGGATTCGCATGTAATAAGCTTGTTATTCAAGATAGAGCAACGTTTTAACGAACTGAAACACTGTTACTTTTTGAATTCAGTTAGTTCCTAGTAGCCTGCTCTTGTAATATGTGTACTTTTAAAGATTTATAACAATTTGGTGAGCCGAATCTGAGTAACATGGTGAATTCGGTTAGTTCCCAATAGGCCGCAGTAGTAATAAGTGGACTGTACGGGATATAGAAAAATTTTCACGAATGGAATCAAAATTTCTAGGCGAATTCAGTGAGTTCCCAATGGGACATGCTTGTTTGATTTTGCTTTTCAATAGCGAGCAACATTTTAAGGAACGGAATCCAAGTATCATGGTGAATTGAGTAGGTTCCCAATAGGATTCGCATGTAATAAGCTTGTTATTCAAGATAGAGCAACGTTTTAACGAACTGAAACACTGTTTCTTTGTGAATTCAGTTAGTTCCTAGTAGCCTGCTCTTGTAATATGTGTACTTTTAAAGATTTATAAAAATTTGGTGAGCCGAATCTGAGTAACATGGTGAATTCGGTTAGTTGCCAATAGGCCGCAGTAGTAATAAGTGGACTGTTCGGGATATAGAAAAATTTTCACGAATGGAATCAAAATTTCTAGGCGAATTCAGTGAGTTCCCAATGGGACATGCTTGTATGAGTTTGCTTTTCAATATCGAGCAACATTTTAAGGAACGGAATCCAAGTATCATGGTGAATTGAGTTGGTTCCCAATAGGATTCGCATGAAATAAGCTTGTTATTCAATATAGAGCAACGTTTTAACGAACTGAAACACTGTTTCTTTGTGAATCAGTTAGTTCCTAGTAGCCTGCTCTTGTAATAGGTGTGCTTTTAAAGATTTATAACAATTTGGTGAGCCGAATCTGAGTAACATGGTGAATTCGGTTAGTTCCCAATAGGCCGCAGTAGTAATAAGTGGACTGTACGGGATATAGAAAAATTTTCACGAATGGAATCAAAATTTCTAGGCGAATTCAGTGAGTTCCCAATGGGACATGCTTGTTTGATTTTGCTTTTCAATAGCGAGCAACATTTTAAGGAACGGAATCCAAGTATCATGGTGAATTGAGTAGGTTCCCAATAGGATTCGCATGTAATAAGCTTGTTATTCAAGATAGAGCAACGTTTTAACGAACTGAAACACTGTTTCTTTGTGAATTCAGTTAGTTCCTAGTAGCCTGCTCTTGTAATATGTGTACTTTTAAAGATTTATAAAAAATTGGTGAGCCGAATCTGAGTAACATGGTGAATTCGGTTAGTTGCCAATAGGCCGCAGTAGTAATAAGTGGACTGTTCGGGATATAGAAAAATTTTCACGAATGGAATCAAAATTTCTAGGCGAATTCAGTGAGTTCCCAATGGGACATGCTTGTATGAGTTTGCTTTTCAATATCGAGCAACATTTTAAGGAACGGAATCTAAGTATCATGGTGAATTGAGTTGGTTCCCAATAGGATTCGCATGTAATAAGCTTGTTATTCAAGATAGACCAAGTTTTAACGAACTGAAACACTGTTTCTTTGTGAATTCAGTTAGTTCCTAGTAGCCTGCTCTTGTAATATGTGTACTTTTAAAGATTTATAAAAATTTGGTGAGCCGAATCTGAGTAACATGGTGAATTCGGTTAGTTCCCAATAGGCCGCAGTAGTAATAAGTGGACTGTTTGGGATATAGAAAAATTTTCATGAATTGAATCAAAATTTCTAGGCGAATTCAGTGAGTTCCCAATGGGACATGCTTGTATGAGTTTGCTTTTCAATATCGAGCAACATTTTAAGGAACGGAATCCAAGTATCATGGTGAATTGAGTAGGTTCCCAATAGGATTCGCATGTAATATGCTTGTTATTCAAGATAGAGCAACGTTTTAACGAACTGAAACACTGTTTCTTTGTGAATTCAGTTAGTTCCTAGTAGCCTGCTCTTGTAATATGTGTACTTTTAATGATTTATAAATATTTGGTGAGCCGAATCTGAGTAACATGGTGAATTCGGTTAGTTCCCAATAGGCCTCAGTAGTTATAAGTGGACTGTTCGGGATATAGAAAAATTTCACGAATGGAATCAAAATTTCTAGGCGAATTCAGTGAGTTCCCAATGGGACATGCTTGTATGAGTTTGCTTTTCATTATCGAGCAACATTTTAAGGACCGGAATCCAAGTATCATGGTGAATTGAGTAGGTTCCCAATAGGATTCGCATGTAATAAGCTTGTTATTCAAGATAGAGCAACGTTTTAACGAACTGAAACACTGTTTCTTTGTGAATTCAGTTAGTTCCTAGTAGCCTGCTCTTGTAATATGTGTACTTTTAAAGATTTAGAAAAATTTGGTGAGCCGAATCTGAGTAACATTTGAATTCGGTTAGTTCCTAATAGGCCGCAGTAGTAATAAGTGGACTGTTCGGGATATAGAAAAATTTTCACGAATGGAATCAAAATTTCTAGGCGAATTCAGTGAGTTCCCAATGGGACATGCTTGTATGAGTTTGCTTTTCAATATCGAGCAACATTTTAAGGAACGGAATCCAAGTATCATGGTGAATTGAGTAGGTTCCCAATAGGATTCGCATGTAATAAGCTTGTTATTCAAGATAGAGCAACGTTTTAACGAACTGAAACACTGTTTCTTTGTGAATTCAGTTAGTTCCTAGTAGCCTGCTCTTGTAATATGTGTACTTTTAAAGATTTATAAAAATTTGGTGAGCCGAATCTCAGTAACATGGTGAATTCGGTTAGTTCCCAATAGGCCGCAGTAGTAATAAGTGGACTGTTTGGGATATAGAAAAATTTTCATGAATGGAATCAAAATTTCTAGGCGAATTCAGTGAGTTCCCAATGGGACATGCTTGTATGAGTTTGCTTTTCAATATCGAACAACATTTTAAGGAACGGAATCCAAGTATCATGGTGAATTGAGTAGGTTCCCAATAGGATTCGCATGTAATAAGCTTGTTATTCAAGATAGAGCAACGTTTTAACGAACTGAAACACTGTTTCTTTGTGAATTCAGTTAGTTCCTAGTAGCCTGCTCTTGTAATATGTGTACTTTTAAAGATTTATAAAAATTTGGTGAGCCGAATCTGAGTAACATTTGAATTCGGTTAGTTCCTAATAGGCCGCAGTAGTAATAAGTGGACTGTTCGGGATATAGAAAAAATTTTCACGAATGGAATCAAAATTTCTAGGCGAATTCAGTGAGTCCCAATGGGACATGCTTGTATGAGTTTGCTTTTCAATATCGAGCAACATTTTAAGGAACGGAATCCAAGTATCATGGTGAATTGAGTAGGTTCAAAATAGGATTCGCATGTAATAAGCTTGTTATTCAAGATAGAGCAACGTTTTAACGAACTGAAACACTGTTACTTTTTGAATTCAGTTAGTTCCTAGTAGCCTGCTCTTGTAATATGTGTACTTTTAAAGATTTATAAAAATTTGGTGAGCCGAATCTGAGTAACATGGTGAATTCGGTTAGTTCCCAATAGGCCGCAGTAGTTAAAAGTGGACTGTTCGGGATATAGAAAAATTTTCACGAATGGAATCAAAATTTCTAGGCGAATTCAGTGAGTTCCCAATGGGACATGCTTGTATGAGTTTGCTTTTCATTATCGAGCAACATTGTAAGGAACGGAATCCAAGTATCATGGTGAATTGAGTAGGTTCCCAATAGGATTCGCATGTAATAAGCTTGTTATTCAAGATAGAGCAACGTTTTAACGAACTGAAACACTGTTTCTTTGTGAATTCAGTTAGTTCCTAGTAGCCTGCTCTTGTAATATGTGTACTTTAAAGATTTATAAAAATTTGGTGAGCCGAATCTGAGTAACATTTGAATTCGGTTAGTTCCTAATAGGCCGCAGTAGTAATTAGTGGACTGTTCGGGATATAGAAAAATTTTCACGAATGGAATCAAAATTTCTAGGCGAATTCAGTGAGTTCCCAATGGGACATGCTTGTATGAGTTTGCTTTTCAATATCGAGCAACATTTTAAGGAACGGAATCCAAGTATTATGGTGAATTGAGTAGGTTCCCATTAGGATTCGCATGTAATAAGCTTGTTATTCAAGATAGAGCAACGTTTTAACGAACTGAAACACTGTTTCTTTGTGAATTCAGTTAGTTCCTAGTAGCCTGCTCTTGTAATAGGTGTGCTTTTAAAGATTTATAACAATTTGGTGAGCCGAATCTGAGTAACATTTGAATTAGGTTAGTTCCCAATAGGCCGCAGTAGTAATAAGTTGACTGTTCGGGATATAGAAAAAATTTCAAGAATGGAATCAAAATTTCTAGGCGAATTCAGTGAGTCCCAATGGGACATGCTTGTATGAGTTTGCTTTTCAATATCGAGCAACATTTTAAGGAACGGAATCCAAGTATCATGGTGAATTGAGTAGGTTCAAAATAGGATTCGCATTTAATAAGCTTGTTATTCCAGATAGAGCAACGTTTTAACGAACTGAAACACTGTTTCTTTGTGAATTCAGTTAGTTCCTAGTAGCCTGCTCTTGTAATATGTGTACTTTTAAAGATTTATAAAAATTTGGTGAGCCGAATCTGAGTAACATGGTGAATTCGGTTAGTTCCCAATAGGCCGCAGTAGTTATAAGTGGACTGTTCGGGATATAGAAAAATTTTCACGAATGGAATCAAAATTTCTAGGCGAATTCAGTGAGTTCCCAATGGGACATGCTTGTATGAGTTTGCTTTTCAATATCGAGCAACATTTTAAGGAACGGAATCCAAGTATCATGGTGAATTGAGTAGGTTCCCAATAGGATTCGCATGTAATAAGCTTGTTATTCAAGATAGAGCAACGTTTTAACGAACTGAAACACTGTTTCTTTGTGAATTCAGTTAGTTCCTAGTAGCCTGCTCTTGTAATATGTGTACTTTTAAAGATTTATAAAAATTTGGTGAGCCGAATCTCAGTAACATGGTGAATTCGGTTAGTTCCCAATAGGCCGCAGTAGTAATAAGTGGACTGTTTGGGATATAGAAAAATTTTCATGAATGGAATCAAAATTTCTAGGCGAATTCAGTGAGTTCCCAATGGGACATGCTTGTATGAGTTTGCTTTTCAATATCGAGCAACATTTTAAGGAACGGAATCCAAGTATTTGGTGAATTGAGTAGGTTCCCAATAGGATTCGCATGTAATAAGCTTGTTATTCAAGTAAGAGCAACGTTTTAACGAACTGAAACACTGTTTCTTTGTGAATTCAGTTAGTTCCTAGTAGCCTGCTCTTGTAATATGTGTACTTTTAAAGATTTATAAAAATTTGGTGAGCCGAATCTGAGTAACATTTGAATTCGGTTAGTTCCTAATAGGCCGCAGTAGTAATAAGTGGACTGTTCGGGATATAGAAAAAATTTCAAGAATGGAATCAAAATTTCTAGGCGAATTCAGTGAGTCCCAATGGGACATGCTTGTATGAGTTTGCTTTTCAATATCGAGCAACATTTTAAGGAACGGAATCCAAGTATCATGGTGAATTGAGTAGGTTCAAAATAGGATTCGCATGTAATAAGCTTGTTATTCAAGATAGAGCAACGTTTTAACGAACTGAAACACTGTTACTTTGTGAATTCAGTTAGTTCCTAGTAGCCTGCTCTTGTAATATGTGTACTTTTAAAGATTTATAAAAATTTGGTGAGCCGAATCTGAGTAACATGGTGAATTCGGTTAGTTCCCAATAGGCCGCAGTAGTTATAAGTGGACTGTTCGGGATATAGAAAAATTTTCACGAATGGAATCAAAATTTCTAGGCGAATTCAGTGAGTTCCCAATGGGACATGCTTGTATGAGTTTGCTTTTCATTATCGAGCAACATTGTAAGGAACGGAATCCAAGTATCATGGTGTATTGAGTAGGTTCCCAATAGGATTCGCATGTAATAAGCTTGTTATTCAAGATAGAGCAACGTTTTAACGAACTGAAACACTGTTTCTTTGTGAATTCAGTTAGTTCCTAGTAGCCTGCTCTTGTAATATGTGTACTTTTAAAGATTTATAAAAATTTGGTGAGCCGAATCTGAGTAACATTTGAATTCGGTTAGTTCCTAATAGGCCGCAGTAGTAATAAGTGGACTGTTCGGTATATAGAAAAAATTTTCACGAATGGAATCAAAATTTCTAGGCGAATTCAGTGAGTTCCCAATGGGACAGCTTGTATGAGTTTGCTTTTCAATATCGAGCAACATTTTAAGGAACGGAATCCAAGTATCATGGTGAATTGAGTAGGTTCCCAATAGGATTCGCATGTAATAAGCTTGTTATTCAAGATAGAGCAACGTTTTAACGAACTGAAACACTGTTTCTTTGTGAATTCAGTTAGTTCCTAGTAGCCTGCTCTTGTAATATGTGTACTTATAAGATTTATAAAAATTTGGTGAGCCGAATCTGAGTAACATGGTGAATTCGGTTAGTTCCCAATAGGCCGCAGTAGTAATAAGTGGACTGTTCGGGATATAGAAAAATTTTCACGAATGGAATCAAAATTTCTAGGCGAATTCAGTGAGTTCCCAATGGGACATGCTTGTATGAGTTTGCTTTTCAATATCGAGCAACATTTTAAGGAACGGAATCCAAGTATCATGGTGAATTGAGTAGGTTCCCAATAGGACTCGCATGTAATAAGCATGTTATTCAAGATAGAGCAACGTTTTGACGAACTAAAACACTGTTTCTTTGTGAATTCAGTTAGTTCCTAGTAGCCTGCTCTTGTAATATGTGTAATTTAAAGATTTATAAAAATTTGGTGAGCCGAATCTGAGTAACATGGTGAATTCGGTTAGTTGCCAATAGGCCGCAGTAGTAATAAGTGGACTGTTCGGGATATAGAAAAATTTTCACAAATGGAATCAAAATTTCTAGGCGAATTCAGTGAGTTCCCAATGGGACATGCTTGTATGAGTTTGCTTTTCAATAACGAGCAACATTTTAAGGAACGGAATCCAATTATCATGGTGAATTTGTAGGTTCCCAATAGGATTCGCATGTAATAAGCTTGTTATTCAAGATAGAGCAACGTTTTAACGAACTGAAACACTGTTTCTTTGTGAATTCAGTTAGTTCCTAGTAGCCTGCTCTTGTAATATGTGTACTTTTAAAGATTTATAAAAATTTGGTGAGCCGAATCTGAGTAACATTTGAATTCGGTTAGTTCCCAATAGGCCGCAGTAGTAATAAGTGGACTGTTCGGGATATAGAAAAATTTTCACGAATGGAATCAAAATTTCTAGGCGAATTCAGTGAGTTCCCAATGGGACATGCTTGTATGAGTTTGCTTTTCAATATCGAGCAACATTTTAAGGAACGGAATCCAAGTATCATGGTGAATTGAGTAGGTTCCCAATAGGATTCGCATGTAATAAGCTTGTTATTCAAGATAGAGCAACGTTTTAACGAACTGAAACACTGTTTCTTTGTGAATTCAGTTAGTTCCTAGTAGCCTGCTCTTGTAATATGTGTACTTTTAAAGATTTATAAAAATTTGGTGAGCTGAATCTGAGTAACATGGTGAATTCGGTTAGTTCCCAATAGGCCGCAGTAGTAATAAGTGGAATTTTCGGGATATAGAAAAATTTTCACGAATGGAATCAAAATTTCTAGGCGAATTCAGGGAGTTCCCAATGGGACATGCTTGTATGAGTTTGCTCTTCAATATCGAGCAACATTTTAAGGAACGGAATCCAAGTATCATGGTGAATTGAGTAGGTTCCCAATAGGATTCGCATGTAATAAGCTTGTTATTCAAGATAGAGCAACGTTTTAACGAACTGAAACACTGTTTCTTTGTGAATTCAGTTAGATCCTAGTAGCCTGCTCTTGTAATATGTGTACTTTTAAAGATTTATAAAAATTTGGTGAGCCGAATCTGAGTAACATGGTGAATTCGGTTAGTTCCCAATAGGCCGCAGTAGTAATAAGTGGTCTGTTCGGGATATAGAAAAATTTTCACAAATGGAATCAAAATTTCTGGGCGAATTCAGTGAGTTCCCAATGGGACATGCTTGTATGAGTTTGCTTTTCAATATCGAGCAACATTTTAAGGAACGGAATCCAAGTATCCTGGTGAATTGAGTAGGTTCCCAATAGGATTCGCATGTAATAAGCTTGTTATTCAAGATAGAGCAACGTTTTAACGAACTGAAACACTGTTTCTTTGTGAATTCAGTTAGTTCCTAGTAGCCTGCTCTTGTAATATGTGTACTTTTAAAGATTTATAAAAATTTGGTGAGCCGAATCTGAGTAACATGGTGAATTCGTTTAGTTCCCAATAGGCCTCAGTAGTTATAAGTGGACTGTTCGGGATATAGAAAAATTTTCTCGAATGGAATCAAAATTTCTAGGCGAATTCAGTGAGTTCCCAATGGGACATGCTTGTATGAGTTTGCTTTTCATTATCGAGCAACATTTTAAGGAACGGAATCCAAGTATCATGGTGAATTGAGTAGGTTCCCAATAGGATTCGCATGTAATAAGCTTGTTATTCAAGATAGAGCAACGTTTTAACGAACTGAAACACTGTTTCTTTGTGAATTCAGTTAGTTCCTAGTAGCCTGCTCTTGTAATATGTGTACTTTTAAAGATTTATAAAAATTTGGTGAGCCGAATCTGAGTAACATTTGAATTCGGTTAGTTCCTAATAGGCCGCAGTAGTAATAAGTGGACTGTTCGGGATATAGAAAAATTTTCACGAATGGAATCAAAATTTCTAGGCGAATTCAGTGAGTTCCCAATGGGACATGCTTGTATGAGTTTGCTTTTCAATATCGAGCAACATTTTAAGGAACGGAATCCAAGTATCATGGTGAATTGAGTAGGTTCCCAATAGGATTCGCATGTAATAAGCTTGTTATTCAAGATAGAGCAACGTTTTAACGAAATGAAACACTGTTTCTTTGTGAATTCAGTTAGTTCCTAGTAGCCTGCTCTTGTAATATGTGTACTTTTAAAGATTTATAAAAATTTGGTGAGCCGAATCTGAGTAACATGGTGAATTCGGTTAGTTCCCAATAGGCCGCAGTAGTAATAAGTGGACTGTTCGGTATATAGAAAAATTTTCACGAATGGAATCAAAATTTCTAGGCGAATTCAGTGAGTTCCCAATGGGACATGCTTGTATGAGTTTGCTCTTCAATATCGAGCATCATTTTAAGGAACGGAATCCAATTATCATGGTGAATTTGTAGGTTCCCAATAGGATTCGCATGTAATAAGCTTGTAATTCAAGATAGAGCAACGTTTTAACGAACTGAAACACTGTTTCTTTGTGAATTCAGTTAGTTCCTAGTAGCCTGCTCTTGTAATATGTGTACATTTAAAGATTTATAAAAATTTGGTGAGCCGAATCTGAGTAACATGGTGAATTCGGTTAGTTCCCAATAGGCCTCAGTAGTAATAAGTGGACTGTTCGGGATATAGAAAAATTTTCACGAATGGAATCAAAATTTCTAGGCGAATTCCGTGAGTTGCCAATGGGACATGCTTGTATGAGTTTGCTTTTCAATATCGAGCAACATTTTAAGGAACGGAATCCAAGTATCATGTTGAATTGAGTAGGTTCCCAATTGGATTCGCATGTAATAAGCTTGTTATTCAAGATAGAGCAACGTTTTAACGAACTGAAACACTGTTTCTTTGTGAATTCAGTTAGTTCCTAGTAGCCTGCTCTTGTAATATGTGTACTTTTAAAGATTTATAAAAATTTGGTGAGCCGAATCTGAGTAACATTTGAATTCAGTTAGTTCCTAATAGGCCGCAGTAGTAATAAGTGGACTGTTCGGGATATAGAAAAATTTTCTCGAATGGAATCAAAATTTCTAGGCGAATTCAGTGAGTTCCCAATGGGACATGCTTGTATGAGTTTGCTTTTCATTATCGAGCAACATTTTAAGGAACGGAATCCAAGTATCATGGTGAATTGAGTAGGTTCCCAATAGGATTCGCATGTAATAAGCTTGTTATTCAAGATAGAGCAACGTTTTAACGAACTGAAACACTGTTTCTTTGTGAATTCAGTTAGTTCCTAGTAGCCTGCTCTTGTAATATGTGTACTTTTAAAGATTTATAAAAATTTGGTGAGCCGAATCTGAGTAACATTTGAATTCGGTTAGTTCCTAATAGGCCGCAGTAGTAATAAGTGGACTGTTCGGGATATAGAAAAATTTTCACGAATGGAATCAAAATTTCTAGGCGAATTCAGTGAGTTCCCAATGGGACATGCTTGTATGAGTTTGCTTTTCAATATCGAGCAACATTTTAAGGAACGGAATCCAAGTATCATGGTGAATTGAGTAGGTTCCCAATAGGATTCGCATGTAATAAGCTTGTTATTCAAGATAGAGCAACGTTTTAACGAAATGAAACACTGTTTCTTTGTGAATTCAGTTAGTTCCTAGTAGCCTGCTCTTGTAATATGTGTACTTTTAAAGATTTATAAAAATTTGGTGAGCCGAATCTGAGTAACATGGTGAATTCGGTTATTTCCCAATAGGCCGCAGTAGTAATAAGTGGACTGTTCGGGATATAGAAAAATTTTCACGAATGGAATCAAAATTTCTAGGCGAATTCAGTGAGTTCCCAATGGGACATGCTTGTATGAGTTTGGTTTTCAAGATCGAGCAACATTTGAAGGAACGGAATCCAATTATCATGGTGAATTTGTAGGTTCCCAATAGGATTCGCATGTAATAAGCTTGTTATTCAAGATAGAGCAACGTTTTAACGAACTGAAACACTGTTTCTTTGTGAATTCAGTTAGTTCCTAGTAGCCTGCTCTTGTAATATGTGTACATTTAAAGATTTATAAAAATTTGGTGAGCCGAATCTGAGTAAAATGGTGAATTCGGTTAGTTCCCAATAGGCCTCAGTAGTAATAAGTGGACTGTTCGGGATATAGAAAAATTTTCACGAATGGAATCAAAATTTCTAGGCGAATTCCGTGAGTTGCCAATGGGACATGCTTGTATGAGTTTGCTTTTCAATATCGAGCAACATTTTAAGGAACGGAATCCAAGTATCATGTTGAATTGAGTAGGTTCCCAATTGGATTCGCATGTAATAAGCTTGTTATTCAAGATAGAGCAACGTTTTAACGAACTGAAACACTGTTTCTTTGTGAATTCAGTTAGTTCCTAGTAGCCTGCTCTTGTAATATGTGTACTTTTAAAGATTTATAAAAATTTGGTGAGCCGAATCTGAGTAACATTTGAATTCAGTTAGTTCCTAATAGGCCGCAGTAGTAATAAGTGGACTGTTCGGGATATAGAAAAATTTTCACGATTGGAATCAAAATTTCTAGGCGAATTCAGTGAGTTCCCAATGGGACATGCTTGTATGAGTTTGCTTTTCAATATCGAGCAACATTTTAAGGAACGGAATCCAAGTATCATGGTGAATTGTGTAGGTTCCGAAAAGGATTCGCATGTAATAAGCCTGTTTTTCAAGATAGAGCAACGTTTTAACGAACTGAAACACTGTTTCTTTGTGAATTCAGTTAGTTCCTAGTAGCCTGCTCTTGTAATATGTGTACTTTTAAAGATTTATAAAAATTTGGTGAGCCGAATCTGAGTAACATGGTGAATTCTGTTAGTTCCCAATAGGCCGCAGTAGTAATAAGTGGAATGTTCGGGATATAGAAAAATTTTCACGAATGGAATCAAAATTTCTAGGCGAATTCAGGGAGTTCCCAATGGGACATGCTTGTATGAGTTTGTTCTTCAATATCGAGCAACATTTTAAGGAACGGAATCCAAGTATCATGGTGAATTGAGTAGGTTCCCAATAGGATTCGCATGTAATAAGCTTGTTATTCAAGATAGAGCAACGTTTTAACGAACTGAAACACTGTTTCTTTGTGAATTCAGTTAGTTCCTAGTAGCCTGCTCTTGTAATATGTGTACTTTTAAAGATTTATAAAAATTTGGTGAGCCGAATCTGAGTAACATTTGAATTCGGTTAGTTCCTAATAGGCCGCAGTAGTAATAAGTGGACTGTTCGGGATATAGAAAAATTTTCACGAATGGAATCAAAATTTCTAGGCGAATTCAGTGAGTTCCCAATGGGACATGCTTGTATGAGTTTGCTTTTCAATATCGAGCAACATTTTAAGGAACGGAATCCAAGTATCATGGTGAATTGAGTAGGTTCCCAATAGGATTCGCATGTAATAAGCTTGTTATTCAAGATAGAGCAACGTTTTAACGAAATGAAACACTGTTTCTTTGTGAATTCAGTTAGTTCCTAGTAGCCTGCTCTTGTAATATGTGTACTTTTAAAGATTTATAAAAATTTGGTGAGCCGAATCTGAGTAACATGGTGAATTCGGTTAGTTCCCAATAGGCCGCAGTAGTAATAAGTGGACTGTTCGGGATATAGAAAAATTTTCACGAATGGAATCAAAATTTCTAGGCGAATTCAGTGAGTTCCCAATGGGACATGCTTGTATGAGTTTGGTTTTCAAGATCGAGCAACATTTGAAGGAACGGAATCCAATTATCATGGTGAATTTGTAGGTTCCCAATAGGATTCGCATGTAATAAGCTTGTTATTCAAGATAGAGCAACGTTTTAACGAACTGAAACACTGTTTCTTTGTGAATTCAGTTAGTTCCTAGTAGCCTGCTCTTGTAATATGTGTACATTTAAAGATTTATAAAAATTTGGTGAGCCGAATCTGAGTAAAATGGTGAATTCGGTTAGTTCCCAATAGGCCTCAGTAGTAATAAGTGGACTGTTCGGGATATAGAAAAATTTTCACGAATGGAATCAAAATTTCTAGGCGAATTCCGTGAGTTGCCAATGGGACATGCTTGTATGAGTTTGCTTTTCAATATCGAGCAACATTTTAAGGAACGGAATCCAAGTATCATGTTGAATTGAGTAGGTTCCCAATTGGATTCGCATGTAATAAGCTTGTTATTCAAGATAGAGCAACGTTTTAACGAACTGAAACACTGTTTCTTTGTGAATTCAGTTAGTTCCTAGTAGCCTGCTCTTGTAATATGTGTACTTTTAAAGATTTATAAAAATTTGGTGAGCCGAATCTGAGTAACATTTGAATTCAGTTAGTTCCTAATAGGCCGCAGTAGTAATAAGTGGACTGTTCGGGATATAGAAAAATTTTCACGATTGGAATCAAAATTTCTAGGCGAATTCAGTGAGTTCCCAATGGGACATGCTTGTATGAGTTTGCTTTTCAATATCGAGCAACATTTTAAGGAACGGAATCCAAGTATCATGGTGAATTGTGTAGGTTCCGAAAAGGATTCGCATGTAATAAGCCTGTTTTTCAAGATAGAGCAACGTTTTAACGAACTGAAACACTGTTTCTTTGTGAATTCAGTTAGTTCCTAGTAGCCTGCTCTTGTAATATGTGTACTTTTAAAGATTTATAAAAATTTGGTGAGCCGAATCTGAGTAACATGGTGAATTCTGTTAGTTCCCAATAGGCCGCAGTAGTAATAAGTGGAATGTTCGGGATATAGAAAAATTTTCACGAATGGAATCAAAATTTCTAGGCGAATTCAGGGAGTTCCCAATGGGACATGCTTGTATGAGTTTGTTCTTCAATATCGAGCAACATTTTAAGGAACGGAATCCAAGTATCATGGTGAATTGAGTAGGTTCCCAATAGGATTCGCATGTAATAAGCTTGTTATTCAAGATAGAGCAACGTTTTAACGAACTGAAACACTGTTTCTTTGTGAATTCAGTTAGTTCCTAGTAGCCTGCTCTTGTAATATGTGTACTTTTAAAGATTTATAAAAATTTGGTGAGCCGAATCTGAGTAACATGGTGAATTCGGTTAGTTCCCAATAGGCCTCAGTAGTTATAAGTGGACTGTTCGGGATATAGAAAAATTGTCACGAATGGAATCAAAATTTCTAGGCGAATTCAGTGAGTTCCCAATGGGACATGCTTGTATGAGTTTGCTTTTCATTATCGAGCAACATTTTAAGGAACGGAATCCAAGTATCATGGTGAATTGAGTAGGTTCCCAATAGGATTCGCATGTAATAAGCTTGTTATTCAAGATAGAGCAACGTTTTAACGAACTGAAACACTGTTTCTTTGTGAATTCACTTAGTTCCTAGTAGCCTGCTCTTGTAATATGTGTACTTTTAAAGATTTATAAAAATTTGGTGAGCCGAATCTGAGTAACATGGTGAATTCGGTTAGTTCCCAATAGGCCGCAGTAGTAATAAGTGGACTGTTTGGGATATAGAAAAATTTTCACGAATGGAATCAAAATTTCTAGGCGAATTAGGTGAGTTCCCAATGGGACATGCTTGTATGAGTTTGCTTTTCAATATCGAGCAACATTTTAAGGAACGGAATCCAAGTATCATGGTGAATTGAGTAGGTTCCCAATAGGATTCGTATGTAATAAGCTTGTTATTCAAGATAGAGCAACGTTTTAACGAACTGAAACACTGTTTCTTTGTGAATTAAGTTAGTTCCTAGTAGCCTGCTCTTGTAATATGTGTACTTTTAAAGATTTATAAAAATTTGGTGAGCCGAATCTGAGTAACATTTGAATTCGGTTAGTTCCTAATAGGCCGCAGTAGTAATAAGTGGACTGTTCGGGATATAGAAAAAATTTCAAGAATGGAATCAAAATTTCTAGGCGAATTCAGTGAGTCCCAATGGGACATGCTTGTATGAGTTTGCTTTTCAATATCGAGCAACATTTTAAGGAACGGAATCCAAGTATCATGGTGAATTGAGTAGGTTCAAAATAGGATTCGCATGTAATAAGCTTGTTATTCAAGATAGAGCAACGTTTTAACGAACTGAAACACTGTTTCTTTGTGAATTCAGTTAGTTCATAGTAGCCTGCTCTTGTAATAGGTGTGCTTTTAAAGATTTATAAAAATTTGGTGAGCCGAATCTGAGTAACATGGTGAATTCGTTTAGTTCCCAATAGGCCTCAGTAGTTATAAGTGGACTGTTCGGGATATAGAAAAATTTTCACGAATGGAATCAAAATTTCTAGGCGAATTCAGTGAGTTCCCAATGGGACATGCTTTTATGAGTTTGCTTTTCATTATCGAGCAACATTTTAAAGAACGGAATCCAAGTATCATGGTGAATTGAGTAGGTTCCCAATAGGATTCGCATGTAATAAGCTTGTTATTCAAGATAGAGTAACGTTTTAACGAACTGAAACACTGTTTCTTTGTGAATTCAGTTAGTTCCTAGTAGCCTGCTCTTGTAATATGTGTACTTTTAAAGATTTATAAAAATTTGGTGAGCCGAATCTGAGTAACATGGTGAATTCGGTTAGTTCTCAATAGGCCGCAGTAGTTATAAGTGGACTGTTCGGGATATAGAAAAATTTTCATGAATGGAATCAAAATTTCTAGGCGAATTCAGTGAGTTCCCAATGGGACATGCTTGTATGAGTTTGCTCTTCAATATCGAGCAACATTTTAAGGAACGGAATCCAAGTATCATGGTGAATTGAGTAGGTTCCCAAATGGATTCGCATGTAATAAGCTTGTTATTCAAGATAGAGCAACGTTTTAACGAACTGAAACACTGTTTCTTTGTGAATTCAGTTAGTTCCTAGTAGCCTGCTCTTGTAATATGTGTACTTTTAAAGATTTATAAAAATTTGGTGAGCCGAATCTGAGTAACATTTGAATTCAGTTAGTTCCTAATAGGCCGCAGTAGTAATAAGTGGACTGTTCGGGATATAGAAAAATTTTCTCGAATGGAATCAAAATTTCTAGGCGAATTCAGTGAGTTCCCAATGGGACATGCTTGTATGAGTTTGCTTTTCATTATCGAGCAACATTTTAAGGAACGGAATCCAAGTATCATGGTGAATTGAGTAGGTTCCCAATAGGATTCGCATGTAATAAGCTTGTTATTCAAGATAGAGCAACGTTTTAACGAACTGAAACACTGTTTCTTTGTGAATTCAGTTAGTTCCTAGTAGCCTGCTCTTGTAATATGTGTACTTTTAAAGATTTATAAAAATTTGGTGAGCCGAATCTGAGTAACATTTGAATTCGGTTAGTTCCTAATAGGCCGCAGTAGTAATAAGTGGACTGTTCGGGATATAGAAAAATTTTCACGAATGGAATCAAAATTTCTAGGCGAATTCAGTGAGTTCCCAATGGGACATGCTTGTATGAGTTTGCTTTTCAATATCGAGCAACATTTTAAGGAACGGAATCCAAGTATCATGGTGAATTGAGTAGGTTCCCAATAGGATTCGCATGTAATAAGCTTGTTATTCAAGATAGAGCAACGTTTTAACGAAATGAAACACTGTTTCTTTGTGAATTCAGTTAGTTCCTAGTAGCCTGCTCTTGTAATATGTGTACTTTTAAAGATTTATAAAAATTTGGTGAGCCGAATCTGAGTAACATGGTGAATTCGGTTAGTTCCCAATAGGCCGCAGTAGTAATAAGTGGACTGTTCGGGATATAGAAAAATTTTCACGAATGGAATCAAAATTTCTAGGCGAATTCAGTGAGTTCCCAATGGGACATGCTTGTATGAGTTTGCTCTTCAATATCGAGCAACATTTTAAGGAACGGAATCCAATTATCATGGTGAATTTGTAGGTTCCCAATAGGATTCGCATGTAATAAGCTTGTTATTCAAGATAGAGCAACGTTTTAACGAACTGAAACACTGTTTCTTTGTGAATTCAGTTAGTTCCTAGTAGCCTGCTCTTGTAATATGTGTACATTTAAAGATTTATAAAAATTTGGTGAGCCGAATCTGAGTAACATGGTGAATTCGGTTAGTTCCCAATAGGCCTCAGTAGTAATAAGTGGACTGTTCGGGATATAGAAAAATTTTCACGAATGGAATCAAAATTTCTAGGCGAATTCCGTGAGTTGCCAATGGGACATGCTTGTATGAGTTTGCTTTTCAATATCGAGCAACATTTTAAGGAACGGAATCCAAGTATCATGTTGAATTGAGTAGGTTCCCAATTGGATTCGCATGTAATAAGCTTGTTATTCAAGATAGAGCAACGTTTTAACGAACTGAAACACTGTTTCTTTGTGAATTCAGTTAGTTCCTAGTAGCCTGCTCTTGTAATATGTGTACTTTTAAAGATTTATAAAAATTTGGTGAGCCGAATCTGAGTAACATTTGAATTCAGTTAGTTCCTAATAGGCCGCAGTAGTAATAAGTGGACTGTTCGGGATATAGAAAAATTTTCACGATTGGAATCAAAATTTCTAGGCGAATTCAGTGAGTTCCCAATGGGACATGCTTGTATGAGTTTGCTTTTCAATATCGAGCAACATTTTAAGGAACGGAATCCAAGTATCATGGTGAATTGTGTAGGTTCCCAAAAGGATTCGCATGTAATAAGCCTGTTTTTCAAGATAGAGCAACGTTTTAACGAACTGAAACACTGTTTCTTTGTGAATTCAGTTAGTTCCTAGTAGCCTGCTCTTGTAATATGTGTACTTTTAAAGATTTATAAAAATTTGGTGAGCCGAATCTGAGTAACATGGTGAATTCTGTTAGTTCCCAATAGGCCGCAGTAGTAATAAGTGGAATGTTCGGGATATAGAAAAATTTTCACGAATGGAATCAAAATTTCTAGGCGAATTCAGGGAGTTCCCAATGGGACATGCTTGTATGAGTTTGTTCTTCAATATCGAGCAACATTTTAAGGAACGGAATCCAAGTATCATGGTGAATTGAGTAGGTTCCCAATAGGATTCGCATGTAATAAGCTTGTTATTCAAGATAGAGCAACGTTTTAACGAACTGAAACACTGTTTCTTTGTGAATTCAGTTAGTTCCTAGTAGCCTGCTCTTGTAATATGTGTACTTTTAAAGATTTATAAAAATTTGGTGAGCCGAATCTGAGTAACATGGTGAATTCGGTTAGTTCCCAATAGGCCTCAGTAGTTATAAGTGGACTGTTCGGGATATAGAAAAATTTTCACGAATGGAATCAAAATTTCTAGGCGAATTCAGTGAGTTCCCAATGGGACATGCTTGTATGAGTTTGCTTTTCATTATCGAGCAACATTTTAAGGAACGGAATCCAAGTATCATGGTGAATTGAGTAGGTTCCCAATAGGATTCGCATGTAATAAGCTTGTTATTCAAGATAGAGCAACGTTTTAACGAACTGAAACACTGTTTCTTTGTGAATTCACTTAGTTCCTAGTAGCCTGCTCTTGTAATATGTGTACTTTTAAAGATTTATAAAAATTTGGTGAGCCGAATCTGAGTAACATGGTGAATTCGGTTAGTTCCCAATAGGCCGCAGTAGTAATAAGTGGACTGTTTGGGATATAGAAAAATTTTCACGAATGGAATCAAAATTTCTAGGCGAATTAGGTGAGTTCCCAATGGGACATGCTTGTATGAGTTTGCTTTTCAATATCGAGCAACATTTTAAGGACCGGAATCCAAGTATCATGGTGAATTGCGTAGGTTCCCAATAGGATTCGCATGTAATAAGCTTGTTATTCAAGATAGAGCAACGTTTTAATGAACTGAAACACTGTTTCTTTGTGAATTCAGTTAGTTTCTAGTAGCCTGCTCTTGTAATATGTGTACTTTTAAAGATTTATAAAAATTTGGTGAGCCGAATCTGAGTAACATGGTGAATTCGGTTAGTTCCCAATAGGCCGCATTGTAATAAGTGGACTGTTCGGGATATAGAAAAATTTTCACGAATGGAATCAAAATTTCTAGGAGAATTCAGTGAGTTCCCAATGGGACATGCTTGTATGAGTTTGCTTTTCATATCGAGCAACATTTTAAGGAACGGAATCCAAGTGTCATGGTGAATTGAGTAGGTTCAAAATAGGATTCGCATGTAATAAGCTTGTTATTCAAGATAGAGCAACGTTTTAACGAACTGAAACACTGTTTCTTTGTGAATTCAGTTAGTTCCAAGAGGCCTGCTCTTGTAATATGTGTACTTTTAAAGATTTATAAAAATTTGGTGAGCCGAATCTGAGTAACATGGTGAATTCGGTTAGTTCCCAATAGGCCGCAGTAGTAATAAGTGGACTGTTCGGGATATAGAAAAATTTTCATGAATGGAATCAAAATTTTAGGCGAATTCAGTGAGTTCCCAATGGGACATGCTTGTATGAGTTTGCTTTTCAATATCGAGCAACATTTTAAGGAACGGAATCCAAGTATCATGGTGAATTGAGTAGGTTCCCAATAGGATTCGCATGTAATAAGCTTGTTATTCAAGATAGTGCAAGGTTTTAACGAACTAAAACACTGTTTCTTTGTGAATTCAGTTAGTTCCTAGTAGCCTGCTCTTGTAATATGTGTGCTTTTAAAGATTTATAAAAATTTGGTGAGCCGAATCTGAGTAACATGGTGAATTCGGTTAGTTCCCAATAGGCCGCAGTAGTAATAAGTGGACTGTTCGGGATATAGAAAAATTTTCACAAATGGAATCAAAATTTCGAGGCGAATTCAGTGAGTTCCCAATGGGACATGCTTGTATGAGTTTGCTTTTCAATATCGAGCAACATTTTAACGAACGGAATCCAAGTGTCATGGTGAATTGACTAGGTTCCCAATAGGATTCGCATGTAATAAGCTTGTTATTCAAGATAGAGCAACGTTTTAACGAAATGAAACACTGTTTCTTTGTGAATACAGTTAGTTCCTAGTAGCCTGCTCTTGTAATATGTGTACTTTTAAAGATTTATAAAAATTTGGTGAGCCGAATCTGAGTAACATGGTGAATTCGGTTAGTTCCCAATAGGCCGCAGTAGTAATAAGTGGACTGTTCGCGATATAGAAAAATTTTCACGAATGGAATCAAAATTTCTAGGCGAATTCAGTGAGTTCCCAATGGGACATGCTTGTATGAGTTTGCTTTTCAATATCGAGCAACATTTTAAGGAACGGAATCCAAGTATCACGGTGAATTGAGTAGGTTCCCAATAGGATTCGCATGTAATAAGCTTGTTATTCAAGATAGAGCAACGTTTTAACGAACTGAAACACTGTTTCTTTGTGAATTCAGTTAGTTCCTAGTAGCCTGCTCTTGTAATATGTGTACTTTTAAAGATTTATAACAATTTGGTGAGCCGAATCTGAGTAACATGGTGAATTCGGTTAGTTCCAAATAGGCCGCAGTAGTAATAAGTGGACTGTTCGGGATATAGAAAAATTTTCACGAATGGAATCAAAATTTCTAGGCGAATTCAGTGAGTTCCCAATGGGACATGCTTGTATGAGTTTGCTTTTCAA
Organism: Rattus norvegicus; assembly: GCF_021556685.1. Classification (NCBI taxonomy): domain Eukaryota; kingdom Metazoa; phylum Chordata; class Mammalia; order Rodentia; family Muridae; genus Rattus; species Rattus norvegicus. Next base: position 10,388,563 of record NC_141544.1, read on the forward strand.
TATCGAGCAACATTTTAAGGAACGTAATCCAAGTATCATGGTGAATTGAGTAGGTTCCCAATAGGATTCGCATGTAATAAGCTTGTTATTCAAGATAGAGCAAAGTTTTAACGAACTGAAACACTGTTTCTTTGTGAATCAGTTAGTTCCTAGTAGCCTGCCCTTGTAATATGTGTACTTTTAAAGATTTATAAAAATTTGTGAGCCGAATCTGAGTAACATGGTGAATTCGGTTAGTTCCAAATAGGCCGCATTGTAATAAGTGGACTGTTCGGGATATAGAAAAATTTTCACGAATGGAATCAAAATTTCTAGGCGAATTCAGTGAGTTCCCAATGGGACATGCTTGTATGAGTTTGCTTTTCAATATCGAGCAACATTTTAAGGAACGGAATCCAAGTATCATGGTGAAATGAGTAGGTTCCCAATATGATTCGCATGTAATAAGCTTTTTATTCAAGATAGAGCAACGTTTTAACGAAGTGAAACACTGTTTCATTGTGAATTCAGTTAGTTCCTAGTAGCCTGCTCTTGTAATATGTGTACTTTTAAAGATTTATAAAAATTTGGTGAGCCGAATCTCAGTAACATGGTGAATTCGGTTAGTTCCAAATAGGCCGCAGTAGTAATAAGTGGACTGTTTGGGATATAGAAAAATTTTCACGAATGGAATCAAAATTTCTAGGCGAATTCAGTGAGTTCCCAATGGGACATGCTTGTATGAGTTTGCTTTTCAATATCGAGCAACATTTTAAGGAACGGAATCCAAGTATCATGGTGAATTGAGTAGGTTCCCAATAGGATTCGCATGTAATAAGCTTGTTATTCAATATAGAGCAACATTTTAACGAACTGAAACACTGTTTCTTTGTGAATCAGTTAGTTCCTAGTAGCCTGCTCTTGTAATATGTGTACTTTTAAAGATTTATAACAATTTGGTGAGCCGAATCTGAGTAACATTGTGAATTCGATTAGTTCCCAATAGGCCGCAGTAGTAATAAGTGGACTGTTCGGGATATAGAAAAATTTTCACGAATGGAATCAAAATTTCTAGGCGAATTCAGTGAGTTCCCAATGGGACATGCTTGTATGAGTATGCTTTTCAATATCGAGCAACATTTTAAGGAACGGAATCCAAGTATCATGGTGAATTGAGTAGGTTCCCAATAGGATTCGCATGTAATAAGCTTGTTATTCAAGATAGAGCAACGTTTTAACGAACTGAAACACTGTTTCTTTGTGAATTCAGTTAGTTCCTAGTAGCCTGCTCTTGTAATATGTGTACTTTTAAAGATTTATAAAAATTTGGTGAGCCGAATCTGAGTAACATGGTGAATTCGGTTAGTTCCTAATAGGCCGCAGTAGTTATAAGTGGACTGTTCGGGATATAGAAAAATTTTCACAAATGGAATCAAAATTTCGAGGCGAATTCAGTGAGTTCCCAATGGGACATGCTTGTATGAGTTTGCTTTTCAATATCGAGCAACATTTTAAGGAACGGAATCCAAGTATCATGGTGAATTGAGTAGATTCCCAATAGGATTCGCATGTAATAAGCTTGTTATTCAAGATAGAGCAACGTTTTAACGAACTGAAACACTGTTTCTTTGTGAATTCAGTTAATTCCTAGTAGCCTGCTCTTGTAATATGTGTACTTTTAAAGATTTATAAACATTTGGTGAGCCGAATCTGAGTAACATGGTGAATTCGGTTAGTTCCCAATAGGCCGCAGTAGTAATAAGTGGACTGTTCGGGATATAGAAAAATTTTCACGAATGGAATCAAAATTTCTAGGCGTATTCAGTGAGTGCCCAATGGACATGCTTGTATGAGTTTGCTTTTCAATATCGAGCAACATTTTAAGGAACGGTATCCAAGTATCATGGTGAATTGAGTAGGTTCCCAATAGGATTCGCATGTAATAAGCTTGTTATTCAAGGTAGAGCAACGTTTTAACGAACTGAAACACTGTTTCTTTGTGAATTCAGTTAGTTCCTAGTAGCCTGCTCTTGTAATATGTGTACTTTTAAAGATTTATAAAAATTTGGTGAGCCGAATCTGAGTAACATGGTGAATTCGGTTAGTTCCTAATAGGCCGCAGTAGTTATAAGTGGACTGTTCGGGATATAGAAAAATTTTCACAAATGGAATCAAAATTTCGAGGCGAATTCAGTGAGTTCCCAATGGGACATGCTTGTATGAGTTTGCTTTTCAATATCGAGCAACATTTTAAGGAACGGAATCCAAGTATCATGGTGAATTGAGTAGGTTCCCAATAGGATTCGCATGTAATAAGCTTGTTATTCAAGATAGAGCAACGTTTTAACGAACTGAAACACTGTTTCTTTGTGAATTCAGTTAGTTCCTAGTAGCCTGCTCTTGTAATATGTGTACTTTTAAAGATTTATAAACATTTGGTGAGCCGAATCTGAGTAACATGGTGAATTCGGTTAGTTCCCAATAGGCCGCAGTAGTAATAAGTGGACTGTTCGGGATATAGAAAAATTTTCACGAATGGAATCAAAATTTCTAGGCATATTCAGTGAGTGCCCAATGGACATGCTTGTATGAGTTTGCTTTTCAATATCGAGCAACATTTTAAGGACCGGAATCCAAGTATCATGGTGAATTGCGTAGGTTCCCAATAGGATTCGCATGTAATAAGCTTGTTATTCAAGATAGAGCAACGTTTTAATGAACTGAAACACTGTTTCTTTGTGAATTCAGTTAGTTTCTAGTAGCCTGCTCTTGTAATATGTGTACTTTTAAAGATTTATAAAAATTTGGTGAGCCGAATCTGAGTAACATGGTGAATTCGGTTAGTTCCCAATAGGCCGCATTGTAATAAGTGGACTGTTCGGGATATAGAAAAATTTTCACGAATGGAATCAAAATTTCTAGGAGAATTCAGTGAGTTCCCAATGGGACATGCTTGTATGAGTTTGCTTTTCATATCGAGCAACATTTTAAGGAACGGAATCCAAGTGTCATGGTGAATTGAGTAGGTTCAAAATAGGATTCGCATGTAATAAGCTTGTTATTCAAGATAGAGCAACGTTTTAACGAACTGAAACACTGTTTCTTTGTGAATTCAGTGAGTTCCTAGTAGCCTGCTCTTGTAATATGTGTACTTTTAAAGATATATAAAAATTCTGTGAGCCGAATCTGAGTAACATTGTGAGATCGGTTAGTTCCCAGTAGGCGGCAGTAGTAATAAGTGGACTGTTCGGGATATAGAAAAATTTTCACGAATGGAATCAAAATTTCTAGGCGAATTCAGTGAGTTCCCAATGGGACATGCTTGTATGAGTTTGCTTTTCAATATCGAGCAACATTTTAAGGAACGGAATCCAAGTATCATGGTGAATTGAGTAGTTTCCCAATAGGATTCGCATGTAATAAGCTTGTTATTCAAGATAGAGCAACTTTTTAACGAACTGAAACACTGTTTCTTTGTGAATTCAGTTAGTTCCTAGTAGCCTGCTCTTGTAATATGTGTACTTTTAAAGATTTATAAAAATTTGGTGAGCCGAATCTGAGTAACATTGTGAGATCGGTTAGTTCCCAATAGGCCGCAGTAGTAATAAGTGGACTGTTCGGGATATAGAAAAATTTTCACGAATGGAATCAAAATTTCTAGGCGAATTCAGTGAGTTCCCAATGGGACATGCTTGTATGATTTTGCTTATCAATATCGAGCAACATTTTAAGGAACGGAATCCAAGTATCATGGTGAATTGCGTAGGTTCCCAATAGGATTCGCATGTAATAAGCTTGTTATTCAAGATAGAGCAACGTTTTAACGAACTGAAACACTGTTTCTTTGTGAATTCAGTTAGTTCCTAGTAGCCTGCTCTTGTAATATGTGTACTTTTAAAGATTTATAAAAATTTGGTGAGCCGAAACTGAGTAACATGGTGAATTCCGTTAGTTCCCAATAGGCCGCAGTAGTAATAAGTGGACTGTTCGGGATATAGAAAAATTTTCACGAATGGAATCAAAATTTCTAGGCGAATTCAGTGAGTTCCCAATGGGACATGCTTGTATGAGTTTGCTTTTCAATATCGAGCAACATTTTAAGGAACGGAATCCAAGTATCATGGTGAATTGATTAGGTTCCCAATAGGATTCGCATGTAATAAGCTTGTTATTCAAGATATAGCAACGTTTTAACGAACTGAAACACTGTTTCTTTGTGAATTCAGTTAGTTCCAAGAGGCCTGCTCTTGTAATATGTGTACTTTTAAAGATTTATAAAAATTTGGTGAGCCGAATCTGAGTAACATGGTGAATTCGGTTAGTTCCCAATAGGCCGCAGTAGTAATAAGTGGACTGTTCGGGATATAGAAAAATTTTCATGAATGGAATCAAAATTTTAGGCGAATTCAGTGAGTTCCCAATGGGACATGCTTGTATGAGTTTGCTTTTCAATATCGAGCAACATTTTAAGGAACGGAATCCAAGTATCATGGTGAATTGAGTAGGTTCCCAATAGGATTCGCATGTAATAAGCTTGTTATTCAAGATAGTGCAAGGTTTTAACGAACTAAAACACTGTTTCTTTGTGAATTCAGTTAGTTCCTAGTAGCCTGCTCTTGTAATATGTGTGCTTTTAAAGATTTATAAAAATTTGGTGAGCCGAATCTGAGTAACATGGTGAATTCGGTTAGTTCCCAATAGGCCGCAGTAGTAATAAGTGGACTGTTCGGGATATAGAAAAATTTTCACAAATGGAATCAAAATTTCGAGGCGAATTCAGTGAGTTCCCAATGGGACATGCTTGTATGAGTTTGCTTTTCAATATCGAGCAACATTTTAACGAACGGAATCCAAGTGTCATGGTGAATTGACTAGGTTCCCAATAGGATTCGCATGTAATAAGCTTGTTATTCAAGATAGAGCAACGTTTTAACGAAATGAAACACTGTTTCTTTGTGAATACAGTTAGTTCCTAGTAGCCTGCTCTTGTAATATGTGTACTTTTAAAGATTTATAAAAATTTGGTGAGCCGAATCTGAGTAACATGGTGAATTCGGTTAGTTCCCAATAGGCCGCAGTAGTAATAAGTGGACTGTTCGCGATATAGAAAAATTTTCACGAATGGAATCAAAATTTCTAGGCGAATTCAGTGAGTTCCCAATGGGACATGCTTGTATGAGTTTGCTTTTCAATATCGAGCAACATTTTAAGGAACGGAATCCAAGTATCATGGTGAATTGAGTAGGTTCCCAATAGGATTCGCATGTAATAAGCTTGTTATTCAAGATAGAGCAACGTTTTAACGAACTGAAACACTGTTTCTTTGTGAATTCAGTTAGTTCCTAGTAGCCTGCTCTTGTAATATGTGTACTTTTAAAGATTTATAACAATTTGGTGAGCCGAATCTGAGTAACATGGTGAATTCGGTTAGTTCCAAATAGGCCGCAGTAGTAATAAGTGGACTGTTCGGGATATAGAAAAATTTTCACGAATGGAATCAAAATTTCTAGGCGAATTCAGTGAGTTCCCAATGGGACATGCTTGTATGAGTTTGCTTTTCAATATCGAGCAACATTTTAAGGAACGGAATCCAAGTATCATGGTGAATTGAGTAGGTTCCCAATAGGATTCGCATGTAATAAGCTTGTTATTCAAGATAGAGCAACGTTTTAACGAACTGAAACACTGTTTCTTTGTGAATTCAGTTAGTTCCTAGTAGCCTGCTCTTGTAATATGTGTACTTTTAAAGATTTATAAAAATTTGGTGAGCCGAATCTGAGTAACATGGTGAATTCGGTTAGTTCCTAATAGGCCGCAGTAGTTATAAGTGGACTGTTCGGGATATAGAAAAATTTTCACAAATGGAATCAAAATTTCGAGGCGAATTCAGTGAGTTCCCAATGGGACATGCTTGTATGAGTTTGCTTTTCAATATCGAGCAACATTTTAAGGAACGGAATCCAAGTATCATGGTGAATTGAGTAGATTCCCAATAGGATTCGCATGTAATAAGCTTGTTATTCAAGATAGAGCAACGTTTTAACGAACTGAAACACTGTTTCTTTGTGAATTCAGTTAATTCCTAGTAGCCTGCTCTTGTAATATGTGTACTTTTAAAGATTTATAAACATTTGGTGAGCCGAATCTGAGTAACATGGTGAATTCGGTTAGTTCCCAATAGGCCGCAGTAGTAATAAGTGGACTGTTCGGGATATAGAAAAATTTTCACGAATGGAATCAAAATTTCTAGGCGTATTCAGTGAGTGCCCAATGGACATGCTTGTATGAGTTTGCTTTTCAATATCGAGCAACATTTTAAGGAACGGTATCCAAGTATCATGGTGAATTGAGTAGGTTCCCAATAGGATTCGCATGTAATAAGCTTGTTATTCAAGGTAGAGCAACGTTTTAACGAACTGAAACACTGTTTCTTTGTGAATTCAGTTAGTTCCTAGTAGCCTGCTCTTGTAATATGTGTACTTTTAAAGATTTATAAAAATTTGGTGAGCCGAATCTGAGTAACATGGTGAATTCGGTTAGTTCCTAATAGGCCGCAGTAGTTATAAGTGGACTGTTCGGGATATAGAAAAATTTTCACAAATGGAATCAAAATTTCGAGGCGAATTCAGTGAGTTCCCAATGGGACATGCTTGTATGAGTTTGCTTTTCAATATCGAGCAACATTTTAAGGAACGGAATCCAAGTATCATGGTGAATTGAGTAGGTTCCCAATAGGATTCGCATGTAATAAGCTTGTTATTCAAGATAGAGCAACGTTTTAACGAACTGAAACACTGTTTCTTTGTGAATTCAGTTAGTTCCTAGTAGCCTGCTCTTGTAATATGTGTACTTTTAAAGATTTATAAAAATTTGGTGAGCCGAATCTGAGTAACATGGTGAATTCGGTTAGTTCCCAATAGGCCGCAGTAGTAATAAGTGGACTGTTCGGGATATCGAAAAATTTTCACGAATGGAATCAAAATTTCTAGGCGAATTCAGTGAGTTCCCAATGGGACATGCTTGTATGAGTTTGCTTTTCAATATCGAGCAACATTTTAAGGAACGGAATCCAAGTATCATGGTGAATTGAGTAGGTTCCCAATAGGATTCGCATGTAATAAGCTTGTTATTCAAGATAGAGCAACGTTTTAACGAACTGAAACACTGTTTCTTTGTGAATTCAGTTAGTTCCTAGTAGCCTGCTCTTGTAATATGTGTGCTTTTAAATATTTATAAAAATTTGGTGAGCCGAATCTGAGTAACATGGTGAATTCGGTTAGTTCCCAATAGGCCGCAGTAGTTATAAGTGGACTGTTCGGGATATAGAAAAATTTTCACGAATGGAATCAAAATTTTAGGCGAATTCAGTGAGTTCCCAATGGGACATGCTTGTATGAGTTTGCTTTTCAATATCGAGCAACATTTTAAGGAACGGAATCCAAGTATCTTGGTGAATTGAGTAGGTTCCCAATAGGATTCGCATGTAATAAGCTTGTTATTCAAGATAGTGCAAGGTTTTTACGAACTGAAACACTGTTTCTTTGTGAATTCAGTTAGTTCCTAGTAGCCTGCTCTTGTAATATGTGTGCTTTTAAAGATTTATAAAAATTTGGTGAGCCGAATCTGAGTAACATGGTGAATTCGGTTAGTTCCTAATAGGCCGCAGTAGTTATAAGTGGACTGTTCGGGATATAGAAAAATTTTCACAAATGGAATCAAAATTTCGAGGCGAATTCAGTGAGTTCCCAATGGGACATGCTTGTATGAGTTTGCTTTTCAATATCGAGCAACATTTTAAGGAACGGAATCCAAGTATCATGGTGAATTGAGTAGATTCCCAATAGGATTCGCATGTAATAAGCTTGTTATTCAAGATAGAGCAACGTTTTAACGAACTGAAACACTGTTTCTTTGTGAATTCAGTTAATTCCTAGTAGCCTGCTCTTGTAATATGTGTACTTTTAAAGATTTATAAACATTTGGTGAGCCGAATCTGAGTAACATGGTGAATTCGGTTAGTTCCCAATAGGCCGCAGTAGTAATAAGTGGACTGTTCGGGATATAGAAAAATTTTCACGAATGGAATCAAAATTTCTAGGCGTATTCAGTGAGTGCCCAATGGACATGCTTGTATGAGTTTGCTTTTCAATATCGAGCAACATTTTAAGGAACGGTATCCAAGTATCATGGTGAATTGAGTAGGTTCCCAATAGGATTCGCATGTAATAAGCTTGTTATTCAAGGTAGAGCAACGTTTTAACGAACTGAAACACTGTTTCTTTGTGAATTCAGTTAGTTCCTAGTAGCCTGCTCTTGTAATATGTGTACTTTTAAAGATTTATAAAAATTTGGTGAGCCGAATCTGAGTAACATGGTGAATTCGGTTAGTTCCTAATAGGCCGCAGTAGTTATAAGTGGACTGTTCGGGATATAGAAAAATTTTCACAAATGGAATCAAAATTTCGAGGCGAATTCAGTGAGTTCCCAATGGGACATGCTTGTATGAGTTTGCTTTTCAATATCGAGCAACATTTTAAGGAACGGAATCCAAGTATCATGGTGAATTGAGTAGGTTCCCAATAGGATTCGCATGTAATAAGCTTGTTATTCAAGATAGAGCAACGTTTTAACGAACTGAAACACTGTTTCTTTGTGAATTCAGTTAGTTCCTAGTAGCCTGCTCTTGTAATATGTGTACTTTTAAAGATTTATAAACATTTGGTGAGCCGAATCTGAGTAACATGGTGAATTCGGTTAGTTCCCAATAGGCCGCAGTAGTAATAAGTGGACTGTTCGGGATATAGAAAAATTTTCACGAATGGAATCAAAATTTCTAGGCGTATTCAGTGAGTGCCCAATGGACATGCTTGTATGAGTTTGCTTTTCAATATCGAGCAACATTTTAAGGAACGGAATCCAAGTATCATGCTGAATTGAGTAGGTTCCCAATAGGATTCGCATGTAATAAGCTTGTTATTCAAGATAGAGCAACGTTTTAACGAACTGAAACACTGTTTCTTTGTGAATTCAGTTAGTTCCTAGTAGCCTGCTCTTGTAATATGTGTACTTTTAAAGATTTATAAAAATTTGGTGAGCCGAATCTGAGTAACATGGTGAATTCGGTTTGTTTACAATAGGTCGCAGTAGTAATAAGTGGACTGTTCGGGATATAGAAAAATTTTCACGAATGGAATCAAAATTTCTAGGCGAATTCAGTGAGTTCCCAATGGGACATGCTTGTATGAGTTTGCTTTTCAATATCGAGCAACATTTTAAGGAACGGAATCCAAGTATCATGGTGAATTGAGTAGGTTCCCAATAGGATTCACATGTAATAAGCTTGTTATTCAAGATAGAGCAACGTTTTAACGAACTGAAACACTGTTTCTTTGTGAATTCAGTTAGTTCCTAGTAGCCTGCTCTTGTAATATGTGTACTTTTAAAGATTTATAAAAATTTGGTGAGCCGAATCTGAGTAACATGGTGAATTCGGTTAGTTCCCAATAGGCCGCAGTAGTAATAAGTGGACTGTTCGGGATATCGAAAAATTTTCACGAATGGAATCAAAATTTCTAGGCGAATTCAGTGAGTTCCCAATGGGACATGCTTGTATGAGTTTGCTTTTCAATATCGAGCAACATTTTAAGGAACGGAATCCAAGTATCATGGTGAATTGAGTAGGTTCCCAATAGGATTCGCATGTAATAAGCTTGTTATTCAAGATAGAGCAACGTTTTAACGAACTGAAACACTGTTTCTTTGTGAATTCAGTTAGTTCCTAGTAGCCTGCTCTTGTAATATGTGTGCTTTTAAAGATTTTTAAAAATTTGGTGAGCCGAATCTGAGTAACATGGTGAATTCGGTTAGTTCCCAATAGGCCGCAGTAGTTATAAGTGGACTGTTCGGGATATAGAAAAATTTTCACGAATGGAATCAAAATTTTAGGCGAATTCAGTGAGTTCCCAATGGGACATGCTTGTATGAGTTTGCTTTTCAATATCGAGCAACATTTTAAGGAACGGAATCCAAGTATCTTGGTGAATTGAGTAGGTTCCCAATAGGATTCGCATGTAATAAGCTTGTTATTCAAGATAGTGCAAGGTTTTTACGAACTGAAACACTGTTTCTTTGTGAATTCAGTTAGTTCCTAGTAGCCTGCTCTTGTAATATGTGTGCTTTTAAAGATTTATAAAAATTTGGTGAGCCGAATCTGAGTAACATGGTGAATTCGGTTAGTTCCTAATAGGCCGCAGTAGTTATAAGTGGACTGTTCGGGATATAGAAAAATTTTCACAAATGGAATCAAAATTTCGAGGCGAATTCAGTGAGTTCCCAATGGGACATGCTTGTATGAGTTTGCTTTTCAATATCGAGCAACATTTTAAGGAACGGAATCCAAGTATCATGGTGAATTGAGTAGATTCCCAATAGGATTCGCATGTAATAAGCTTGTTATTCAAGATAGAGCAACGTTTTAACGAACTGAAACACTGTTTCTTTGTGAATTCAGTTAATTCCTAGTAGCCTGCTCTTGTAATATGTGTACTTTTAAAGATTTATAAACATTTGGTGAGCCGAATCTGAGTAACATGGTGAATTCGGTTAGTTCCCAATAGGCCGCAGTAGTAATAAGTGGACTGTTCGGGATATAGAAAAATTTTCACGAATGGAATCAAAATTTCTAGGCGTATTCAGTGAGTGCCCAATGGACATGCTTGTATGAGTTTGCTTTTCAATATCGAGCAACATTTTAAGGAACGGTATCCAAGTATCATGGTGAATTGAGTAGGTTCCCAATAGGATTCGCATGTAATAAGCTTGTTATTCAAGGTAGAGCAACGTTTTAACGAACTGAAACACTGTTTCTTTGTGAATTCAGTTAGTTCCTAGTAGCCTGCTCTTGTAATATGTGTACTTTTAAAGATTTATAAAAATTTGGTGAGCCGAATCTGAGTAACATGGTGAATTCGGTTAGTTCCTAATAGGCCGCAGTAGTTATAAGTGGACTGTTCGGGATATAGAAAAATTTTCACAAATGGAATCAAAATTTCGAGGCGAATTCAGTGAGTTCCCAATGGGACATGCTTGTATGAGTTTGCTTTTCAATATCGAGCAACATTTTAAGGAACGGAATCCAAGTGTCATGGTGAATTGAGTAGGTTCCCAATAGGATTCGCATGTAATAAGCTTGTTATTCAAGATAGAGCAACGTTTTAACGAACTGAAACACTGTTTCTTTGTGAATTCAGTTAGTTCCTAGTAGCCTGCTCTTGTAATATGTGTACTTTTAAAGATTTATAAACATTTGGTGAGCCGAATCTGAGTAACATGGTGAATTCGGTTAGTTCCCAATAGGCCGCAGTAGTAATAAGTGGACTGTTCGGGATATAGAAAAATTTTCACGAATGGAATCAAAATTTCTAGGCGTATTCAGTGAGTGCCCAATGGACATGCTTGTATGAGTTTGCTTTTCAATATCGAGCAACATTTTAAGGAACGGTATCCAAGTATCATGCTGAATTGAGTAGGTTCCCAATAGGATTCGCATGTAATAAGCTTGTTATTCAAGATAGAGCAACGTTTTAACGAACTGAAACACTGTTTCTTTGTGAATTCAGTTAGTTCCTAGTAGCCTGCTCTTGTAATATGTGTACTTTTAAAGATTTATAAAAATTTGGTGAGCCGAATCTGAGTAACATGGTGAATTCGGTTTGTTTACAATAGGTCGCAGTAGTAATAAGTGGACTGTTCGGGATATAGAAAAATTTTCACGAATGGAATCAAAATTTCTAGGCGAATTCAGTGAGTTCCCAATGGGACATGCTTGTATGAGTTTGCTTTTCAATATCGAGCAACATTTTATGGAACGGAATCCAAGTATCATGGTGAATTGAGTAGGTTCCCAATAGGATTCGCATGTAATAAGCTTGTTATTCAAGATAGAGCAACGTTTTAACGAACTGAAACACTGTTTCTTTGTGAATTCAGTTAGTTCCTAGTAGCCTGCTCTTGTAATATGTGTACTTTTAAAGATTTATAAAAATTTGGTGAGCCGAATCTGAGTAACATGGTGAATTCGGTTAGTTCCCAATAGGCCGCAGTAGTAATAAGTGGACTGTTCGGGATATCGAAAAATTTTCACGAATGGAATCAAAATTTCTAGGCGAATTCAGTGAGTTCCCAATGGGACATGCTTGTATGAGTTTGCTTTTCAATATCGAGCAACATTTTAAGGAACGGAATCCAAGTATCATGGTGAATTGAGTAGGTTCCCAATAGGATTCGCATGTAATAAGCTTGTTATTCAATATAGACCAAGTTTTAACGAACTGAAACACTGTTTCTTTGTGAATTCAGTTAGTTCCTAGTAGCCTGCTCTTGTAATATGTGTACTTTTAAAGATTTATAAAAATTTGGTGAGCCGAATCTGAGTAACATGGTGAATTCGGTTAGTTCCCAATAGGCCGCAGTAGTAATAAGTGGACTGTTCAGGATATAGAAAAATTTTCACGAATGGAATCAAAATTTCTAGGCGAATTCAGTGAGTTCCCAATGGGACATGCTTGTATGAGTTTGCTTTTCAATATCGAGCAACATTTTAAGGAACGGAATCCAAGTATCATGGTGATTGAGTAGGTTCCCAATAGGATTCGCATGAAATAAGCTTGTTATTCAATATAGAGCAACGTTTTAACGAACTGAAACACTGTTTCTTTGTGAATCAGTTAGTTCCTAGTAGCCTGCTCTTGTAATAGGTGTGCTTTTAAAGATTTATAACAATTTGGTGAGCCGAATCTGAGTAACATGGTGAATTCGGTTAGTTCCCAATAGGCCGCAGTAGTAATAAGTGGACTGTACGGGATATAGAAAAATTTTCACGAATGGAATCAAAATTTCTAGGCGAATTCAGTGAGTTCCCAATGGGACATGCTTGTTTGATTTTGCTTTTCAATAGCGAGCAACATTTTAAGGAACGGAATCCAAGTATCATGGTGAATTGAGTAGGTTCCCAATAGGATTCGCATGTAATAAGCTTGTTATTCAAGATAGAGCAACGTTTTAACGAACTGAAACACTGTTTCTTTGTGAATTCAGTTAGTTCCTAGTAGCCTGCTCTTGTAATATGTGTACTTTTAAAGATTTATAAAAATTTGGTGAGCCGAATCTGAGTAACATGGTGAATTCGGTTAGTTGCCAATAGGCCGCAGTAGTAATAAGTGGACTGTTCGGGATATAGAAAAATTTTCACGAATGGAATCAAAATTTCTAGGCGAATTCAGTGAGTTCCCAATGGGACATGCTTGTATGAGTTTGCTTTTCAATATCGAGCAACATTTTAAGGAACGGAATCCAAGTATCATGGTGAATTGAGTTGGTTCCCAATAGGATTCGCATGTAATAAGCTTGTTATTCAAGATAGACCAAGTTTTAACGAACTGAAACACTGTTTCTTTGTGAATTCAGTTAGTTCCTAGTAGCCTGCTCTTGTAATATGTGTACTTTTAAAGATTTATAAAAATTTGGTGAGCCGAATCTGAGTAACATGGTGAATTCGGTTAGTTCCCAATAGGCCGCAGTAGTAATAAGTGGACTGTTTGGGATATAGAAAAATTTTCATGAATTGAATCAAAATTTCTAGGCGAATTCAGTGAGTTCCCAATGGGACATGCTTGTATTAGTTTGCTTTTCAATATCGAGCAACATTTTAAGGAACGGAATCCAAGTATCATGGTGAATTGAGTAGGTTCCCAATAGGATTCGCATGTAATATGCTTGTTATTCAAGATAGAGCAACGTTTTAACGAACTGAAACACTGTTTCTTTGTGAATTCAGTTAGTTCCTAGTAGCCTGCTCTTGTAATATGTGTACTTTTAATGATTTATAAAAATTAGGTGAGCCGAATCTGAGTAACATGGTGAATTCGGTTAGTTCCCAATAGGCCTCAGTAGTTATAAGTAGACTGTTCGGGATATAGAAAAATTTCACGAATGGAATCAAAATTTCTAGGCGAATTCAGTGAGTTCCCAATGGGACATGCTTGTATGAGTTTGATTTTCATTATCGAGCAACATTTTAAGGAACGGAATCCAAGTATCATGGGGAATTGAGTAGGTTCCCAATAGGATTCGCATGTAATAAGCTTGTTATTCACGATAGAGCAACGTTTTAACGAACTGAAACACTGTTTCTTTGTGAATTCAGTTAGTTCCTAGTAGCCTGCTCTTGTAATATGTGTACTTTTAAAGATTTATAAAAATTTGGTGAGCCGAATCTGAGTAACATGGTGAATTCGGTTAGTTCCCAATAGGCCGCAGTTAATAAGTGGACTGTTCGGGATATAGAAAAATTTTCACGAATGGAATCAAAATTTCTAGGCGAATTCAGTGAGTTCCCAATGGGACATGCTTGTATGAGTTTGCTTTTCAATATCGAGCAACATTTTAAGGACCGGAATCCAAGTATCATGGTGAATTGAGTAGGTTCCCAATAGGATTCGCATGTAATAAGCTTGTTATTCAAGATAGAGCAACGTTTTAATGAACTGAAACACTGTTTCTTTGTGAATTCAGTTAGTTTCTAGTAGCCTGCTCTTGTAATATGTGTACTTTTAAAGATTTATAAAAATTTGGTGAGCCGAATCTGAGTAACATGTTGAATTCGGTTAGTTCCCAATAGGCCGCATTGTAATAAGTGGACTGTTCGGGATATAGAAAAATTTTCACGAATGGAATCAAAATTTCTAGGCGAAATCAGTGAGTTCCCAATGGGACATGCTTGTATGAGTTTGCTTTTCAATATCGAGCAACATTTTAAGGAACGGAATCCAAGTATAATGGTGAAATGAGTAGGTTCCCAATATGATTCGCATGTAATAAGCTTTTTATTCAAGATACAGCAACGTTTTAACGAACTGAAACACTGTTTCATTGTGAATTCAGTTAGTTCCTAGTAGCCTGCTCTTGTAATATGTGTACTTTTAAAGATTTATAAAAATTTGGTGAGCCGAATCTCAGTAACATGGTGAATTCGGTTAGTTCCAAATAGGCCGCAGTAGTAATAAGTGGACTGTTTGGGATATAGAAAAATTTTCACGAATGGAATCAAAATTTCTAGGCGAATTCAGTGAGTTCCCAATGGGACATGCTTGTATGAGTTTGCTTTTCAATATCGAGCAACATTTTAAGGAACGGAATCCAAGTATCATGGTGAATTGAGTAGGTTCCCAATAGGATTCGCATGTAATAAGCTTGTTATTCAATATAGAGCAACATTTTAACGAACTGAAACACTGTTTCTTTGTGAATCAGTTAGTTCCTAGTAGCCTGCTCTTGTAATATGTGTACTTTTAAAGATTTATAACAATTTGGTGAGCCGAATCTGAGTAACATTGTGAATTCGATTAGTTCCCAATAGGCCGCAGTAGTAATAAGTGGACTGTTCGGGATATAGAAAAATTTTCACGAATGGAATCAAAATTTCTAGGCGAATTCAGTGAGTTCCCAATGGGACATGCTTGTATGAGTTTGCTTTTCAATATCGAGCAACATTTTAAGGAACGGAATCCAAGTATCATGGTGAATTGAGTAGGTTCCCAATAGGATTCGCATGTAATAAGCTTGTTATTCAAGATAGAGCAACGTTTTAACGAACTGAAACACTGTTTCTTTGTGAATTCAGTTAGTTCCTAGTAGCCTGCTCTTGTAATATGTGTACTTTTAAAGATTTATAAAAATTTGGTGAGCCGAATCTGAGTAACATGGTGAATTCGGTTAGTTCCTAATAGGCCGCAGTAGTTATAAGTGGACTGTTCGGGATATAGAAAAATTTTCACAAATGGAATCAAAATTTCGAGGCGAATTCAGTGAGTTCCCAATGGGACATGCTTGTATGAGTTTGCTTTTCAATATCGAGCAACATTTTAAGGAACGGAATCCAAGTATCATGGTGAATTGAGTAGATTCCCAATAGGATTCGCATGTAATAAGCTTGTTATTCAAGATAGAGCAACGTTTTAACGAACTGAAACACTGTTTCTTTGTGAATTCAGTTAATTCCTAGTAGCCTGCTCTTGTAATATGTGTACTTTTAAAGATTTATAAACATTTGGTGAGCCGATTCTGAGTAACATGGTGAATTCGGTTAGTTCCCAATAGGCCGCAGTAGTAATAAGTGGACTGTTCGGGATATAGAAAAATTTTCACGAATGGAATCAAAATTTCTAGGCGTATTCAGTGAGTGCCCAATGGACATGCTTGTATGAGTTTGCTTTTCAATATCGAGCAACATTTTAAGGAACGGTATCCAAGTATCATGGTGAATTGAGTAGGTTCCCAATAGGATTCGCATGTAATAAGCTTGTTATTCAAGGTAGAGCAACGTTTTAACGAACTGAAACACTGTTTCTTTGTGAATTCAGTTAGTTCCTAGTAGCCTGCTCTTGTAATATGTGTACTTTTAAAGATTTATAAAAATTTGGTGAGCCGAATCTGAGTAACATGGTGAATTCGGTTAGTTCCTAATAGGCCGCAGTAGTTATAAGTGGACTGTTCGGGATATAGAAAAATTTTCACAAATGGAATCAAAATTTCGAGGCGAATTCAGTGAGTTCCCAATGGGACATGCTTGTATGAGTTTGCTTTTCAATATCGAGCAACATTTTAAGGAACGGAATCCAAGTATCATGGTGAATTGAGTAGGTTCCCAATAGGATTCGCATGTAATAAGCTTGTTATTCAAGATAGAGCAACGTTTTAACGAACTGAAACACTGTTTCTTTGTGAATTCAGTTAGTTCCTAGTAGCCTGCTCTTGTAATATGTGTACTTTTAAAGATTTATAAACATTTGGTGAGCCGAATCTGAGTAACATGGTGAATTCGGTTAGTTCCCAATAGGCCGCAGTAGTAATAAGTGGACTGTTCGGGATGTAGAAAAATTTTCACGAATGGAATCAAAATTTCTAGGCGTATTCAGTGAGTGCCCAATGGACATGCTTGTATGAGTTTGCTTTTCAATATCGAGCAACATTTTAAGGAACGGAATCCAAGTATCATGCTGAATTGAGTAGGTTCCCAATAGGATTCGCATGTAATAAGCTTGTTATTCAAGATAGAGCAACGTTTTAACGAACTGAAACACTGTTTCTTTGTGAATTCAGTTAGTTCCTAGTAGCCTGCTCTTGTAATATGTGTACTTTTAAAGATTTATAAAAATTTGGTGAGCCGAATCTGAGTAACATGGTGAATTCGGTTTGTTCACAATAGGTCGCAGTAGTAATAAGTGGACTGTTCGGGATATAGAAAAATTTTCACGAATGGAATCAAAATTTCTAGGCGAATTCAGTGAGTTCCCAATGGGACATGCTTGTATGAGTTTGCTTTTCAATATCGAGCAACATTTTAAGGAACGGAATCCAAGTATCATGGTGAATTGAGTAGGTTCCCAATAGGATTCGCATGTAATAAGCTTGTTATTCAAGATAGAGCAACGTTTTAACGAACTGAAACACTGTTTCTTTGTGAATTCAGTTAGTTCCTAGTAGCCTGCTCTTGTAATATGTGTACTTTTAAAGATTTATAAAAATTTGGTGAGCCGAATCTGAGTAACATGGTGAATTCGGTTAGTTCCCAATAGGCCGCAGTAGTAATAAGTGGACTGTTCGGGATATCGAAAAATTTTCACGAATGGAATCAAAATTTCTAGGCGAATTCAGTGAGTTCCCAATGGGACATGCTTGTATGAGTTTGCTTTTCAATATCGAGCAACATTTTAAGGAACGGAATCCAAGTATCATGGTGAATTGAGTAGGTTTCCAATAGGATTCGCATGTAATAAGCTTGTTATTCAATATAGACCAAGTTTTAACGAACTGAAACACTGTTTCTTTGTGAATTCAGTTAGTTCCTAGTAGCCTGCTCTTGTAATATGTGTACTTTTAAAGATTTATAAAAATTTGGTGAGCCGAATCTGAGTAACATGGTGAATTCGGTTAGTTCCCAATAGGCCGCAGTAGTAATAAGTGGACTGTTCAGGATATAGAAAAATTTTCACGAATGGAATCAAAATTTCTAGGCGAATTCAGTGAGTTCCCAATGGGACATGCTTGTATGAGTTTGCTTTTCAATATCGAGCAACATTTTAAGGAACGGAATCCAAGTATCATGGTGATTGAGTAGGTTCCCAATAGGATTCGCATGAAATAAGCTTGTTATTCAATATAGAGCAACGTTTTAACGAACTGAAACACTGTTTCTTTGTGAATCAGTTAGTTCCTAGTAGCCTGCTCTTGTAATAGGTGAGCTTTTAAAGATTTATAACAATTTGGTGAGCCGAATCTGAGTAACATGGTGAATTCGGTTAGTTCCCAATAGGCCGCAGTAGTAATAAGTGGACTGTACGGGATATAGAAAAATTTTCACGAATGGAATCAAAATTTCTAGGCGAATTCAGTGAGTTCCCAATGGGACATGCTTGTTTGATTTTGCTTTTCAATAGCGAGCAACATTTTAAGGAACGGAATCCAAGTATCATGGTGAATTGAGTAGGTTCCCAATAGGATTCGCATGTAATAAGCTTGTTATTCAAGATAGAGCAACGTTTTAACGAACTGAAACACTGTTTCTTTGTGAATTCAGTTAGTTCCTAGTAGCCTGCTCTTGTAATATGTGTACTTTTAAAGATTTATAAAAATTTGGTGAGCCGAATCTGAGTAACATGGTGAATTCGGTTAGTTGCCAATAGGCCGCAGTAGTAATAAGTGGACTGTTCGGGATATAGAAAAATTTTCACGAATGGAATCAAAATTTCTAGGCGAATTCAGTGAGTTCCCAATGGGACATGCTTGTATGAGTTTGCTTTTCAATATCGAGCAACATTTTAAGGAACGGAATCCAAGTATCATGGTGAATTGAGTTGGTTCCCAATAGGATTCGCATGTAATAAGCTTGTTATTCAAGATAGACCAAGTTTTAACGAACTGAAACACTGTTTCTTTGTGAATTCAGTTAGTTCCTAGTAGCCTGCTCTTGTAATATGTGTACTTTTAAAGATTTATAAAAATTTGGTGAGCCGAATCTGAGTAACATGGTGAATTCGGTTAGTTCCCAATAGGCCGCAGTAGTAATAAGTGGACTGTTTGGGATATAGAAAAATTTTCATGAATTGAATCAAAATTTCTAGGCGAATTCAGTGAGTTCCCAATGGGACATGCTTGTATTAGTTTGCTTTTAAATATCGAGCAACATTTTAAGGAACGGAATCCAAGTATCATGGTGAATTGAGTAGGTTCCCAATAGGATTCGCATGTAATATGCTTGTTATTCAAGATAGAGCAACGTTTTAACGAACTGAAACACTGTTTCTTTGTGAATTCAGTTAGTTCCTAGTAGCCTGCTCTTGTAATATGTGTACTTTTAATGATTTATAAAAATTAGGTGAGCCGAATCTGAGTAACATGGTGAATTCGGTTAGTTCCCAATAGGCCTCAGTAGTTATAAGTGGACTGTTCGGGATATAGAAAAATTTCACGAATGGAATCAAAATTTCTAGGCGAATTCAGTGAGTTCCCAATGGGACATGCTTGTATGAGTTTGCTTTTCATTATCGAGCAACATTTTAAGGAACGGAATCCAAGTATCATGGTGAATTGAGTAGGTTCCCAATAGGATTCGCATGTAATAAGCTTGTTATTCAAGATAGAGCAACGTTTTAACGAACTGAAACACTGTTTCTTTGTGAATTCAGTTAGTTCCTAGTAGCCTGCTCTTGTAATATGTGTACTTTTAAAGATTTATAAAAATTTGGTGAGCCGAATCTGAGTAACATTTGAATTCGGTTAGTTCCTAATAGGCCGCAGTAGTAATAAGTGGACTGTTCGGGATATAGAAAAATTTTCACGAATGGAATCAAAATTTCTAGGCGAATTCAGTGAGTTCCCAATGGGACATGCTTGTATGAGTTTGCTTTTCAATATCGAGCAACATTTTAAGGAACGGAATCCAAGTATCATGGTGAATTGAGTAGGTTCCCAATAGGATTCGCATGTAATAAGCTTGTTATTCAAGATAGAGCAACGTTTTAACGAACTGAAACACTGTTTCTTTGTGAATCAGTTAGTTCCTAGTGGCCTGCCCTTGTAATATGTGTACTTTTAAGATTTATAAAAATTTGGTGAGCCGAATCTGAGTAACATGGTGAATTCGGTTAGTTCCAAATAGGCCGCAGTAGTAATAAGTGGACTGTTCGCGATATAGAAAAATTTTCACGAATGGAATCAAAATTTCTAGGCGAATTCATTGAGTTCCCAATGGGACATGCTTGTATGAGTTTGATTTTCATTATCGAGCAACATTTTAAGGAACGGAATCCAAGTATCATGGGGAATTGAGTAGGTTCCCAATAGGATTCGCATGTAATAAGCTTGTTATTCACGATAGAGCAACGTTTTAACGAACTGAAACACTGTTTCTTTGTGAATTCAGTTAGTTCCTAGTAGCCTGCTCTTGTAATATGTGTACTTTTAAAGATTTATAAAAATTTGGTGAGCCGAATCTGAGTAACATGGTGAATTCGGTTAGTTCCCAATAGGCCGCAGTTAATAAGTGGACTGTTCGGGATATAGAAAAATTGTCAGGAATGGAATCAAAATTTCTAGGCGAATTCAGTGAGTTCCCAATGGGACATGCTTGTATGAGTTTGCTTTTCAATATCGAGCAACATTTTAAGGACCGGAATCCAAGTATCATGGTGAATTGAGTAGGTTCCCAATAGGATTCGCATGTAATAAGCTTGTTATTCAAGATAGAGCAACGTTTTAATGAACTGAAACACTGTTTCTTTGTGAATTCAGTTAGTTTCTAGTAGCCTGCTCTTGTAATATGTGTACTTTTAAAGATTTATAAAAATTTGGTGAGCCGAATCTGAGTAACATGTTGAATTCGGTTAGTTCCCAATAGGCCGCATTGTAATAAGTGGACTGTTCGGGATATAGAAAAATTTTCACGAATGGAATCAAAATTTCTAGGCGAATTCAGTGAGTTCCCAATGGGACATGCTTGTATGAGTTTGCTTTTCAATATCGAGCAACATTTTAAGGAACGGAATCCAAGTATCATGGTGAAATGAGTAGGTTCCCAATATAATTCGCATGTAATAAGCTTTTTATTCAAGATAGAGCAACGTTTTAACGAACTGAAACACTGTTTCATTGTGAATTCAGTTAGTTCCTAGTAGCCTGCTCTTGTAATATGTGTACTTTTAAAGATTTATAAAAATTTGGTGAGCCGAATCTCAGTAACATGGTGAATTCGGTTAGTTCCAAATAGGCCGCAGTAGTAATAAGTGGACTGTTTGGGATATAGAAAAATTTTCACGAATGGAATCAAAATTTCTAGGCGAATTCAGTGAGTTCCCAATGGGACATGCTTGTATGAGTTTGCTTTTCAATATCGAGCAACATTTTAAGGAACGGAATCCAAGTATCATGGTGAATTGAGTAGGTTCCCAATAGGATTCGCATGTAATAAGCTTGTTATTCAATATAGAGCAACATTTTAACGAACTGAAACACTGTTTCTTTGTGAATCAGTTAGTTCCTAGTAGCCTGCTCTTGTAATATGTGTACTTTTAAAGATTTATAACAATTTGGTGAGCCGAATCTGAGTAACATGGTGAATTCGATTAGTTCCCAATAGGCCGCAGTAGTAATAAGTGGACTGTTCGGGATATAGAAAAATTTTCACGAATGGAATCAAAATTTCTAGGCGAATTCAGTGAGTTCCCAATGGGACATGCTTGTATGAGTTTGCTTTTCAATATCGAGCAACATTTTAAGGAACGGAATCCAAGTATCATGGTGAATTGAGTAGGTTCCCAATAGGATTCGCATGTAATAAGCTTGTTATTCAAGATAGAGCAACGTTTTAACGAACTGAAACACTGTTTCTTTGTGAATTCAGTTAGTTCCTAGTAGCCTGCTCTTGTAATATGTGTACTTTTAAAGATTTATAAAAATTTGGTGAGCCGAATCTGAGTAACATGGTGAATTCGGTTAGTTCCTAATAGGCCGCAGTAGTTATAAGTGGACTGTTCGGGATATAGAAAAATTTTCACAAATGGAATCAAAATTTCGAGGCGAATTCAGTGAGTTCCCAATGGGACATGCTTGTATGAGTTTGCTTTTCAATATCGAGCAACATTTTAAGGAACGGAATCCAAGTATCATGGTGAATTGAGTAGGTTCCCAATAGGATTCGCATGTAATAAGCTTGTTATTCAAGATAGAGCAACGTTTTAACGAACTGAAACACTGTTTCTTTGTGAATTCAGTTAATTCCTAGTAGCCTGCTCTTGTAATATGTGTACTTTTAAAGATTTATAAACATTTGGTGAGCCGAATCTGAGTAACATGGTGAATTCGGTTAGTTCCCAATAGGCCGCAGTAGTAATAAGTGGACTGTTCGGGATATAGAAAAATTTTCACGAATGGAATCAAAATTTCTAGGCGTATTCAGTGAGTGCCCAATGGACATGCTTGTATGAGTTTGCTTTTCAATATCGAGCAACATTTTAAGGAACGGAATCCAAGTATCATGGTGAATTGAGTAGGTTCCCAATAGGATTCGCATGTAATAAGCTTGTTATTCAAGGTAGAGCAACGTTTTAACGAACTGAAACACTGTTTCTTTGTGAATTCAGTTAGTTCCTAGTAGCCTGCTCTTGTAATATGTGTACTTTTAAAGATTTATAAAAATTTGGTGAGCCGAATCTGAGTAACATGGTGAATTCGGTTAGTTCCTAATAGGCCGCAGTAGTTATAAGTGGACTGTTCGGGATATAGAAAAATTTTCACAAATGGAATCAAAATTTCGAGGCGAATTCAGTGAGTTCCCAATGGGACATGCTTGTATGAGTTTGCTTTTCAATATCGAGCAACATTTTAAGGAACGGAATCCAAGTATCATGGTGAATTGAGTAGGTTCCCAATAGGATTCGCATGTAATAAGCTTGTTATTCAAGATAGAGCAACGTTTTAACGAACTGAAACACTGTTTCTTTGTGAATTCAGTTAGTTCCTAGTAGCCTGCTCTTGTAATATGTGTACTTTTAAAGATTTATAAACATTTGGTGAGCCGAATCTGAGTAACATGGTGAATTCGGTTAGTTCCCAATAGGCCGCAGTAGTAATAAGTGGACTGTTCGGGATATAGAAAAATTTTCACGAATGGAATCAAAATTTCTAGGCGTATTCAGTGAGTGCCCAATGGACATGCTTGTATGAGTTTGCTTTTCAATATCGAGCAACATTTTAAGGAACGGAATCCAAGTATCATGGTGAATTGAGTAGGTTCCCAATAGGATTCGCATGTAATAAGCTTGTTATTCAAGATAGAGCAACGTTTTAACGAACTGAAACACTGTTTCTTTGTGAATTCAGTTAGTTCCTAGTAGCCTGCTCTTGTAATATGTGTACTTTTAAAGATTTATAAAAATTTGGTGAGCCGAATCTGAGTAACATGGTGAATTCGGTTTGTTCACAATAGGTCGCAGTAGTAATAAGTGGACTGTTCGGGATATAGAAAAATTTTCACGAATGGAATCAAAATTTCTAGGCGAATTCAGTGAGTTCCCAATGGGACATGCTTGTATGAGTTTGCTTTTCAATATCGAGCAACATTTTAAGGAACGGAATCCAAGTATCATGGTGAATTGAGTAGGTTCCCAATAGGATTCGCATGTAATAAGCTTGTTATTCAAGATAGAGCAACGTTTTAACGAACTGAAACACTGTTTCTTTGTGAATTCAGTTAGTTCCTAGTAGCCTGCTCTTGTAATATGTGTACTTTTAAAGATTTATAAAAATTTGGTGAGCCGAATCTGAGTAACATGGTGAATTCGGTTAGTTCCTAATAGGCCGCAGTAGTTATAAGTGGACTGTTCGGGATATAGAAAAATTTTCACAAATGGAATCAAAATTTCGAGGCGAATTCAGTGAGTTCCCAATGGGACATGCTTGTATGAGTTTGCTTTTCAATATCGAGCAACATTTTAAGGAACGGAATCCAAGTATCATGGTGAATTGAGTAGGTTCCCAATAGGATTCGCATGTAATAAGCTTGTTATTCAAGATAGAGCAACGTTTTAACGAACTGAAACACTGTTTCTTTGTGAATTCAGTTAATTCCTAGTAGCCTGCTCTTGTAATATGTGTACTTTTAAAGATTTATAAACATTTGGTGAGCCGAATCTGAGTAACATGGTGAATTCGGTTAGTTCCCAATAGGCCGCAGTAGTAATAAGTGGACTGTTCGGGATATAGAAAAATTTTCACGAATGGAATCAAAATTTCTAGGCGTATTCAGTGAGTGCCCAATGGACATGCTTGTATGAGTTTGCTTTTCAATATCGAGCAACATTTTAAGGAACGGAATCCAAGTATCATGGTGAATTGAGTAGGTTCCCAATAGGATTCGCATGTAATAAGCTTGTTATTCAAGGTAGAGCAACGTTTTAACGAACTGAAACACTGTTTCTTTGTGAATTCAGTTAGTTCCTAGTAGCCTGCTCTTGTAATATGTGTAGTTTTAAAGATTTATAAAAATTTGGTGAGCCGAATCTGAGTAACATGGTGAATTCGGTTAGTTCCTAATAGGCCGCAGTAGTTATAAGTGGACTGTTCGGGATATAGAAAAATTTTCACAAATGGAATCAAAATTTCGAGGCGAATTCAGTGAGTTCCCAATGGGACATGCTTGTATGAGTTTGCTTTTCAATATCGAGCAACATTTTAAGGAACGGAATCCAAGTATCATGGTGAATTGAGTAGGTTCCCAATAGGATTCGCATGTAATAAGCTTGTTATTCAAGATAGAGCAACGTTTTAACGAACTGAAACACTGTTTCTTTGTGAATTCAGTTAGTTCCTAGTAGCCTGCTCTTGTAATATGTGTACTTTTAAAGATTTATAAACATTTGGTGAGCCGAATCTGAGTAACATGGTGAATTCGGTTAGTTCCCAATAGGCCGCAGTAGTAATAAGTGGACTGTTCGGGATATAGAAAAATTTTCACGAATGGAATCAAAATTTCTAGGCGTATTCAGTGAGTGCCCAATGGACATGCTTGTATGAGTTTGCTTTTCAATATCGAGCAACATTTTAAGGAACGGAATCCAAGTATCATGGTGAATTGAGTAGGTTCCCAATAGGATTCGCATGTAATAAGCTTGTTATTCAAGATAGAGCAACGTTTTAACGAACTGAAACACTGTTTCTTTGTGAATTCAGTTAGTTCCTAGTAGCCTGCTCTTGTAATATGTGTACTTTTAAAGATTTATAAAAATTTGGTGAGCCGAATCTGAGTAACATGGTGAATTCGGTTTGTTCACAATAGGTCGCAGTAGTAATAAGTGGACTGTTCGGGATATAGAAAAATTTTCACGAATGGAATCAAAATTTCTAGGCGAATTCAGTGAGTTCCCAATGGGACATGCTTGTATGAGTTTGCTTTTCAATATCGAGCAACATTTTAAGGAACGGAATCCAAGTATCATGGTGAATTGAGTAGGTTCCCAATAGGATTCGCATGTAATAAGCTTGTTATTCAAGATAGAGCAACGTTTTAACGAACTGAAACACTGTTTCTTTGTGAATTCAGTTAGTTCCTAGTAGCCTGCTCTTGTAATATGTGTACTTTTAAAGATTTATAAAAATTTGGTGAGCCGAATCTGAGTAACATGGTGAATTCGGTTAGTTCCCAATAGGCCGCAGTAGTAATAAGTGGACTGTTCGGGATATCGAAAAATTTTCACGAATGGAATCAAAATTTCTAGGCGAATTCAGTGAGTTCCCAATGGGACATGCTTGTATGAGTTTGCTTTTCAATATCGAGCAACATTTTAAGGAACGGAATCCAAGTATCATGGTGAATTGAGTAGGTTCCCAATAGGATTCGCATGAAATAAGCTTGTTATTCAATATAGAGCAACGTTTTAACGAACTGAAACACTGTTTCTTTGTGAATCAGTTAGTTCCTAGTAGCCTGCTCTTGTAATAGGTGTGCTTTTAAAGATTTATAACAATTTGGTGAGCCGAATCTGAGTAACATGGTGAATTCGGTTAGTTCCCAATAGGCCGCAGTAGTAATAAGTGGACTGTACGGGATATAGAAAAATTTTCACGAATGGAATCAAAATTTCTAGGCGAATTCAGTGAGTTCCCAATGGGACATGCTTGTTTGATTTTGCTTTTCAATAGCGAGCAACATTTTAAGGAACGGAATCCAAGTATCATGGTGAATTGAGTAGGTTCCCAATAGGATTCGCATGTAATAAGCTTGTTATTCAAGATAGAGCAACGTTTTAACGAACTGAAACACTGTTTCTTTGTGAATTCAGTTAGTTCCTAGTAGCCTGCTCTTGTAATATGTGTACTTTTAAAGATTTATAAAAATTTGGTGAGCCGAATCTGAGTAACATGGTGAATTCGGTTAGTTGCCAATAGGCCGCAGTAGTAATAAGTGGACTGTTCGGGATATAGAAAAATTTTCACGAATGGAATCAAAATTTCTAGGCGAATTCAGTGAGTTCCCAATGGGACATGCTTGTATGAGTTTGCTTTTCAATATCGAGCAACATTTTAAGGAACGGAATCCAAGTATCATGGTGAATTGAGTTGGTTCCCAATAGGATTCGCATGAAATAAGCTTGTTATTCAATATAGAGCAACGTTTTAACGAACTGAAACACTGTTTCTTTGTGAATCAGTTAGTTCCTAGTAGCCTGCTCTTGTAATAGGTGTGCTTTTAAAGATTTATAACAATTTGGTGAGCCGAATCTGAGTAACATGGTGAATTCGGTTAGTTCCCAATAGGCCGCAGTAGTAATAAGTGGACTGTACGGGATATAGAAAAATTTTCACGAATGGAATCAAAATTTCTGGGCGAATTCAGTGAGTTCCCAATGGGACATGCTTGTTTGATTTTGCTTTTCAATAGCGAGCAACATTTTAAGGAACGGAATCCAAGTATCATGGTGAATTGAGTAGGTTCCCAATAGGATTCGCATGTAATAAGCTTGTTATTCAAGATAGAGCAACGTTTTAACGAACTGAAACACTGTTTCTTTGTGAATTCAGTTAGTTCCTAGTAGCCTGCTCTTGTAATATGTGTACTTTTAAAGATTTATAAAAATTTGGTGAGCCGAATCTGAGTAACATGGTGAATTCGGTTAGTTGCCAATAGGCCGCAGTAGTAATAAGTGGACTGTTCGGGATATAGAAAAATTTTCACGAATGGAATCAAAATTTCTAGGCGAATTCAGTGAGTTCCCAATGGGACATGCTTGTATGAGTTTGCTTTTCAATATCGAGCAACATTTTAAGGAACGGAATCCAAGTATCATGGTGAATTGAGTTGGTTCCCAATAGGATTCACATGTAATAAGCTTGTTATTCAAGATAGACCAAGTTTTAACGAACTGAAACACTGTTTCTTTGTGAATTCAGTTAGTTCCTAGTAGCCTGCTCTTGTAATATGTGTACTTTTAAAGATTTATAAAAATTTGGTGAGCCGAATCTGAGTAACATGGTGAATTCGGTTAGTTCCCAATAGGCCGCAGTAGTAATAAGTGGACTGTTTGGGATATAGAAAAATTTTCATGAATTGAATCAAAATTTCTAGGCGAATTCAGTGAGTTCCCAATGGGACATGCTTGTATGAGTTTGCTTTTCAATATCGAGCAACATTTTAAGGAACGGAATCCAAGTATCATGGTGAATTGAGTAGGTTCCCAATAGGATTCGCATGTAATATGCTTGTTATTCAAGATAGAGCAACGTTTTAACGAACTGAAACACTGTTTCTTTGTGAATTCAGTTAGTTCCTAGTAGCCTGCTCTTGTAATATGTGTACTTTTAATGATTTATAAAAATTTGGTGAGCCGAATCTGAGTAACATGGTGAATTCGGTTAGTTCCCAATAGGCCTCAGTAGTTATAAGTGGACTGTTCGGGATATAGAAAAATTTCACGAATGGAATCAAAATTTCTAGGCGAATTCAGTGAGTTCCCAATCGGACATGCTTGTATGAGTTTGCTTTTCATTATCGAGCAACATTTTAAGGAACGGAATCCAAGTATCATGGTGAATTGAGTAGGTTCCCAATAGGATTCGCATGTAATAAGCTTGTTATTCAAGATAGAGCAACGTTTTAACGAACTGAAACACTGTTTCTTTGTGAATTCAGTTAGTTCCTAGTAGCCTGCTCTTGTAATATGTGTACTTTTAAAGATTTATAAAAATTTGGTGAGCCGAATCTGAGTAACATTTGAATTCGGTTAGTTCCTAATAGGCCGCAGTAGTAATAAGTGGACTGTTCGGGATATAGAAAAATTTTCACGAATGGAATCAAAATTTCTAGGCGAATTCAGTGAGTTCCCAATGGGACATGCTTGTGTGAGTTTGCTTTTCAATATCGAGCAACATTTTAAGGAACGGAATCCAAGTATCATGGTGAATTGAGTAGGTTCCCAATAGGATTCGCATGTAATAAGCTTGTTATTCAAGATAGAGCAACGTTTTAACGAACTGAAACACTGTTTCTTTGTGAATTCAGTTAGTTCCTAGTAGCCTGCTCTTGTAATATGTGTACTTTTAAAGATTTATAAAAATTTGGTGAGCCGAATCTCAGTAACATGGTGAATTCGGTTAGTTCCCAATAGGCCGCAGTAGTAATAAGTGGACTGTTTGGGATATAGAAATATTTTCATGAATGGAATCAAAATTTCTAGGCGAATTCAGTGAGTTCCCAATGGGACATGCTTGTATGAGTTTGCTTTTCAATATCGAGCAACATTTTAAGGAACGGAATCCAAGTATCATGGTGAATTGAGTAGGTTCAAAATAGGATTCGCATGTAATAAGCTTGTTATTCAAGATAGAGCAACGTTTTAACGAACTGAAACACTGTTACTTTTTGAATTCAGTTAGTTCCTAGTAGCCTGCTCTTGTAATATGTGTACTTTTAAAGATTTATAACAATTTGGTGAGCCGAATCTGAGTAACATGGTGAATTCGGTTAGTTCCCAATAGGCCGCAGTAGTAATAAGTGGACTGTACGGGATATAGAAAAATTTTCACGAATGGAATCAAAATTTCTAGGCGAATTCAGTGAGTTCCCAATGGGACATGCTTGTTTGATTTTGCTTTTCAATAGCGAGCAACATTTTAAGGAACGGAATCCAAGTATCATGGTGAATTGAGTAGGTTCCCAATAGGATTCGCATGTAATAAGCTTGTTATTCAAGATAGAGCAACGTTTTAACGAACTGAAACACTGTTTCTTTGTGAATTCAGTTAGTTCCTAGTAGCCTGCTCTTGTAATATGTGTACTTTTAAAGATTTATAAAAATTTGGTGAGCCGAATATGAGTAACATGGTGAATTCGGTTAGTTGCCAATAGGCCGCAGTAGTAATAAGTGGACTGTTCGGGATATAGAAAAATTTTCACGAATGGAATCAAAATTTCTAGGCGAATTCAGTGAGTTCCCAATGGGACATGCTTGTATGAGTTTGCTTTTCAATATCGAGCAACATTTTAAGGAACGGAATCCAAGTATCATGGTGAATTGAGTTGGTTCCCAATAGGATTCGCATGAAATAAGCTTGTTATTCAATATAGAGCAACGTTTTAACGAACTGAAACACTGTTTCTTTGTGAATCAGTTAGTTCCTAGTAGCCTGCTCTTGTAATAGGTGTGCTTTTAAAGATTTATAACAATTTGGTGAGCCGAATCTGAGTAACATGGTGAATTCGGTTAGTTCCCAATAGGCCGCAGTAGTAATAAGTGGACTGTACGGGATATAGAAAAATTTTCACGAATGGAATCAAAATTTCTAGGCGAATTCAGTGAGTTCCCAATGGGACATGCTTGTTTGATTTTGCTTTTCAATAGCGAGCAACATTTTAAGGAACGGAATCCAAGTATCATGGTGAATTGAGTAGGTTCCCAATAGGATTCGCATGTAATAAGCTTGTTATTCAAGATAGAGCAACGTTTTAACGAACTGAAACACTGTTTCTTTGTGAATTCAGTTAGTTCCTAGTAGCCTGCTCTTGTAATATGTGTACTTTTAAAGATTTATAAAAAATTGGTGAGCCGAATCTGAGTAACATGGTGAATTCGGTTAGTTGCCAATAGGCCGCAGTAGTAATAAGTGGACTGTTCGGGATATAGAAAAATTTTCACGAATGGAATCAAAATTTCTAGGCGAATTCAGTGAGTTCCCAATGGGACATGCTTGTATGAGTTTGCTTTTCAATATCGAGCAACATTTTAAGGAACGGAATCCAAGTATCATGGTGAATTGAGTTGGTTCCCAATAGGATTCGCATGTAATAAGCTTGTTATTCAAGATAGACCAAGTTTTAACGAACTGAAACACTGTTTCTTTGTGAATTCAGTTAGTTCCTAGTAGCCTGCTCTTGTAATATGTGTACTTTTAAAGATTTATAAAAATTTGGTGAGCCGAATCTGAGTAACATGGTGAATTCGGTTAGTTCCCAATAGGCCGCAGTAGTAATAAGTGGACTGTTTGGGATATAGAAAAATTTTCATGAATTGAATCAAAATTTCTAGGCGAATTCAGTGAGTTCCCAATGGGACATGCTTGTATGAGTTTGCTTTTCAATATCGAGCAACATTTTAAGGAACGGAATCCAAGTATCATGGTGAATTGAGTAGGTTCCCAATAGGATTCGCATGTAATATGCTTGTTATTCAAGATAGAGCAACGTTTTAACGAACTGAAACACTGTTTCTTTGTGAATTCAGTTAGTTCCTAGAGGCCTGCTCTTGTAATATGTGTACTTTTAATGATTTATAAATATTTGGTGAGCCGAATCTGAGTAACATGGTGAATTCAGTTAGTTCCCAATAGGCCTCAGTAGTTATAAGTGGACTGTTCGGGATATAGAAAAATTTCACGAATGGAATCAAAATTTCTAGGCGAATTCAGTGAGTTCCCAATGGGACATGCTTGTATGAGTTTGCTTTTCATTATCGAGCAACATTTTAAGGACCGGAATCCAAGTATCATGGTGAATTGAGTAGGTTCCCAATAGGATTCGCATGTAATAAGCTTGTTATTCAAGATAGAGCAACGTTTTAACGAACTGAAACACTGTTTCTTTGTGAATTCAGTTAGTTCCTAGTAGCCTGCTCTTGTAATATGTGTACTTTTAAAGATTTAGAAAAATTTGGTGAGCCGAATCTGAGTAACATTTGAATTCGGTTAGTTCCTAATAGGCCGCAGTAGTAATAAGTGGACTGTTCGGGATATAGAAAAATTTTCACGAATGGAATCAAAATTTCTAGGCGAATTCAGTGAGTTCCCAATGGGACATGCTTGTATGAGTTTGCTTTTCAATATCGAGCAACATTTTAAGGAACGGAATCCAAGTATCATGGTGAATTGAGTAGGTTCCCAATAGGATTCGCATGTAATAAGCTTGTTATTCAAGATAGAGCAACGTTTTAACGAACTGAAACACTGTTTCTTTGTGAATTCAGTTAGTTCCTAGTAGCCTGCTCTTGTAATATGTGTACTTTTAAAGATTTATAAAAATTTGGTGAGCCGAATCTCAGTAACATGGTGAATTCGGTTAGTTCCCAATAGGCCGCAGTAGTAATAAGTGGACTGTTTGGGATATAGAAAAATTTTCATGAATGGAATCAAAATTTCTAGGCGAATTCAGTGAGTTCCCAATGGGACATGCTTGTATGAGTTTGCTTTTCAATATCGAACAACATTTTAAGGAACGGAATCCAAGTATTTGGTGAATTGAGTAGGTTCCCAATAGGATTCGCATGTAATAAGCTTGTTATTCAAGATAGAGCAACGTTTTAACGAACTGAAACACTGTTTCTTTGTGAATTCAGTTAGTTCCTAGTAGCCTGCTCTTGTAATATGTGTACTTTTAAAGATTTATAAAAATTTGGTGAGCCGAATCTGAGTAACATTTGAATTCGGTTAGTTCCTAATAGGCCGCAGTAGTAATAAGTGGACTGTTCGGGATATAGAAAAAATTTTCACGAATGGAATCAAAATTTCTAGGCGAATTCAGTGAGTCCCAATGGGACATGCTTGTATGAGTTTGCTTTTCAATATCGAGCAACATTTTAAGGAACGGAATCCAAGTATCATGGTGAATTGAGTAGGTTCAAAATAGGATTCGCATGTAATAAGCTTGTTATTCAAGATAGAGCAACGTTTTAACGAACTGAAACACTGTTACTTTTTGAATTCAGTTAGTTCCTAGTAGCCTGCTCTTGTAATATGTGTACTTTTAAAGATTTATAAAAATTTGGTGAGCCGAATCTGAGTAACATGGTGAATTCGGTTAGTTCCCAATAGGCCGCAGTAGTTAAAAGTGGACTGTTCGGGATATAGAAAAATTTTCACGAATGGAATCAAAATTTCTAGGCGAATTCAGTGAGTTCCCAATGGGACATGCTTGTATGAGTTTGCTTTTCATTATCGAGCAACATTGTAAGGAACGGAATCCAAGTATCATGGTGAATTGAGTAGGTTCCCAATAGGATTCGCATGTAATAAGCTTGTTATTCAAGATAGAGCAACGTTTTAACGAACTGAAACACTGTTTCTTTGTGAATTCAGTTAGTTCCTAGTAGCCTGCTCTTGTAATATGTGTACTTTTAAAGATTTATAAAAATTTGGTGAGCCGAATCTGAGTAACATTTGAATTCGGTTAGTTCCTAATAGGCCGCAGTAGTAATTAGTGGACTGTTCGGGATATAGAAAAATTTTCACGAATGGAATCAAAATTTCTAGGCGAATTCAGTGAGTTCCCAATGGGACATGCTTGTATGAGTTTGCTTTTCAATATCGAGCAACATTTTAAGGAACGGAATCCAAGTATCATGGTGAATTGAGTAGGTCCCAATAGGATTCGCATGTAATAAGCTTGTTATTCAAGATAGAGCAACGTTTTAACGAACTGAAACACTGTTTCTTTGTGAATTCAGTTAGTTCCTAGTAGCCTGCTCTTGTAATATGTGTACTTTTAAAGATTTATAAAAATTTGGTGAGCCGAATCTGAGTAACATTTGAATTAGGTTAGTTCCCAATAGGCCGCAGTAGTAATAAGTTGACTGTTCGGGATATAGAAAAAATTTCAAGAATGGAATCAAAATTTCTAGGCGAATTCAGTGAGTCCCAATGGGACATGCTTGTATGAGTTTGCTTTTCAATATCGAGCAACATTTTAAGGAACGGAATCCAAGTATCATGGTGAATTGAGTAGGTTCAAAATAGGATTCGCATTTAATAAGCTTGTTATTCCAGATAGAGCAACGTTTTAACGAACTGAAACACTGTTTCTTTGTGAATTCAGTTAGTTCCTAGTAGCCTGCTCTTGTAATATGTGTACTTTTAAAGATTTATAAAAATTTGGTGAGCCGAATCTGAGTAACATGGTGAATTCGGTTAGTTCCCAATAGGCCGCAGTAGTTATAAGTGGACTGTTCGGGATATAGAAAAATTTTCACGAATGGAATCAAAATTTCTAGGCGAATTCAGTGAGTTCCCAATGGGACATGCTTGTATGAGTTTGCTTTTCAATATCGAGCAACATTTTAAGGAACGGAATCCAAGTATCATGGTGAATTGAGTAGGTTCCCAATAGGATTCGCATGTAATAAGCTTGTTATTCAAGATAGAGCAACGTTTTAACGAACTGAAACACTGTTTCTTTGTGAATTCAGTTAGTTCCTAGTAGCCTGCTCTTGTAATATGTGTACTTTTAAAGATTTATAAAAATTTGGTGAGCCGAATCTCAGTAACATGGTGAATTCGGTTAGTTCCCAATAGGCCGCAGTAGTAATAAGTGGACTGTTTGGGATATAGAAAAATTTTCATGAATGGAATCAAAATTTCTAGGCGAATTCAGTGAGTTCCCAATGGGACATGCTTGTATGAGTTTGCTTTTCAATATCGAGCAACATTTTAAGGAACGGAATCCAAGTATTTGGTGAATTGAGTAGGTTCCCAATAGGATTCGCATGTAATAAGCTTGTTATTCAAGTAAGAGCAACGTTTTAACGAACTGAAACACTGTTTCTTTGTGAATTCAGTTAGTTCCTAGTAGCCTGCTCTTGTAATATGTGTACTTTTAAAGATTTATAAAAATTTGGTGAGCCGAATCTGAGTAACATTTGAATTCGGTTAGTTCCTAATAGGCCGCAGTAGTAATAAGTGTACTGTTCGGGATATAGAAAAAATTTCAAGAATGGAATCAAAATTTCTAGGCGAATTCAGTGAGTCCCAATGGGACATGCTTGTATGAGTTTGCTTTTCAATATCGAGCAACATTTTAAGGAACGGAATCCAAGTATCATGGTGAATTGAGTAGGTTCAAAATAGGATTCGCATGTAATAAGCTTGTTATTCAAGATAGAGCAACGTTTTAACGAACTGAAACACTGTTACTTTGTGAATTCAGTTAGTTCCTAGTAGCCTGCTCTTGTAATATGTGTACTTTTAAAGATTTATAAAAATTTGGTGAGCCGAATCTGAGTAACATGGTGAATTCGGTTAGTTCCCAATAGGCCGCAGTAGTTATAAGTGGACTGTTCGGGATATAGAAAAATTTTCACGAATGGAATCAAAATTTCTAGGCGAATTCAGTGAGTTCCCAATGGGACATGCTTGTATGAGTTTGCTTTTCATTATCGAGCAACATTGTAAGGAACGGAATCCAAGTATCATGGTGTATTGAGTAGGTTCCCAATAGGATTCGCATGTAATAAGCTTGTTATTCAAGATAGAGCAACGTTTTAACGAACTGAAACACTGTTTCTTTGTGAATTCAGTTAGTTCCTAGTAGCCTGCTCTTGTAATATGTGTACTTTTAAAGATTTATAAAAATTTGGTGAGCCGAATCTGAGTAACATGGTGAATTCGGTTAGTTCCCAATAGGCCGCAATAGTAATAAGTGGACTGTTCGGGATATAGAAAAATTTTCACGAATGGAATCAAAATTTCTAGGCGAATTCAGTGAGTTCCCAATGGGACATGCTTGTATGAGTTTGCTCTTCAATATCGAGCAACATTTTAAGGAACGGAATCCAAGTATCATGGTGAATTGAGTAGGTTCCCAATAGGATTCGCATGTAATAAGCTTGTTATTCAAGATAGAGCAACGTTTTAACGAACTGAAACACTGTTTCTTTGTGAATTCAGTTAGTTCCTAGTAGCCTGCTCTTGTAATATGTGTACTTTTAAAGATTTATAAAAATTTGGTGAGCCGAATCTGAGTAACATGGTGAATTCGGTTAGTTCCCAATAGGCCGCAGTAGTAATAAGTGGACTGTTCGGGATATAGAAAAATTTTCACGAATGGAATCAAAATTTCTAGGCGAATTCAGTGAGTTCCCAATGGGACATGCTTGTATGAGTTTGCTTTTCAATATCGAGCAACATTTTAAGGAACGGAATCCAAGTATCATGGTGAATTGAGTAGGTTCCCAATAGGACTCGCATGTAATAAGCATGTTATTCAAGATAGAGCAACGTTTTAACGAACTAAAACACTGTTTCTTTGTGAATTCAGTTAGTTCCTAGTAGCCTGCTCTTGTAATATGTGTAATTTAAAGATTTATAAAAATTTGGTGAGCCGAATCTGAGTAACATGGTGAATTCGGTTAGTTGCCAATAGGCCGCAGTAGTAATAAGTGGACTGTTCGGGATATAGAAAAATTTTCACAAATGGAATCAAAATTTCTAGGCGAATTCAGTGAGTTCCCAATGGGACATGCTTGTATGAGTTTGCTTTTCAATAACGAGCAACATTTTAAGGAACGGAATCCAATTATCATGGTGAATTTGTAGGTTCCCAATAGGATTCGCATGTAATAAGCTTGTTATTCAAGATAGAGCAACGTTTTAACGAACTGAAACACTGTTTCTTTGTGAATTCAGTTAGTTCCTAGTAGCCTGCTCTTGTAATATGTGTACTTTTAAAGATTTATAAAAATTTGGTGAGCCGAATCTGAGTAACCTTTGAATTCGGTTAGTTCCCAATAGGCCGCAGTAGTAATAAGTGGACTGTTCGGGATATAGAAAAATTTTCACGAATGGAATCAAAATTTCTAGGCGAATTCAGTGAGTTCCCAATGGGACATGCTTGTATGAGTTTGCTTTTCAATATCGAGCAACATTTTAAGGAACGGAATCCAAGTATCATGGTGAATTGAGTAGGTTCCCAATAGGATTCGCATGTAATAAGCTTGTTATTCAAGATAGAGCAACGTTTTAACGAACTGAAACACTGTTTCTTTGTGAATTCAGTTAGTTCCTAGTAGCCTGCTCTTGTAATATGTGTACTTTTAAAGATTTATAAAAATTTGGTGAGCCGAATCTGAGTAACATGGTGAATTCGGTTAGTTCCCAATAGGCCGCAGTAGTAATAAGTGGAATTTTCGGGATATAGAAAAATTTTCACGAATGGAATCAAAATTTCTAGGCGAATTCAGGGAGTTCCCAATGGGACATGCTTGTATGAGTTTGCTCTTCAATATCGAGCAACATTTTAAGGAACGGAATCCAAGTATCATGGTGAATTGAGTAGGTTCCCAATAGGATTCGCATGTAATAAGCTTGTTATTCAAGATAGAGCAACGTTTTAACGAACTGAAACACTGTTTCTTTGTGAATTCAGTTAGATCCTAGTAGCCTGCTCTTGTAATATGTGTACTTTTAAAGATTTATAAAAATTTGGTGAGCCGAATCTGAGTAACATGGTGAATTCGGTTAGTTCCCAATAGGCCGCAGTAGTAATAAGTGGTCTGTTCGGGATATAGAAAAATTTTCACAAATGGAATCAAAATTTCTGGGCGAATTCAGTGAGTTCCCAATGGGACATGCTTGTATGAGTTTGCTTTTCAATATCGAGCAACATTTTAAGGAACGGAATCCAAGTATCCTGGTGAATTGAGTAGGTTCCCAATAGGATTCGCATGTAATAAGCTTGTTATTCAAGATAGAGCAACGTTTTAACGAACTGAAACACTGTTTCTTTGTGAATTCAGTTAGTTCCTAGTAGCCTGCTCTTGTAATATGTGTACTTTTAAAGATTTATAAAAATTTGGTGAGCCGAATCTGAGTAACATGGTGAATTCGTTTAGTTCCCAATAGGCCTCAGTAGTTATAAGTGGACTGTTCGGGATATAGAAAAATTTTCTCGAATGGAATCAAAATTTCTAGGCGAATTCAGTGAGTTCCCAATGGGACATGCTTGTATGAGTTTGCTTTTCATTATCGAGCAACATTTTAAGGAACGGAATCCAAGTATCATGGTGAATTGAGTAGGTTCCCAATAGGATTCGCATGTAATAAGCTTGTTATTCAAGATAGAGCAACGTTTTAACGAACTGAAACACTGTTTCTTTGTGAATTCAGTTAGTTCCTAGTAGCCTGCTCTTGTAATATGTGTACTTTTAAAGATTTATAAAAATTTGGTGAGCCGAATCTGAGTAACATTTGAATTCGGTTAGTTCCTAATAGGCCGCAGTAGTAATAAGTGGACTGTTCGGGATATAGAAAAATTTTCACGAATGGAATCAAAATTTCTAGGCGAATTCAGTGAGTTCCCAATGGGACATGCTTGTATGAGTTTGCTTTTCAATATCGAGCAACATTTTAAGGAACGGAATCCAAGTATCATGGTGAATTGAGTAGGTTCCCAATAGGATTCGCATGTAATAAGCTTGTTATTCAAGATAGAGCAACGTTTTAACGAAATGAAACACTGTTTCTTTGTGAATTCAGTTAGTTCCTAGTAGCCTGCTCTTGTAATATGTGTACTTTTAAAGATTTATAAAAATTTGGTGAGCCGAATCTGAGTAACATGGTGAATTCAGTTAGTTCCCAATAGGCCGCAGTAGTAATAAGTGGACTGTTCGGTATATAGAAAAATTTTCACGAATGGAATCAAAATTTCTAGGCGAATTAGGTGAGTTCCCAATGGGACATGCTTGTATGAGTTTGCTCTTCAATATCGAGCAACATTTTAAGGAACGGAATCCAATTATCATGGTGAATTTGTAGGTTCCCAATAGGATTCGCATGTAATAAGCTTGTAATTCAAGATAGAGCAACGTTTTAACGAACTGAAACACTGTTTCTTTGTGAATTCAGTTAGTTCCTAGTAGCCTGCTCTTGTAATATGTGTACATTTAAAGATTTATAAAAATTTGGTGAGCCGAATCTGAGTAACATGGTGAATTCGGTTAGTTCCCAATAGGCCTCAGTAGTAATAAGTGGACTGTTCGGGATATAGAAAAATTTTCACGAATGGAATCAAAATTTCTAGGCGAATTCCGTGAGTTGCCAATGGGACATGCTTGTATGAGTTTGCTTTTCAATATCGAGCAACATTTTAAGGAACGGAATCCAAGTATCATGTTGAATTGAGTAGGTTCCCAATTGGATTCGCATGTAATAAGCTTGTTATTCAAGATAGAGCAACGTTTTAACGAACTGAAACACTGTTTCTTTGTGAATTCAGTTAGTTCCTAGTAGCCTGCTCTTGTAATATGTGTACTTTTAAAGATTTATAAAAATTTGGTGAGCCGAATCTGAGTAACATTTGAATTCAGTTAGTTCCTAATAGGCCGCAGTAGTAATAAGTGGACTGTTCGGGATATAGAAAAATTTTCTCGAATGGAATCAAAATTTCGAGGCGAATTCAGTGAGTTCCCAATGGGACATGCTTGTATGAGTTTGCTTTTCATTATCGAGCAACATTTTAAGGAACGGAATCCAAGTATCATGGTGAATTGAGTAGGTTCCCAATAGGATTCGCATGTAATAAGCTTGTTATTCAAGATAGAGCAACGTTTTAACGAAATGAAACACTGTTTCTTTGTGAATTCAGTTAGTTCCTAGTAGCCTGCTCTTGTAATATGTGTACTTTTAAAGATTTATAAAAATTTGGTGAGCCGAATCTGAGTATCATGGTGAATTCGGTTAGTTCCCAATAGGCCGCAGTAGTAATAAGTGGACTGTTCGGGATATAGAAAAATTTTCACGAATGGAATCAAAATTTCTAGGCGAATTCAGTGAGTTCCCAATGGGACATGCTTGTATGAGTTTGGTTTTCAAGATCGAGCAACATTTGAAGGAACGGAATCCAATTATCATGGTGAATTTGTAGGTTCCCAATAGGATTCGCATGTAATAAGCTTGTTATTCAAGATAGAGCAACGTTTTAACGAACTGAAACACTGTTTCTTTGTGAATTCAGTTAGTTCCTAGTAGCCTGCTCTTGTAATATGTGTACATTTAAAGATTTATAAAAATTTGGTGAGCCGAATCTGAGTAACATGGTGAATTCGGTTAGTTCCCAATAGGCCTCAGTAGTAATAAGTGGACTGTTCGGGATATAGAAAAATTTTCACGAATGGAATCAAAATTTCTAGGCGAATTCCGTGAGTTGCCAATGGGACATGCTTGTATGAGTTTGCTTTTCAATATCGAGCAACATTTTAAGGAACGGAATCCAAGTATCATGTTGAATTGAGTAGGTTCCCAATTGGATTCGCATGTAATAAGCTTGTTATTCAAGATAGAGCAACGTTTTAACGAACTGAAACACTGTTTCTTTGTGAATTCAGTTAGTTCCTAGTAGCCTGCTCTTGTAATATGTGTACTTTTAAAGATTTATAAAAATTTGGTGAGCCGAATCTGAGTAACATTTGAATTCAGTTAGTTCCTAATAGGCCGCAGTAGTAATAAGTGGACTGTTCGGGATATAGAAAAATTTTCACGATTGGAATCAAAATTTCTAGGCGAATTCAGTGAGTTCCCAATGGGACATGCTTGTATGAGTTTGCTTTTCAATATCGAGCAACATTTTAAGGAACGGAATCCAAGTATCATGGTGAATTGTGTAGGTTCCCAAAAGGATTCGCATGTAATAAGCCTGTTTTTCAAGATAGAGCAACGTTTTAACGAACTGAAACACTGTTTCTTTGTGAATTCAGTTAGTTCCTAGTAGCCTGCTCTTGTAATATGTGTACTTTTAAAGATTTATAAAAATTTGGTGAGCCGAATCTGAGTAACATGGTGAATTCTGTTAGTTCCCAATAGGCCGCAGTAGTAATAAGTGGAATGTTCGGGATATAGAAAAATTTTCACGAATGGAATCAAAATTTCTAGGCGAATTCAGGGAGTTCCCAATGGGACATGCTTGTATGAGTTTGTTCTTCAATATCGAGCAACATTTTAAGGAACGGAATCCAAGTATCATGGTGAATTGAGTAGGTTCCCAATAGGATTCGCATGTAATAAGCTTGTTATTCAAGATAGAGCAACGTTTTAACGAACTGAAACACTGTTTCTTTGTGAATTCAGTTAGTTCCTAGTAGCCTGCTCTTGTAATATGTGTACTTTTAAAGATTTATAAAAATTTGGTGAGCCGAATCTGAGTAACATGGTGAATTCGGTTAGTTCCCAATAGGCCTCAGTAGTTATAAGTGGACTGTTCGGGATATAGAAAAAT
Source organism: Rattus norvegicus (assembly GCF_021556685.1). Classification (NCBI taxonomy): domain Eukaryota; kingdom Metazoa; phylum Chordata; class Mammalia; order Rodentia; family Muridae; genus Rattus; species Rattus norvegicus. The sequence continues at coordinate 10,429,115 of NC_141544.1, forward strand.
TGTCACGAATGGAATCAAAATTTCTAGGCGAATTCAGTGAGTTCCCAATGGGACATGCTTGTATGAGTTTGCTTTTCATTATCGAGCAAGATTTTAAGGAACGGAATCCAAGTATCATGGTGAATTGAGTAGGTTCCCAATAGGATTCGCATGTAATAAGCTTGTTATTCAAGATAGAGCAACGTTTTAACGAACTGAAACACTGTTTCTTTGTGAATTCACTTAGTTCCTAGTAGCCTGCTCTTGTAATATGTGTACTTTTAAAGATTTATAAAAATTTGGTGAGCCGAATCTGAGTAACATGGTGAATTCGGTTAGTTCCCAATAGGCCGCAGTAGTAATAAGTGGACTGTTTGGGATATAGAAAAATTTTCACGAATGGAATCAAAATTTCTAGGCGAATTAGGTGAGTTCCCAATGGGACATGCTTGTATGAGTTTGCTTTTCAATATCGAGCAACATTTTAAGGAACGGAATCCAAGTATCATGGTGAATTGAGTAGGTTCCCAATAGGATTCGTATGTAATAAGCTTGTTATTCAAGATAGAGCAACGTTTTAACGAACTGAAACACTGTTTCTTTGTGAATTCAGTTAGTTCCTAGTAGCCTGCTCTTGTAATATGTGTACTTTTAAAGATTTATAAAAATTTGGTGAGCCGAATCTGAGTAACATTTGAATTCGGTTAGTTCCTAATAGGCCGCAGTAGTAATAAGTGGACTGTTCGGGATATAGAAAAAATTTCAAGAATGGAATCAAAATTTCTAGGCGAATTCAGTGAGTCCCAATGGGACATGCTTGTATGAGTTTGCTTTTCAATATCGAGCAACATTTTAAGGAACGGAATCCAAGTATCATGGTGAATTGAGTAGGTTCAAAATAGGATTCGCATGTAATAAGCTTGTTATTCAAGATAGAGCAACGTTTTAACGAACTGAAACACTGTTTCTTTGTGAATTCAGTTAGTTCATAGTAGCCTGCTCTTGTAATATGTGTACTTTTAAAGATTTATAAAAATTTGGTGAGCCGAATCTGAGTAACATGGTGAATTCGTTTAGTTCCCAATAGGCCTCAGTAGTTATAAGTGGACTGTTCGGGATATAGAAAAATTTTCACGAATGGAATCAAAATTTCTAGGCGAATTCAGTGAGTTCCCAATGGGACATGCTTTTATGAGTTTGCTTTTCATTATCGAGCAACATTTTAAAGAACGGAATCCAAGTATCATGGTGAATTGAGTAGGTTCCCAATAGGATTCGCATGTAATAAGCTTGTTATTCAAGATAGAGTAACGTTTTAACGAACTGAAACACTGTTTCTTTGTGAATTCAGTTAGTTCCTAGTAGCCTGCTCTTGTAATATGTGTACTTTTAAAGATTTATAAAAATTTGGTGAGCCGAATCTGAGTAACATGGTGAATTCGGTTAGTTCTCAATAGGCCGCAGTAGTAATAAGTGGACTGTTCGGGATATAGAAAAATTTTCATGAATGGAATCAAAATTTCTAGGCGAATTCAGTGAGTTCCCAATGGGACATGCTTGTATGAGTTTGCTCTTCAATATCGAGCAACATTTTAAGGAACGGAATCCAAGTATCATGGTGAATTGAGTAGGTTCCCAAATGGATTCGCATGTAATAAGCTTGTTATTCAAGATAGAGCAACGTTTTAACGAACTGAAACACTGTTTCTTTGTGAATTCAGTTAGTTCCTAGTAGCCTGCTCTTGTAATATGTGTACTTTTAAAGATTTATAAAAATTTGGTGAGCCGAATCTGAGTAACATTTGAATTCAGTTAGTTCCTAATAGGCCGCAGTAGTAATAAGTGGACTGTTCGGGATATAGAAAAATTTTCTCGAATGGAATCAAAATTTCTAGGCAAATTCAGTGAGGTCCCAATGGGACATGCTTGTATGAGTTTGCTTTTCATTATCGAGCAACATTTTAAGGAACGGAATCCAAGTATCATGGTGAATTGAGTAGGTTCCCAATAGGATTCGCATGTAATAAGCTTGTTATTCAAGATAGAGCAACGTTTTAACGAACTGAAACACTGTTTCTTTGTGAATTCAGTTAGTTCCTAGTAGCCTGCTCTTGTAATATGTGTACTTTTAAAGATTTATAAAAATTTGGTGAGCCGAATCTGAGTAACATTTGAATTCGGTTAGTTCCTAATAGGCCGCAGTAGTAATAAGTGGACTGTTCGGGATATAGAAAAATTTTCACGAATGGAATCAAAATTTCTAGGCGAATTCAGTGAGTTCCCAATGGGACATGCTTGTATGAGTTTGCTTTTCAATATCGAGCAACATTTTAAGGAACGGAATCCAAGTATCATGGGGAATTGAGTAGGTTCCCAATAGGATTCGCATGTAATAAGCTTGTTATTCAAGATAGAGCAACGTTTTAACGAAATGAAACACTGTTTCTTTGTGAATTCAGTTAGTTCCTAGTAGCCTGCTCTTGTAATATGTGTACTTTTAAAGATTTATAAAAATTTGGTGAGCCGAATCTGAGTAACATGGTGAATTCGGTTAGTTCCCAATAGGCCGCAGTAGTAATAAGTGGACTGTTCGGGATATAGAAAAATTTTCACGAATGGAATCAAAATTTCTAGGCGAATTCAGTGAGTTCCCAATGGGACATGCTTGTATGAGTTTGCTCTTCAATATCGAGCAACATTTTAAGGAACGGAATCCAATTATCATGGTGAATTTGTAGGTTCCCAATAGGATTCGCATGTAATAAGCTTGTTATTCAAGATAGAGCAACGTTTTAACGAACTGAAACACTGTTTCTTTGTGAATTCAGTTAGTTCCTAGTAGCCTGCTCTTGTAATATGTGTACATTTAAAGATTTATAAAAATTTGGTGAGCCGAATCTGAGTAACATGGTGAATTCGGTTAGTTCCCAATAGGCCTCAGTAGTAATAAGTGGACTGTTCGGGATATAGAAAAATTTTCACGAATGGAATCAAAATTTCTAGGCGAATTCCGTGAGTTGCCAATGGGACATGCTTGTATGAGTTTGCTTTTCAATATCGAGCAACATTTTAAGGAACGGAATCCAAGTATCATGTTGAATTGAGTAGGTTCCCAATTGGATTCGCATGTAATAAGCTTGTTATTCAAGATAGAGCAACGTTTTAACGAACTGAAACACTGTTTCTTTGTGAATTCAGTTAGTTCCTAGTAGCCTGCTCTTGTAATATGTGTACTTTTAAAGATTTATAAAAATTTGGTGAGCCGAATCTGAGTAACATTTGAATTCAGTTAGTTCCTAATAGGCCGCAGTAGTAATAAGTGGACTGTTCGGGATATAGAAAAATTTTCACGATTGGAATCAAAATTTCTAGGCGAATTCAGTGAGTTCCCAATGGGACATGCTTGTATGAGTTTGCTTTTCAATATCGAGCAACATTTTAAGGAACGGAATCCAAGTATCATGGTGAATTGTGTAGGTTCCCAAAAGGATTCGCATGTAATAAGCCTGTTTTTCAAGATAGAGCAACGTTTTAACGAACTGAAACACTGTTTCTTTGTGAATTCAGTTAGTTCCTAGTAGCCTGCTCTTGTAATATGTGTACTTTTAAAGATTTATAAAAATTTGGTGAGCCGAATCTGAGTAACATGGTGAATTCTGTTAGTTCCCAATAGGCCGCAGTAGTAATAAGTGGAATGTTCGGGATATAGAAAAATTTTCACGAATGGAATCAAAATTTCTAGGCGAATTCAGGGAGTTCCCAATGGGACATGCTTGTATGAGTTTGTTCTTCAATATCGAGCAACATTTTAAGGAACGGAATCCAAGTATCATGGTGAATTGAGTAGGTTCCCAATAGGATTCGCATGTAATAAGCTTGTTATTCAAGATAGAGCAACGTTTTAACGAACTGAAACACTGTTTCTTTGTGAATTCAGTTAGTTCCTAGTAGCCTGCTCTTGTAATATGTGTACTTTTAAAGATTTATAAAAATTTGGTGAGCCGAATCTGAGTAACATGGTGAATTCGGTTAGTTCCCAATAGGCCTCAGTAGTTATAAGTGGACTGTTCGGGATATAGAAAAATTTTCACGAATGGAATCAAAATTTCTAGGCGAATTCAGTGAGTTCCCAATGGGACATGCTTGTATGAGTTTGCTTTTCATTATCGAGCAACATTTTAAGGAACGGAATCCAAGTATCATGGTGAATTGAGTAGGTTCCCAATAGGATTCGCATGTAATAAGCTTGTTATTCAAGATAGAGCAACGTTTTAACGAACTGAAACACTGTTTCTTTGTGAATTCACTTAGTTCCTAGTAGCCTGCTCTTGTAATATGTGTACTTTTAAAGATTTATAAAAATTTGGTGAGCCGAATCTGAGTAACATGGTGAATTCGGTTAGTTCCCAATAGGCCGCAGTAGTAATAAGTGGACTGTTTGGGATATAGAAAAATTTTCACGAATGGAATCAAAATTTCTAGGCGAATTAGGTGAGTTTCCAATGGGACATGCTTGTATGAGTTTGCTTTTCAATATCGAGCAACATTTTAAGGAACGGAATCCAAGTATCATGGTGAATTGAGTAGGTTCCCAATAGGATTCGTATGTAATAAGCTTGTTATTCAAGATAGAGCAACGTTTTAACGAACTGAAACACTGTTTCTTTGTGAATTCAGTTAGTTCCTAGTAGCCTGCTCTTGTAATATGTGTACTTTTAAAGATTTATAAAAATTTGGTGAGCCGAATCTGAGTAACATTTGAATTCGGTTAGTTCCTAATAGGCCGCAGTAGTAATAAGTGGACTGTTCGGGATATAGAAAAAATTTCAAGAATGGAATCAAAATTTCTAGGCGAATTCAGTGAGTCCCAATGGGACATGCTTGTATGAGTTTGCTTTTCAATATCGAGCAACATTTTAAGGAACGGAATCCAAGTATCATGGTGAATTGAGTAGGTTCAAAATAGGATTCGCATGTAATAAGCTTGTTATTCAAGATAGAGCAACGTTTTAACGAACTGAAACACTGTTTCTTTGTGAATTCAGTTAGTTCATAGTAGCCTGCTCTTGTAATATGTGTACTTTTAAAGATTTATAAAAATTTGGTGAGCCGAATCTGAGTAACATGGTGAATTCGTTTAGTTCCCAATAGGCCTCAGTAGTTATAAGTGGACTGTTCGGGATATAGAAAAATTTTCACGAATGGAATCAAAATTTCTAGGCGAATTCAGTGAGTTCCCAATGGGACATGCTTTTATGAGTTTGCTTTTCATTATCGAGCAACATTTTAAAGAACGGAATCCAAGTATCATGGTGAATTGAGTAGGTTCCCAATAGGATTCGCATGTAATAAGCTTGTTATTCAAGATAGAGTAACGTTTTAACGAACTGAAACACTGTTTCTTTGTGAATTCAGTTAGTTCCTAGTAGCCTGCTCTTGTAATATGTGTACTTTTAAAGATTTATAAAAATTTGGTGAGCCGAATCTGAGTAACATGGTGAATTCGGTTAGTTCTCAATAGGCCGCAGTAGTAATAAGTGGACTGTTCGGGATATAGAAAAATTTTCATGAATGGAATCAAAATTTCTAGGCGAATTCAGTGAGTTCCCAATGGGACATGCTTGTATGAGTTTGCTCTTAAATATCGAGCAACATTTTAAGGAACGGAATCCAAGTATCATGGTGAATTGAGTAGGTTCCCAAATGGATTCGCATGTAATAAGCTTGTTATTCAAGATAGAGCAACGTTTTAACGAACTGAAACACTGTTTCTTTGTGAATTCAGTTAGTTCCTAGTAGCCTGCTCTTGTAATATGTGTACTTTTATAGATTTATAAAAATTTGGTGAGCCGAATCTGAGTAACATGGTGAATTCGGTTAGTTCCCAATAGGCCTCAGTAGTAATAAGTGGACTGTTCGGGACATAGAAAAATTTTCACGAATGGAATCAAAATTTCTAGGCGAATTCAGTGAGTTGCCAATGGGACATGCTTGTATGAGTTTGCTTTTCAATATCGAGCAACATTTTAAGGAACGGAATCCAAGTATCATGGTGAATTGAGTAGGTTCAAAATAGGATTCGCATGTAATAAGCTTGTTATTCAAGATAGAGCAACGTTTTAACGAACTGAAACACTGTTTCTTTGTGAATTCAGTTAGTTCCTAGTAGCCTGCTCTTGTAATATGTGTACTTTTAAAGATTTATAAAAATTTGGTGAGCCGAATCTGAGTAACATTTGAATTCGGTTAGTTCCCAATAGGCCGCAGTAGTAATAAGTGGAATGTTCGGGATATAGAAAAATTTTCACGAATGGAACCAAAATTTCTAGGCGAATTCAGGGAATTCCAAATGGGACATGCTTGTATGAGTTTGCTCTTCAATATGGAGCAACATTTTAAGGAACGGAATCCAAGTATCATGGTGAATTGAATAGGTTCCCAATAGGATTCGCATGTAATAAGCTTGTTATTCAAGATAGAGCAACGTTTTAACGAACTGAAACACTATTTCTTTGTGAATTCAGTTAGATCCTAGTAGCCTGCTCTTGTAATATGTGTACTTTTAAAGATTTATAAAAATTTGGTGAGCCGAATCTGAGTAACATGGTGAATTCGGTTAGTTCCCAATAGGCCTCAGTAGTTATAAGTGGACTGTCGGGATATAGAAAAATTTTCACGAATGGAATCAAAATTTCTAGGCGAATTCAGTGAGTTCCCAATGGGACATGCTTGTATGAGTTTGCTTTTCATTATCGAGCAACATTTTAAGGAACTGAATCCAAGTATCATGGTGAATTGAGTAGGTTCCCAATAGGATTCGCATGTAATAAGCTTCTTATTCAAGATAGAGCAACGTTTTGACGAACTGAAACACTGTTTCTTTGTGAATTCAGTTAGTTCCTAGTAGCCTGCTCTTGTAATATGTGTACTTTTAAAGATTTATAAAAATTTGGTGAGCCGAATCTGAGTAACATTTGAATTCGGTTAGTTCCCAATAGGCCGCAGTAGTAATAAGTGGACTGTTCGGGATATAGAAAAATTTTCACGAATGGAATCAAAATTTCTAGGCGAATTCAGTGAGTTCCCAATGGGACATGCTTGTATGAGTTTGCTTTTCAATATCGAGCAACATTTTAAGGAACGGAATCCAAGTATCATGGTGAATTGAGTAGGTTCCCAATAGGATTCGCATGTAATAAGCTTGTTATTCAAGATAGAGCAACGTTTTAACGAACTGAAACACTGTTTCTTTGTGAATTCAGTTAGTTCCTAGTAGCCTGCTCTTGTAATATGTGTACTTTTAAAGATTTATAAAAATTTGGTGAGACGAATCTGAGTAACATGGTGAATTCGGTTAGTTCCCAATAGGCCGCAGTAGTAATAAGTGGACTGTTTGGGATATAGAAAAATTTTCATGAATGGAATCAAAATTTCTAGGCGAATTCAGTGAGTTCCCAATGGGACATGCTTGTATGAGTTTGCTTTTCAATATCGAGCAACATTTTAAGGAACGGCATCCAAGTATCATGGTGAATTGAGTAGGTTCCCAATAGGATTCGCATGTAATAAGCTTGTTATTCAAGATAGAGCAACGTTTTAACGAACTGAAACACTGTTTCTTTGTGAATTCAGTTAGTTCCTAGTAGCCTGCTCTTGTAATATGTGTACTTTTAAAGATTTATAAAAATTTGGTGAGCCGAATCTGAGTAACATTTGAATTCGGTTAGTTCCCAATAGGCCGCAGTAGTAATAAGTGGACTGTTCGGGATATAGAAAAATTTTCAGGAATGGAATCAAAATTTCTAGGCGAATTCAGTGAGTTCCCAATGGGACATGCTTTTATGAGTTTGCTTTTCAATATCGAGCAACATTTTAAGGAACGGAATCCAAGTATCATGGTGAATTGAGTAGGTTCCCACTAGGATTCGCATGTAATAAGCTTGTTATTCAAGATAGAGCAACGTTTTAACGAACTGAAACACTGTTTCTTTGTGAATTCAGTTAGTTCCAAGTAGCCTGCTCTTGTAATATGTGTACTTTTAAAGATTTATAAAAAATTGGTGAGCCGAATCTGAGTAACATGGTGAATTCGGTTAGTTCCCAATAGGCCGCAGTAGTAATAAGTGGACTGTTTGGGATATAGAAAAATTTTCATGAATGGAATCAAAATTTCTAGGCGAATTCAGTGAGTTCCCAATGGGACATGCTTGTATGAGTTTGCTTTTCAATATCGAGCAACATTTTAAGGAACGGCATCCAAGTATCATGGTGAATTGAGTAGGTTCCCAATAGGATTCGCATGTAATAAGCTTGTTATTCAAGATAGAGCAACGTTTTAACGAACTGAAACACTGTTTCTTTGTGAATTCAGTTAGTTCCTAGTAGCCTGCTCTTGTAATATGTGTACTTTTATAGATTTATAAAAATTTGGTGAGCCGAATCTGAGTAACATGGTGAATTCGGTTAGTTCCCAATAGGCCTCAGTAGTAATAAGTGGACTGTTCGGGATATAGAAAAATTTTCACGAATGGAATCAAAATTTCTAGGCGAATTCAGTGAGTTGCCAATGGGACATGCTTGTATGAGTTTGCTTTTCAATATCGAGCAACATTTTAAGGAACGGAATCCAAGTATCATGCTGAATTGAGTAGGTTCCCAATAGGATTCGCATGTAATAAGCTTGTTATTCAAGATAGAGCAACGTTTTAACGAACTGAAACACTGTTTCTTTGTGAATTCAGTTAGTTCCTAGTAGCCTGCTCTTGTAATATGTGTACTTTTAAAGATTTATAAAAATTTGGTGAGCCGAATCTGAGTAACATTTGAATTCGGTTAGTTCCCAATAGGCCGCAGTAGTAATAAGTGGACTGTTCGGGATATAGAAAAATTTTCACAAATGGAATCAAAATTTCTGGGCGAATTCAGTGTGTTCCCAATGGGACATGCTTGTATGAGTTTGCTTTTCAATATCGAGCAACATTTTAAGGAACGGAATCCAAGTATCATGGTGAATTGAGTAGGTTCCCAATAGGATTCGCATGTAATAAGCTTGTTATTCAAGATAGAGCAACGTTTTAACGAACTGAAACACTGTTTCTTTGTGAATTCAGTTAGTTCCTAGTAGCCTGCTCTTGTAATATGTGTACTTTTAAAGATTTATAAAAATTTGGTGAGCCGAATCTGAGTAACATGGTGAATTCGGTTAGTTCCCAATAGGCCGCAGTAGTAATAAGTGGACTGTTTGGGATATAGAAAAATTTTCATGAATGGAATCAAAATTTCTAGGCGAATTCAGTGAGTTCCCAATGGGACATGCTTGTATGAGTTTGCTTTTCAATATCGAGCAACATTTTAAGGAACGGCATCCAAGTATCATGGTGAATTGAGTAGGTTCCCAATAGGATTCGCATGTAATAAGCTTGTTATTCAAGATAGAGCAACGTTTTAACGAACTGAAACACTGTTTCTTTGTGAATTCAGTTAGTTCCTAGTAGCCTGCTCTTGTAATATGTGTACTTTTAAAGATTTATAAAAATTTGGTGAGCCGAATCTGAGTAACATTTGAATTCGGTTAGTTCCTAATAGGCCGCAGTAGTAATAAGAGGACTGTTCGGGATATAGAAAAAATTTCAAGAATGGAATCAAAATTTCTAGGTGAATTCAGTGAGTCCCAATGGGACATGCTTGTATGAGTTTGCTTTTCCATATCGACCAACATTTTAAGGAACGGAATCCAAGTATCATGGTGAATTGAGTAGGTTCAAAATAGGATTCGCATGTAATAAGCTTGTTATTCAAGATAGAGCAACGTTTTAACGAACTGAAACACTGTTTCTTTGGGAATTCAGTTAGTTCCTAGTAGCCTGCTCTTGTAATATGTGTACTTTTAAAGATTTATAAAAATTTGGTGAGGCGAATCTGAGTAACATGGTGAATTCGGTTAGTTCCCAATAGGCCTCAGTAGTAATAAGTGGACTGTTCGGGATATAGAAAAATTTTCACGAATGGAATCAAAATTTCTAGGCGAATTCAGTGAGTTGCCAATGGGACATGCTTGTATGAGTTTGTTTTCAATATCGAGCAACATTTTAAGGAATGGAATCCAAGTATCATGGTGAATTGAGTAGGTTCCCAATAGGATTCGCATGTAATAAGCTTGTTATTCAAGATAGAGCAACGTTTTAACGAACTGAAACACTGTTTCTTTGTGAATTCAGTTAGTTCCTAGCAGCCTGCTCTTGTAATATGTGTACTTTTAAAGATTTATAAAAATTTGGTGAGCCGAATCTGAGTAACATGGCGAATTCGGTTAGTTCCCAATAGGCCGCAGTAGTAAAAAGTGGACTGTTCGGGATATAGAAAATTTTGACGAATGGAATCAAAATTTCTAGGCGAATTCAGTGAGTTCCCAATGGGACATGCTTGTATGAGTTTGCTTTTCAATATCGAGCAACATTTTAAGGAACGGAATCCAAGTATCATGGTGAATTGAGTAGGTTCCCAGTAGGATTCGCATGTAATAAGCTTGTTATTCAAGATAGAGCAACGTTTTAACGAACTGAAACACTGTTTCTTTGTGAATTCAGTTAGTTCCTAGTAGCCTGCTCTTGTAATATGTGTACTTTTAAAGATTTATAAAAATTTGGTGAGCCGAATCTGAGTAACATGGTGAATTCGGTTAGTTCCCAATAGGCCGCAGTAGTAATAAGTGGAATGTTCGGGATATAGAAAAATTTTCACGAATGGAATCAAAATAACTAGGCGAATTCAGGGAGTTCCCAATGGGACATGCTTGTATGAGTTTGCTCTTCAATATCGAGCAACATTTTAAGGAACGGAATCCAAGTATCATGGTGAATTGAGTAGGTTCCCAATAGGATTCGCATGTAATAAGCTTGTTATTCAAGATAGAGCAACGTTTTAACGAACTGAAACACTGTTTCTTTGTGAATTCAGTTAGTTCCTAGTAGCCTGCTCTTGTAATATGTGTACTTTTAAAGATTTATAAAAATTTGGTGAGCCGAATCTGAGTAACATGGTGAATTCGGTTAGTTCCCAATAGGCCTCAGTAGTTATAAGTGGACTGTTCGGGATATAGAAAAATTTTCACGAATGGAATCTAAATTTCTAGGGGAATTCAGTGAGTCCCCAATGGGACATGCTTGTATGAGTTTGCTTTTCATTATCGAGCAACATTTTAAGGAACGGAATCCAAGTATCATGGTGAATTGCGTAGGTTCCCAATAGGATTCGCATGTAATAAGCTTGTTATTCAAGATAGAGCAACGTTTTAACGAACTGATACACTGTTTCTTTGAATTCAGTTATTTCCTAGTAGCCTGCTCTTGTAATATGTGTACTTTAAAGATTTATAAAAATTTGGTGAGTCGAATCTGAGTAATATGGTGAATTCGGTTAGTTCCCAATAGGCTTCAGTAGTTATAAGTGGACTGTTCGGGATATAGAAAAATTTTCACGAATGGAATCAAAATTTCTAGGCGAATTCAGTGAGTTCCCAATGGGACATGCTTGTATGAGTTTGCTTTTCATTATCGAGCAACATTTTAAGGAACGGAATCCAAGTATCATGGTGAATTGAGTAGGTTCCCAATAGGATTCGCATGTAATAAGCTTGTTATTCAAGATAGAGCAACGTTTTAACGAACTGAAACACTGTTTCTTTGTGAATTCAGTTAGTTCCTAGTAGCCTGCTCTTGTAATATGTGTACTTTTAAAGATTTATAAAAATTTGGTGAGCCGAATCTGAGTAACATGGTGAATTCGGTTAGTTCCCAATAGGCCGCAGTAGTAATAAGTGGAATGTTCGGGATATAGAAAAATTTTCACGAATGGAATCAAAAGAACTAGGCGAATTCAGGGAGTTCCCAATGGGACATGCTTGTATGAGTTTGCTCTTCAATATCGAGCAACATTTTAAGGAACAGAATCCAAGTATCATGGTGAATTGAGTAGGTTCCCAATAGGATTCGCATGTAATAAGTTTGTTATTCAAGATAGAGCAACGTTTTAACGAACTGAAACACTGTTTCTTTGTGAATTCAGTTATTTCCTAGTAGCCTGCTCTTGTAATATGTGTACTTTTAAAGATTTATAAAAATTTGGTGAGCCGAATCTGAGTAACATGGTGAATTCGGTTAGTTCCCAATAGGCCTCAGTAGTTATAAGTGGACTGTTCTGTATATAGAAAAATTTTCACGATGGAATCTAAATTTCTAGGGGAATTCAGTGAGTCCCCAATGGGACATGCTTGTATGAGTTTGCTTTTCATTATCGAGCAAAATTTTAAGGAACGGAATCCAAGTATCATGCTGAATTGAGTAGGTTCCCAATAGGATTCGCATGTAATAAGCTTGTTATTCAAGATAGAGCAACGTTTTAACGAACTAAAACACTGTTTCTTTGTGAATTCAGTTAGTTCCTAGTAGCCTGCTCTTGTAAAATGTGTAATTTAAACATTTATAAAAATTTGGTGAGCCGAATCTGAGTAACATGGTGAATTCGGTTAGTTCCCAGTAGGCCGCAGTAGTTATAAGTGGACTGTTCGGGATATAGAAAAATTTTCACAAATGGAATCAAAATTACTAGGCGAATTCAGTGAGTTCCCAATGGGACATGCTTGTATGAGTTTGCTTTTCAATAACGAGCAACATTTTAAGGAACGGAATCCAATTATCATGGTGAATTTGTAGGTTCCCAATAGGATTCGCATGTAATAAGCTTGTTATTCAAGATAGAGCAACGTTTTAACGAACTGAAACAATGTTTCTTTGTGAATTCAGTTAGTTCCTAGTAGCCTGCTCTTGTAATATGTGTACTTTTAAAGATTTATAAAAATTTGGTGAGCCGAATCTGAGTAACATGGTGAATTCGGTTAGTTCCCAATAGGCCTCAGTAGTAATAAGTGGACTGTTCGGGATATAGAAAAATTTTCACGAATGGAATCAAAATTTCTAGGCGAATTCAGTGAGTTCCCAATGGGACATGCTTGTATGAGTTTGCTCTTCATTATCGAGCAACATTTTAAGGAACGGAATCCAAGTATCATGGTGAATTGAGTAGGTTCCCAATAGGATTCGCATGTAATAAGCTTGTTATTCAAGATAGAGCAACGTTTTAACGAACTGAAACACTGTTTCTTTGTGAATTCAGTTAGTTCCTAGTAGCCTGCTCTTGTAATATGTGTACTTTTAAAGATTTATAAAAATTTGGTGAGCCGAATCTGAGTAACATTTGAATTCGGTTAGTTCCTAATAGGCCGCAGTAGTAATAAGTGGACTGTTCGGGATATAGAAAAATTTTCATGAATGGAATCAAAATTTCTAGGCGAATTCAGTGAGTTCCCAATGGGACATGCTTGTATGAGTTTGCTTTTCAATATCGAGCAACATTTTAAGGAACGGAATCCAAGTATCATGGTGAATTGAGTAGGTTCCCAATAGGATTCGCATGTAATAAGCTTGTTATTCAAGATAGAGCAACGTTTTAACGAACTGAAACACTGTTTCTTTGTGAATTCAGTTCGTTCCTAGTAGCCTGCTCTTGTAATATGTGTACTTTTAAAGATTTATAAAAATTTGGTGAGCCGAATCTGAGTAACATGGTGAATTCGGTTAGTTCCCAATAGGCCGCAGTAGTAATAAGTGACTGTTCGGGATATAGAAAAATTTTCACGAATGGAATCAAAATTTCTAGGCGAATTCAGTGAGTTCCCAATGGGACATGCTTGTATGAGTTTGCTCTTCAATATCGAGCAACATTTTAAGGAACGGAATCCATGTATCATGGTGAATTGAGTAGGTTCCCAATAGGATTCGCATGTAAAAAGCTTGTTATTCAAGATAGAGCAACGTTTTAACGAACTGAAACACTGTTTCTTTGTGAATTCAGTTAGTTACTAGTAGCCTGCTCTTGTAATATGTGTACTTTTAAAGATTTATAAAAATTTGGTGAGCCGAATCTGAGTAACATGGTGAATTCGGTTAGTTCCCAATAGGCCGCTGTAGTAATAAGTGGACTGTTCGGGATATAGAAAAATTTTCACAAATGGAATCAAAATTTCTAGGGGAATTCAGTGAGTTCCCAATGGGACATGCTTGTATGAGTTTGCTTTTCAATATCGAGCAACATTTTAAGGAACGGAATCCAAGTATCATGGTGAATTGAGTAGGTTCCCAATAGGATTCGCATGTAATAAGCTTGTTATTCAAGATAGAGCAACGTTTTAACGAACTAAAACACTGTTTCTTTGTGAATTCAGTTCGTTCCTAGTAGCCTGCTCTTGTAATATGTGTACTTTTAAAGATTTATAAAAATTTGGTAAGCCGAATCTGAGTAACATGGTGAATTCGGTTAGTTCCCAATAGGCCGCAGTAGTAATAAGTGACTGTTCGGGATATAGAAAAATTTTCACGAATGGAATCAAAATTTCTAGGCGAATTCAGTGAGTTCCCAATGGGACATGCTTGTATGAGTTTGCTCTTCAATATCGAGCAACATTTTAAGGAACGGAATCCATGTATCATGGTGAATTGAGTAGGTTCCCAATAGGATTCGCATGTAATAAGCTTGTTATTCAAGATAGAGCAACGTTTTAACGAACTGAAACACTGTTTCTTTGTGAATTCAGTTAGTTACTAGTAGCCTGCTCTTGTAATATGTGTACTTTTAAAGATTTATAAAAATTTGGTGAGCCGAATCTGAGTAACATGGTGAATTCAGTTAGTTCCCAATAGGCCGCTGTAGTAATAAGTGGACTGTTCGGGATATAGAAAAATTTTCACAAATGGAATCAAAATTTCTAGGGGAATTCAGTGAGTTCCCAATGGGACATGCTTGTATGAGTTTGCTTTTCAATATCGAGCAACATTTTAAGGAACGGAATCCAAGTATCTTGGTGAATTGAGTAGGTTCCCAATAGGATTCGCATGTAATAAGCTTGTTATTCAAGATAGAGCAACGTTTTAACGAACTAAAACACTGTTTCTTTGTGAATTCAGTTAGTTCCTAGTAGCCTGCTCTTGTAATATGTGTAATTTAAAGATTTATAAAAATTTGGTGAGCCGAATCTGAGTAACATGGTAAATTTGGTTAGTTCCCAATAGGCCGCAGTAGTTATAAGTGGACTGTTCGGGATATAGAAAAATTTTCACAAATGGAATCAAAATTTCTAGGCGAATACAGTGAGTTCCCAATGGGACATGCTTGTATGAGTTTGCTTTTCAATAACGAGCAACATTTTAAGGAACGGAATCCAATTATCATGGTGAATTTGTAGGTTCCCAATAGGATTCGCATGTAATAAGCTTGTTATTCAAGATAGAGCAACGTTTTAGCGAACTGAAACACTGTTTCTTTGTGAATTCAGTTAGTTCCTAGTAGCCTGCTCTTGTAATATGTGTACTTTTAAAGATTTATAAAAATTTGGTGAGCCGAATCTGAGTAACATGGTGAATTTGGTTAGTTCCCAATAGGCCTCAGTAGTAATAAGTGGACTGTTTGGGATATAGAAAAATTTTCACGAATGGAATCAAAATTTCTAGGCGAATTCAGTGAGTTGCCAATGGGACATGCTTGTATGAGTTTGCTTTTCAATATCGAGCAACATTTTAAGGAACGGAATCCAAGTATCATGGTGAATTGAGTAGGTTCCCAATAGGATTCGCATGTAATAAGCTTGTTATTCAAGATAGAGCAACGTTTTAACGAACTGAAACACTGTTTCTTTGTGAATTCAGTTAGTTCCTAGTAGCCTGCTCTTGTAATATGTGTACTTTTAAAGATTTATAAAAATTTGGTGAGCCGAATCTGAGTAACATTTGAATTCGGTTAGTTCCCAATAGGCCGCATTAGTAATAAGTGGACTGTTCGGGATATAGAAAAATTTTCACGAATGGAATCAAAATTTCTAGGCGAATTCAGTGAGTTCCCAATGGGACATGCTTGTATGAGTTTGCTTTTCAATATCGAGCAACATTTTAAGGAACGGAATCCAAGTATCACGGTGAATTGAGTAGGTTCCCAATAGGATTCGCATGTAATAAGCTTGTTATTCAAGATAGAGCAACGTTTTAACGAACTGAAACACTGTTTCTTTGTGAATTCAGTTAGTTCCTAGTAGCCTGCTCTTGTAATATGTGTACTTTTAAAGATATATAAAAATTTGGTGAGCCGAATCTGAGTAACATTTGAATTCGGTTAGTTCCTAATAGGCCGCAGTAGTAATAAGTGGACTGTTCGGGATATAGAAAAATTTTCACGAATGGAATCAAAATTTCTAGGCGAATTCAGTGAGTTCCCAATGGGACATGCTTGTATGAGTTTGCTCTTCAATATCGAGCAACATTTTAAGGAACGGAATCCAAGTATCATGGTGAATTGAGTAGGTTCCCAATAGGATTCGCATGTAATAAGCTTGTTATTCAAGATAGAGCAACGTTTTAACGAACTGAAACACTGTTTCTTTGTGAATTCAGTTAGTTCCTAGTAGCCTGCTCTTGTAATATGTGTACTTTTAAAGTTTTATAAAAATTTGGTGAGCCGAATCTGAGTAACATGGTGAATTCGGTTAGTTCCCAATAGGCCGCAGTAGTAATAAGTGACTGTTCGGGATATAGAAAAATTTTCACGAATGGAATCAAAATTTCTAGGCGAATTCAGTGAGTTCCCAATGGGACATGCTTGTATGAGTTTGCTCTTCAATATCGAGCAACATTTTAAGGAACGGAATCCATGTATCATGGTGAATTGAGTAGGTTCCCAATAGGATTCGCATGTAATAAGCTTGTTATTCAAGATAGAGCAACGTTTTAACGAACTGAAACACTGTTTCTTTGTGAATTCAGTTAGTTACTAGTAGCCTGCTCTTGTAATATGTGTACTTTTAAAGATTTATAAAAATTTTGTGAGCCGAATCTGAGTAACATGGTGAATTCGGTTAGTTCCCAATAGGCCGCTGTAGTAATAAGTGGACTGTTCGGGATATAGAAAAATTTTCACAAATGGAATCAAAATTTCTAGGCGAATTCAGTGAGTTCCCAATGGGACATGCTTGTATGAGTTTGCTTTTCAATATCGAGCAACATTTTAAGGAACGGAATCCAAGTATCATGCTGAATTGAGTAGGTTCCCAATAGGATTCGCATGTAATAAGCTTGTTATTCAAGATAGAGCAACGTTTTAACGAACTAAAACACTGTTTCTTTGTGAATTCAGTTAGTTCCTAGTAGCCTGCTCTTGTAAAATGTGTAATTTAAACATTTATAAAAATTTGGTGAGCCGAATCTGAGTAACATGGTGAATTCGGTTAGTTCCCAGTAGGCCGCAGTAGTTATAAGTGGACTGTTCGGGATATAGAAAAATTTTCACAAATGGAATCAAAATTTCTAGGCGAATTCAGTGAGTTCCCAATGGGACATGCTTGTATGAGTTTGCTTTTCAATAACGAGCAACATTTTAAGGAACGGAATCCAATTATCATGGTGAATTTGTAGGTTCCCAATAGGATTCGCATGTAATAAGCTTGTTATTCAAGATAGAGCAACGTTTTAACGAACTGAAACACTGTTTCTTTGTGAATTCAGTTAGTTCCTAGTAGCCTGCTCTTGTAATATGTGTACTTTTAAAGATTTATAAAAATTTGGTGAGCCGAATCTGAGTAACATGGTGAATTCGGTTAGTTCCCAATAGGCCTCAGTAGTAATAAGTGGACTGTTCGGGATATAGAAAAATTTTCACGAATGGAATCAAAATTTCTAGGCGAATTCAGTGAGTTCCCAATGGGACATGCTTGTATGAGTTTGCTCTTCATTATCGAGCAACATTTTAAGGAACGGAATCCAAGTATCATGGTGAATTGAGTAGGTTCCCAATAGGATTCGCATGTAATAAGCTTGTTATTCAAGATAGAGCAACGTTTTAACGAACTGAAACACTGTTTCTTTGTGAATTCAGTTAGTTCCTAGTAGCCTGCTCTTGTAATATGTGTACTTTTAAAGATTTATAAAAATTTGGTGAGCCGAATCTGAGTAACATGGCGAATTCGGTTAGTTCCCAATAGGCCGCAGTAGTAATAAGTGGACTGTTCGGGATATAGAAAAATTTTCATGAATGGAATCAAAATTTCTAGGCGAATTCAGTGAGTTCCCAATGGGACATGCTTGTATGAGTTTGCTTTTCAATATCGAGCAACATTTTAAGGAACGGAATCCAAGTATCATGGTGAATTGAGTAGGTTCCCAATAGGATTCGCATGTAATAAGCTTGTTATTCAAGATAGAGCAACGTTTTAACGAACTGAAACACTGTTTCTTTGTGAATTCAGTTAGTTCCTAGTAGCCTGCTCTTGTAATATGTGTACTTTTAAAGATTTATAAAAATTTGGTGAGCCGAATCTGAGTAACATTTGAATTCGGTTAGTTCCCAATAGGCCGCATTAGTAATAAGTGGACTGTTCGGGATATAGAAAAATTTTCACGAATGGAATCAAAATTTCTAGGCGAATTCAGTGAGTTCCCAATGGGACATGCTTGTATGAGTTTGCTTTTCAATATCGAGCAACATTTTAAGGAACGGAATCCAAGTATCACGGTGAATTGAGTAGGTTCCCAATAGGATTCGCATGTAATAAGCTTGTTATTCAAGATAGAGCAACGTTTTAACGAACTGAAACACTGTTTCTTTGTGAATTCAGTTAGTTCCTAGTAGCCTGCTCTTGTAATATGTGTACTTTTAAAGATATATAAAAATTTGGTGAGCCGAATCTGAGTAACATTTGAATTCGGTTAGTTCCTAATAGGCCGCAGTAGTAATAAGTGGACTGTTCGGGATATAGAAAAATTTTCACGAATGGAATCAAAATTTCTAGGCGAATTCAGTGAGTTCCCAATGGGACATGCTTGTATGAGTTTGCTCTTCAATATCGAGCAACATTTTAAGGAACGGAATCCAAGTATCATGGTGAATTGAGTAGGTTCCCAATAGGATTCGCATGTAATAAGCTTGTTATTCAAGATAGAGCAACGTTTTAACGAACTGAAACACTGTTTCTTTGTGAATTCAGTTAGTTCCTAGTAGCCTGCTCTTGTAATATGTGTACTTTTAAAGTTTTATAAAAATTTGGTGAGCCGAATCTGAGTAACATGGTGAATTCGGTTAGTTCCCAATAGGCCGCAGTAGTAATAAGTGACTGTTCGGGATATAGAAAAATTTTCACGAATGGAATCAAAATTTCTAGGCGAATTCAGTGAGTTCCCAATGGGACATGCTTGTATGAGTTTGCTCTTCAATATCGAGCAACATTTTAAGGAACGGAATCCATGTATCATGGTGAATTGAGTAGGTTCCCAATAGGATTCGCATGTAATAAGCTTGTTATTCAAGATAGAGCAACGTTTTAACGAACTGAAACACTGTTTCTTTGTGAATTCAGTTAGTTACTAGTAGCCTGCTCTTGTAATATGTGTACTTTTAAAGATTTATAAAAATTTTGTGAGCCGAATCTGAGTAACATGGTGAATTCGGTTAGTTCCCAATAGGCCGCTGTAGTAATAAGTGGACTGTTCGGGATATAGAAAAATTTTCACAAATGGAATCAAAATTTCTAGGCGAATTCAGTGAGTTCCCAATGGGACATGCTTGTATGAGTTTGCTTTTCAATATCGAGCAACATTTTAAGGAACGGAATCCAAGTATCATGCTGAATTGAGTAGGTTCCCAATAGGATTCGCATGTAATAAGCTTGTTATTCAAGATAGAGCAACGTTTTAACGAACTAAAACACTGTTTCTTTGTGAATTCAGTTAGTTCCTAGTAGCCTGCTCTTGTAAAATGTGTAATTTAAACATTTATAAAAATTTGGTGAGCCGAATCTGAGTAACATGGTGAATTCGGTTAGTTCCCAGTAGGCCGCAGTAGTTATAAGTGGACTGTTCGGGATATAGAAAAATTTTCACAAATGGAATCAAAATTTCTAGGCGAATTCAGTGAGTTCCCAATGGGACATGCTTGTATGAGTTTGCTTTTCAATAACGAGCAACATTTTAAGGAACGGAATCCAATTATCATGGTGAATTTGTAGGTTCCCAATAGGATTCGCATGTAATAAGCTTGTTATTCAAGATAGAGCAACGTTTTAACGAACTGAAACACTGTTTCTTTGTGAATTCAGTTAGTTCCTAGTAGCCTGCTCTTGTAATATGTGTACTTTTAAAGATTTATAAAAATTTGGTGAGCCGAATCTGAGTAACATGGTGAATTCGGTTAGTTCCCAATAGGCCTCAGTAGTAATAAGTGGACTGTTCGGGATATAGAAAAATTTTCACGAATGGAATCAAAATTTCTAGGCGAATTCAGTGAGTTCCCAATGGGACATGCTTGTATGAGTTTGCTCTTCATTATCGAGCAACATTTTAAGGAACGGAATCCAAATATCATGGTGAATTGAGTAGGTTCCCAATAGGATTCGCATGTAATAAGCTTGTTATTCAAGATAGAGCAACGTTTTAACGAACTGAAACACTGTTTCTTTGTGAATTCAGTTAGTTCCTAGTAGCCTGCTCTTGTAATATGTGTACTTTTAAAGATTTATAAAAATTTGGTGAGCCGAATCTGAGTAACATGGCGAATTCGGTTAGTTCCCAATAGGCCGCAGTAGTAATAAGTGGACTGTTCGGGATATAGAAAAATTTTCATGAATGGAATCAAAATTTCTAGGCGAATTCAGTGAGTTCCCAATGGGACATGCTTGTATGAGTTTGCTTTTCAATATCGAGCAACATTTTAAGGAACGGAATCCAAGTATCATGGTGAATTGAGTAGGTTCCCAATAGGATTCGCATGTAATAAGCTTGTTATTCAAGATAGAGCAACGTTTTAACGAACTGAAACACTGTTTCTTTGTGAATTCAGGTCGTTCCTAGTAGCCTGCTCTTGTAATATGTGTACTTTTAAAGATTTATAAAAATTTGGTGAGCCGAATCTGAGTAACATGGCGAATTCGGTTAGTTCCCAATAGGCCGCAGTAGTAATAAGTGGACTGTTCGGGATATAGAAAAATTTTCACGAATGGAATCAAAATTTCTAGGCGAATTCAGTGAGTTCCCAATGGGACATGCTTGTATGAGTTTGCTCTTCAATATCGAGCAACATTTTAAGGAACGGAATCCAAGTATCATGGTGAATTGAGTAGGTTCCCAATAGGATTCGCATGTAATAAGCTTGTTATTCCAGATAGAGCAACGTTTTAACGAACTGAAACACTGTTTCTTTGTGAATTCAGTTAGTTCCTAGTAGCCTGCTCTTGTAATATGTGTACTTTTAAAGATTTATAAAAATTTGGTGAGCCGAATCTGAGTAACATGGTGAATTCGGTTAGTTCCCAATAGGCCGCTGTAGTAATAAGTGGACTGTTCGGGATATAGAAAAATTTTCACAAATGGAATCAAAATTTCTAGGGGAATTCAGTGAGTTCCCAATGGGACATGCTTGTATGAGTTTGCTTTTCAATATCGAGCAACATTTTAAGGAACGGAATCCAAGTATCATGGTGAATTGAGTAGGTTCCCAATAGGATTCGCATGTAATAAGCTTGTTATTCAAGATAGAGCAACGTTTTAACGAACTGTAACACTGTTTCTTTGTGAATTCAGTTAGTTCCTAGTAGCCTGCTCTTGTAATATGTGTACTTTTAAAGATTTATAAAAATTTGGTGAGCCGAATCTGAGTAACATGGCGAATTCGGTTAGTTCCCAATAGGCCGCAGTAGTAATAAGTGGACTGTTCGGGATATAGAAAAATTTTCACGAATGGAATCAAAATTTCTAGGCGAATTCAGTGAGTTCCCAATGGGACATGCTTGTATGAGTTTGCTCTTCAATATCGAGCAACATTTTAAGGAACGGAATCCAATTATCATGGTGAATTTGTAGGTTCCCAATAGGATTCGCATGTAATAAGCTTGTTATTCAAGATAGAGCAACGTTTTAGCGAACTGAAACACTGTTTCTTTGTGAATTCAGTTAGTTCCTAGTAGCCTGCTCTTGTAATATGTGTACTTTTAAAGATTTATAAAAATTTGGTGAGCCGAATCTGAGTAACATGGTGAATTTGGTTAGTTCCCAATAGGCCTCAGTAGTAATAAGTGGACTGTTTGGGATATAGAAAAATTTTCACGAATGGAATCAAAATTTCTAGGCGAATTCAGTGAGTTGCCAATGGGACATGCTTGTATGAGTTTGCTTTTCAATATCGAGCAACATTTTAAGGAACGGAATCCAAGTATCATGGTGAATTGAGTAGGTTCCCAATAGGATTCGCATGTAATAAGCTTGTTATTCAAGATAGAGCAACGTTTTAACGAACTGAAACACTGTTTCTTTGTGAATTCAGTTAGTTCCTAGTAGCCTGCTCTTGTAATATGTGTACTTTTAAAGATTTATAAAAATTTGGTGAGCCGAATCTGAGTAACATTTGAATTCGGTTAGTTCCCAAGAGGCCGCATTAGTAATAAGTGGACTGTTCGGGATATAGAAAAATTTTCACGAATGGAATCAAAATTTCTAGGCGAATTCAGTGAGTTCCCAATGGGACATGCTTGTATGAGTTTGCTTTTCAATATCGAGCAACATTTTAAGGAACGGAATCCAAGTATCACGGTGAATTGAGTAGGTTCCCAATAGGATTCGCATGTAATAAGCTTGTTATTCAAGATAGAGCAACGTTTTAACGAACTGAAACACTGTTTCTTTGTGAATTCAGTTAGTTCCTAGTAGCCTGCTCTTGTAATATGTGTACTTTTAAAGATTTATAAAAATTTGGTGAGCCGAATCTGAGTAACATTTGAATTCGGTTAGTTCCTAATAGGCCGCAGTAGTAATAAGTGGACTGTTCGGGATATAGAAAAATTTTCACGAATGGAATCAAAATTTCTAGGCGAATTCAGTGAGTTCCCAATGGGACATGCTTGTATGAGTTTGCTCTTCAATATCGAGCAACATTTTAAGGAACGGAATCCAAGTATCATGGTGAATTGAGTAGGTTCCCAATAGGATTTGCATGTAATAAGCTTGTTATTCAAGATAGAGCAACGTTTTAACGAACTGAAACAGTGTTTCTTTGTGAATTCAGTTAGTTCCTAGTAGCCTGCTCTTGTAATATGTGTACTTTTAAAGTTTTATAAAAATTTGGTGAGCCGAATCTGAGTAACATGGTGAATTCGGTTAGTTCCCAATAGGCCGCAGTAGTAATAAGTGACTGTTCGGGATATAGAAAAATTTTCACGAATGGAATCAAAATTTCTAGGCGAATTCAGTGAGTTCCCAATGGGACATGCTTGTATGAGTTTGCTCTTCAATATCGAGCAACATTTTAAGGAACGGAATCCATGTATCATGGTGAATTGAGTAGGTTCCCAATAGGATTCGCATGTAATTAGCTTGTTATTCAAGATAGAGCAACGTTTTAACGAACTGAAACACTGTTTCTTTGTGAATTCAGTTAGTTACTAGTAGCCTGCTCTTGTAATATGTGTACTTTTAAAGATTTATAAAAATTTTGTGAGCCGAATCTGAGTAACATGGTGAATTCGGTTAGTTCCCAATAGGCCGCTGTAGTAATAAGTGGACTGTTCGGGATATAGAAAAATTTTCACAAATGGAATCAAAATTTCTAGGCGAATTCAGTGAGTTCCCAATGAGACATGCTTGTATGAGTTTGCTTTTCAATATCGAGCAACATTTTAAGGAACGGAATCCAAGTATCATGCTGAATTGAGTAGGTTCCCAATAGGATTCGCATGTAATAAGCTTGTTATTCAAGATAGAGCAACGTTTTAACGAACTAAAACACTGTTTCTTTGTGAATTCAGTTAGTTCCTAGTAGCCTGCTCTTGTAAAATGTGTAATTTAAACATTTATAAAAATTTGGTGAGCCGAATCTGAGTAACATGGTGAATTCGGTTAGTTCCCAGTAGGCCGCAGTAGTTATAAGTGGACTGTTCGGGATATAGAAAAATTTTCACAAATGGAATCAAAATTTCTAGGCGAATTCAGTGAGTTCCCAATGGGACATGCTTGTATGAGTTTGCTTTTCAATAACGAGCAACATTTTAAGGAACGGAATCCAATTATCATGGTGAATTTGTAGGTTCCCAATAGGATTCGCATGTAATAAGCTTGTTATTCAAGATAGAGCAACGTTTTAACGAACTGAAACACTGTTTCTTTGTGAATTCAGTTAGTTCCTAGTAGCCTGCTCTTGTAATATGTGTACTTTTAAAGATTTATAAAAATTTGGTGAGCCGAATCTGAGTAACATGGTGAATTCGGTTAGTTCCCAATAGGCCTCAGTAGTAATAAGTGGACTGTTCGGGATATAGAAAAATTTTCACGAATGGAATCAAAATTTCTAGGCGAATTCAGTGAGTTCCCAATGGGACATGCTTGTATGAGTTTGCTCTTCAATATCGAGCAACATTTTAAGGAACGGAATCCAAGTATCATGGTGAATTGAGTAGGTTCCCAATAGGATTCGCATGTAATAAGCTTGTTATTCAAGATAGAGCAACGTTTTAACGAACTGAAACACTGTTTCTTTGTGAATTCAGTTAGTTCCTAGTAGCCTGCTCTTGTAATATGTGTACTTTTAAAGATTTATAAAAATTTGGTGAGCCGAATCTGAGTAACATTTGAATTCGGTTAGTTCCTAATAGGCCGCAGTAGTAATAAGTGGACTGTTCGGGATATAGAAAAATTTTCATGAATGGAATCAAAATTTCTAGGCGAATTCAGTGAGTTCCCAATGGGACATGCTTGTATGAGTTTGCTTTTCAATATCGAGCAACATTTTAAGGAACGGAATCCAAGTATCATGCTGAATTGAGTAGGTTCCCAATAGGATTCGCATGTAATAAGCTTGTTATTCAAGATAGAGCAACGTTTTAACGAACTGAAACACTGTTTCTTTGTGAATTCAGTTCGTTCCTAGTAGCCTGCTCTTGTAATATGTGTACTTTTAAAGATTTATAAAAATTTGGTGAGCCGAATCTGAGTAACATGGTGAATTCGGTTAGTTCCCAATAGGCCGCAGTAGTAATAAGTGACTGTTCGGGATATAGAAAAATTTTCACGAATGGAATCAAAATTTCTAGGCGAATTCAGTGAGTTCCCAATGGGACATGCTTGTATGAGTTTGCTCTTCAATATCGAGCAACATTTTAAGGAACGGAATCCATGTATCATGGTGAATTGAGTAGGTTCCCAATAGGATTCGCATGTAAAAAGCTTGTTATTCAAGATAGAGCAACGTTTTAACGAACTGAAACACTGTTTCTTTGTGAATTCAGTATGTTACTAGTAGCCTGCTCTTGTAATATGTGTACTTTTAAAGATTTATAAAAATTTGGTGAGCCGAATCTGAGTAACATGGTGAATTCGGTTAGTTCCCAATAGGCCGCTGTAGTAATAAGTGGACTGTTCGGGATATAGAAAAATTTTCACGAATGGAATCAAAATTTCTAGGCGAATTCAGTGAGTTCCCAATGGGACATGCTTGTATGAGTTTGCTCTTCAATATCGAGCAACATTTTAAGGAACGGAATCCAAGTATCATGGTGAATTGAGTAGGTTCCCAATAGGATTCGCATGTAATAAGCTTGTTATTCCAGATAGAGCAACGTTTTAACGAACTGAAACACTGTTTCTTTGTGAATTCAGTTAGTTCCTAGTAGCCTGCTCTTGTAATATGTGTACTTTTAAAGATTTATAAAAATTTGGTGAGCCGAATCTGAGTAACATGGTGAATTCGGTTAGTTCCCAATAGGCCGCAGTAGTAATAAGTGGACTGTTCGGGATATAGAAAAATTTTCACAAATGGAATCAAAATTTCTAGGCGAATTCAGTGAGTTCCCAATGGGACATGCTTGTATGAGTTTGCTTTTCAATATCGAGGAACATTTTAAGGAACGGAATCCAAGTATCATGCTGAATGGAGTAGGTTCCCAATAGGATTCGCATGTAATAAGCTTGTTATTCAAGATAGAGCAACGTTTTAACGAACTAAAACACTGTTTCTTTGTGAATTCAGTTAGTTCCTAGTAGCCTGCTCTTGTAAAATGTGTAATTTAAACATTTATAAAAATTTGGTGAGCCGAATCTGAGTAACATGGTGAATTCGGTTAGTTTCCAGTAGGCCGCAGTAGTTATAAGTGGACTGTTCGGGATATAGAAAAATTTTCACAAATGGAATCAAAATTTCTAGGCGAATTCAGTGAGTTCCCAATGGGACATGCTTGTATGAGTTTGCTTTTCAATAACGAGCAACATTTTAAGGAACGGAATCCAATTATCATGGTGAATTTGTAGGTTCCCAATAGGATTCGCATGTAATAAGCTTGTTATTCAAGATAGAGCAACGTTTTAACGAACTGAAACACTGTTTCTTTGTGAATTCAGTTAGTTCCTAGTAGCCTGCTCTTGTAATATGTGTACTTTTAAAGATTTATAAAAATTTGGTGAGCCGAATCTGAGTAACATGGTGAATTCGGTTAGTTCCCAATAGACCTCAGTAGTAATAAGTGGACTGTTCGGGATATAGAAAAATTTTCACGAATGGAATCAAAATTTCTAGGCGAATTCAGTGAGTTCCCAATGGGACATGCTTGTATGAGTTTGCTCTTCATTATCGAGCAACATTTTAAGGAACAGAATCCAAGTATCATGGTGAAATGAGTAGGTTCCCAATAGGATTCGCATGTAATAAGCTTGTTATTCAAGATAGAGCAACGTTTTAACGAACTGAAACACTGTTTCTTTGTGAATTCAGTTAGTTCCTAGTAGCCTACTCTTGTAATATGTGTACTTTTAAAGATTTATAAAAATTTGGT
Source organism: Rattus norvegicus (assembly GCF_021556685.1). Classification (NCBI taxonomy): domain Eukaryota; kingdom Metazoa; phylum Chordata; class Mammalia; order Rodentia; family Muridae; genus Rattus; species Rattus norvegicus. Next base: position 10,455,990 of record NC_141544.1, read on the forward strand.
GAGCCGAATCTGAGTAACATTTGAATTCGGTTAGTTCCTAATAGGCCGCAGTAGTAATAAGTGGACTGTTCGGGATATAGAAAAATTTTCATGAATGGAATCAAAATTTCTAGGCGAATTCAGTGAGTTCCCAATAGGACATGCTTGTATGAGTTTGCTTTTCAATATCGAGCAACATTTTAAGGAACGGAATCCAAGTATCATGGTGAATTGAGTAGGTTCCCAATAGGATTCGCATGTAATAAGCTTGTTATTCAAGATAGAGCAACGTTTTAACGAACTGAAACACTGTTTCTTTGTGAATTCATTTCGTTCCTAGTAGCCTGCTCTTGTAATATGTGTACTTTTAAAGATTTATAAACATTTGGTGAGCCGAATCTGAGTAACATGGTGAATTCGGTTAGTTCCCAATAGGCCGCAGTAGTAATAAGTGACTGTTCGGGATATAGAAAATTTTTCACGAATGGAATCAAAATTTCTAGGCGAATTCAGTGAGTTCCCAATGGGACATGCTTGTATGAGTTTGCTCTTCAATATCGAGCAACATTTTAAGGAACGGAATCCATGTATCATGGTGAATTGAGTAGGTTCCCAATAGGATTCGCATGTAATAAGCTTGTTATTCAAGATAGAGCAACGTTTTAACGAACTGAAACACTGTTTCTTTGTGAATTCAGTTAGTTACTAGTAGCCTGCTCTTGTAATATGTGTACTTTTAAAGATTTATAAAAATTTGGTGAGCCGAATCTGAGTAACATGGTGAATTCGGTTAGTTCCCAATAGGCCGCTGTAGTAATAAGTGGACTGTTCGGGATATAGAAAAATTTTCACAAATGGAATCAAAATTTCTAGGGGAATTCAGTGAGTTCCCAATGGGACATGCTTGTATGAGTTTGCTTTTCAATATCGAGCAACATTTTAAGGAACGGAATCCAAGTATCATGGTGAATTGAGTAGGTTCCCAATAGGATTCGCATGTAAAAAGCTTGTTATTCAAGATAGAGCAACGTTTTAACGAACTGAAACACTGTTTCTTTGTGAATTCAGTATGTTACTAGTAGCCTGCTCTTGTAATATGTGTACTTTTAAAGATTTATAAAAATTTGGTGAGCCGAATCTGAGTAACATGGTGAATTCGGTTAGTTCCCAATAGGCCGCTGTAGTAATAAGTGGACTGTTCGGGATATAGAAAAATTTTCACAAATGGAATCAAAATTTCTAGGGGAATTCAGTGAGTTCCCAATGGGACATGCTTGTATGAGTTTGCTTTTCAATATCGAGCAACATTTTAAGGAACGGAATCCAAGTATCATGGTGAATTGAGTAGGTTCCCAATAGGATTCGCATGTAATAAGCTTGTTATTCAAGATAGAGCAACGTTTTAACGAACTGTAACACTGTTTCTTTGTGAATTCAGTTAGTTCCTAGTAGCCTGCTCTTGTAATATGTGTACTTTTAAAGATTTATAAAAATTTGGTGAGCCGAATCTGAGTAACATGGCGAATTCGGTTAGTTCCCAATAGGCCGCAGTAGTAATAAGTGGACTGTTCGGGATATAGAAAAATTTTCACGAATGGAATCAAAATTTCTAGGCGAATTCAGTGAGTTCCCAATGGGACATGCTTGTATGAGTTTGCTCTTCAATATCGAGCAACATTTTAAGGAACGGAATCCAAGTATCATGGTGAATTGAGTAGGTTCCCAATAGGATTCGCATGTAATAAGCTTGTTATTCCAGATAGAGCAACGTTTTAACGAACTGAAACACTGTTTCTTTGTGAATTCAGTTAGTTCCTAGTAGCCTGCTCTTGTAATATGTGTACTTTTAAAGATTTATAAAAATTTGGTGAGCCGAATCTGAGTAACATGGTGAATTCGGTTAGTTCCCAATAGGCCGCAGTAGCAATAAGTGGACTGTTCGGGATATAGAAAAATTTTCACAAATGGAATCAAAATTTCTAGGCGAATTCAGTGAGTTCCCAATGGGACATGCTTGTATGAGTTTGCTTTTCAATATCGAGGAACATTTTAAGGAACGGAATCCAAGTATCATGCTGAATGGAGTAGGTTCCCAATAGGATTCGCATGTAATAAGCTTGTTATTCAAGATAGAGCAACGTTTTAACGAACTAAAACACTGTTTCTTTGTGAATTCAGTTAGTTCCTAGTAGCCTGCTCTTGTAAAATGTGTAATTTAAACATTTATAAAAATTTGGTGAGCCGAATCTGAGTAACATGGTGAATTCGGTTAGTTTCCAGTAGGCCGCAGTAGTTATAAGTGGACTGTTCGGGATATAGAAAAATTTTCACAAATGGAATCAAAATTTCTAGGCGAATTCAGTGAGTTCCCAATGGGACATGCTTGTATGAGTTTGCTTTTCAATAACGAGCAACATTTTAAGGAACGGAATCCAATTATCATGGTGAATTTGTAGGTTCCCAATAGGATTCGCATGTAATAAGCTTGTTATTCAAGATAGAGCAACGTTTTAGCGAACTGAAACACTGTTTCTTTGTGAATTCAGTTAGTTCCTAGTAGCCTGCTCTTGTATTATGTGTACTTTTAAAGATTTATAAAAATTTGGTGAGCCGAATCTGAGTAACATGGTGAATTTGGTTAGTTCCCAATAGGCCTCAGTAGTAATAAGTGGACTGTTCGGGATATAGAAAAATTTTCACGAATGGAATCAAAATTTCTAGGCGAATTCAGTGAGTTGCCAATGGGACATGCTTGTATGAGTTTGCTTTTCAATATCGAGCAACATTTTAAGGAACGGAATCCAAGTATCATGGTGAATTGAGTAGGTTCCCAATAGGATTCGCATGTAATAAGCTTGTTATTCAAGATAGAGCAACGTTTTAACGAACTGAAACACTGTTTCTTTGTGAATTCAGTTAGTTCCTAGTAGCCTGCTCTTGTAATATGTGTACTTTTAAAGATTTATAAAAATTTGGTGAGCCGAATCTGAGTAACATTTGAATTCGGTTAATTCCCAATAGGCCGCATTAGTAATAAGTGGACTGTTCGGGATATAGAAAAATTTTCACGAATGGAATCAAAATTTCTAGGCGAATTCAGTGAGTTCCCAATGGGACATGCTTGTATGAGTTTGCTTTTCAATATCGAGCAACATTTTAAGGAACGGAATCCAAGTATCATGGTGAATTGAGTAGGTTCCCAATAGGATTCGCATGTAATAAGCTTGTTATTCAAGATAGAGCAACGTTTTAACGAACTGAAACACTGTTTCTTTGTGAATTCAGTTAGTTCCTAGTAGCCTGCTCTTGTAATATGTGTACTTTTAAAGATTTATAAAAATTTGGTGAGCCGAATCTGAGTAACATGGTGAATTCGGTTAGTTCCCAATAGGCCGCAGTAGTAATAAGTGACTGTTCGGGATATAGAAAAATTTTCACGAATGGAATCAAAATTTCTAGGCGAATTCAGTGAGTTCCCAATGGGACATGCTTGTATGAGTTTGCTCTTCAATATCGAGCAACATTTTAAGGAACGGAATCCATGTATCATGGTGAATTGAGTAGGTTCCCAATAGGATTCGCATGTAATAAGCTTGTTATTCAAGATAGAGCAACGTTTTAACGAACTGAAACACTGTTTCTTTGTGAATTCAGTTAGTTACTAGTAGCCTGCTCTTGTAATATGTGTACTTTTAAAGATTTATAAAAATTTGGTGAGCCGAATCTGAGTAACATGGTGAATTCGGTTAGTTCCCAATAGGCCGCTGTAGTAATAAGTGGACTGTTCGGGATATAGAAAAATTTTCACAAATGGAATCAAAATTTCTAGTCGAATTCAGTGAGTTCCCAATGGGACATGCTTGTATGAGTTTGCTTTTCAATATCGAGCAACATTTTAAGGAACGGAATCCAAGTATCATGGTGAATTGAGTAGGTTCCCAATAGGATTCGCATGTAATAAGCTTGTTATTCAATTAGAGCAACGTTTTAACGAACTAAAACACTGTTTCTTTGTGAATTCAGTTAGTTCCTAGTAGCCTGCTCTTGTAATATGTGTAATTTAAAAATTTATAAAAATTTGGTGAGCCGAATCTGAGTAACATGGTGAATTTGGTTAGTTCCCAATAGGCCGCAGTAGTTATAAGTGGACTGTTCGGGATATTAAAAAATTTTCACAAATGGAATCAAAATTTCTAGGCGAATACAGTGAGTTCCCAATGGGACATGCTTGTATGAGTTTGCTTTTCAATAACGAGCAACATTTTAAGGAACAGAATCCAATTATCATGGTGAATTTGTAGGTTCCCAATAGGATTCGCATGTAATAAGCTTGTTATTCAAGATAGAGCAACGTTTTAGCGAACTGAAACACTGTTTCTTTGTGAATTCAGTTAGTTCCTAGTAGCCTGCTCTTGTAATATGTGTACTTATAAAGATTTATAAAAATTTGGTGAGCCGAATCTGAGTAACATGGTGAATTTGGTTAGTTCCCAATAGGCCTCAGTAGTAATAAGTGGACTGTTCGGGATATAGAAAAATTTTCACGAATGGAATCAAAATTTCTAGGCGAATTCAGTGAGTTGCCAATGGGACATGCTTGTATGAGTTTGCTTTTCAATATCGAGCAACATTTTAAGGAACGGAATCCAAGTATCATGGTGAATTGAGTAGGTTCCCAATAGGATTCGCATGTAATAAGCTTGTTATTCAAAATAGAGCAACGTTTTAACGAACTGAAACACTGTTTCTTTGTGAATTCAGTTAGTTCCTAGTAGCCTGCTCTTGTAATATGTGTACTTTTAAAGATTTATTAAAATTTGGTGAGCCGAATCTGAGTAACATTTGAATTCGGTTAGTTCCTAATAGGCCGCAGTAGTAATAAGTGGACTGTTCGGGATATAGAAAAATTTTCACGAATGGAATCAAAATTTCTAGGCGAATTCAGTGAGTTCCCAATGGGACATGCTTGTATGAGTTTGCTTTTCAATATCGAGCAACATTTTAAGGAACGGAATCCAAGTATCATGGTGAATTGAGTAGGTTCCCAATAGGATTCGCATGTAATAAGCTTGTTATTCAAGATAGAGCAACGTTTTAACGAACTGAAACACTGTTTCTTTGTGAATTCAGTTAGTTCCTAGTAGCCTGCTCTTGTAATATGTGTACTTTTAAAGATTTATAAAAATTTGGTGAGCCGAATCTGAGTAACATTTGAATTCGGTTAGTTCCCAATAGGCCGCAGTAGTAATAAGTGGACTGTTCGGGATATAGAAAAATTTTCACAAATGGAATCAAAATTTCTAGGCGAATTCAGTGAGTTCCCAATGGGACATGCTTGTATGAGTTTGCTCTTCAATATCGAGCAACATTTTAAGGAACGGAATCCAAGTATCATGGTGAATTGAGTAGGTACCCAATAGGATTCGCATGTAATAAGCTTGTTATTCAAGATAGAGCAATGTTTTAACGAACTGAAACACTGTTTCTTTGTGAATTCAGTTAGATCCTAGTAGCCTGCTCTTGTAATATGTGTACTTTTAAAGATTTATAAAAATTTGGTGAGCCGAATCTGAGTAACATGGTAAATTCGGTTAGTTCCCAATAGGCCGCAGTAGTAATAAGTGGACTGTTCGGGATATAGAAAAATTTTCACAAATGGAATCAAAATTTCTGGGCGAATTCAGTGAGTTCCCAATGGGACATGCTTGTATGAGTTTGCTTTTCAATATCGAGCAACATTTTAAGGAACGGATTCCAAGTATCATGGTGAATTGAGTAGGTTCCAAATAGGATTCGCATGGAATAAGCTTGTTATTCAAGATAGAGCAACGTTTTAAAGAACTGGAACACTGTTTCTTTGTGAATTCAGTTAGTTCCTAGTAGCCTGCTCTTGTAATATGTGTACTTTTAAAGATTTATAAAAATTTGGTGAGCCGAATCTGAGTAACATGGTGAATTCGGTTAGTTCCCAATAGGCCTCAGTAGTTATAAGTGGACTGTTCGGGATATAGAAAAATTTTCACGAATGGAATCAAAATTTCTAGGGGAATTCAGTGAGTTCCCAATGGGACATGCTTGTATGAGTTTGCTTTTCATTATCGAGCAACATTTTAAGGAACGGATTCCAAGTATCATGGTGAATTGAGTAGGTTCCCATAGGATTCGCATGTAATAAGCTTGTTATTCAAGATAGAGCAACGTTTTAACGAACTGAAACACTGTTTCTTTGTGAATTCAGTTAGTTCCTAGTAGCCTGCTTTTGTAATATGGGTACTTTTAAAGATTTATAAAAATTTGGTGAGCCGAATCTGAGTAACATTTGATATCGGTTAGTTCCTAATAGACCGCAGTAGTAATAAGTGGTCTGTTCGGGATATAGAAAAATTTTCACGAATGGAATCAAAATTTCTAGGCGAATTCAGTGAGTTCCCAATGGGACATGCTTGTATGAGTTTGCTTTTCAATATCGAGCAACATTTTAAGGAACGGAATCCAAGGATCATGGTGAATTGAGAAGGTTCCCAATAGGATTCGCATGTAATAAGCTAGTTATTCAAGATAGAGCAACGTTTTAACGAACTGAAACACTGTTTCTTTGTGAATTCAGTTAGTTCCTAGTAGCCTGCTCTTGTAATATGTGTACTTTTAAAGATTTATAAAATTTTGGTGAGCCGAATCTGAGTAACATGGTGAATTCGGTTAGTTCCCAATAGGCCGCAGTAGTAATAAGTGGACTGTTCGGGATATAGAAAAATTTTCACGAATGGAATCAAAATTTCTAGGCGAATTCAGTGAGTTCCCAATGGGACATGCTTGTATGAGTTTGCTTTTCAATATCGAGCAACATTTTAAGGAACGGAATCCAAGTATCATGGTGAATTGAGTAGGTTCCCAATAGGATTCGCATGTAATAAGCTTGTTATTCAAGATAGAGCAACGTTTTAACGAACTGGAACACAGTTTCTTTGGGAATTCAGTTAGTTCCTAGTAGCCTGCTCTTGTAATATGTGTACTTTTAAAGATTTATAAAAATTTGGTGAGCCGAATCTGAGTAACATGGTGAATTCGGTTAGTTCCCAATAGGCCGCTGTAGTAATAAGTGGACTGTTCGGGATATAGAAAAATTTTCACAAATGGAATCAAAATTTCTAGGGGAATTCAGTGAGTTCCCAATGGGACATGCTTGTATGAGTTTGCTCTTCAATATCGAGCAACATTTTAAGGAACGGAATCCAAGTATCATGGTGAATTGAGTAGGTTCCCAATAGGATTCGCATGTAATAAGCTTGTTATTCAAGATAGAGCAACGTTTTAACGAACTGGAACACTGTTTCTTTGTGAATTCAGTTAGTTCCTAGTAGCCTGCTCTTGTAATATGTGTACTTTTAAAGATTTATAAAAATTTGGTGAGCCGAATCTGAGTAACATGGTGAATTCGGTTAGTTCCCAATAGGCCGCAGTAGTAATAAGTGGAATGTTCGGGATATAGAAAAATTTTCACGAATGGAATCAAAATAACTAGGCGAAAACAGGGAGTTCCCAATGGGACATGCTTGTATGAGTTTGCTCTTCAATATCGAGCAACATTTTAAGGAACGGAATCCAAGTATCATGGTGAATTGAGTAGGTTCCCAATAGGATTCGCATGTAATAAGCTTGTTATTCAAGATAGAGCAACGTTTTAACGAACTGAAACACTGTTTCTTTGTGAATTCAGTTAGTTCCTAGTAGCCTGCTCTTGTAATATGTGTACTTTTAAAGATTTATAAAAATTTGGTGAGCCGAATCTGAGTAACATGGTGAATTCGGTTAGTTCCCAATAGGCCTCAGTAGTTATAAGTGGACTGTTCTGGATATAGAAAAATTTTCACGATGGAATCTAAATTTCTAGGGGAATTCAGTGAGTCCCCAATGGGACATGCTTGTATGAGTTTGCTTTTCATTATCGAGCAAAATTTTAAGGAACGGAATCCAAGTATCATGGTGAATTGCGTAGGTTCCCAATAGGATTCGCATGTAATAAGCTTGTTATTCAAGATAGAGCAACGTTTTAACGAACTGATACACTGTTTCTTTCTGAATTCAGTTAGTTCCTAGTAGCCTGTTCTTGTAATATGTGTACTTTAAAGATTTATAAAAATTTGGTGAGTCGAATCTGAGTAATATGGTGAATTCGGTTAGTTCCCAATAGGCCTCAGTAGTTATAAGTGGACTGTTCGGGATATAGAAAAATTTTCACGAATGGAATCAAAATTTCTAGGCGAATTCAGTGAGTTCCCAATGGGACATGCTTGTATGAGTTTGCTTTTCATTATCGAGCAACATTTTAAGGAACGGAATCCAAGTATCATGGTGAATTGAGTAGGTTCCCAATAGGATTCGCATGTAATAAGCTTGTTATTCAAGATAGAGCAACGTTTTAACGGACTGAAACACTGTTTCTTTGTGAATTCAGTTAGTTCCTAGTAGCCTGCTCTTGTAATATGTGTACTTTAAAGATTTATAAAAATTTGGTGAGCCGAATCTGAGTAACATGGTGAATTCGGTTAGTTCCCAATAGGCCTCAGTAGTTATAAGTGGACTGTTCGGGATATAGAAAAATTTTCACGAATGGAATCAAAATTTCTAGGCGAATTCAGTGAGTTCCCAATGGGACATGCTTGTATGAGTTTGCTTTTCAATAACGAGCAACATTTTAAGGAACGGAATCCAATTATCATGGTGAATTTGTAGGTTCCCAATAGGATTCGCATGTAATAAGCTTGTTATTCAAGATAGAGCAACGTTTTAGCGAACTGAAACACTGTTTCTTTGTGAATTCAGTTAGTTCCTAGTAGCCTGCTCTTGTAATATGTGTACTTTTAAAGATTTATAAAAATTTGGTGAGCCGAATCTGAGTAACATGGTGAATTTGCTTAGTTCCCAATAGGCCTCAGTAGTAATAAGTGGACTGTTCGGGATATAGAAAAATTTTCACGAATGGAATCAAAATTTCTAGGCGAATTCAGTGAGTTGCCAATGGGACATGCTTGTATGAGTTTGCTCTTCAATATCGAGCAACATTTTAAGGAACGGAATCCAAGTATCATGGTGAATTGAGTAGGTTCCCAATAGGATTCGCATGTAATAAGCTTGTTATTCAAGATAGAGCAACGTTTTAACGAACTGAAACACTGTTTCTTTGTGAATTCAGTTAGTTCCTAGTAGCCTGCTCTTGTAATATGTGTACTTTTAAAGATTTATAAAAATTTGGTGAGCCGAATCTGAGTAACATTTGAATTCGGTTAATTCCCAATAGGCCGCATTAGTAATAAGTGGACTGTTCGGGATATAGAAAAATTTTCACGAATGGAATCAAAATTTCTAGGCGAATTCAGTGAGTTCCCAATGGGACATGCTTGTATGAGTTTGCTTTTCAATATCGAGCAACATTTTAAGGAACGGAATCCAAGTATCATGGTGAATTGAGTAGGTTCCCAATAGGATTCGCATGTAATAAGCTTGTTATTCAAGATAGAGCAACGTTTTAACGAACTGAAACACTGTTTCTTTGTGAATTCAGTTAGTTCCTAGTAGCCTGCTCTTGTAATATGTGTACTTTTAAAGATTTATAAAAATTTGGTGAGCCGAATCTGAGTAACATTTGAATTCGGTTAGTTCCTAATAGGCCGCAGTAGTAATAAGTGGACTGTTCGGGATATAGAAAAATTTTCACGAATGGAATCAAAATTTCTAGGCGAATTCAGTGAGTTCCCAATGGGACATGCTTGTATGAGTTTGCTCTTCAATATCGAGCAACATTTTAAGGAACGGAATCCAAGTATCATGGTGAATTGAGTAGGTTCCCAATAGGATTCGCATGTAATAAGCTTGTTATTCAAGATAGAGCAACGTTTTAACGAACTGAAACACTGTTTCTTTGTGAATTCAGTTAGTTCCTAGTAGCCTGCTCTTGTAATATGTGTACTTTTAAAGATTTATAAAAATTTGGTGAGCCGAATCTGAGTAACATGGTGAATTCGGTTAGTTCCCAATAGGCCGCAGTAGTAATAAGTGACTGTTCGGGATATAGAAAAATGTTCACGAATGGAATCAAAATTTCTAGGCGAATTCAGTGAGTTCCCAATGGGACATGCTTGTATGAGTTTGCTCTTCAATATCGAGCAACATTTTAAGGAACGGAATCCATGTATCATGGTGAATTGAGTAGGTTCCCAATAGGATTCGCATGTAATAAGCTTGTTATTCAAGATAGAGCAACGTTTTAACGAACTGAAACACTGTTTCTTTGTGAATTCAGTTAGTTACTAGTAGCCTGCTCTTGTAATATGTGTACTTTTAAAGATTTATAAAAATTTGGTGAGCCGAATCTGAGTAACATGGTGAATTCGGTTAGTTCCCAATAGGCCGCTGTAGTAATAAGTGGACTGTTCGGGATATAGAAAAATTTTCACAAATGGAATCAAAATTTCTAGGGGAATTCAGTGAGTTCCCAATGGGACATGCTTGTATGAGTTTGCTTTTCAATATCGAGCAACATTTTAAGGAACGGAATCCAAGTATCATGGTGAATTGAGTAGGTTCCCAATAGGATTCGCATGTAATAAGCTTGTTATTCAAGATAGAGCAACGTTTTAACGAACTAAAACACTGTTTCTTTGTGAATTCAGTTAGTTCCTAGTAGCCTGCTCTTGTAATATGTGTAATTTAAAGATTTATAAAAATTTGGTGAGCCGAATCTGAGTAACATGGTGAATTTGGTTAGTTCCCAATAGGCCGCAGTAGTTATAAGTGGACTGTTCGGGATATTAAAAAATTTTCACAAATGGAATCAAAATTTCTAGGCGAATACAGTGAGTTCCCAATGGGACATGCTTGTATGAGTTTGCTTTTCAATAACGAGCAACATTTTAAGGAACAGAATCCAATTATCATGGTGAATTTGTAGGTTCCCAATAGGATTCGCATGTAATAAGCTTGTTATTCAAGATAGAGCAACGTTTTAGCGAACTGAAACACTGTTTCTTTGTGAATTCAGTTAGTTCCTAGTAGCCTGCTCTTGTAATATGTGTACTTTTAAAGATTTATAAAAATTTGGTGAGCCGAATCTGAGTAACATGGTGAATTCGGTTAGTTCCCATTAGGCCGCAGTAGTAATAAGTGACTGTTCGGGATATAGAAAAATTTTCACGAATGGAATCAAAATTTCTAGGCGAATTCAGTGAGTTCCCAATGGGACATGCTTGTATGAGTTTGCTCTTCAATATCGAGCAACATTTTAAGGAACGGAATCCATGTATCATGGTGAATTGAGTAGGTTCCCAATAGGATTCGCATGTAATAAGCTTGTTATTCAAGATAGAGCAACGTTTTAACGAACTGAAACACTGTTTCTTTGTGAATTCAGTTAGTTCCTAGTAGCCTGCTCTTGTAATATGTGTACTTTTAAAGATTTATAAAAATTTGGTGAGCCGAATCTGAGTAACATGGTGAATTCGGTTAGTTCCCAATAGGCCGCTGTAGTAATAAGTGGACTGTTCGGGATATAGAAAAATTTTCACAAATGGAATTAAAATTTCTAGGGGAATTCAGTGAGTTCCCAATGGGACATGCTTGTATGAGTTTGCTTTTCAATATCGAGCAACATTTTAAGGAACGGAATCCAAGTATCATGGTGAATTGAGTAGGTTCCCAATAGGATTCGCATGTAATAAGCTTGTTATTCAAGATAGAGCAACGTTTTAACGAACTGAAACACTGTTTCTTTGTGAATTCAGTTAGTTCCTAGTAGCCTGCTCTTGTAATATGTGTACTTTTAAAGATTTATAAAAATTTGGTGAGCCGAATCTGAGTAACATGGTGAATTCGGTTAGTTCCCAATAGGCCGCAGTAGTAATAAGTGGACTGTTCGGGATATAGAAAAATTTTCACGAATGGAATCAAAATTTCTAGGCGAATTCAGAGAGTTCCCAATGGGACATGCTTGTATGAGTTTGCTCTTCAATATCGAGCAACATTTTAAGGAACGGAATCCAAGTATCATGGTGAATTGAGTAGGTACCCAATAGGATTCGCATGTAATAAGCTTGTTATTCAAGATAGAGCAATGTTTTAACGAACTGAAACACTGTTTCTTTGTGAAATCAGTTAGATCCTAGTAGCCTGCTCTTGTAATATGTGTACTTTTAAAGATTTATAAAAATTTGGTGAGCAGAATCTGAGTAACATGGTAAATTCGGTTAGTTCCCAATAGGCCGCAGTAGTAATAAGTGGACTGTTCGGGATATAGAAAAATTTTCACAAATGGAATCAAAATTTCTGGGCGAATTCAGTGAGTTCCCAATGGGACATGCTTGTATGAGTTTGCTTTTCAATATCGAGCAACATTTTAAGGAACGGATTCCAAGTATCATGGTGAATTGAGTAGGTTCCAAATAGGATTCGCATGGAATAAGCTTGTTATTCAAGATAGAGCAACGTTTTAAAGAACTGGAACACTGTTTCTTTGTGAATTCAGTTAGTTCCTAGTAGCCTGCTCTTGTAATATGTGTACTTTTAAAGATTTATAAAAATTTGGTGAGCCGAATCTGAGTAACATGGTGAATTCGGTTAGTTCCCAATAGGCCTCAGTAGTTATAAGTGGACTGTTCGGGATATAGAAAAATTTTCACGAATGGAATCAAAATTTCTAGGGGAATTCAGTGAGTTCCCAGTGGGACATGCTTGTATGAGTTTGCTTTTCATTATCGAGCAACATTTTAAGGAACGGATTCCAAGTATCATGGTGAATTGAGTAGGTTCCCATAGGATTCGCATGTAATAAGCTTGTTATTCAAGATAGAGCAACGTTTTAACGAACTGAAACACTGTTTCTTTGTGAATTCAGTTAGTTCCTAGTAGCCTGCTTTTGTAATATGGGTACTTTTAAAGATTTATAAAAATTTGGTGAGCCGAATCTGAGTAACATTTGATATCGGTTAGTTCCTAATAGACCGCAGTAGTAATAAGTGGTCTGTTCGGGATATAGAAAAATTTTCACGAATGGAATCAAAATTTCTAGGCGAATTCAGTGAGTTCCCAATGGGACATGCTTGTATGAGTTTGCTTTTCAATATCGAGCAACATTTTAAGGAACGGAATCCAAGGATCCTGGTGAATTGAGAAGGTTCCCAATAGGATTCGCATGTAATAAGCTTGTTATTCAAGATAGAGCAACGTTTTAACGAACTGAAACACTGTTTCTTTGTGAATTCAGTTAGTTCCTAGTAGCCTGCTCTTGTAATATGTGTACTTTTAAAGATTTATAAAATTTTGGTGAGCCGAATCTGAGTAACATGGTGAATTCGGTTAGTTCCCAATAGGCCGCAGTAGTAATAAGTGGACTGTTCGGGATATGGAAAATTTTCACGAATGGAATCAAAATTTCTAGGCGAATTCAGTGAGTTCCCAATGGGACATGCTTGTATGAGTTTGCTCTTCAATATCGAGCAACATTTTAAGGAACGGAATCCAAGTATCATGGTGAATTGAGTAGGTTCCCAATAGGATTCGCATGTAATAAGCTTGTTATTCAAGATAGAGCAACGTTTTAACGAACTGGAACACTGTTTCTTTGTGAATTCAGTTAGTTCCTAGTAGCCTGCTCTTGTAATATGTGTACTTTTAAAGATTTATTAAAATTTGGTGAGCCGAATCTGAGTAACATGGTGAATTCGGTTAGTTCCCAATAGGCCGCTGTAGTAATAAGTGGACTGTTCGGGATATAGAAAAATTTTCACGAATGGAATCAAAATTTCTAGGCGAATTCAGTGAGTTGCCAATGGGACATGCTTGTATGAGTTTGCTTTTCAATATCGAGCAACATTTTAAGGAACGGAATCCAAGTATCATGGTGAATTGAGTAGGTTCCCAATAGGATTCGCATGTAATAAGCTTGTTATTCAAAATAGAGCAACGTTTTAACGAACTGAAACACTGTTTCTTTGTGAATTCAGTTAGTTCCTAGTAGCCTGCTCTTGTAATATGTGTACTTTTAAAGATTTATTAAAATTTGGTGAGCCGAATCTGAGTAACATTTGAATTCGGTTAGTTCCTAATAGGCCGCAGTAGTAATAAGTGGACTGTTCGGGATATAGAAAACTTTTCACGAATGGAATCAAAATTTCTAGGCGAATTCAGTGAGTTCCCAATGGGACATGCTTGTATGAGTTTGCTTTTCAATATCGAGCAACATTTTAAGGAACGGAATCCAAGTATCATGGTGAATTGAGTAGGTTCCCAATAGGATTCGCATGTAATAAGCTTGTTATTCAAGATAGAGCAACGTTTTAACGAACTGAAACACTGTTTCTTTGTGAATTCAGTTAGTTCCTAGTAGCCTGCTCTTGTAAAATGTGTACTTTTAAAGATTTATAAAAATTTGGTGAGCCGAATCTGAGTAACATGGTGAATTCGGTTAGTTCCCAATAGGCCGCAGTAGTAATAAGTGGACTGTTCGGGATATAGAAAAATTTTCACGAATGGAATCAAAATTTCTAGGCGAATTCAGTGAGTTCCCAATGGGACATGCTTGTACGAGTTTGCTCTTCAATATCGAGCAACATTTTAAGGAACGGAATCCATGTATCATGGTGAATTGAGTAGGTTCCCAATAGGATTCGCATGTAATAAGCTTGTTATTCAAGATAGAGCAACGTTTTAACGAACTGAAACACTGTTTCTTTGTGAATTCAGTTAGTTACTAGTAGCCTGCTCTTGTAATATGTGTACTTTTAAAGATTTATAAAAATTTGGTGAGCCGAATCTGAGTAACATGGTGAATTCGGTTAGTTCCCAATAGGCCGCTGTAGTAATAAGTGGACTGTTCGGGATATAGAAAAATTTTCACAAATGGAATCAAAATTTCTAGGGGAATTCAGTGAGTTCCCAATGGGACATGCTTGTATGAGTTTGCTTTTCAATATCGAGCAACATTTTAAGGAACGGAATCCAAGTATCATGGTGAATTGAGTAGGTTCCCAATAGGATTCGCATGTAATAAGCTTGTTATTCAAGATAGAGCAACGTTTTAACGAACTAAAACACTGTTTCTTTGTGAATTCAGTTAGTTCCTAGTAGCCTGCTCTTGTAATATGTGTAATTTAAAGATTTATAAAAATTTGGTGAGCCGAATCTGAGTAACATGGTGAATTTGGTTAGTTCCCAATAGGCCGCAGTAGTTATAAGTGGACTGTTCGGGATATAGAAAAATTTTCACAAATGGAATCAAAATTTCTAGGCGAATACAGTGAGTTCCCAATGGGACATGCTTGTATGAGTTTGCTTTTCAATAACGAGCAACATTTTAAGGAACGGAATCCAATTATCATGGTGAATTTGTAGGTTCCCAATAGGATTCGCATGTAATAAGCTTGTTATTCAAGATAGAGCAACGTTTTAACGAACTGAAACACTGTTTCTTTGTGAATTCAGTTAGTTCCTAGTAGCCTGCTCTTGTAATATGTGTACTTTTAAAGATTTATAAAAATTTGGTGAGCCGAATCTGAGTAACATTTGAATTCGGTTAGTTCCCAATAGGCCGCATTAGTAATAAGTGGACTGTTCGGGATATAGAAAAATTTTCACGAATGGAATCAAAATTCCTAGGCGAATTCAGTGAGTTCCCAATGGGACATGCTTGTATGAGTTTGCTTTTCAATATCGAGCAACATTTTAAGGAACGGAATCCAAGTATCATGGTGAATTGAGTAGGTTCCCAATAGGATTCGCATGTAATAAGCTTGTTATTCAAGATAGAGCAACGTTTTAACGAACTGGAACACAGTTTCTTTGGGAATTCAGTTAGTTCCTAGTAGCCTGCTCTTGTAATATGTGTACTTTTAAAGATTTATAAAAATTTGGTGAGCCGAATCTGAGTAACATGGTGAATTCGGTTAGTTCCCAATAGGCCGCTGTAGTAATAAGTGGACTGTTCGGGATATAGAAAAATTTTCACAAATGGAATCAAAATTTCTAGGGGAATTCAGTGAGTTCCCAATGGGACATGCTTGTATGAGTTTGCTCTTCAATATCGAGCAACATTTTAAGGAACGGAATCCAAGTATCATGGTGAATTGAGTAGGTTCCCAATAGGATTCGCATGTAATAAGCTTGTTATTCAAGATAGAGCAACGTTTTAACGAACTGGAACACTGTTTCTTTGTGAATTCAGTTAGTTCCTAGTAGCCTGCTCTTGTAATATGTGTACTTTTAAAGATTTATAAAAATTTGGTGAGCCGAATCTGAGTAACATGGTGAATTCGGTTAGTTCCCAATAGGCCGCAGTAGTAATAAGTGGAATGTTCGGGATATAGAAAAATTTTCACGAATGGAATCAAAATAACTAGGCGAATTCAGGGAGTTCCCAATGGGACATGCTTGTATGAGTTTGCTCTTCAATATCGAGCAACATTTTAAGGAACGGAATCCAAGTATCATGGTGAATTGAGTAGGTTCCCAATAGGATTCGCATGTAATAAGCTTGTTATTCAAGATAGAGCAACGTTTTAACGAACTGAAACACTGTTTCTTTGTGAATTCAGTTAGTTCCTAGTAGCCTGCTCTTGTAATATGTGTACTTTTAAAGATTTATAAAAATTTGGTGAGCCGAATCTGAGTAACATGGTGAATTCGGTTAGTTCCCAATAGGCCTCAGTAGTTATAAGTGGACTGTTCTGGATATAGAAAAATTTTCACGATGGAATCTAAATTTCTAGGGGAATTCAGTGAGTCCCCAATGGGACATGCTTGTATGAGTTTGCTTTTCATTATCGAGCAAAATTTTAAGGAACGGAATCCAAGTATCATGGTGAATTGCGTAGGTTCCCAATAGGATTCGCATGTAATAAGCTTGTTATTCAAGATAGAGCAACGTTTTAACGAACTGATACACTGTTTCTTTCTGAATTCAGTTAGTTCCTAGTAGCCTGTTCTTGTAATATGTGTACTTTAAAGATTTATAAAAATTTGGTGAGTCGAATCTGAGTAATATGGTGAATTCGGTTAGTTCCCAATAGGCCTCAGTAGTTATAAGTGGACTGTTCGGGATATAGAAAAATTTTCACGAATGGAATCAAAATTTCTAGGCGAATTCAGTGAGTTCCCAATGGGACATGCTTGTATGAGTTTGCTTTTCATTATCGAGCAACATTTTAAGGAACGGAATCCAAGTATCATGGTGAATTGAGTAGGTTCCCAATAGGATTCGCATGTAATAAGCTTGTTATTCAAGATAGAGCAACGTTTTAACGAACTGAAACACTGTTTCTTTGTGAATTCAGTTAGTTCCTAGTAGCCTGCTCTTGTAATATGTGTACTTTAAAGATTTATAAAAATTTGGTGAGCCGAATCTGAGTAACATGGTGAATTCGGTTAGTTCCCAATAGGCCTCAGTAGTTATAAGTGGACTGTTCGGGATATAGAAAAATTTTCACGAATGGAATCAAAATTTCTAGTCGAATTCAGTGAGTTCCCAATGGGACATGCTTGTATGAGTTTGCTTTTCATTATCGAGCAACATTTTAAGGAACGGAATCCAAGTATCATGGTGAATTGAGTAGGTTCCCAATAGGATTCGCATGTAATAAGCTTGTTATTCAAGATAGAGCAACGTTTTAACGAACTGAAACACTGTTTCTTTGTGAATTCAGTTAGTTCCTAGTAGCCTGCTCTTGTAATATGTGTACTTTTAAAGATTTATAAAAATTTGGTGAGCCGAATCTGAGTAACATTTGAATTCGGTTAGTTCCTAATAGGCCGCAGTAGTAATAAGTGGACTGTTCGGGATATAGAAATATTTTCACGAATGGAATCAAAATTTCTAGGCGAATTCAGTGAGTTCCCAATGGGACATGCTTGTATGAGTTTGCTTTTCAATATCGAGCAACATTTTAAGGAACGGAATCCAAGTATCATGGTGAATTGAGTAGGTTCCCAATAGGATTCGCATGTAATAAGCTTGTTATTCAAGATAGAGCAACGTTTTAACGAACTGTAACACTGTTTCTTTGTGAATTCAGTTAGTTCCTAGTAGCCTGCTCTTGTAATATGTGTACTTTTAAAGATTTATAAAAATTTGGTGAGCCGAATCTGAGTAACATGGCGAATTCGGTTAGTTCCCAATAGGCCGCAGTAGTAATAAGTGGACTGTTCGGGATATAGAAAAATTTTCACGAATGGAATCAAAATTTCTAGGCGAATTCAGTGAGTTCCCAATGGGACATGCTTGTATGAGTTTGCTCTTCAATATCGAGCAACATTTTAAGGAACGGAATCCAAGTATCATGGTGAATTGAGTAGGTTCCCAATAGGATTCGCATGTAATAAGCTTGTTATTCCAGATAGAGCAACGTTTTAACGAACTGAAACACTGTTTCTTTGTGAATTCAATTAGTTCCTAGTAGCCTGCTCTTGTAATATGTGTACTTTTAAAGATTTATAAAAATTTGGTGAGCCGAATCTGAGTAACATGGTGAATTCGGTTAGTTCCCAATAGGCCGCAGTAGTAATAAGTGGACTGTTCGGGATATAGAAAAATTTTCACAAATGGAATCAAAATTTCTAGGCGAATTCAGTGAGTTCCCAATGGGACATGCTTGTATGAGTTTGCTTTTCAATATCGAGCAACATTTTAAGGAACGGAATCCAAGTATCATGCTGAATTGAGTAGGTTCCCAATAGGATTCGCATGTAATAAGCTTGTTATTCAAGATAGAGCAACGTTTTAACGAACTAAAACACTGTTTCTTTGTGAATTCAGTTAGTTCCTAGTAGCCTGCTCTTGTAAAATGTGTAATTTAAACATTTATAAAAATTTGGTGAGCCGAATCTGAGTAACATTGTGAATTCGGTTAGTTCCCAGTAGGCCGCAGTAGTTATAAGTGGACTGTTCGGGATATAGAAAAATTTTCACAAATGGAATCAAAATTTCTAGGCGAATTCAGTGAGTTCCCAATGGGACATGCTTGTATGAGTTTGCTTTTCAATAACGAGCAACATTTTAAGGAACGGAATCCAATTATCATGGTGAATTTGTAGGTTCCCAATAGGATTCGCATGTAATAAGCTTGTTATTCAAGATAGAGCAACGTTTTAGCGAACTGAAACACTGTTTCTTTGTGAATTCAGTTAGTTCCTAGTAGCCTGCTCTTGTAATATGTGTACTTTTAAAGATTTATAAAAATTTGGTGAGCCGAATCTGAGTAACATGGTGAATTTGGTTAGTTCCCAATAGGCCTCAGTAGTAATAAGTGGACTGTTCGGGATATAGAAAAATTTTCACGAATGGAATCAAAATTTCTAGGCGAATTCAGTGAGTTGCCAATGGGACATGCTTGTATGAGTTTGCTCTTCAATATCGAGCAACATTTTAAGGAACGGAATCCAAGTATCATGGTGAATTGAGTAGGTTCCCAATAGGATTCGCATGTAATAAGCTTGTTATTCAAGATAGAGCAACGTTTTAACGAACTGAAACACTGTTTTTTTTGTGAATTCAGTTAGTTCCTAGTAGCCTGCTCTTGTAATATGTGTACTTTTAAAGATTTATAAAAATTTGGTGAGCCGAATCTGAGTAACATGGTGAATTCGGTTAGTTCCCAATAGGCCGCAGTAGTAATAAGTGACTGTTCGGGATATAGAAAAATTTTCACGAATGGAATCAAAATTTCTAGGCGAATTCAGTGAGTTCCCAATGGGACATGCTTGTATGAGTTTGCTCTTCAATATCGAGCAACATTTTAAGGAACGGAATCCATGTATCATGGTGAATTGAGTAGGTTCCCAATAGGATTCGCATGTAATAAGCTTGTTATTCCAGATAGAGCAACGTTTTAACGAACTGAAACACTGTTTCTTTGTGAATTCAATTAGTTCCTAGTAGCCTGCTCTTGTAATATGTGTACTTTTAAAGATTTATAAAAATTTGGTGAGCCGAATCTGAGTAACATGGTGAATTCGGTTAGTTCCCAATAGGCCGCAGTAGTAATAAGTGGACTGTTCGGGATATAGAAAAATTTTCACAAATGGAATCAAAATTTCTAGGCGAATTCAGTGAGTTCCCAATGGGACATGCTTGTATGAGTTTGCTTTTCAATATCGAGCAACATTTTAAGGAACGGAATCCAAGTATCATGCTGAATTGAGTAGGTTCCCAATAGGATTCGCATGTAATAAGCTTGTTATTCAAGATAGAGCAACGTTTTAACGAACTAAAACACTGTATCTTTGTGAATTCAGTTAGTTCCTAGTAGCCTGCTCTTGTAAAATGTGTAATTTAAACATTTATAAAAATTTGGTGAGCCGAATCTGAGTAACATGGTGAATTCGGTTAGTTCCCAGTAGGCCGCAGTAGTTATAAGTGGACTGTTCGGGATATAGAAAAATTTTCACAAATGGAATCAAAATTTCTAGGCGAATTCAGTGAGTTCCCAATGGGACATGCTTGTATGAGTTTGCTTTTCAATAACGAGCAACATTTTAAGGAACGGAATCCAATTATCATGGTGAATTTGTAGGTTCCCAATAGGATTCGCATGTAATAAGCTTGTTATTCAAGATAGAGCAACGTTTTAACGAACTGAAACACTGTTTCTTTGTGAATTCAGTTAGTTCCTAGTAGCCTGCTCTTGTAATATGTGTACTTTTAAAGATTTATTAAAATTTGGTGACCGAATCTGAGTAACATTTGAATTCGGTTAGTTCCTAATAGGCCGCAGTAGTAATAAGTGGACTGTTCGGGATATAGAAAAATTTTCACGAATGGAATCAAAATTTCTAGGCGAATTCAGTGAGTTCCCAATGGGACATGCTTGTATGAGTTTGCTTTTCAATATCGAGCAACATTTTAAGGAACGGAATCCAAGTATCATGGTGAATTGAGTAGGTTCCCAATAGGATTCGCATGTAATAAGCTTGTTATTCAAGATAGAGCAACGTTTTAACGAACTGAAACACTGTTTCTTTGTGAATTCAGTTAGTTCCTAGTAGCCTGCTCTTGTAATATGTGTACTTTTAAAGATTTATAAAAATTTGGTGAGCCGAATCTGAGTAACATTTGAATTCGGTTAGTTCCCAATAGGCCGCAGTAGTAATAAGTGGACTGTTCGGGATATAGAAAAATTTTCACGAATGGAATCAAAATTTCTAGGCGAATTCAGTGAGTTCCCAATGGGACATGCTTGTATGAGTTTGCTCTTCAATATCGAGCAACATTTTAAGGAACGGAATCCAAGTATCATGGTGAATTGAGTAGGTACCCAATAGGATTCGCATGTAATAAGCTTGTTATTCAAGATAGAGCAATGTTTTAACGAACTGAAACACTGTTTCTTTGTGAATTCAGTTAGATCCTAGTAGCCTGCTCTTGTAATATGTGTACTTTTAAAGATTTATAAAAATTTGGTGAGCCGAATCTGAGTAACATGGTAAATTCGGTTAGTTCCCAATAGGCCGCAATAGTAATAAGTGGACTGTTCGGGATATAGAAAAATTTTCACAAATGGAATCAAAATTTCTGGGCGAATTCAGTGAGTTCCCAATGGGACATGCTTGTATGAGTTTGCTTTTCAATATCGAGCAACATTTTAAGGAACGGATTCCAAGTATCATGGTGAATTGAGTAGGTTCCAAATAGGATTCGCATGGAATAAGCTTGTTATTCAAGATAGAGCAACGTTTTAAAGAACTGGAACACTGTTTCTTTGTGAATTCAGTTAGTTCCTAGTAGCCTGCTCTTGTAATATGTGTACTTTTAAAGATTTATAAAAATTTGGTGAGCCGAATCTGAGTAACATGGTGAATTCGGTTAGTTCCCAATAGGCCTCAGTAGTTATAAGTGGACTGTTCGGGATATAGAAAAATTTTCACGAATGGAATCAAAATTTCTAGGGGAATTCAGTGAGTTCCCAATGGGACATGCTTGTATGAGTTTGCTTTTCATTATCGAGCAACATTTTAAGGAACGGATTCCAAGTATCATGGTGAATTGAGTAGGTTCCCATAGGATTCGCATGTAATAAGCTTGTTATTCAAGATAGAGCAACGTTTTAACGAACTGAAACACTGTTTCTTTGTGAATTCAGTTAGTTCCTAGTAGCCTGCTTTTGTAATATGGGTACTTTTAAAGATTTATAAAAATTTGGTGAGCCGAATCTGAGTAACATTTGATATCGGTTAGTTCCTAATAGACCGCAGTAGTAATAAGTGGTCTGTTCGGGATATAGAAAAATTTTCACGAATGGAATCAAAATTTCTAGGCGAATTCAGTGAGTTCCCAATGGGACATGCTTGTATGAGTTTGCTTTTCAATATCGAGCAACATTTTAAGGAACGGAATCCAAGGATCATGGTGAATTGAGAAGGTTCCCAATAGGATTCGCATGTAATAAGCTAGTTATTCAAGATAGAGCAACGTTTTAACGAACTGAAACACTGTTTCTTTGTGAATTCAGTTAGTTCCTAGTAGCCTGCTCTTGTAATATGTGTACTTTTAAAGATTTATAAAATTTTGGTGAGCCGAATCTGAGTAACATGGTGAATTCGGTTAGTTCCCAATAGGCCGCAGTAGTAATAAGTGGACTGTTCGGGATATAGAAAAATTTTCACGAATGGAATCAAAATTTCTAGGCGAATTCAGTGAGTTCCCAATGGGACATGCTTGTATGAGTTTGCTCTTCAATATCGAGCAACATTTTAAGGAACGGAATCCAAGTATCATGGTGAATTGAGTAGGTTCCCAATAGGATTCGCATGTAATAAGCTTGTTATTCAAGATAGAGCAACGTTTTAACGAACTGGAACACTGTTTCTTTGTGAATTCAGTTAGTTCCTAGTAGCCTGCTCTTGTAATATGTGTACTTTTAAAGATTTATAAAAATTTGGTGAGCCGAATCTGAGTAACATGGTGAATTCGGTTAGTTCCCAATAGGCCGCAGTAGTAATAAGTGGAATGTTCGGGATATAGAAAAATTTTCACGAATGGAATCAAAATAACTAGGCGAATTCAGGGAGTTCCCAATGGGACATGCTTGTATGAGTTTGCTCTTCAATATCGAGCAACATTTTAAGGAACGGAATCCAAGTATCATGGTGAATTGAGTAGGTTCCCAATAGGATTCGCATGTAATAAGCTTGTTATTCAAGATAGAGCAACGTTTTAACGAACTGAAACACTGTTTCTTTGTGAATTCAGTTAGTTCCTAGTAGCCTGCTCTTGTAATATGTGTACTTTTAAAGATTTATAAAAATTTGGTGAGCCGAATCTGAGTAACATGGTGAATTCGGTTAGTTCCCAATAGGCCTCAGTAGTTATAAGTGGACTGTTCTGGATATAGAAAAATTTTCACGATGGAATCTAAATTTCTAGGGGAATTCAGTGAGTCCCCAATGGGACATGCTTGTATGAGTTTGCTTTTCATTATCGAGCAAAATTTTAAGGAACGGAATCCAAGTATCATGGTGAATTGCGTAGGTTCCCAATAGGATTCGCATGTAATAAGCTTGTTATTCAAGATAGAGCAACGTTTTAACGAACTGATACACTGATTCTTTCTGAATTCAGTTAGTTCCTAGTAGCCTGTTCTTGTAATATGTGTACTTTAAAGATTTATAAAAATTTGGTGAGTCGAATCTGAGTAATATGGTGAATTCGGTTAGTTCCCAATAGGCCTCAGTAGTTATAAGTGGACTGTTCGGGATATAGAAAAATTTTCACGAATGGAATCAAAATTTCTAGGCGAATTCAGTGAGTTCCCAATGGGACATGCTTGTATGAGTTTGCTTTTCATTATCGAGCAACATTTTAAGGAACGGAATCCAAGTATCATGGTGAATTGAGTAGGTTCCCAATAGGATTCGCATGTAATAAGCTTGTTATTCAAGATAGAGCAACGTTTTAACGAACTGAAACACTGTTTCTTTGTGAATTCAGTTAGTTCCTAGTATCCTGCTCTTGTAATATGTGTACTTTAAAGATTTATAAAAATTTGGTGAGCCGAATCTGAGTAACATGGTGAATTCGGTTAGTTCCCAATAGGCCTCAGTAGTTATAAGTGGACTGTTCGGGATATAGAAAAATTTTCACGAATGGAATCAAAATTTCTAGTCGAATTCAGTGAGTTCCCAATGGGACATGCTTGTATGAGTTTGCTTTTCATTATCGAGCAACATTTTAAGGAACGGAATCCAAGTATCATGGTGAATTGAGTAGGTTCCCAATAGGATTCGCATGTAATAAGCTTGTTATTCAAGATAGAGCAACGTTTTAACGAACTGAAACACTGTTTCTTTGTGAATTCAGTTAGTTCCTAGTAGCCTGCTCTTGTAATATGTGTACTTTTAAAGATTTATAAAAATTTGGTGAGCCGAATCTGAGTAACATTTGAATTCGGTTAGTTCCTAATAGGCCGCAGTAGTAATAAGTGGACTGTTCGGGATATAGAAATATTTTCACGAATGGAATCAAAATTTCTAGGCGAATTCAGTGAGTTCCCAATGGGACATGCTTGTATGAGTTTGCTTTTCAATATCGAGCAACATTTTAAGGAACGGAATCCAAGTATCATGGTGAATTGAGTAGGTTCCCAATAGGATTCGCATGTAATAAGCTTGTTATTCAAGATAGAGCAACATTTTAACGAACTGTAACACTGTTTCTTTGTGAATTCAGTTAGTTCCTAGTAGCCTGCTCTTGTAATATGTGTACTTTTAAAGATTTATAAAAATTTGGTGAGCCGAATCTGAGTAACATGGCGAATTCGGTTAGTTCCCAATAGGCCGCAGTAGTAATAAGTGGACTGTTCGGGATATAGAAAAATTTTCACGAATGGAATCAAAATTTCTAGGCGAATTCAGTGAGTTCCCAATGGGACATGCTTGTATGAGTTTGCTCTTCAATATCGAGCAACATTTTAAGGAACGGAATCCAAGTATCATGGTGAATTGAGTAGGTTCCCAATAGGATTCGCATGTAATAAGCTTGTTATTCCAGATAGAGCAACGTTTTAACGAACTGAAACACTGTTTCTTTGTGAATTCAATTAGTTCCTAGTAGCCTGCTCTTGTAATATGTGTACTTTTAAAGATTTATAAAAATTTGGTGAGCCGAATCTGAGTAACATGGTGAATTCGGTTAGTTCCCAATAGGCCGCAGTAGTAATAAGTGGACTGTTCGGGATATAGAAAAATTTTCACAAATGGAATCAAAATTTCTAGGCGAATTCAGTGAGTTCCCAATGGGACATGCTTGTATGAGTTTGCTTTTCAATATCGAGCAACATTTTAAGGAACGGAATCCAAGTATCATGCTGATTTGAGTAGGTTCCCAATAGGATTCGCATGTAATAAGCTTGTTATTCAAGATAGAGCAACGTTTTAACGAACTAAAACACTGTTTCTTTGTGAATTCAGTTAGTTCCTAGTAGCCTGCTCTTGTAAAATGTGTAATTTAAACATTTATAAAAATTTGGTGAGCCGAATCTGAGTAACATTGTGAATTCGGTTAGTTCCCAGTAGGCCGCAGTAGTTATAAGTGGACTGTTCGGGATATAGAAAAATTTTCACAAATGGAATCAAAATTTCTAGGCGAATTCAGTGAGTTCCCAATGGGACATGCTTGTATGAGTTTGCTTTTCAATAACGAGCAACATTTTAAGGAACGGAATCCAATTATCATGGTGAATTTGTAGGTTCCCAATAGGATTCGCATGTAATAAGCTTGTTATTCAAGATAGAGCAACGTTTTAGCGAACTGAAACACTGTTTCTTTGTGAATTCAGTTAGTTCCTAGTAGCCTGCTCTTGTAATATGTGTACTTTTAAAGATTTATAAAAATTTGGTGAGCCGAATCTGAGTAACATGGTGAATTTGGTTAGTTCCCAATAGGCCTCAGTAGTAATAAGTGGACTGTTCGGGATATAGAAAAATTTTCACGAATGGAATCAAAATTTCTAGGCGAATTCAGTGAGTTGCCAATGGGACATGCTTGTATGAGTTTGCTCTTCAATATCGAGCAACATTTTAAGGAACGGAATCCAAGTATCATGGTGAATTGAGTAGGTTCCCAATAGGATTCGCATGTAATAAGCTTGTTATTCAAGATAGAGCAACGTTTTAACGAACTGAAACACTGTTTCTTTGTGAATTCAGTTAGTTCCTAGTAGCCTGCTCTTGTAATATGTGTACTTTTAAAGATTTATAAAAATTTGGTGAGCCGAATCTGAGTAACATTTGAATTCGGTTAGTTCCCAATAGGCCGCATTAGTAATAAGTGGACTGTTCGGGATATAGAAAAATTTTCACGAATGGAATCAAAATTTCTAGGCGAATTCAGTGAGTTCCCAATGGGACATGCTTGTATGAGTTTGCTTTTCAATATCGAGCAACATTTTAAGGAACGGAATCCAAGTATCATGGTGAATTGAGTAGGTTCCCAATAGGATTCGCATGTAATAAGCTTGTTATTCAAGATAGAGCAACGTTTTAACGAACTGAAACACTGTTTCTTTGTGAATTCAGTTAGTTCCTAGTAGCCTGCTCTTGTAATATGTGTACTTTTAAAGATTTATAAAAATTTGGTGAGCCGAATCTGAGTAACATTTGAATTCGGTTAGTTCCTAATAGGCCGCAGTAGTAATAAGTGGACTGTTCGGGATATAGAAAAATTTTCACGAATGGAATCAAAATTTCTAGGCGAATTCAGTGAGTTCCCAATGGGACATGCTTGTATGAGTTTGCTCTTCAATATCGAGCAACATTTTAAGGAACGGAATCCAAGTATCATGGTGAATTGAGTAGGTTCCCAATAGGATTCGCATGTAATAAGCTTGTTATTCAAAATAGAGCAACGTTTTAACGAACTGAAACACTGTTTCTTTGTGAATTCAGTTAGTTCCTAGTAGCCTGCTCTTGTAATATGTGTACTTTTAAAGATTTATAAAAATTTGGTGAGCCGAATCTGAGTAACATGGTGAATTCGGTTAGTTCCCAATAGGCCGCAGTAGTAATAAGTGACTGTTCGGGATATAGAAAAATTTTCACGAATGGAATCAAAATTTCTAGGCGAATTCAGTGAGTTCCCAATGGGACATGCTTGTATGAGTTTGCTCTTCAATATCGAGCAACATTTTAAGGAACGGAATCCATGTATCATGGTGAATTGAGTAGGTTCCCAATAGGATTCGCATGTAATAAGCTTGTTATTCCAGATAGAGCAACGTTTTAACGAACTGAAACACTGTTTCTTTGTGAATTCAATTAGTTCCTAGTAGCCTGCTCTTGTAATATGTGTACTTTTAAAGATTTATAAAAATTTGGTGAGCCGAATCTGAGTAACATGGTGAATTCGGTTAGTTCCCAATAGGCCGCAGTAGTAATAAGTGGACTGTTCGGGATATAGAAAAATTTTCACAAATGGAATCAAAATTTCTAGGCGAATTCAGTGAGTTCCCAATGGGACATGCTTGTATGAGTTTGCTTTTCAATATCGAGCAACATTTTAAGGAACGGAATCCAAGTATCATGCTGAATTGAGTAGGTTCCCAATAGGATTCGCATGTAATAAGCTTGTTATTCAAGATAGAGCAACGTTTTAACGAACTAAAACACTGTATCTTTGTGAATTCAGTTAGTTCCTAGTGCCTGCTCTTGTAAAATGTGTAATTTAAACATTTATAAAAATTTGGTGAGCCGAATCTGAGTAACATGGTGAATTCGGTTAGTTCCCAGTAGGCCGCAGTAGTTATAAGTGGACTGTTCGGGATATAGAAAAATTTTCACAAATGGAATCAAAATTTCTAGGCGAATTCAGTGAGTTCCCAATGGGACATGCTTGTATGAGTTTGCTTTTCAATAACGAGCAACATTTTAAGGACCGGAATCCAATTATCATGGTGAATTTGTAGGTTCCCAATAGGATTCGCATGTAATAAGCTTGTTATTCAAGATAGAGCAACGTTTTAACGAACTGAAACACTGTTTCTTTGTGAATTCAGTTAGTTCCTAGTAGCCTGCTCTTGTAATATGTGTACTTTTAAAGATTTATAAAAATTTGGTGAGCCGAATCTGAGTAACATGGTGAATTCGGTTAGTTCCCAATAGGCCTCAGTAGTAATAAGTGGACTGTTCGGGATATAGAAAAATTTTCACGAATGGAATCAAAATTTCTAGGCGAATTCAGTGAGTTCCCAATGGGACATGCTTGTATGAGTTTGCTCTTCATTATCGAGCAACATTTTAAGGAACGGAATCCAAGTATCATGGTGAATTGAGTAGGTTCCCAATAGGATTCGCATGTAATAAGCTTGTTATTCAAGATAGAGCAACGTTTTAACGAACTGAAACACTGTTTCTTTGTGAATTCAGTTAGTTCCTAGTAGCCTGCTCTTGTAATATGTGTACTTTTAAAGATTTATAAAAATTTGGTGAGCCGAATCTGAGTAACATTTGAATTCGGTTAGTTCCTAATAGGCCGCAGTAGTAATAAGTGGACTGTTCGGGATATAGAAAAATTTTCATGAATGGAATCAAAATTTCTAGGCGAATTCAGTGAGTTCCCAATGGGACATGCTTGTATGAGTTTGCTTTTCAATATCGAGCAACATTTTAAGGAACGGAATCCAAGTATCATGCTGAATTGAGTAGGTTCCCAATAGGATTCGCATGTAATAAGCTTGTTATTCAAGATAGAGCAACGTTTTAACGAACTGAAACACTGTTTCTTTGTGAATTCAGTTCGTTCCTAGTAGCCTGCTCTTGTAATATGTGTACTTTTAAAGATTTATAAAAATTTGGTGAGCCGAATCTGAGTAACATTTGAATTCGGTTAGTTCCCAATAGGCCGCATTAGTAATAAGTGGACTGTTCGGGATATAGAAAAATTTTCACGAATGGAATCAAAATTTCTAGGCGAATTCAGTGAGTTCCCAATGGGACATGCTTGTATGAGTTTGCTTTTCAATATCGAGCAACATTTTAAGGAACGGAATCCAAGTATCATGGTGAATTGAGTAGGTTCCCAATAGGATTCGCATGTAATAAGCTTGTTATTCAAGATAGAGCAACGTTTTAACGAACTGAAACACTGTTTCTTTGTGAATTCAGTTAGTTCCTAGTAGCCTGCTCTTGTAATATGTGTACTTTTAAAGATTTATAAAAATTTGGTGAGCCGAATCTGAGTAACATTTGAATTCGGTTAGTTCCTAATAGGCCGCAGTAGTAATAAGTGGACTGTTCGGGATATAGAAAAATTTTCACGAATGGAATCAAAATTTCTAGGCGAATTCAGTGAGTTCCCAATGGGACATGCTTGTATGAGTTTGCTCTTCAATATCGAGCAACATTTTAAGGAACGGAATCCAAGTATCATGGTGAATTGAGTAGGGTCCCAATAGGATTCGCATGTAATAAGCTTGTTATTCAAGATAGAGCAACGTTTTAACGAACTGAAACACTGTTTCTTTGTGAATTCAGTTAGTTCCTAGTAGCCTGCTCTTGTAATATGTGTACTTTTAAAGATTTATAAAAATTTGGTGAGCCGAATCTGAGTAACATGGTGAATTCGGTTAGTTCCCAATAGGCCGCAGTAGTAATAAGTGACTGTTCGGGATATAGAAAAATTTTCACGAATGGAATCAAAATTTCTAGGCGAATTCAGTGAGTTCCCAATGGGACATGCTTGTATGAGTTTGCTCTTCAATATCGAGCAACATTTTAAGGAACGGAATCCATGTATCATGGTGAATTGAGTAGGTTCCCAATAGGATTCGCATGTAATAAGCTTGTTATTCCAGATAGAGCAACGTTTTAACGAACTGAAACACTGTTTCTTTGTGAATTCAATTAGTTCCTAGTAGCCTGCTCTTGTAATATGTGTACTTTTAAAGATTTATAAAAATTTGGTGAGCCGAATCTGAGTAACATGGTGAATTCGGTTAGTTCCCAATAGGCCGCAGTAGTAATAAGTGGACTGTTCGGGATATAGAAAAATTTTCACAAATGGAATCAAAATTTCTAGGCGAATTCAGTGAGTTCCCAATGGGACATGCTTGTATGAGTTTGCTTTTCAATATCGAGCAACATTTTAAGGAACGGAATCCAAGTATCATGCTGAATTGAGTAGGTTCCCAATAGGATTCGCATGTAATAAGCTTGTTATTCAAGATAGAGCAACGTTTTAACGAACTAAAACACTGTATCTTTGTGAATTCAGTTAGTTCCTAGTAGCCTGCTCTTGTAAAATGTGTAATTTAAACATTTATAAAAATTTGGTGAGCCGAATCTGAGTAACATGGTGAATTCGGTTAGTTCCCAGTAGGCCGCAGTAGTTATAAGTGGACTGTTCGGGATATAGAAAAATTTTCACAAATGGAATCAAAATTTCTAGGCGAATTCAGTGAGTTCCCAATGGGACATGCTTGTATGAGTTTGCTTTTCAATAACGAGCAACATTTTAAGGAACGGAATCCAATTATCATGGTGAATTTGTAGGTTCCCAATAGGATTCGCATGTAATAAGCTTGTTATTCAAGATAGAGCAACGTTTTAACGAACTGAAACACTGTTTCTTTGTGAATTCAGTTAGTTCCTAGTAGCCTGCTCTTGTAATATGTGTACTTTTAAAGATTTATAAAAATTTGGTGAGCCGAATCTGAGTAACATGGTGAATTCGGTTAGTTCCCAATAGGCCTCAGTAGTAATAAGTGGACTGTTCGGGATATAGAAAAATTTTCACGAATGGAATCAAAATTTCTAGGCGAATTCAGTGAGTTCCCAATGGGACATGCTTGTATGAGTTTGCTCTTCATTATCGAGCAACATTTTAAGGAACGGAATCCAAGTATCATGGTGAATTGAGTAGGTTCCCAATAGGATTCGCATGTAATAAGCTTGTTATTCAAGATAGAGCAACGTTTTAACGAACTGAAACACTGTTTCTTTGTGAATTCAGTTAGTTCCTAGTAGCCTGCTCTTGTAATATGTGTACTTTTAAAGATTTATAAACATTTGGTGAGCCGATTCTGAGTAACATGGTGAATTCGGTTAGTTCCCAATAGGCCGCAGTAGTAATAAGTGACTGTTCGGGATATAGAAAAATTTTCACGAATGGAATCAAAATTTCTAGGCGAATTCAGTGAGTTCCCAATGGGACATGCTTGTATGAGTTTGCTCTTCAATATCGAGCAACATTTTAAGGAACGGAATCCATGTATCATGGTGAATTGAGTAGGTTCCCAATAGGATTCGCATGTAATAAGCTTGTTATTCCAGATAGAGCAACGTTTTAACGAACTGAAACACTGTTTCTTTGTGAATTCAATTAGTTCCTAGTAGCCTGCTCTTGTAATATGTGTACTTTTAAAAATTTATAAAAATTTGGTGAGCCGAATCTGAGTAACATGGTGAATTCGGTTAGTTCCCAATAGGCCGCAGTAGTAATAAGTGGACTGTTCGGGATATAGAAAAATTTTCACAAATGGAATCAAAATTTCTAGGCGAATTCAGTGAGTTCCCAATGGGACATGCTTGTATGAGTTTGCTTTTCAATATCGAGCAACATTTTAAGGAACGGAATCCAAGTATCATGCTGAATTGAGTAGGTTCCCAATAGGATTCGCATGTAATAAGCTTGTTATTCAAGATAGAGCAACGTTTTAACGAACTAAAACACTGTATCTTTGTGAATTCAGTTAGTTCCTAGTAGCCTGCTCTTGTAAAATGTGTAATTTAAACATTTATAAAAATTTGGTGAGCCGAATCTGAGTAACATGGTGAATTCGGTTAGTTCCCAGTAGGCCGCAGTAGTTATAAGTGGACTGTTCGGGATATAGAAAAATTTTCACAAATGGAATCAAAATTTCTAGGCGAATTCAGTGAGTTCCCAATGGGACATGCTTGTATGAGTTTGCTTTTCAATAACGAGCAACATTTTAAGGAACGGAATCCAATTATCATGGTGAATTTGTAGGTTCCCAATAGGATTCGCATGTAATAAGCTTGTTATTCAAGATAGAGCAACGTTTTAACGAACTGAAACACTGTTTCTTTGTGAATTCAGTTAGTTCCTAGTAGCCTGCTCTTGTAATATGTGTACTTTTAAAGATTTATAAAAATTTGGTGAGCCGAATCTGAGTAACATGGTGAATTCGGTTAGTTCCCAATAGGCCTCAGTAGTAATAAGTGGACTGTTCGGGATATAGAAAAATTTTCACGAATGGAATCAAAATTTCTAGGCGAATTCAGTGAGTTCCCAATGGGACATGCTTGTATGAGTTTGCTCTTCATTATCGAGCAACATTTTAAGGAACGGAATCCAAGTATCATGGTGAATTGAGTAGGTTCCCAATAGGATTCGCATGTAATAAGCTTGTTATTCAAGATAGAGCAACGTTTTAACGAACTGAAACACTGTTTCTTTGTGAATTCAGTTAGTTCCTAGTAGCCTGCTCTTGTAATATGTGTACTTTTAAAGATTTATAAAAATTTGGTGAGCCGAATCTGAGTAACATTTGAATTCGGTTAGTTCCTAATAGGCCGCAGTAGTAATAAGTGGACTGTTCGGGATATAGAAAAATTTTCATGAATGGAATCAAAATTTCTAGGCGAATTCAGTGAGTTCCCAATGGGACATGCTTGTATGAGTTTGCTTTTCAATATCGAGCAACATTTTAAGGAACGGAATCCAAGTATCATGCTGAATTGAGTAGGTTCCCAATAGGATTCGCATGTAATAAGCTTGTTATTCAAGATAGAGCAACGTTTTAACGAACTGAAACACTGTTTCTTTGTGAATTCAGTTCGTTCCTAGTAGCCTGCTCTTGTAATATGTGTACTTTTAAAGATTTATAAAAATTTGGTGAGCCGAATCTGAGTAACATTTGAATTCGGTTAGTTCCCAATAGGCCGCATTAGTAATAAGTGGACTGTTCGGGATATAGAAAAATTTTCACGAATGGAATCAAAATTTCTAGGCGAATTCAGTGAGTTCCCAATGGGACATGCTTGTATGAGTTTGCTTTTCAATATCGAGCAACATTTTAAGGAACGGAATCCAAGTATCATGGTGAATTGAGTAGGTTCCCAATAGGATTCGCATGTAATAAGCTTGTTATTCAAGATAGAGCAACGTTTTAACGAACTGAAACACTGTTTCTTTGTGAATTCAGTTAGTTCCTAGTAGCCTGCTCTTGTAATATGTGTACTTTTAAAGATTTATAAAAATTTGGTGAGCCGAATCTGAGTAACATTTGAATTCGGTTAGTTCCTAATAGGCCGCAGTAGTAATAAGTGGACTGTTCGGGATATAGAAAAATTTTCACGAATGGAATCAAAATTTCTAGGCGAATTCAGTGAGTTCCCAATGGGACATGCTTGTATGAGTTTGCTCTTCAATATCGAGCAACATTTTAAGGAACGGAATCCAAGTATCATGGTGAATTGAGTAGGTTCCCAATAGGATTCGCATGTAATAAGCTTGTTATTCAAGATAGAGCAACGTTTTAACGAACTGAAACACTGTTTCTTTGTGAATTCAGTTAGTTCCTAGTAGCCTGCTCTTGTAATATGTGTACTTTTAAAGATTTATAAAAATTTGGTGAGCCGAATCTGAGTAACATGGTGAATTCGGTTAGTTCCCAATAGGCCGCAGTAGTAATAAGTGACTGTTCGGGATATAGAAAAATTTTCACGAATGGAATCAAAATTTCTAGGCGAATTCAGTGAGTTCCCAATGGGACATGCTTGTATGAGTTTGCTCTTCAATATCGAGCAACATTTTAAGGAACGGAATCCATGTATCATGGTGAATTGAGTAGGTTCCCAATAGGATTCGCATGTAATAAGCTTGTTATTCCAGATAGAGCAACGTTTTAACGAACTGAAACACTGTTTCTTTGTGAATTCAATTAGTTCCTAGTAGCCTGCTCTTGTAATATGTGTACTTTTAAAGATTTATAAAAATTTGGTGAGCCGAATCTGAGTAACATGGTGAATTCGGTTAGTTCCCAATAGGCCGCAGTAGTAATAAGTGGACTGTTCGGGATATAGAAAAATTTTCACAAATGGAATCAAAATTTCTAGGCGAATTCAGTGAGTTCCCAATGGGACATGCTTGTATGAGTTTGCTTTTCAATATCGAGCAACATTTTAAGGAACGGAATCCAAGTATCATGCTGAATTGAGTAGGTTCCCAATAGGATTCGCATGTAATAAGCTTGTTATTCAAGATAGAGCAACGTTTTAACGAACTAAAACACTGTATCTTTGTGAATTCAGTTAGTTCCTAGTAGCCTGCTCTTGTAAAATGTGTAATTTAAACATTTATAAAAATTTGGTGAGCCGAATCTGAGTAACATGGTGAATTCGGTTAGTTCCCAGTAGGCCGCAGTAGTTATAAGTGGACTGTTCGGGATATAGAAAAATTTTCACAAATGGAATCAAAATTTCTAGGCGAATTCAGTGAGTTCCCAATGGGACATGCTTGTATGAGTTTGCTTTTCAATAACGAGCAACATTTTAAGGAACGGAATCCAATTATCATGGTGAATTTGTAGGTTCCCAATAGGATTCGCATGTAATAAGCTTGTTATTCAAGATAGAGCAACGTTTTAACGAACTGAAACACTGTTTCTTTGTGAATTCAGTTAGTTCCTAGTAGCCTGCTCTTGTAATATGTGTACTTTTAAAGATTTATAAAAATTTGGTGAGCCGAATCTGAGTAACATGGTGAATTCGGTTAGTTCCCAATAGGCCTCAGCAGTAATAAGTGGACTGTTCGGGATATAGAAAAATTTTCACGAATGGAATCAAAATTTCTAGGCGAATTCAGTGAGTTCCCAATGGGACATGCTTGTATGAGTTTGCTCTTCATTATCGAGCAACATTTTAAGGAACGGAATCCAAGTATCATGGTGAATTGAGTAGGTTCCCAATAGGATTCGCATGTAATAAGCTTGTTATTCAAGATAGAGCAACGTTTTAACGAACTGAAACACTGTTTCTTTGTGAATTCAGTTAGTTCCTAGTAGCCTGCTCTTGTAATATGTGTACTTTTAAAGATTTATAAAAATTTGGTGAGCCGAATCTG
Organism: Rattus norvegicus; assembly: GCF_021556685.1. NCBI lineage: Eukaryota > Metazoa > Chordata > Mammalia > Rodentia > Muridae > Rattus > Rattus norvegicus. Next base: position 10,491,082 of record NC_141544.1, read on the forward strand.
AGTAACATTTGAATTCGGTTAGTTCCTAATAGGCCGCAGTAGTAATAAGTGGACTGTTCGGGATATAGAAAAATTTTCATGAATGGAATCAAAATTTCTAGGCGAATTCAGTGAGTTCCCAATGGGACATGCTTGTATGAGTTTGCTTTTCAATATCGAGCAACATTTTAAGGAACGGAATCCAAGTATCATGCTGAATTGAGTAGGTTCCCAATAGGATTCGCATGTAATAAGCTTGTTATTCAAGATAGAGCAACGTTTTAACGAACTGAAACACTGTTTCTTTGTGAATTCAGTTCGTTCCTAGTAGCCTGCTCTTGTAATATGTGTACTTTTAAAGATTTATAAAAATTTGGTGAGCCGAATCTGAGTAACATGGTGAATTCGGTTAGTTCCCAATAGGCCGCAGTAGTAATAAGTGACTGTTCGGGATATAGAAAAATTTTCACGAATGGAATCAAAATTTCTAGGCGAATTCAGTGAGTTCCCAATGGGACATGCTTGTATGAGTTTGCTCTTCAATATCGAGCAACATTTTAAGGAACGGAATCCATGTATCATGGTGAATTGAGTAGGTTCCCAATAGGATTCGCATGTAAAAAGCTTGTTATTCAAGATAGAGCAACGTTTTAACGAACTGAAACACGGTTTCTTTGTGAATTCAGTTAGTTACTAGTAGCCTGCTCTTGTAATATGTGTACTTTTAAAGATTTATAAAAATTTGGTGAGCCGAATCTGAGTAACATGGTGAATTCGGTTAGTTCCCAATAGGCCGCTGTAGTAATAAGTGGACTGTTCGGGATATAGAAAAATTTTCACAAATGGAATCAAAATTTCTAGGGGAATTCAGTGAGTTCCCAATGGGACATGCTTGTATGAGTTTGCTTTTCAATATCGAGCAACATTTTAAGGAACGGAATCCAAGTATCATGGTGAATTGAGTAGGTTCCCAATAGGATTCGCATGTAATAAGCTTGTTATTCAAGATAGAGCAACGTTTTAACGAACTAAAAGACTGTTTCTTTGTGAATTCAGTTCGTTCCTAGTAGCCTGCTCTTGTAATATGTGTACTTTTAAAGATTTATAAAAATTTGGTGAGCCGAATCTGAGTAACATGGTGAATTCGGTTAGTTCCCAATAGGCCGCAGTAGTAATAAGTGACTGTTCGGGATATAGAAAAATTTTCACGAATGGAATCAAAATTTCTAGGCGAATTCAGTGAGTTCCCAATGGGACATGCTTGTACGAGTTTGCTCTTCAATATCGAGCAACATTTTAAGGAACGGAATCCATGTATCATGGTGAAATGAGTAGGTTCCCAATAGGATTCGCATGTAATAAGCTTGTTATTCAAGATAGAGCAACGTTTTAACGAACTGAAACACTGTTTCTTTGTGAATTCAGTTAGTTACTAGTAGCCTGCTCTTGTAATATGTGTACTTTTAAAGATTTATAAAAATTTGGTGAGCCGAATCTGAGTAACATGGTGAATTCGGTTAGTTCCCAATAGGCCGCTGTAGTAATAAGTGGACTGTTCGGGATATAGAAAAATTTTCACAAATGGAATCAAAATTTCTAGGGGAATTCAGTGAGTTCCCAATGGGACATGCTTGTATGAGTTTGCTTTTCAATATCGAGCAACATTTTAAGGAACGGAATCCAAGTATCATGGTGAATTGAGTAGGTTCCCAATAGGATTCGCATGTAATAAGCTTGTTATTCAAGATAGAGCAACGTTTTAACGAACTAAAACACTGTTTCTTTGTGAATTCAGTTAGTTCCTAGTAGCCTGCTCTTGTAATATGTGTAATTTAAAGATTTATAAAAATTTGGTGAGCCGAATCTGAGTAACATGGTGAATTTGGTTAGTTCCCAATAGGCCGCAGTAGTTATAAGTGGACTGTTCGGGATATAGAAAAATTTTCACAAATGGAATCAAAATTTCTAGGCGAATACAGTGAGTTCCCAATGGGACATGCTTGTATGAGTTTGCTTTTCAATAACGAGCAACATTTTAAGGAACGGAATCCAATTATCATGGTGAATTTGTAGGTTCCCAATAGGATTCGCATGTAATAAGCTTGTTATTCAAGATAGAGCAACGTTTTAACGAACTGAAACACTGTTTCTTTGTGAATTCAGTTAGTTCCTAGTAGCCTGCTCTTGTAATATGTGTACTTTTAAAGATTTATAAAAATTTGGTGAGCCGAATCTGAGTAACATTTGAATTCGGTTAGTTCCCAATAGGCCGCATTAGTAATAAGTGGACTGTTCGGGATATAGAAAAATTTTCACGAATGGAATCAAAATTTCTAGGCGAATTCAGTTAGTTCCCAATGGGACATGCTTGTATGAGTTTGCTTTTCAATATCGAGCAACATTTTAAGGAACGGAATCCAAGTATCATGGTGAATTGAGTAGGTTCCCAATAGGATTCGCATGTAATAAGCTTGTTATTCAAGATAGAGCAACGTTTTAACGAACTGAAACACTGTTTCTTTGTGAATTCAGTTAGTTCCTAGTAGCCTGCTCTTGTAATATGTGTACTTTTAAAGATTTATAAAAATTTGGTGAGCCGAATCTGAGTAACATTTGAATTCGGTTAGTTCCTAATAGGCCGCAGTAGTAATAAGTGGACTGTTCGGGATATAGAAAAATTTTCACGAATGGAATCAAAATTTCTAGGCGAATTCAGTGAGTTCCCAATGGGACATGCTTGTATGAGTTTGCTCTTCAATATCGAGCAACATTTTAAGGAACGGAATCCAAGTATCATGGTGAATTGAGTAGGTTCCCAATAGGATTCGCATGTAATAAGCTTGTTATTCAAGATAGAGCAACGTTTTAACGAACTGAAACACTGTTTCTTTGTGAATTCAGTTAGTTCCTAGTAGCCTGCTCTTGTAATATGTGTACTTTTAAAGATTTATAAAAATTTGGTGAGCCGAATCTGAGTAACATGGTGAATTCGGTTAGTTCCCAATAGGCCGCAGTAGTAATAAGTGACTGTTCGGGATATAGAAAAATTTTCACGAAACGAATCAAAATTTCTAGGCGAATTCAGTGAGTTCCCAATGGGACATGCTTGTATGAGTTTGCTCTTCAATATCGAGCAACATTTTAAGGAACGGAATCCATGTATCATGGTGAATTGAGTAGGTTCCCAATAGGATTCGCATGTAATAAGCTTGTTATTCAAGATAGAGCAACGTTTTAACGAACTGAAACACTGTTTCTTTGTGAATTCAGTTAGTTACTAGTAGCCTGCTCTTGTAATATGTGTACTTTTAAAGATTTATAAAAATTTGGTGAGCCGAATCTGAGTAACATGGTGAATTCGGTTAGTTCCCAATAGGCCGCTGTAGTAATAAGTGGACTGTTCGGGATATAGAAAAATTTTCACAAATGGAATCAAAATTTCTAGGGGAATTCAGTGAGTTCCCAATGGGACATGCTTGTATGAGTTTGCTTTTCAATATCGAGCAACATTTTAAGGAACGGAATCCAAGTATCATGGTGAATTGAGTAGGTTCCCAATAGGATTCGCATGTAATAAGCTTGTTATTCAAGATAGAGCAACGTTTTAACGAACTAAAACACTGTTTCTTTGTGAATTCAGTTAGTTCCTAGTAGCCTGCTCTTGTAATATGTGTAATTTAAAGATTTATAAAAATTTGGTGAGCCGAATCTGAGTAACATGGTGAATTTGGTTAGTTCCCAATAGGCCGCAGTAGTTATAAGTGGACTGTTCGGGATATTAAAAAATTTTCACAAATGGAATCAAAATTTCTAGGCGAATACAGTGAGTTCCCAATGGGACATGCTTGTATGAGTTTGCTTTTCAATAACGAGCAACATTTTAAGGAACGGAATCCAATTATCATGGTGAATTTGTAGGTTCCCAATAGGATTCGCATGTAATAAGCTTGTTATTCAAGATAGAGCAACGTTTTAGCGAACTGAAACACTGTTTCTTTGTGAATTCAGTTAGTTCCTAGTAGCCTGCTCTTGTAATATGTGTACTTTTAAAGATTTATAAAAATTTGGTGAGCCGAATCTGAGTAACATGGTGAATTTGGTTAGTTCCCAATAGGCCTCAGTAGTAATAAGTGGACTGTTCGGGATATAGAAAAATTTTCACGAATGGAATCAAAATTTCTAGGCGAATTCAGTGAGTTGCCAATGGGACATGCTTGTATGAGTTTGCTTTTCAATATCGAGCAACATTTTAAGGAACGGAATCCAAGTATCATGGTGAATTGAGTAGGTTCCCAATAGGATTCGCATGTAATAAGCTTGTTATTCAAAATAGAGCAACGTTTTAACGAACTGAAACACTGTTTCTTTGTGAATTCAGTTAGTTCCTAGTAGCCTGCTCTTGTAATATGTGTACTTTTAAAGATTTATTAAAATTTGGTGAGCCGAATCTGAGTAACATTTGAATTCGGTTAGTTCCTAATAGGCCGCAGTAGTAATAAGTGGACTGTTCGGAATATAGAAAAATTTTCACGAATGGAATCAAAATTTCTAGGCGAATTCAGTGAGTTCCCAATGGGACATGCTTGTATGAGTTTGCTTTTCAATATCGAGCAACATTTTAAGGAACGGAATCCAAGTATCATGGTGAATTGAGTAGGTTCCCAATAGGATTCGCATGTAATAAGCTAGTTATTCAAGATAGAGCAACGTTTTAACGAACTGAAACACTGTTTCTTTGTGAATTCAGTTAGTTCCTAGTAGCCTGCTCTTGTAATATGTGTACTTTTAAAGATTTATAAAAATTTGGTGAGCCGAATCTGAGTAACATGGTGAATTCGGTTAGTTCCCAATAGGCCGCAGTAGTAATAAGTGACTGTTCGGGATATATAAAAATTTTCACGAATGGAATCAAAATTTCTAGGCGAATTCAGTGAGTTCCCAATGGGACATGCTTGTATGAGTTTGCTCTTCAATATCGAGCAACATTTTAAGGAACGGAATCCATGTATCATGGTGAATTGAGTAGGTTCCCAATAGGATTCGCATGTAATAAGCTTGTTATTCCAGATAGAGCAACGTTTTAACGAACTGAAACCCTGTTTCTTTGTGAATTCAATTAGTTCCTAGTAGCCTGCTCTTGTAATATGTGTACTTTTAAAGATTTATAAAAATTTGGTGAGCCGAATCTGAGTAACATGGTGAATTCGGTTAGTTCCCAATAGGCCGCAGTAGTAATAAGTGGACTGTTCGGGATATAGAAAAATTTTCACAAATGGAATCAAAATTTCTAGGCGAATTCAGTGAGTTCCCAATGGGACATGCTTGTATGAGTTTGCTTTTCAATATCGAGCAACATTTTAAGGAACGGAATCCAAGTATCATGCTGAATTGAGTAGGTTCCCAATAGGATTCGCATGTAATAAGCTTGTTATTCAAGATAGAGCAACGTTTTAACGAACTAAAACACTGTATCTTTGTGAATTCAGTTAGTTCCTAGTAGCCTGCTCTTGTAAAATGTGTAATTTAAACATTTATAAAAATTTGGTGAGCCGAATCTGAGTAACATGGTGAATTCGGTTAGTTCCCAGTAGGCCGCAGTAGTTATAAGTGGACTGTTCGGGATATAGAAAAATTTTCACAAATGGAATCAAAATTTCTAGGCGAATTCAGTGAGTTCCCAATGGGACATGCTTGTATGAGTTTGCTTTTCAATAACGAGCAACATTTTAAGGAACGGAATCCAATTATCATGGTGAATTTGTAGGTTCCCAATAGGATTCGCATGTAATAAGCTTGTTATTCAAGATAGAGCAACGTTTTAACGAACTGAAACACTGTTTCTTTGTGAATTCAGTTAGTTCCTAGTAGCCTGCTCTTGTAATATGTGTACTTTTAAAGATTTATAAAAATTTGGTGAGCCGAATCTGAGTAACATGGTGAATTCGGTTAGTTCCCAATAGGCCTCAGTAGTAATAAGTGGACTGTTCGGGATATAGAAAAATTTTCACGAATGGAATCAAAATTTCTAGGCGAATTCAGTGAGTTCCCAATGGGACATGCTTGTATGAGTTTGCTCTTCATTATCGAGCAACATTTTAAGGAACGGAATCCAAGTATCATGGTGAATTGAGTAGGTTCCCAATAGGATTCGCATGTAATAACCTTGTTATTCAAGATAGAGCAACGTTTTAACGAACTGAAACACTGTTTCTTTGTGAATTCAGTTAGTTCCTAGTAGCCTGCTCTTGTAATATGTGTACTTTTAAAGATTTATAAAAATTTGGTGAGCCGAATCTGAGTAACATTTGAATTCGGTTAGTTCCTAATAGGCCGCAGTAGTAATAAGTGGACTGTTCGGGATATAGAAAAATTTTCATGAATGGAATCAAAATTTCTAGGCGAATTCAGTGAGTTCCCAATGGGACATGCTTGTATGAGTTTGCTTTTCAATATCGAGCAACATTTTAAGGAACGGAATCCAAGTATCATGCTGAATTGAGTAGGTTCCCAATAGGATTCGCATGTAATAAGCTTGTTATTCAAGATAGAGCAACGTTTTAACGAACTGAAACACTGTTTCTTTGTGAATTCAGTTCGTTCCTAGTAGCCTGCTCTTGTAATATGTGTACTTTTAAAGATTTATAAAAATTTGGTGAGCCGAATCTGAGTAACATGGTGAATTCGGTTAGTTCCCAATAGGCCGCAGTAGTAATAAGTGACTGTTCGGGATATAGAAAAATTTTCACGAATGGAATCAAAATTTCTAGGCGAATTCAGTGAGTTCCCAATGGGACATGCTTGTATGAGTTTGCTCTTCAATATCGAGCAACATTTTAAGGAACGGAATCCATGTATCATGGTGAATTGAGTAGGTTCCCAATAGGATTCGCATGTAAAAAGCTTGTTATTCAAGATAGAGCAACGTTTTAACGAACTGAAACACTGTTTCTTTGTGAATTCAGTTAGTTACTAGTAGCCTGCTCTTGTAATATGTGTACTTTTAAAGATTTATAAAAATTTGGTGAGCCGAATCTGAGTAACATGGTGAATTCGGTTAGTTCCCAATAGGCCGCTGTAGTAATAAGTGGACTGTTCGGGATATAGAAAAATTTTCACAAATGGAATCAAAATTTCTAGGGGAATTCAGTGAGTTCCCAATGGGACATGCTTGTATGAGTTTGCTTTTCAATATCGAGCAACATTTTAAGGAACGGAATCCAAGTATCATGGTGAATTGAGTAGGTTCCCAATAGGATTCGCATGTAATAAGCTTGTTATTCAAGATAGAGCAACGTTTTAACGAACTAAAACACTGTTTCTTTGTGAATTCAGTTCGTTCCTAGTAGCCTGCTCTTGTAATATGTGTACTTTTAAAGATTTATAAAAATTTGGTGAGCCGAATCTGAGTAACATGGTGAATTCGGTTAGTTCCCAATAGGCCGCAGTAGTAATAAGTGACTGTTCGGGATATAGAAAAATTTTCACGAATGGAATCAAAATTTCTAGGCGAATTCAGTGAGTTCCCAATGGGACATGCTTGTACGAGTTTGCTCTTCAATATCGAGCAACATTTTAAGGAACGGAATCCATGTATCATGGTGAATTGAGTAGGTTCCCAATAGGATTCGCATGTAATAAGCTTGTTATTCAAGATAGAGCAACGTTTTAACGAACTGAAACACTGTTTCTTTGTGAATTCAGTTAGTTACTAGTAGCCTGCTCTTGTAATATGTGTACTTTTAAAGATTTATAAAAATTTTGTGAGCCGAATCTGAGTAACATGGTGAATTCGGTTAGTTCCCAATAGGCCGCAGTAGTTATAAGTGGACTGTTCGGGATATAGAAAAATTTTCACAAATGGAATCAAAATTTCTAGGGGAATTCAGTGAGTTCCCAATGGGACATGCTTGTATGAGTTTGCTTTTCAATATCGAGCAACATTTTAAGGAACGGAATCCAAGTATCATGGTGAATTGAGTAGGTTCCCAATAGGATTCGCATGTAATAAGCTTGTTATTCAAGATAGAGCAACGTTTTAACGAACTAAAACACTGTTTCTTTGTGAATTCAGTTAGTTCCTAGTAGCCTGCTCTTGTAATATGTGTAATTTAAAGATTTATAAAAATTTGGTGAGCCGAATCTGAGTAACATGGTGAATTTGGTTAGTTCCCAATAGGCCGCAGTAGTTATAAGTGGACTGTTCGGGATTTAGAAAAATTTTCACAAATGGAATCAAAATTTCTAGGCGAATACAGTGAGTTCCCAATGGGACATGCTTGTATGAGTTTGCTTTTCAATAACGAGCAACATTTTAAGGAACGGAATCCAATTATCATGGTGAATTTGTAGGTTCCCAATAGGATTCGCATGTAATAAGCTTGTTATTCAAGATAGAGCAACGTTTTAACGAACTGAAACACTGTTTCTTTGTGAATTCAGTTAGTTCCTAGTAGCCTGCTCTTGTAATATGTGTACTTTTAAAGATTTATAAAAATTTGGTGAGCCGAATCTGAGTAACATTTGAATTCGTTTAGTTCCCAATAGGCCGCATTAGTAATAAGTGGACTGTTCGGGATATAGAAAAATTTTCACGAATGGAATCAAAATTTCTAGGCGAATTCAGTGAGTTCCCAATGGGACATGCTTGTATGAGTTTGCTTTTCAATATCGAGCAACATTTTAAGGAACGGAATCCAAGTATCATGGTGAATTGAGTAGGTTCCCAATAGGATTCGCATGTAATAAGCTTGTTATTCAAGATAGAGCAACGTTTTAACGAACTGAAACACTGTTTCTTTGTGAATTCAGTTAGTTCCTAGTAGCCTGCTCTTGTAATATGTGTACTTTTAAAGATTTATAAAAATTTGGTGAGCCGAATCTGAGTAACATTTGAATTCGGTTAGTTCCTAATAGGCCGCAGTAGTAATAAGTGGACTGTTCGGGATATAGAAAAATTTTCACGAATGGAATCAAAATTTCTAGGCGAATTCAGTGAGTTCCCAATGGGACATGCTTGTATGAGTTTGCTCTTCAATATCGAGCAACATTTTAAGGAACGGAATCCAAGTATCATGGTGAATTGAGTAGGTTCCCAATAGGATTCGCATGTAATAAGCTTGTTATTCAAGATAGAGCAACGTTTTAACGAACTGAAACACTGTTTCTTTGTGAATTCAGTTAGTTCCTAGTAGCCTGCTCTTGTAATATGTGTACTTTTAAAGATTTATAAAAATTTGGTGAGCCGAATCTGAGTAACATGGTGAATTCGGTTAGTTCCCAATAGGCCGCAGTAGTAATAAGTGACTGTTCGGGATATAGAAAAATTTTCACGAATGGAATCAAAATTTCTAGGCGAATTCAGTGAGTTCCCAATGGGACATGCTTGTATGAGTTTGCTCTTCAATATCGAGCAACATTTTAAGGAACGGAATCCATGTATCATGGTGAATTGAGTAGGTTCCCAATAGGATTCGCATGTAATAAGCTTGTTATTCCAGATAGAGCAACGTTTTAACGAACTGAAACACTGTTTCTTTGTGAATTCAGTTAGTTACTAGTAGCCTGCTCTTGTAATATGTGTACTTTTAAAGATTTATAAAAATTTGGTGAGCCGAATCTGAGTAACATGGTGAATTCGGTTAGTTCCCAATAGGCCGCTGTAGTAATAAGTGGACTGTTCGGGATATAGAAAAATTTTCACAAATGGAATCAAAATTTCTAGGGGAATTCAGTGAGTTCCCAATGGGACATGCTTGTATGAGTTTGCTTTTCAATATCGAGCAACATTTTAAGGAACGGAATCCAAGTATCATGGTGAATTGAGTAGGTTCCCAATAGGATTCGCATGTAATAAGCTTGTTATTCAAGATAGAGCAACGTTTTAACGAACTAAAACACTGTTTCTTTGTGAATTCAGTTAGTTCCTAGTAGCCTGCTCTTGTAATATGTGTAATTTAAAGATTTATAAAAATTTGGTGAGCCGAATCTGAGTAACATGGTGAATTTGGTTAGTTCCCAATAGGCCGCAGTAGTTATAAGTGGACTGTTCGGGATATTAAAAAATTTTCACAAATGGAATCAAAATTTCTAGGCGAATACAGTGAGTTCCCAATGGGACATGCTTGTATGAGTTTGCTTTTCAATAACGAGCAACATTTTAAGGAACAGAATCCAATTATCATGGTGAATTTGTAGGTTCCCAATAGGATTCGCATGTAATAAGCTTGTTATTCAAGATAGAGCAACGTTTTAGCGAACTGAAACACTGTTTCTTTGTGAATTCAGTTAGTTCCTAGTAGCCTGCTCTTGTAATATGTGTACTTTTAAAGATTTATAAAAATTTGGTGAGCCGAATCTGAGTAACATGGTGAATTTGGTTAGTTCCCAATAGGCCTCAGTAGTAATAAGTGGACTGTTCGGGATATAGAAAAATTTTCACGAATGGAATCAAAATTTCTAGGCGAATTCAGTGAGTTGCCAATGGGACATGCTTGTATGAGTTTGCTTTTCAATATCGAGCAACATTTTAAGGAACGGAATCCAAGTATCATGGTGAATTGAGTAGGTTCCCAATAGGATTCGCATGTAATAAGCTTGTTATTCAAAATAGAGCAACGTTTTAACGAACTGAAACACTGTTTCTTTGTGAATTCAGTTAGTTCCTAGTAGCCTGCTCTTGTAATATGTGTACTTTTAAAGATTTATTAAAATTTGGTGAGCCGAATCTGAGTAACATTTGAATTCGGTTAGTTCCTAATAGGCCGCAGTAGTAATAAGTGGACTGTTCGGAATATAGAAAAATTTTCACGAATGGAATCAAAATTTCTAGGCGAATTCAGTGAGTTCCCAATGGGACATGCTTGTATGAGTTTGCTTTTCAATATCGAGCAACATTTTAAGGAACGGAATCCAAGTATCATGGTGAATTGAGTAGGTTCCCAATAGGATTCGCATGTAATAAGCTTGTTATTCAAGATAGAGCAACGTTTTAACGAACTGAAACACTGTTTCTTTGTGAATTCAGTTAGTTCCTAGTAGCCTGCTCTTGTAATATGTGTACTTTTAAAGATTTATAAAAATTTGGTGAGCCGAATCTGAGTAACATGGTGAATTCGGTTAGTTCCCAATAGGCCGCAGTAGTAATAAGTGGACTGTTCGGGATATAGAAAAATTTTCACGAATGGAATCAAAATTTCTAGGCGAATTCAGTGAGTTCCCAATGGGACATGCTTGTATGAGTTTGCTCTTCAATATCGAGCAACATTTTAAGGAACGGAATCCAAGTATCATGGTGAATTGAGTAGGTACCCAATAGGATTCGCATGTAATAAGCTTGTTATTCAAGATAGAGCAATGTTTTAACGAACTGAAACACTGTTTCTTTGTGAATTCAGTTAGATCCTAGTAGCCTGCTCTTGTAATATGTGTACTTTTAAAGATTTATAAAAATTTGGTGAGCCGAATCTGAGTAACATGGTAAATTCGGTTAGTTCCCAATAGGCCGCAGTAGTAATAAGTGGACTGTTCGGGATATAGAAAAATTTTCACAAATGGAATCAAAATTTCTGGGCGAATTCAGTGAGTTCCCAATGGGACATGCTTGTATGAGTTTGCTTTTCAATATCGAGCAACATTTTAAGGAACGGATTCCAAGTATCATGGTGAATTGAGTAGGTTCCAAATAGGATTCGCATGGAATAAGCTTGTTATTCAAGATAGAGCAACGTTTTAAAGAACTGGAACACTGTTTCTTTGTGAATTCAGTTAGTTCCTAGTAGCCTGCTCTTGTAATATGTGTACTTTTAAAGATTTATAAAAATTTGGTGAGCCGAATCTGAGTAACATGGTGAATTCGGTTAGTTCCCAATAGGCCTCAGTAGTTATAAGTGGACTGTTCGGGATATAGAAAAATTTTCACGAATGGAATCAAAATTTCTAGGGGAATTCAGTGAGTTCCCAATAGGACATGCTTGTATGAGTTTGCTTTTCATTATCGAGCAACATTTTAAGGAACGGATTCCAAGTATCATGGTGAATTGAGTAGGTTCCCATAGGATTCGCATGTAATAAGCTTGTTATTCAAGATAGAGCAACGTTTTAACGAACTGAAACACTGTTTCTTTGTGAATTCAGTTAGTTCCTAGTAGCCTGCTTTTGTAATATGGGTACTTTTAAAGATTTATAAAAATTTGGTGAGCCGAATCTGAGTAACATTTGATATCGGTTAGTTCCTAATAGACCGCAGTAGTAATAAGTGGTCTGTTCGGGATATAGAAAAATTTTCACGAATGGAATCAAAATTTCTAGGCGAATTCAGTGAGTTCCCAATGGGACATGCTTGTATGAGTTTGCTTTTCAATATCGAGCAACATTTTAAGGAACGGAATCCAAGGATCATGGTGAATTGAGAAGGTTCCCAATAGGATTCGCATGTAATAAGCTTGTTATTCAAGATAGAGCAAAGTTTTAACGAACTGAAACACTGTTTCTTTGTGAATTCAGTTAGTTCCTAGTAGCCTGCTCTTGTAATATGTGTACTTTTAAAGATTTATAAAATTTTGGTGAGCCGAATCTGAGTAACATGGTGAATTCGGTTAGTTCCCAATAGGCCGCAGTAGTAATAAGTGGACTGTTCGGGATATAGAAAAATTTTCACGAATGGAATCAAAATTTCTAGGCGAATTCAGTGAGTACCCAATGGGACATGCTTGTATGAGTTTGCTCTTCAATATCGAGCAACATTTTAAGGAACGGAATCCAAGTATCATGGTGAATTGAGTAGGTTCCCAATAGGATTCGCATGTAATAAGCTTGTTATTCAAGATAGAGCAACGTTTTAACGAACTGAAACACTGTTTCTTTGTGAATTCAGTTAGTTCCTAGTAGCCTGCTCTTGTAATATGTGTACTTTTAAAGATTTATAAAAATTTGGTGAGCCGAATCTGAGTAACATGGTGAATTCGGTTAGTTCCCAATAGGCCGCAGTAGTAATAAGTGACTGTTCGGGATATAGAAAAATTTTCACGAATGGAATCAAAATTTCTAGGCGAATTCAGTGAGTTCCCAATGGGACATGCTTGTATGAGTTTGCTCTTCAATATCGAGCAACATTTTAAGGAACGGAATCCATGTATCATGGTGAATTGAGTAGGTTCCCAATAGGATTCGCATGTAATAAGCTTGTTATTCCAGATAGAGCAACGTTTTAACGAACTGAAACACTGTTTCTTTGTGAATTCAGTTAGTTACTAGTAGCCTGCTCTTGTAATATGTGTACTTTTAAAGATTTATAAAAATTTGGTGAGCCGAATCTGAGTAACATGGTGAATTCGGTTAGTTCCCAATAGGCCGCTGTAGTAATAAGTGGACTGTTCGGGATATAGAAAAATTTTCACAAATGGAATCAAAATTTCTAGGGGAATTCAGTGAGTTCCCAATGGGACATGCTTGTATGAGTTTGCTTTTCAATATCGAGCAACATTTTAAGGAACGGAATCCAAGTATCATGGTGAATTGAGTAGGTTCCCAATAGGATTCGCATGTAATAAGCTTGTTATTCAAGATAGAGCAACGTTTTAACGAACTAAAACACTGTTTCTTTGTGAATTCAGTTAGTTCCTAGTAGCCTGCTCTTGTAATATGTGTAATTTAAAGATTTATAAAAATTTGGTGAGCCGAATCTGAGTAACATGGTGAATTTGGTTAGTTCCCAATAGGCCGCAGTAGTTATAAGTGGACTGTTCGGGATATTAAAAAATTTTCACAAATGGAATCAAAATTTCTAGGCGAATACAGTGAGTTCCCAATGGGACATGCTTGTATGAGTTTGCTTTTCAATAACGAGCAACATTTTAAGGAACAGAATCCAATTATCATGGTGAATTTGTAGGTTCCCAATAGGATTCGCATGTAATAAGCTTGTTATTCAAGATAGAGCAACGTTTTAGCGAACTGAAACACTGTTTCTTTGTGAATTCAGTTAGTTCCTAGTAGCCTGCTCTTGTAATATGTGTACTTTTAAAGATTTATAAAAATTTGGTGAGCCGAATCTGAGTAACATGGTGAATTTGGTTAGTTCCCAATAGGCCTCAGTAGTAATAAGTGGACTGTTCGGGATATAGAAAAATTTTCACGAATGGAATCAAAATTTCTAGGCGAATTCAGTGAGTTGCCAATGGGACATGCTTGTATGAGTTTGCTTTTCAATATCGAGCAACATTTTAAGGAACGGAATCCAAGTATCATGGTGAATTGAGTAGGTTCCCAATAGGATTCGCATGTAATAAGCTTGTTATTCAAAATAGAGCAACGTTTTAACGAACTGAAACACTGTTTCTTTGTGAATTCAGTTAGTTCCTAGTAGCCTGCTCTTGTAATATGTGTACTTTTAAAGATTTATTAAAATTTGGTGAGCCGAATCTGAGTAACATTTGAATTCGGTTAGTTCCTAATAGGCCGCAGTAGTAATAAGTGGACTGTTCGGAATATAGAAAAATTTTCACGAATGGAATCAAAATTTCTAGGCGAATTCAGTGAGTTCCCAATGGGACATGCTTGTATGAGTTTGCTTTTCAATATCGAGCAACATTTTAAGGAACGGAATCCAAGTATCATGGTGAATTGAGTAGGTTCCCAATAGGATTCGCATGTAATAAGCTTGTTATTCAAGATAGAGCAACGTTTTAACGAACTGAAACACTGTTTCTTTGTGAATTCAGTTAGTTCCTAGTAGCCTGCTCTTGTAATATGTGTACTTTTAAAGATTTATAAAAATTTGGTGAGCCGAATCTGAGTAACATGGTGAATTCGGTTAGTTCCCAATAGGCCGCAGTAGTAATAAGTGGACTGTTCGGGATATAGAAAAATTTTCACGAATGGAATCAAAATTTCTAGGCGAATTCAGTGAGTTCCCAATGGGACATGCTTGTATGAGTTTGCTCTTCAATATCGAGCAACATTTTAAGGAACGGAATCCAAGTATCATGGTGAATTGAGTAGGTACCCAATAGGATTCGCATGTAATAAGCTTGTTATTCAAGATAGAGCAATGTTTTAACGAACTGAAACACTGTTTCTTTGTGAATTCAGTTAGATCCTAGTAGCCTGCTCTTGTAATATGTGTACTTTTAAAGATTTATAAAAATTTGGTGAGCCGAATCTGAGTAACATGGTAAATTCGGTTAGTTCCCAATAGGCCGCAGTAGTAATAAGTGGACTGTTCGGGATATAGAAAAATTTTCACAAATGGAATCAAAATTTCTGGGCGAATTCAGTGAGTTCCCAATGGGACATGCTTGTATGAGTTTGCTTTTCAATATCGAGCAACATTTTAAGGAACGGATTCCAAGTATCATGGTGAATTGAGTAGGTTCCAAATAGGATTCGCATGGAATAAGCTTGTTATTCAAGATAGAGCAACGTTTTAAAGAACTGGAACACTGTTTCTTTGTGAATTCAGTTAGTTCCTAGTAGCCTGCTCTTGTAATATGTGTACTTTTAAAGATTTATAAAAATTTGGTGAGCCGAATCTGAGTAACATGGTGAATTCGGTTAGTTCCCAATAGGCCTCAGTAGTTATAAGTGGACTGTTCGGGATATAGAAAAATTTTCACGAATGGAATCAAAATTTCTAGGGGAATTCAGTGAGTTCCCAATAGGACATGCTTGTATGAGTTTGCTTTTCATTATCGAGCAACATTTTAAGGAACGGATTCCAAGTATCATGGTGAATTGAGTAGGTTCCCATAGGATTCGCATGTAATAAGCTTGTTATTCAAGATAGAGCAACGTTTTAACGAACTGAAACACTGTTTCTTTGTGAATTCAGTTAGTTCCTAGTAGCCTGCTTTTGTAATATGGGTACTTTTAAAGATTTATAAAAATTTGGTGAGCCGAATCTGAGTAATATTTGATATCGGTTAGTTCCTAATAGACCGCAGTAGTAATAAGTGGTCTGTTCGGGATATAGAAAAATTTTCACGAATGGAATCAAAATTTCTAGGCGAATTCAGTGAGTTCCCAATGGGACATGCTTGTATGAGTTTGCTTTTCAATATCGAGCAACATTTTAAGGAACGGAATCCAAGGATCATGGTGAATTGAGAAGGTTCCCAATAGGATTCGCATGTAATAAGCTTGTTATTCAAGATAGAGCAAAGTTTTAACGAACTGAAACACTGTTTCTTTGTGAATTCAGTTAGTTCCTAGTAGCCTGCTCTTGTAATATGTGTACTTTTAAAGATTTATAAAATTTTGGTGAGCCGAATCTGAGTAACATGGTGAATTCGGTTAGTTCCCAATAGGCCGCAGTAGTAATAAGTGGACTGTTCGGGATATAGAAAAATTTTCACGAATGGAATCAAAATTTCTAGGCGAATTCAGTGAGTACCCAATGGGACATGCTTGTATGAGTTTGCTCTTCAATATCGAGCAACATTTTAAGGAACGGAATCCAAGTATCATGGTGAATTGAGTAGGTTCCCAATAGGATTCGCATGTAATAAGCTTGTTATTCAAGATAGAGCAACGTTTTAACGAACTGGAACACTGTTTCTTTGTGAATTCAGTTAGTTCCTAGTAGCCTGCTCTTGTAATATGTGTACTTTTAAAGATTTATAAAAATTTGGTGAGCCGAATCTGAGTAACATGGTGAATTCGGTTAGTTCCCAATAGGCCGCTGTAGTAATAAGTGGACTGTTCGGGATATAGAAAAATTTTCACGAATGGAATCAAAATTTCTAGGCGAATTCAGTGAGTTGCCAATGGGACATGCTTGTATGAGTTTGCTTTTCAATATCGAGCAACATTTTAAGGAACGGAATCCAAGTATCATGGTGAATTGAGTAGGTTCCCAATAGGATTCGCATGTAATAAGCTTGTTATTCAAGATAGAGCAACGTTTTAACGAACTAAAACACTGTTTCTTTGTGAATTCAGTTAGTTCCTAGTAGCCTGCTCTTGTAATATGTGTAATTTAAAGATTTATAAAAATTTGGTGAGCCGAATCTGAGTAACATGGTGAATTTGGTTAGTTCCCAATAGGCCGCAGTAGTTATAAGTGGACTGTTCGGGATATAGAAAAATTTTCACAAATGGAATCAAAATTTCTAGGCGAATACAGTGAGTTCCCAATGGGACATGCTTGTATGAGTTTGCTTTTCAATAACGAGCAACATTTTAAGGAACGGAATCCAATTATCATGGTGAATTTGTAGGTTCCCAATAGGATTCGCATGTAATAAGCTTGTTATTCAAGATAGAGCAACGTTTTAACGAACTGAAACACTGTTTCTTTGTGAATTCAGTTAGTTCCTAGTAGCCTGCTCTTGTAATATGTGTACTTTTAAAGATTTATAAAAATTTGGTGAGCCGAATCTGAGTAACATGGTGAATTTGGTTAGTTCCTAATAGGCCTCAGTAGTAATAAGTGGACTCTTCGGGATATAGAAAAATTTTCACGAATGGAATCAAAATTTCTAGGCGAATTCAGTGAGTTGCCAATGGGACATGCTTGTATGAGTTTGCTCTTCAATATCGAGCAACATTTTAAGGAACGGAATCCAAGTATCATGCTGAATTGAGTAGGTTCCCAATAGGATTCGCATGTAATAAGCTTGTTATTCAAGATAGAGCAACGTTTTAACGAACTGAAACACTGTTTCTTTGTGAATTCAGTTAGTTCCTAGTAGCCTGCTCTTGTAATATGTGTACTTTTAAAGATTTATAAAAATTTGGTGAGCCGAATCTGAGTAACATTTGAATTCGGTTAGTTCCCAATAGGCCGCATTAGTAATAAGTGGACTGTTCGGGATATAGAAAAATTTTCACGAATGGAATCAAAATTTCTAGGCGAATTCAATGAGTTCCCAATGGGACATGCTTGTATGAGTTTGCTTTTCAATATCGAGCAACATTTTAAGGAACGGAATCCAAGTATCATGGTGAATTGAGTAGGTTCCCAATAGGATTCGCATGTAATAAGCTTGTTATTCAAGATAGAGCAACGTTTTAACGAACTGAAACACTGTTTCTTTGTGAATTCAGTTAGTTCCTAGTAGCCTGCTCTTGTAATATGTGTACTTTTAAAGATTTATAAAAATTTGGTGAGCCGAATCTGAGTAACATTTGAATTCGGTTAGTTCCTAATAGGCCGCAGTAGTAATAAGTGGACTGTTCGGGATATAGAAAAATTTTCACGAATGGAATCAAAATTTCTAGGCGAATTCAGTGAGTTCCCAATGGGACATGCTTGTATGAGTTTGCTCTTCAATATCGAGCAACATTTTAAGGAACGGAATCCAAGTATCATGGTGAATTGAGTAGGTTCCCAATAGGATTCGCATGTAATAAGCTTGTTATTCAAGATAGAGCAACGTTTTAACGAACTGAAACACTGTTTCTTTGTGAATTCAGTTAGTTCCTAGTAGCCTGCTCTTGTAATATGTGTACTTTTAAAGATTTATAAAAATTTGGTGAGCCGAATCTGAGTAACATGGTGAATTCTGTTAGTTCCCAATTGGCCGCAGTAGTAATAAGTGACTGTTCGGGATATAGAAAAATTTTCACGAATGGAATCAAAATTTCTAGGCGAATTCAGTGAGTTCCCAATGGGACATGCTTGTATGAGTTTGCTCTTCAATATCGAGCAACATTTTAAGGAACGGAATCCATGTATCATGGTGAATTGAGTAGGTTCCCAATAGGATTCGCATGTAATAAGCTTGTTATTCAAGATAGAGCAACGTTTTAACGAACTGAAACACTGTTTCTTTGTGAATTCAGTTAGTTACTAGTAGCCTGCTCTTGTAATATGTGTACTTTTAAAGATTTATAAAAATTTGGTGAGCCGAATCTGAGTAACATGGTGAATTCGGTTAGTTCCCAATAGGCCGCTGTAGTAATAAGTGGACTGTTCGGGATATAGAAAAATTTTCACAAATGGAATCAAAATTTCTAGGGGAATTCAGTGAGTTCCCAATGGGACATGCTTGTATGAGTTTCCTTTTCAATATCGAGCAACATTTTAAGGAACGGAATCCAAGTATCATGGTGAATTGAGTAGGTTCCCAATAGGATTCGCATGTAATAAGCTTGTTATTCAAGATAGAGCAACGTTTTAACGAACTAAAACACTGTTTCTTTGTGAATTCAGTTAGTTCCTAGTAGCCTGCTCTTGTAATATGTGTAATTTAAAGATTTATAAAAATTTGGTGAGCCGAATCTGAGTAACATGGTGAATTTGGTTAGTTCCCAATAGGCCGCAGTAGTTATAAGTGGACTGTTCGGGATATTAAAAAATTTTCACAAATGGAATCAAAATTTCTAGGCGAATACAGTGAGTTCCCAATGGGACATGCTTGTATGAGTTTGCTTTTCAATAACGAGCAACATTTTAAGGAACAGAATCCAATTATCATGGTGAATTTGTAGGTTCCCAATAGGATTCGCATGTAATAAGCTTGTTATTCAAGATAGAGCAACGATTTAGCGAACTGAAACACTGTTTCTTTGTGAATTCAGTTAGTTCCTAGTAGCCTGCTCTTGTAATATGTGTACTTTTAAAGATTTATAAAAATTTGGTGAGCCGAATCTGAGTAACATGGTGAATTTGGTTAGTTCCCAATAGGCCTCAGTAGTAATAAGTGGACTGTTCGGGATATAGAAAAATTTTCACGAATGGAATCAAAATTTCTAGGCGAATTCAGTGAGTTGCCAATGGGACATGCTTGTATGAGTTTGCTTTTCAATATCGAGCAACATTTTATGGAACGGAATCCAAGTATCATGGTGAATTGAGTAGGTTCCCAATAGGATTCGCATGTAATAAGCTTGTTATTCAAAATAGAGCAACGTTTTAACGAACTGAAACACTGTTTCTTTGTGAATTCAGTTAGTTCCTAGTAGCCTGATCTTGTAATATGTGTACTTTTAAAGATTTATTAAAATTTGGTGAGCCGAATCTGAGTAACATTTGAATTCGGTTAGTTCCTAATAGGCCGCAGTAGTAATATGTGGACTGTTCGGGATATAGAAAAATTTTCACGAATGGAATCAAAATTTCTAGGCGAATTCAGTGAGTTCCCAATGGGACATGCTTGTATGAGTTTGCTTTTCAATATCGAGCAACATTTTAAGGAACGGAATCCAAGTATCATGGTGAATTGAGTAGGTTCCCAATAGGATTCGCATGTAATAAGCTTGTTATTCAAGATAGAGCAACGTTTTAACGAACTGAAACACTGTTTCTTTGTGAATTCAGTTAGTTCCTAGTAGCCTGCTCTTGTAATATGTGTACTTTTAAAGATTTATAAAAATTTGGTGAGCCGAATCTGAGTAACATTTGAATTCGGTTAGTTCCCAATAGGCCGCATTAGTAATAAGTGGACTGTTCGGGATATAGAAAAATTTTCACGAATGGAATCAAAATTTCTAGGCGAATTCAGTGAGTTCCCAATGGGACATGCTTGTATGAGTTTGCTTTTCAATATCGAGCAACATTTTAAGGAACGGAATCCAAGTATCATGGTGAATTGAGTAGGTTCCCAATAGGATTCGCATGTAATAAGCTTGTTATTCAAGATAGAGCAACGTTTTAACGAACTGAAACACTGTTTCTTTGTGAATTCAGTTAGTTCCTAGTAGCCTGCTCTTGTAATATGTGTACTTTTAAAGATTTATAAAAATTTGGTGAGCCGAATCTGAGTAACATTTGAATTCGGTTAGTTGCTAATAGGCCGCAGTAGTAATAAGTGGACTGTTCGGGATATAGAAAAATTTTCACGAATGGAATCAAAATTTCTAGGCGAATTCAGTGAGTTCCCAATGGGACATGCTTGTATGAGTTTGCTCTTCAATATCGAGCAACATTTTAAGGAACGGAATCCAAGTATCATGGTGAATTGAGTAGGTTCCCAATAGGATTCGCATGTAATAAGCTTGTTATTCAAGATAGAGCAACGTTTTAACGAACTGAAACACTGTTTCTTTGTGAATTCAGTTAGTTCCTAGTAGCCTGCTCTTGTAATATGTGTACTTTTAAAGATTTATAAAAATTTGGTGAGCCGAATCTGAGTAACATGGTGAATTCGGTTAGTTCCCAATAGGCCGCAGTAGTAATAAGTGACTGTTCGGGATATAGAAAAATTTTCACGAATGGAATCAAAATTTCTAGGCGAATTCAGTGAGTTCCCAATGGGACATGCTTGTATGAGTTTGCTCTTCAATATCGAGCAACATTTTAAGGAACGGAATCCATGTATCATGGTGAATTGAGTAGGTTCCCAATAGGATTC
This sequence comes from Rattus norvegicus, assembly GCF_021556685.1. Lineage (NCBI taxonomy): Eukaryota > Metazoa > Chordata > Mammalia > Rodentia > Muridae > Rattus > Rattus norvegicus. The sequence continues at coordinate 10,512,351 of NC_141544.1, forward strand.
GCATGTAATAAGCTTGTTATTCAAGATAGAGCAACGTTTTAACGAACTGAAACACTGTTTCTTTGTGAATTCAGTTAGTTACTAGTAGCCTGCTCTTGTAATATGTGTACTTTTAAAGATTTATAAAAATTTGGTGAGCCGAATCTGAGTAACATGGTGAATTCGGTTAGTTCCCAATAGGCCGCTGTAGTAATAAGTGGACTGTTCGGGATATAGAAAAATTTTCACAAATGGAATCAAAATTTCTAGGGGAATTCAGTGAGTTCCCAATGGGACATGCTTGTATGAGTTTGCTTTTCAATATCGAGCAACATTTTAAGGAACGGAATCCAAGTATCATGGTGAATTGAGTAGGTTCCCAATAGGATTCGCATGTAATAAGCTTGTTATTCAAGATAGAGCAACGTTTTAACGAACTAAAACACTGTTTCTTTGTGAATTCAGTTAGTTCCTAGTAGCCTGCTCTTGTAATATGTGTAATTTAAAGATTTATAAAAATTTGGTGAGCCGAATCTGAGTAACATGGTGAATTTGGTTAGTTCCCAATAGGCCGCAGTAGTTATAAGTGGACTGTTCGGGATATTAAAAAATTTTCACAAATGGAATCAAAATTTCTAGGCGAATACAGTGAGTTCCCAATGGGACATGCTTGTATGAGTTTGCTTTTCAATAACGAGCAACATTTTAAGGAACAGAATCCAATTATCATGGTGAATTTGTAGGTTCCCAATAGGATTCGCATGTAATAAGCTTGTTATTCAAGATAGAGCAACGATTTAGCGAACTGAAACACTGTTTCTTTGTGAATTCAGTTAGTTCCTAGTAGCCTGCTCTTGTAATATGTGTACTTTTAAAGATTTATAAAAATTTGGTGAGCCGAATCTGAGTAACATGGTGAATTTGGTTAGTTCCCAATAGGCCTCAGTAGTAATAAGTGGACTGTTCGGGATATAGAAAAATTTTCACGAATGGAATCAAAATTTCTAGGCGAATTCAGTGAGTTGCCAATGGGACATGCTTGTATGAGTTTGCTTTTCAATATCGAGCAACATTTTATGGAACGGAATCCAAGTATCATGGTGAATTGAGTAGGTTCCCAATAGGATTCGCATGTAATAAGCTTGTTATTCAAAATAGAGCAACGTTTTAACGAACTGAAACACTGTTTCTTTGTGAATTCAGTTAGTTCCTAGTAGCCTGATCTTGTAATATGTGTACTTTTAAAGATTTATTAAAATTTGGTGAGCCGAATCTGAGTAACATTTGAATTCGGTTAGTTCCTAATAGGCCGCAGTAGTAATATGTGGACTGTTCGGGATATAGAAAAATTTTCACGAATGGAATCAAAATTTCTAGGCGAATTCAGTGAGTTCCCAATGGGACATGCTTGTATGAGTTTGCTTTTCAATATCGAGCAACATTTTAAGGAACGGAATCCAAGTATCATGGTGAATTGAGTAGGTTCCCAATAGGATTCGCATGTAATAAGCTTGTTATTCAAGATAGAGCAACGTTTTAACGAACTGAAACACTGTTTCTTTGTGAATTCAGTTAGTTCCTAGTAGCCTGCTCTTGTAATATGTGTACTTTTAAAGATTTATAAAAATTTGGTGAGCCGAATCTGAGTAACATTTGAATTCGGTTAGTTCCCAATAGGCCGCATTAGTAATAAGTGGACTGTTCGGGATATAGAAAAATTTTCACGAATGGAATCAAAATTTCTAGGCGAATTCAGTGAGTTCCCAATGGGACATGCTTGTATGAGTTTGCTTTTCAATATCGAGCAACATTTTAAGGAACGGAATCCAAGTATCATGGTGAATTGAGTAGGTTCCCAATAGGATTCGCATGTAATAAGCTTGTTATTCAAGATAGAGCAACGTTTTAACGAACTGAAACACTGTTTCTTTGTGAATTCAGTTAGTTCCTAGTAGCCTGCTCTTGTAATATGTGTACTTTTAAAGATTTATAAAAATTTGGTGAGCCGAATCTGAGTAACATTTGAATTCGGTTAGTTGCTAATAGGCCGCAGTAGTAATAAGTGGACTGTTCGGGATATAGAAAAATTTTCACGAATGGAATCAAAATTTCTAGGCGAATTCAGTGAGTTCCCAATGGGACATGCTTGTATGAGTTTGCTCTTCAATATCGAGCAACATTTTAAGGAACGGAATCCAAGTATCATGGTGAATTGAGTAGGTTCCCAATAGGATTCGCATGTAATAAGCTTGTTATTCAAGATAGAGCAACGTTTTAACGAACTGAAACACTGTTTCTTTGTGAATTCAGTTAGTTCCTAGTAGCCTGCTCTTGTAATATGTGTACTTTTAAAGATTTATAAAAATTTGGTGAGCCGAATCTGAGTAACATGGTGAATTCGGTTAGTTCCCAATAGGCCGCAGTAGTAATAAGTGACTGTTCGGGATATAGAAAAATTTTCACGAATGGAATCAAAATTTCTAGGCGAATTCAGTGAGTTCCCAATGGGACATGCTTGTATGAGTTTGCTCTTCAATATCGAGCAACATTTTAAGGAACGGAATCCATGTATCATGGTGAATTGAGTAGGTTCCCAATAGGATTCGCATGTAATAAGCTTGTTATTCAAGATAGAGCAACGTTTTAACGAACTGAAACACTGTTTCTTTGTGAATTCAGTTAGTTACTAGTAGCCTGCTCTTGTAATATGTGTACTTTTAAAGATTTATAAAAATTTGGTGAGCCGAATCTGAGTAACATGGTGAATTCGGTTAGTTCCCAATAGGCCGCTGTAGTAATAAGTGGACTGTTCGGGATATAGAAAAATTTTCACAAATGGAATCAAAATTTCTAGGGGAATTCAGTGAGTTCCCAATGGGACATGCTTGTATGAGTTTGCTTTTCAATATCGAGCAACATTTTAAGGAACGGAATCCAAGTATCATGGTGAATTGAGTAGGTTCCCAATAGGATTCGCATGTAATAAGCTTGTTATTCAAGATAGAGCAACGTTTTAACGAACTAAAACACTGTTTCTTTGTGAATTCAGTTAGTTCCTAGTAGCCTGCTCTTGTAATATGTGTAATTTAAAGATTTATAAAAATTTGGTGAGCCGAATCTGAGTAACATGGTGAATTTGGTTAGTTCCCAATAGGCCGCAGTAGTTATAAGTGGACTGTTCGGGATATTAAAAAATTTTCACAAATGGAATCAAAATTTCTAGGCGAATACAGTGAGTTCCCAATGGGACATGCTTGTATGAGTTTGCTTTTCAATAACGAGCAACATTTTAAGGAACAGAATCCAATTATCATGGTGAATTTGTAGGTTCCCAATAGGATTCGCATGTAATAAGCTTGTTATTCAAGATAGAGCAACGTTTTAGCGAACTGAAACACTGTTTCTTTGTGAATTCAGTTAGTTCTTAGTAGCCAGCTCTTGTAATATGTGTACTTTTAAAGATTTATAAAAATTTGGTGAGCCGAATCTGAGTAACATGGTGAATTCGGTTAGTTCCCAATAGGCCGCAGTAGTAATAAGTGGACTGTTCGGGATATAGAAAAATTTTCACAAATGGAATCAAAATTTCTGGGCGAATTCAGTGAGTTCCCAATGGGACATGCTTGTATGAGTTTGCTTTTCAATATCGAGCAACATTTTAAGGAACGGATTCCAAGTATCATGGTGAATTGAGTAGGTTCCAAATAGGATTCGCATGGAATAAGCTTGTTATTCAAGATAGAGCAACGTTTTAAAGAACTGGAACACTGTTTCTTTGTGAATTCAGTTAGTTCCTAGTAGCCTGCTCTTGTAATATGTGTACTTTTAAAGATTTATAAAAATTTGGTGAGCCGAATCTGAGTAACATGGTGAATTCGGTTAGTTCCCAATAGGCCTCAGTAGTTATAAGTGGACTGTTCGGGATATAGAAAAATTTTCACGAATGGAATCAAAATTTCTAGGGGAATTCAGTGAGTTCCCAATGGGACATGCTTGTATGAGTTTGCTTTTCATTATCGAGCAACATTTTAAGGAACGGATTCCAAGTATCATGGTGAATTGAGTAGGTTCCCATAGGATTCGCATGTAATAAGCTTGTTATTCAAGATAGAGCAACGTTTTAACGAACTGAAACACTGTTTCTTTGTGAATTCAGTTAGTTCCTAGTAGCCTGCTTTTGTAATATGGGTACTTTTAAAGATTTATAAAAATTTGGTGAGCCGAATCTGAGTAACATTTGATATCGGTTAGTTCCTAATAGACCGCAGTAGTAATAAGTGGTCTGTTCGGGATATAGAAAAATTTTCACGAATGGAATCAAAATTTCTAGGCGAATTCAGTGAGTTCCCAATGGGACATGCTTGTATGAGTTTGCTTTTCAATATCGAGCAACATTTTAAGGAACGGAATCCAAGGATCATGGTGAATTGAGAAGGTTCCCAATAGGATTCGCATGTAATAAGCTTGTTATTCAAGATAGAGCAACGTTTTAACGAACTGAAACACTGTTTCTTTGTGAATTCAGTTAGTTCCTAGTAGCCTGCTCTTGTAATATGTGTACTTTTAAAGATTTATAAAATTTTGGTGAGCCGAATCTGAGTAACATGGTGAATTCGGTTAGTTCCCAATAGGCCGCAGTAGTAATAAGTGGACTGTTCGGGATATAGAAAAATTTTCACGAATGGAATCAAAATTTCTAGGCGAATTCAGTGAGTTCCCAATGGGACATGCTTGTATGAGTTTGCTCTTCAATATCGAGCAACATTTTAAGGAACGGAATCCAAGTATCATGGTGAATTGAGTAGGTTCCCAATAGGATTCGCATGTAATAAGCTTGTTATTCAAGATAGAGCAACGTTTTAACGAACTGGAACACTGTTTCTTTGTGAATTCAGTTAGTTCCTAGTAGCCTGCTCTTGTAATATGTGTACTTTTAAAGATTTATAAAAATTTGGTGAGCCGAATCTGAGTAACATGGTGAATTCGGTTAGTTCCCAATAGGCCGCTGTAGTAATAAGTGGACTGTTCGGGATATAGAAAAATTTTCACGAATGGAATCAAAATTTCTAGGCGAATTCAGTGAGTTGCCAATGGGACATGCTTGTATGAGTTTGCTTTTCAATATCGAGCAACATTTTAAGGAACGGAATCCAAGTATCATGGTGAATTGAGTAGGTTCCCAATAGGATTCGCATGTAATAAGCTTGTTATTCAAGATAGAGCAACGTTTTAACGAACTAAAACACTGTTTCTTTGTGAATTCAGTTAGTTCCTAGTAGCCTGCTCTTGTAATATGTGTAATTTAAAGATTTATAAAAATTTGGTGAGCCGAATCTGAGTAACATGGTGAATTTGGTTAGTTCCCAATAGGCCGCAGTAGTTATAAGTGGACTGTTCGGGATATAGAAAAATTTTCACAAATGGAATCAAAATTTCTAGGCGAATACAGTGAGTTCCCAATGGGACATGCTTGTATGAGTTTGCTTTTCAATAACGAGCAACATTTTAAGGAACGGAATCCAATTATCATGGTGAATTTGTAGGTTCCCAATAGGATTCGCATGTAATAAGCTTGTTATTCAAGATAGAGCAACGTTTTAACGAACTGAAACACTGTTTCTTTGTGAATTCAGTTAGTTCCTAGTAGCCTGCTCTTGTAATATGTGTACTTTTAAAGATTTATAAAAATTTGGTGAGCCGAATCTGAGTAACATGGTGAATTTGGTTAGTTCCCAATAGGCCTCAGTAGTAATAAGTGGACTCTTCGGGATATAGAAAAATTTTCACGAATGGAATCAAAATTTCTAGGCGAATTCAGTGAGTTGCCAATGGGACATGCTTGTATGAGTTTGCTCTTCAATATCGAGCAACATTTTAAGGAACGGAATCCAAGTATCATGCTGAATTGAGTAGGTTCCCAATAGGATTCGCATGTAATAAGCTTGTTATTCAAGATAGAGCAACGTTTTAACGAACTGAAACACTGTTTCTTTGTGAATTCAGTTAGTTCCTAGTAGCCTGCTCTTGTAATATGTGTACTTTTAAAGATTTATAAAAATTTGGTGAGCCGAATCTGAGTAACATTTGAATTCGGTTAGTTCCTAATAGGCCGCAGTAGTAATAAGTGGACTGTTCGGGATATAGAAAAATTTTCACGAATGGAATCAAAATTTCTAGGCGAATTCAGTGAGTTCCCAATGGGACATGCTTGTATGAGTTTGCTTTTCAATATCGAGCAACATTTTAAGGAACGGAATCCAAGTATCATGGTGAATTGAGTAGGTTCCCAATAGGATTCGCATGTAATAAGCTTGTTATTCAAGATAGAGCAACGTTTTAACGAACTGAAACACTGTTTCTTTGTGAATTCAGTTAGTTCCTAGTAGCCTGCTCTTGTAATATGTGTACTTTTAAAGATTTATAAAAATTTGGTGAGCCGAATCTGAGTAACATTTGAATTCGGTTAGTTCCTAATAGGCCGCAGTAGTAATAAGTGGACTGTTCGGGATATAGAAAAATTTTCACGAATGGAATCAAAATTTCTAGGCGAATTCAGTGAGTTCCCAATGGGACATGCTTGTATGAGTTTGCTCTTCAATATCGAGCAACATTTTAAGGAACGGAATCCAAGTATCATGGTGAATTGAGTAGGTTCCCAATAGGATTCGCATGTAATAAGCTTGTTATTCAAGATAGAGCAACGTTTTAACGAACTGAAACACTGTTTCTTTGTGAATTCAGTTAGTTCCTAGTAGCCTGCTCTTGTAATATGTGTACTTTTAAAGATTTATAAAAATTTGGTGAGCCGAATCTGAGTAACATGGTGAATTCGGTTAGTTCCCAATAGGCCGCAGTAGTAATAAGTGACTGTTCGGGATATAGAAAAATTTTCACGAATGGAATCAAAATTTCTAGGCGAATTCAGTGAGTTCCCAATGGGACATGCTTGTATGAGTTTGCTCTTCAATATCGAGCAACATTTTAAGGAACGGAATCCATGTATCATGGTGAATTGAGTAGGTTCCCAATAGGATTCGCATGTAATAAGCTTGTTATTCAAGATAGAGCAACGTTTTAACGAACTGAAACACTGTTTCTTTGTGAATTCAGTTAGTTACTAGTAGCCTGCTCTTGTAATATGTGTACTTTTAAAGATTTATAAAAATTTGGTGAGCCGAATCTGAGTAACATGGTAATTCGGTTAGTTCCCAATAGGCCGCTGTAGTAATAAGTGGACTGTTCGGGATATAGAAAAATTTTCACAAATGGAATCAAAATTTCTAGGGGAATTCAGTGAGTTCCCAATGGGACATGCTTGTATGAGTTTGCTTTTCAATATCGAGCAACATTTTAAGGAACGGAATCCAAGTGTCATGGTGAATTGAGTAGGTTCCCAATAGGATTCGCATGTAATAAGCTTGTTATTCAAGATAGAGCAACGTTTTAACGAACTAAAACACTGTTTCTTTGTGAATTCAGTTAGTTCCTAGTAGCCTGCTCTTGTAATATGTGTAATTTAAAGATTTATAAAAATTTGGTGAGCCGAATCTGAGTAACATGGTGAATTTGGTTAGTTCCCAATAGGCCGCAGTAGTTATAAGTGGACTGTTCGGGATATTAAAAAATTTTCACAAATGGAATCAAAATTTCTAGGCGAATACAGTGAGTTCCCAATGGGACATGCTTGTATGAGTTTGCTTTTCAATAACGAGCAACATTTTAAGGAACAGAATCCAATTATCATGGTGAATTTGTAGGTTCCCAATAGGATTCGCATGTAATAAGCTTGTTATTCAAGATAGAGCAACGTTTTAGCGAACTGAAACACTGTTTCTTTGTGAATTCAGTTAGTTCCTAGTAGCCTGCTCTTGTAATATGTGTACTTTTAAAGATTTATAAAAATTTGGTGAGCCGAATCTGAGTAACATGGTGAATTTGGTTAGTTCCCAATAGGCCTCAGTAGTAATAAGTGGACTGTTCGGGATATAGAAAAATTTTCACGAATGGAATCAAAATTTCTAGGCGAATTCAGTGAGTTGCCAATGGGACATGCTTGTATGAGTTTGCTTTTCAATATCGAGCAACATTTTATGGAACGGAATCCAAGTATCATGGTGAATTGAGTAGGTTCCCAATAGGATTCGCATGTAATAAGCTTGTTATTCAAAATAGAGCAACGTTTTAACGAACTGAAACACTGTTTCTTTGTGAATTCAGTTAGTTCCTAGTAGCCTGCTCTTGTAATATGTGTACTTTTAAAGATTTATTAAAATTTGGTGAGCCGAATCTGAGTAACATTTGAATTCGGTTAGTTCCTAATAGGCCGCAGTAGTAATAAGTGGACTGTTCGGGATATAGAAAAATTTTCACGAATGGAATCAAAATTTCTAGGCGAATTCAGTGAGTTCCCAATGGGACATGCTTGTATGAGTTTGCTTTTCAATATCGAGCAACATTTTAAGGAACGGAATCCAAGTATCATGGTGAATTGAGTAGGTTCCCAATAGGATTCGCATGTAATAAGCTTGTTATTCAAGATAGAGCAACGTTTTAACGAACTGAAACACTGTTTCTTTGTGAATTCAGTTAGTTCCTAGTAGCCTGCTCTTGTAATATGTGTACTTTTAAAGATTTATAAAAATTTGGTGAGCCGAATCTGAGTAACATGGTGAATTCGGTTAGTTCCCAATAGGCCGCAGTAGTAATAAGTGGACTGTTCGGGATATAGAAAAATTTTCACGAATGGAATCAAAATTTCTAGGCGAATTCAGTGAGTTCCCAATGGGACATGCTTGTATGAGTTTGCTCTTCAATATCGAGCAACATTTTAAGGAACGGAATCCAAGTATCATGGTGAATTGAGTAGGTACCCAATAGGATTCGCATGTAATAAGCTTGTTATTCAAGATAGAGCAATGTTTTAACGAACTGAAACACTGTTTCTTTGTGAATTCAGTTAGATCCTAGTAGCCTGCTCTTGTAATATGTGTACTTTTAAAGATTTATAAAAATTTGGTGAGCCGAATCTGAGTAACATGGTAAATTCGGTTAGTTCCCAATAGGCCGCAGTAGTAATAAGTGGACTGTTCGGGATATAGAAAAATTTTCACAAATGGAATCAAAATTTCTGGGCGAATTCAGTGAGTTCCCAATGGGACATGCTTGTATGAGTTTGCTTTTCAATATCGAGCAACATTTTAAGGAACGGATTCCAAGTATCATGGTGAATTGAGTAGGTTCCAAATAGGATTCGCATGGAATAAGCTTGTTATTCAAGATAGAGCAACGTTTTAAAGAACTGGAACACTGTTTCTTTGTGAATTCAGTTAGTTCCTAGTAGCCTGCTCTTGTAATATGTGTACTTTTAAAGATTTATAAAAATTTGGTGAGCCGAATCTGAGTAACATGGTGAATTCGGTTAGTTCCCAATAGGCCTCAGTAGTTATAAGTGGACTGTTCGGGATATAGAAAAATTTTCACGAATGGAATCAAAATTTCTAGGGGAATTCAGTGAGTTCCCAATGGGACATGCTTGTATGAGTTTGCTTTTCATTATCGAGCAACATTTTAAGGAACGGATTCCAAGTATCATGGTGAATTGAGTAGGTTCCCATAGGATTCGCATGTAATAAGCTTGTTATTCAAGATAGAGCAACGTTTTAACGAACTGAAACACTGTTTCTTTGTGAATTCAGTTAGTTCCTAGTAGCCTGCTTTTGTAATATGGGTACTTTTAAAGATTTATAAAAATTTGGTGAGCCGAATCTGAGTAACATTTGATATCGGTTAGTTCCTAATAGACCGCAGTAGTAATAAGTGGTCTGTTCGGGATATAGAAAAATTTTCACGAATGGAATCAAAATTTCTAGGCGAATTCAGTGAGTTCCCAATGGGACATGCTTGTATGAGTTTGCTTTTCAATATCGAGCAACATTTTAAGGAACGGAATCCAAGTATCATGGTGAATTGAGTAGGTTCCCAATAGGATTCGCATGTAATAAGCTTGTTATTCAAGATAGAGCAACGTTTTAACGAACTGAAACACTGTTTCTTTGTGAATTCAGTTAGTTCCTAGTAGCCTGCTCTTGTAAAATGTGTACTTTTAAAGATTTATAAAAATTTGGTGAGCCGAATCTGAGTAACATGGTGAATTCGGTTAGTTCCCAATAGGCCGCAGTAGTAATAAGTGGACTGTTCGGGATATAGAAAAACTTTCACGAATGGAATCAAAATTTCTAGGCGAATTCAGTGAGTTCCCAATGGGACATGCTTGTATGAGTTTGCTCTTCAATATCGAGCAACATTTTAAGGAACGGAATCCAAATATCATGGTGAATTGAGTAGGTACCCAATAGGATTCGCATGTATTAAGCTTGTTATTCAAGATAGAGCAATGTTTTAACGAACTGAAACACTGTTTCTTTGTGAATTCAGTTAGTTCCTAGTAGCCTGCTCTTGTAATATGTGTACTTTTAAAGATTTATAAAAATTTGGTGAGCCGAATCTGAGTAACATGGTAAATTCGGTTAGTTCCCAATAGGCCGCAGTAGTAATAAGTGGACTGTTCGGGATATAGAAAAATTTTCACAAATGGAATCAAAATTTCTGGGCGAATTCAGTGAGTTCCCAATGGGACATGCTTGTATGAGTTTGCTTTTCAATATCGAGCAACATTTTAAGGAACGGATTCCAAGTATCATGGTGAATTGAGTAGGTTCCAAATAGGATTCGCATGGAATAAGCTTGTTATTCAAGATAGAGCAACGTTTTAAAGAACTGGAACACTGTTTCTTTGTGAATTCAGTTAGTTCCTAGTAGCCTGCTCTTGTAATATGTGTACTTTTAAAGATTTATAAAAATTTGGTGAGCCGAATCTGAGTAACATGGTGAATTCGGTTAGTTCCCAAAAGGCCTCAGTAGTTATAAGTGGACTATTCGGGATATAGAAAAATTTTCACGAATGGAATCAAAATTTCTAGAGGAATTCAGTGAGTTCCCAATGGGACATGCTTGTATGAGTTTGCTTTTCATTATCGAGCAACATTTTAAGGAACGGATTCCAAGTATCATGGTGAATTGAGTAGGTTCCCATAGGATTCGCATGTAATAAGCTAGTTATTCAAGATAGAGCAACGTTTTAACGAACTGAAACACTGTTTCTTTGTGAATTCAGTTAGTTCCTAGTAGCCTGCTTTTGTAATATGGGTACTTTTAAAGATTTATAAAAATTTGGTGAGCCGAATCTGAGTAACATTTGATATCGGTTAGTTCCTAATAGACCGCAGTAGTAATAAGTGGTCTGTTCGGGATATAGAAAAATTTTCACGAATGGAATCAAAATTTCTAGGCGAATTCAGTGAGTTCCCAATGGGACATGCTTGTATGAGTTTGCTTTTCAATATCGAGCAACATTTTAAGGAACGGAATCCAAGGATCATGGTGAATTGAGAAGGTTCCCAATAGGATTCGCATGTAATAAGCTTGTTATTCAAGATAGAGCAACGTTTTAACGAACTGAAACACTGTTTCTTTGTGAATTCAGTTAGTTCCTAGTAGCCTGCTCTTGTAATATGTGTACTTTTAAAGATTTATAAAATTTTGGTGAGCCGAATCTGAGTAACATGGTGAATTCGGTTAGTTCCCAATAGGCCGCAGTAGTAATAAGTGGACTGTTCGGGATATAGAAAAATTTTCACGAATGGAATCAAAATTTCTAGGCGAATTCAGTGAGTTCCCAATGGGACATGCTTGTATGAGTTTGCTCTTCAATATCGAGCAACATTTTAAGGAACGGAATCCAAGTATCATGGTGAATTGAGTAGGTTCCCAATAGGATTCGCATGTAATAAGCTTGTTATTCAAGATAGAGCAACGTTTTAACGAACTGGAACACTGTTTCTTTGTGAATTCAGTTAGTTCCTAGTAGCCTGCTCTTGTAATATGTGTACTTTTAAAGATTTATAAAAATTTGGTGAGCCGAATCTGAGTAACATGGTGAATTCGGTTAGTTCCCAATAGGCCTCAGTAGTTATAAATGGACTGTTCGGGATATAGAAAAATTTTCACGAATGGAATCAAAATTTCTAGGGGAATTCAGTGAGTTCCCAATGGGACATGCTTGTATGAGTTTGCTTTTCATTATCGAGCAACATTTTAAGGAACGGAATCCAAGTATCATGGTGAATTGAGTGGGTTCCCAATAGGATTCGCATGTAATAAGCTTGTTATTCAAGATAGAGCAACGTTTTAACGAACTGAAACACTGTTTCTTTGTGAATTCAGTTAGTTCCTAGTAGCCTGCTTTTGTAATATGTGTACTTTTAAAGATTTATAAAAATTTGGTGAGCCGAATCTGAGTAAAATTTGATATCGTTTAGTTCCTAATAGACCGCAGTAGTAATAAGTGGACTGTTCGGGATATAGAAAAATTTTCACGAATGGTATCAAAATTTCTAGGCGAATTAAGTGAGTTGCCAATGGGACATGCTTGTATGAGTTTGCTTTTCAATATCGAGCAACATTTTAAGGAACGGAATCCAAGTATCTTGGTGAATTGAGTAGGTTCCCAATAGGATTCGCATGTAATAAGCTTGTTATTCAAGATAGAGCAACGTTTTAACGAACTGAAACACTGTTTCTTTGTGAATTCAGTTAGTTCCTAGTAGCCTGCACTTGTAATATGTGTACTTTTAAAGATTTATAAAAATTTGGTGAGCCGAATCTGAGTAACATGGTGAATTCTGTTAGTTCCCAATAGGCCGCAGTAGTAATAAGTGGACTTTTTGGGATATAGAAAAATTTTCATGAATGGAATCAAAATTTCTAGTCGAATTCAGTGAGTTCCCAATGGGACATGCTTGTATGAGTTTGCTTTTCAATATTGAGCAACATTTTAAGGAACGGAATCCAAGTATCATGGTGAATTGAGTAGGTTCCCAATAGGATTCGCATGTAATAAGCTTGTTATTCAAGATAGAGCAACGTTTTAACGAACTGAAACACTGTTTCTTTGTGAATTCAGTTAGTTCCTAGTAGCCTGCTCTTGTAATATGTGTACTTTTAAAGATTTATAAAAATTTGGTGAGCCGAATCTGAGTAACATTTGAATTCGGTTAGTTCCTAATAGGCCGCAGTAGTAATAAGTGGACTGTTCGTGATATAGAAAAAATTTCAAGAATGGAATCAAAATTTCTAGGCGAATTCAGTGAGTCCCAATGGGACATGCTTGTATGAGTTTGCTTTTCAATATCGAGCAACATTTTAAGGAACGGAATCCAAGTATCATGGTGAATTGAGTAAGTTCAAAATAGGATTCGCATGTAATAAGCTTGTTATTCAAGATAGAGCAACGTTTTAACGAACTGAAACACTGTTTCTTTGTGAATTCAGTTAGATCCTAGTAGCCTGCTCTTGTAATATGTGTACTTTTAAAGATTTATAAAAATTTGGTGAGCCGAATCTGAGTAACATGGTGAATTCGGTTAGTTTCCAATAGGCCGCAGTAGTTATAAGTGGACTGTTCGGGATATAGAAAAATTTTCACAAATGGAATCAAAATTTCGAGGCAAATTCAGTGAGTTTCCAATGGGACATGCTTGCATGATTTTGCTTTTCAATATCGAGCAACATTTTAAGGAACGGAATCCAAGTAACATGGTCAATTGAGTAGGTTCCCAAAAGGATTCGCATGTAATAAGCTTGTTATTCAAGATAGAGCAACGTTTTAACGAACTAAAACACTGTTTCTTTGTGAATTCAGTTAGTTCCTAGTAGCCTGCTCTTGTAATATGTGTAATTTAAAGATTTATAAAAATTTGGTGAGCCGAATCTGAGTAACATGGTGAATTCGGTTAGTTCCCAATAGGCCGCAGTAGTTATAACTGGACTGTTCGGGATATAGAAAAATTTTCACAAATGGAATCAAAATTTCTAGGCGAATTCAGTGAGTTCCCAATGGGACATGCTTGTATGAGTTTGCTTTTCAATAACGAGCAACATTTTAAGGAACGGAATCCAATTATCATGGTGAATTTGTAGGTTCCCAATAGGATTCGCATGTAATAAGCTTGTTATTCAAGATAGAGCAACGTTTTAACGAACTGAAACACTGTTTCTTTGTGAATTCAGTTAGTTCCTAGTAGCCTGCTCTTGTAATATGTGTACTTTTAAAGATATATAAAAATTTGGTGAGCCGAATCTGAGTAACATGGTGAATTCGGTTAGTTTCCAATAGGCCGCAGTAGTTATAAGTGGACTGTTCGGGATATAGAAAAATTTTCACAAATGGAATCAAAATTTCGAGGCGAATTCAGTGAGTTTCCAATGGGACATGCTTGTATGAGTTTGCTTTTCAATATCGAGCAACATTTTAAGGAACGGAATCCAAGTAACATGGTCAATTGAGTAGGTTCCCAAAAGGATTCGCATGTAATAAGCTTGTTATTCAAGATAGAGCAACGTTTTAACGAACTAAAACACTGTTTCTTTGTGAATTCAGTTAGTTCCTAGTAGCCTACTCTTGTAATATGTGTACTTTTAAAGATATATAAAAATTTGGTGAGCCGAATCTGAGTAACATGGTTAATTCGGTTAGTTCCCAATAGGCCTCAGTAGTAATAAGTGGACTGTTCGGGATATAGAAAAATTTTCACGAATGGAATCAAAATTTCTAGGCGAATTCAGTGAGTTGCCAATGGGACATGCTTGTATGAGTTTGCTCTTCAATATCGAGCAACATTTTAAGGAACGGAATCCAAGTATCATGGTGAATTGAGTAGGTTCCCAATAGGATTCGCATGTAATAAGCTTGTTAGTCAAGATAGAGCAACGTTTTAACGAACTGAAACACTGTTTCTTTGTGAATTCAGTTAGTTCCTAGTAGCCTGCTCTTGTAATATGTGTACATTTAAAGATTTATAAAAATTTGTTGAGCCGAATCTGAGTAACCTGGTGAATTCGGTTAGTTCCCAATAGGCCGCAGTAGTAATAAGTGGACCGTTCGGGATATAGAAAAATTTTCACGAATGGAATCAAAATTTCTAGGCGAATTCAGTGAGTTGCCAATGGGACATGCTTGTATGAGTTTGCTTTTCAATATCGAGCAACATTTTAAGGAACGGAATCCAAGTATCATGGTGAATTGAGTAGGTTCCCAATAGGATTCGCATGTAATAAGCTTGTTATTCAAGATAGAGCAACGTTTTAACGAACTGAAACACTGTTTCTTTGTGAATTCAGTTAGTTCCTAGTAGCCTGCTCTTGTAATATGTGTACTTTAAAGATTTATAAAAATTAGGTGAGCCGAATCTGAATAACATGGTGAATTCGGTTAGTTCCCAATAGGCCGCAGTAGTAATAAGTGGACTGTTCGGGATATAGAAAAATTTTCACGAATGGAATCAAAATTTCTAGGCGAATTCAGTGAGTTCCCATTGGACATGCTTGTATGAGTTTGCTTTTCAATATCGAGCAAAATTTTAAGGAACGGAATCCAAGTATCATGGTGAATTGAGTAGGTTCCCAATAGGATTCGCATGTAATAAGCTTGTTATTCAAGATAGAGCAACGTTTTAACGAACTGAAACACTGATTCTTTGTGATTTCAGTTAGTTCCTAGTAGCCTGCTCTTGTAATATGTGTACTTTTAAAGATTTATAAAAATTTGGTGAGCCGAATCTGAGTAACATGGTGAATTCGGTTAGTTCCCAATAGGCCGCAGTAGTAATAAGTGGACTGTTCGGGATATAGAAAAATTTTCACGAATGGAATCAAAATTTCTAGGCGAATTCAGTGAGTTCCCAATGGGACATGCTTGTATGAGTTTGCTCTTCAATATCGAGCAACATTTTAAGGAACGGAATCCAAGTATCATGGTGAATTGAGTAGGTTCCCAATAGGATTCGCATGTAATAAGCTTGTTATTCCAGATAGAGCAACGTTTTAACGAACTGAAACACTGTTTCTTTGTGAATTCAATTAGTTCCTAGTAGCCTGCTCTTGTAATATGTGTACTTTTAAAGATTTATAAAAATTTGGTGAGCCGAATCTGAGTAACATGGTGAATTCGGTTAGTTCCCAATAGGCCGCAGTAGTAATAAGTGGACTGTTCGGGATATAGAAAAATTTTCACAAATGGAATCAAAATTTCTAGGCGAATTCAGTGAGTTCCCAATGGGACATGCTTGTATGAGTTTGCTTTTCAATATCGAGCAACATTTTAAGGAACGGAATCCAAGGATCATGGTGAATTGAGTAGGTTCCCAATAGGATTCGCATGTAATAAGCTTGTTATTCAAGATAGAGCAACGTTTTAACGAACTGAAACCCTGTTTCTTTGTGAATTCAGTTAGTTCCTAGTAGCCTGCTCTTGTAATATGTGTACTTTTAAAGATTTATAAAAATTTGGTGAGCCGAATCTGAGTAACATGGTGAATTCGGTTAGTTCCCAATAGGCCTCAGTAGTAATAAGTGGACTGTTCGGGATATAGAAAAATTTTCACGAATGGAATCAAAATTTCTAGGCGAATTCAGTGAGGTGCCAATGGGACATGCTTGTATGAGTTTGCTCTTCAATATCGAGCAACATTTTAAGGAACGGAATCCAAGTAACATGGTGAATTGAGTAGGTTCCCAATAGGATTCGCATGTAATAAGCTTGTTATTCAAGATAGAGCAACGTTTTAACGAACTGAAACACTGTTTCTTTGTGAATTCAGTTAGTTCCTAGTAGCCTGCACTTGTAATATGTGTACTTTTAAAGATTTATAAAAATTTGGTGAGCCGAATCTGAGTAACATTTGAATTCGGTTAGTTCCTAATAGGCCGCAGTAGTAATAAGTGGACTGTTCGGGATATAGAAAAAATTTCACGAATGGAATAAAAATTTCTAGGCGAATTCAGTGAGTTCCCAATGGGACATGCTTGTATGAGTTTGCTTTTCAATATCGAGCAACATTTTAAGGAACGGAATCCAAGTATCATGGTGAATTGAGTAGGTTCCCAATAGGATTCGCATGTAATAAGCTTGTTATTCAAGATAGAGCAACGTTTTAACGAACTGAAACACTGTTTCTTTGTGAATTCAGTTAGTTCCTAGTAGCCTGCTCTTGTAATATGTGTACTTTTAAAGATTTATAAAAATTTGGTGAGCCGAATCTGAGTAACATGGTGAATTCGGTTAGTTCCCAATAGGCCGCAGTAGTAATAAGTGGAATGTTCGGGATATAGAAAAATTTTCACGAATGGAATCAAAATTTCTAGGCGAATTCAGGGAGTTCCCAATGGGACATGCTTGTATGAATTTGCTCTTCAATATCGAGCAACATTTTAAGGAACGGAATCCAAGTATCATGGTGAATTGAGTAGGTTCCCAATAGGATTCGCATGTAATAAGCTTGTTATTCAAGATAGAGCAACGTTTTAACGGACTGAAACACTGTTTCTTTGTGAATTCAGTTAGATCCTAGTAGCCTGATCTTGTAATATGTGTACTTTTAAAGATTCATAAAAATTTGGTGAGCCGAATCTGAGTAACATGGTGAATTTGGTTAGTTCCCAATAGGCCGCAGTAGTTATAAGTGGACTGTTCGGGATATAGAAAAATTTTCACAAATGGAATCAAAATTTCTAGGCGAATTCAGTGAGTTCCCAATGGGATATGCTTGTATGAGTTTGCTTTTCAATATCGAGCAACATTTTAAGGAACGGAATCCAATTATCATGGTGAATTTGTAGGTTCCCAATAGGAATCGCATGTAATAAGCTTGTTATTCAAGATAGAGCAACGTTTTAACGAACTGAAACACTGTTTCTTTGTGAATTCAGTTAGTTCCTAGAACCCTCTCTTGTAATATGTGTACTTTTAAAGATTTATAAACATTTGGTGAGCCGAATCTGAGTAACATGGTGAATTCGGTTAGTTCCCAATAGGCCGCAGTAGTAATAAGTGGACTGTTCGGGATATAGAAAAATTTTCACGAATGGAATCAACATTTCTAGGCGAATTCAGTGAGGTGCCAATGGGACATGCTTGTATGAGTTTGCTCTTCAATATCGAGCAACATTTTAAGGAACGGAATCCAAGTATCATGGTGAATTGAGTAGGTTCCCAATAGGATTCGCATGTAATAAGCTTGTTATTCAAGATAGAGCAACGTTTTAACGAACTGAAACACTGTTTCTTTGTGAATTCAGTTAGTTCCTAGTAGCCTGCACTTGTAATGTGTGTACTTTTAAAGATTTATAAAAATTTGGTGAGCCGAATCTGAGTAACATTTGAATTCGGTTAGTTCCTAATAGGCCGCAGTAGTAATAAGTGGACTGTTCGGGATATAGAAAAATTTTCACGAATGGAATCAAAATTTCTAGGCGAATTCAGTGAGTTCGCAATGGGACATGCTTGTATGAGTTTGCTCTTCAATATCGAGCAACATTTTAAGGAACGGAATCCAAGTATCATGGTGAATTGAGTAGGTTCACAATAGGATTCGCATGTAATAAGCTTGTTATTCAAGATAGAGCAACGTTTTAACGAACTGAAACACTGTTTCTTTGTGAATTCAGTTAGTTCCTAGTAGCCTGCTCTTGTAATATGTGTACTTTTAAAGATTTATAAAAATTTGGTGAGCCGAATCTGAGTAACATGGTGAATTCGGTTAGTTCCCAATAGGCCGCAGTAGTAATAAGTGGACTGTTCGCGATATAGAAAAATTTTCACAAATGGAATCAAAATTTCTAGGCGAATTCAGTGAGTTCCCAATGGGACATGCTTGTATGAGTTTGCTTTTCAATATCGAGCAACATTTTAAGGAACGGAATCCAATTATCATGGTGAATTTGTAGGTTCCCAATAGGATTCGCATGTAATAAGCTTGTTATTCAAGATAGAGCAACGTTTTAACGAACTGAAACACTGTTTCTTTGTGAATTCAGTTAGTTCCTAGTAGCCTGCACTTGTAATATGTGTACTTTTAAAGATTTATAAAAATTTGGTGAGCCGAATCTGAGTAACATTTGAATTCGGTTAGTTCCTAATAGGCCGCAGTAGTAATAAGTGGACTGTTCGGGATATAGAAAAATTTTCACGAATGGAATCAAAATTTCTAGGCGAATTCAGTGAGTTCCCAATGGGAAATGCTTGTATGAGTTTGCTTTTCAATATCGAGCAACATTTTAAGGAACGGAATCCAAGTATCATGGTGAATTGAGTAGGTTCCCAATAGGATTCGCATGTAATAAGCTTGTTATTCAAGATAGAGCAATGTTTTAACGAACTGAAACACTGTTTCTTTGTGAATTCAGTTAGATCCTAGTAGCCTGCTCTTGTAATATGTGTACTTTTAAAGATTTATAAAAATTTGGTGAGCCGAATCTGAGTAACATGGTAAATTCGGTTAGTTCCCAATAGGCCGCAGTAGTAATAAGTGGACTGTTCGGGATATAGAAAAATTTTCACAAATGGAATCAAAATTTCTGGGCGAATTCAGTGAGTTCCCAATGGGACATGCTTGTATGAGTTTGCTTTTCAATATCGAGCAACATTTTAAGGAACGGATTCCAAGTATCATGGTGAATTGAGTAGGTTCCAAATAGGATTCGCATGGAATAAGCTTGTTATTCAAGATAGAGCAACGTTTTAAAGAACTGGAACACTGTTTCTTTGTGAATTCAGTTAGTTCCTAGTAGCCTGCTCTTGTAATATGTGTACTTTTAAAGATTTATAAAAATTTGGTGAGCCGAATCTGAGTAACATGGTGAATTCGGTTAGTTCCCAATAGGCCTCAGTAGTTATAAGTGGACTGTTCGGGATATAGAAAAATTTTCACGAATGGAATCAAAATTTCTAGGGGAATTCAGTGAGTTCCCAATGGGACATGCTTGTATGAGTTTGCTTTTCATTATCGAGCAACATTTTAAGGAACGGATTCCAAGTATCATGGTGAATTGAGTAGGTTCCCATAGGATTCGCATGTAATAAGCTTGTTATTCAAGATAGAGCAACGTTTTAACGAACTGAAACACTGTTTCTTTGTGAATTCAGTTAGTTCCTAGTAGCCTGCTTTTGTAATATGGGTACTTTTAAAGATTTATAAAAATTTGGTGAGCCGAATCTGAGTAACATTTGATATCGGTTAGTTCCTAATAGACCGCAGTAGTAATAAGTGGTCTGTTCGGGATATAGAAAAATTTTCACGAATGGAATCAAAATTTCTAGGCGAATTCAGTGAGTTCCCAATGGGACATGCTTGTATGAGTTTGCTTTTCAATATCGAGCAACATTTTAAGGAACGGAATCCAAGGATCATGGTGAATTGAGAAGGTTCCCAATAGGATTCGCATGTAATAAGCTTGTTATTCAAGATAGAGCAACGTTTTAACGAACTGAAACACTGTTTCTTTGTGAATTCAGTTAGTTCCTAGTAGCCTGCTCTTGTAATATGTGTACTTTTAAAGATTTATAAAATTTTGGTGAGCCGAATCTGAGTAACATGGTGAATTCGGTTAGTTCCCAATAGGCCGCAGTAGTAATAAGTGGACTGTTCGGGATATAGAAAAATTTTCACGAATGGAATCAAAATTTCTAGGCGAATTCAGTGAGTTCCCAATGGGACATGCTTGTATGAGTTTGCTCTTCAATATCGAGCAACATTTTAAGGAACGGAATCCAAGTATCATGGTGAATTGAGTAGGTTCCCAATAGGATTCGCATGTAATAAGCTTGTTATTCAAGATAGAGCAACGTTTTAACGAACTGGAACACTGTTTCTTTGTGAATTCAGTTAGTTCCTAGTAGCCTGCTCTTGTAATATGTGTACTTTTAAAGATTTATAAAAATTTGGTGAGCCGAATCTGAGTAACATGGTGAATTCGGTTAGTTCCCAATAGGCCGCTGTAGTAATAAGTGGACTGTTCGGGATATAGAAAAATTTTCACGAATGGAATCAAAATTTCTAGGCGAATTCAGTGAGTTGCCAATGGGACATGCTTGTATGAGTTTGCTTTTCAATATCGAGCAACATTTTAAGGAACGGAATCCAAGTATCATGGTGAATTGAGTAGGTTCCCAATAGGATTCGCATGTAATAAGCTTGTTATTCAAGATAGAGCAACGTTTTAACGAACTAAAACACTGTTTCTTTGTGAATTCAGTTAGTTCCTAGTAGCCTGCTCTTGTAATATGTGTAATTTAAAGATTTATAAAAATTTGGTGAGCCGAATCTGAGTAACATGGTGAATTTGGTTAGTTCCCAATAGGCCGCAGTAGTTATAAGTGGACTGTTCGGGATATAGAAAAATTTTCACAAATGGAATCAAAATTTCTAGGCGAATACAGTGAGTTCCCAATGGGACATGCTTGTATGAGTTTGCTTTTCAATAACGAGCAACATTTTAAGGAACGGAATCCAATTATCATGGTGAATTTGTAGGTTCCCAATAGGATTCGCATGTAATAAGCTTGTTATTCAAGATAGAGCAACGTTTTAACGAACTGAAACACTGTTTCTTTGTGAATTCAGTTAGTTCCTAGTAGCCTGCTCTTGTAATATGTGTACTTTTAAAGATTTATAAAAATTTGGTGAGCCGAATCTGAGTAACATGGTGAATTTGGTTAGTTCCCAATAGGCCTCAGTAGTAATAAGTGGACTCTTCGGGATATAGAAAAATTTTCACGAATGGAATCAAAATTTCTAGGCGAATTCAGTGAGTTGCCAATGGGACATGCTTGTATGAGTTTGCTCTTCAATATCTAGCAACATTTTAAGGAACGGAATAAAAGTATCATGGTGAATTGAGTAGGTTCCCAATAGGATTCGCATGTAATAAGCTTGTTATTCAAGATAGAGCAACGTTTTAACGAACTGAAACACTGTTTCTTTGTGAATTCAGTTAGTTCCTAGTAGCCTGCTCTTGTAATATGTGTACTTTTAAAGATTTATAAAAATTTGGTGAGCCGAATCTGAGTAACATGGTGAATTCGGTTAGTTCCCAATAGGCCGCAGTAGTAATAAGTGGACTGTTCGGGATATAGAAAAATTTTCACGAATGGAATCAAAATTTCTAGGCGAATTCAGTGAGTTCCCAATGGGACATGCTTGTATGAGTTTGCTTTTCAATATCGAGCAACATTTTAAGGAACGGAATCCAAGTATCATGGTGAATTGAGTAGGTTCCCAATAGGATTCGCATGTAATAAGCTTGTTATTCAAGATAGAGCAATGTTTTAACGAACTGAAACACTGTTTCTTTGTGAAT
The DNA here is from genome assembly GCF_021556685.1 of Rattus norvegicus. Classification (NCBI taxonomy): domain Eukaryota; kingdom Metazoa; phylum Chordata; class Mammalia; order Rodentia; family Muridae; genus Rattus; species Rattus norvegicus. The sequence goes on from NC_141544.1 coordinate 10,534,581, forward strand.
TCAGTTAGTTCCTAGTAGCCTGCTCTTGTAATATGTGTACTTTTAAAGATTTATAAAAATTTGGTGAGCCGAATCTGAGTAACATTTGAATTCGGTTAGTTCCTAATAGGCCGCAGTAGTAATAAGTGGACTGTTCGGGATATAGAAAAATTTTCACGAATGGAATCAAAATTTCTAGGCGAATTCAGTGAGTTCCCAATGGGACATGCTTGTATGAGTTTGCTCTTCAATATCGAGCAACATTTTAAGGAACGGAATCCAAGTATCATGGTGAATTGAGTAGGTTCCCAATAGGATTCGCATGTAATAAGCTTGTTATTCAAGATAGAGCAACGTTTTAACGAACTGAAACACTGTTTCTTTGTGAATTCAGTTAGTTCCTAGTAGCCTGCTCTTGTAATATGTGTACTTTTAAAGATTTATAAAAATTTGGTGAGCCGAATCTGAGTAACATGGTGAATTCGGTTAGTTCCCAATAGGCCGCAGTAGTAATAAGTGACTGTTCGGGATATAGAAAAATTTTCACGAATGGAATCAAAATTTCTAGGCGAATTCAGTGAGTTCCCAATGGGACATGCTTGTATGAGTTTGCTCTTCAATATCGAGCAACATTTTAAGGAACGGAATCCATGTATCATGGTGAATTGAGTAGGTTCCCAATAGGATTCGCATGTAATAAGCTTGTTATTCAAGATAGAGCAACGTTTTAACGAACTGAAACACTGTTTCTTTGTGAATTCAGTTAGTTACTAGTAGCCTGCTCTTGTAATATGTGTACTTTTAAAGATTTATAAAAATTTGGTGAGCCGAATCTGAGTAACATGGTAATTCGGTTAGTTCCCAATAGGCCGCTGTAGTAATAAGTGGACTGTTCGGGATATAGAAAAATTTTCACAAATGGAATCAAAATTTCTAGGGGAATTCAGTGAGTTCCCAATGGGACATGCTTGTATGAGTTTGCTTTTCAATATCGAGCAACATTTTAAGGAACGGAATCCAAGTGTCATGGTGAATTGAGTAGGTTCCCAATAGGATTCGCATGTAATAAGCTTGTTATTCAAGATAGAGCAACGTTTTAACGAACTAAAACACTGTTTCTTTGTGAATTCAGTTAGTTCCTAGTAGCCTGCTCTTGTAATATGTGTAATTTAAAGATTTATAAAAATTTGGTGAGCCGAATCTGAGTAACATGGTGAATTTGGTTAGTTCCCAATAGGCCGCAGTAGTTATAAGTGGACTGTTCGGGATATTAAAAAATTTTCACAAATGGAATCAAAATTTCTAGGCGAATACAGTGAGTTCCCAATGGGACATGCTTGTATGAGTTTGCTTTTCAATAACGAGCAACATTTTAAGGAACAGAATCCAATTATCATGGTGAATTTGTAGGTTCCCAATAGGATTCGCATGTAATAAGCTTGTTATTCAAGATAGAGCAACGTTTTAGCGAACTGAAACACTGTTTCTTTGTGAATTCAGTTAGTTCCTAGTAGCCTGCTCTTGTAATATGTGTACTTTTAAAGATTTATAAAAATTTGGTGAGCCGAATCTGAGTAACATGGTGAATTTGGTTAGTTCCCAATAGGCCTCAGTAGTAATAAGTGGACTGTTCGGGATATAGAAAAATTTTCACGAATGGAATCAAAATTTCTAGGCGAATTCAGTGAGTTGCCAATGGGACATGCTTGTATGAGTTTGCTTTTCAATATCGAGCAACATTTTATGGAACGGAATCCAAGTATCATGGTGAATTGAGTAGGTTCCCAATAGGATTCGCATGTAATAAGCTTGTTATTCAAAATAGAGCAACGTTTTAACGAACTGAAACACTGTTTCTTTGTGAATTCAGTTAGTTCCTAGTAGCCTGCTCTTGTAATATGTGTACTTTTAAAGATTTATTAAAATTTGGTGAGCCGAATCTGAGTAACATTTGAATTCGGTTAGTTCCTAATAGGCCGCAGTAGTAATAAGTGGACTGTTCGGGTTATAGAAAAATTTTCACGAATGGAATCAAAATTTCTAGGCGAATTCAGTGAGTTCCCAATGGGACATGCTTGTATGAGTTTGCTTTTCAATATCGAGCAACATTTTAAGGAACGGAATCCAAGTATCATGGTGAATTGAGTAGGTTCCCAATAGGATTCGCATGTAATAAGCTTGTTATTCAAGATAGAGCAACGTTTTAACTAACTGAAACACTGTTTCTTTGTGAATTCAGTTAGTTCCTAGTAGCCTGCTCTTGTAATATGTGTACTTTTAAAGATTTATAAAAATTTGGTGAGCCGAATCTGAGTAACATGGTGAATTCGGTTAGTTCCCAATAGGCCGCAGTAGTAATAAGTGGACTGTTCGGGATATAGAAAAATTTTCACGAATGGAATCAAAATTTCTAGGCGAATTCAGTGAGTTCCCAATGGGACATGCTTGTATGAGTTTGCTCTTCAATATCGAGCAACATTTTAAGGAACGGAATCCAAGTATCATGGTGAATTGAGTAGGTACCCAATAGGATTCGCATGTAATAAGCTTGTTATTCAAGATAGAGCAATGTTTTAACGAACTGAAACACTGTTTCTTTGTGAATTCAGTTAGATCCTAGTAGCCTGCTCTTGTAATATGTGTACTTTTAAAGATTTATAAAAATTTGGTGAGCCGAATCTGAGTAACATGGTAAATTCGGTTAGTTCCCAATAGGCCGCAGTAGTAATAAGTGGACTGTTCGGGATATAGAAAAATTTTCACAAATGGAATCAAAATTTCTGGGCGAATTCAGTGAGTTCCCAATGGGACATGCTTGTATGAGTTTGCTTTTCAATATCGAGCAACATTTTAAGGAACGGATTCCAAGTATCATGGTGAATTGAGTAGGTTCCAAATAGGATTCGCATGGAATAAGCTTGTTATTCAAGATAGAGCAACGTTTTAAAGAACTGGAACACTGTTTCTTTGTGAATTCAGTTAGTTCCTAGTAGCCTGCTCTTGTAATATGTGTACTTTTAAAGATTTATAAAAATTTGGTGAGCCGAATCTGAGTAACATGGTGAATTCGGTTAGTTCCCAATAGGCCTCAGTAGTTATAAGTGGACTGTTCGGGATATAGAAAAATTTTCACGAATGGAATCAAAATTTCTAGGGGAATTCAGTGAGTTCCCAATGGGACATGCTTGTATGAGTTTGCTTTTCATTATCGAGCAACATTTTAAGGAACGGATTCCAAGTATCATGGTGAATTGAGTAGGTTCCCATAGGATTCGCATGTAATAAGCTTGTTATTCAAGATAGAGCAACGTTTTAACGAACTGAAACACTGTTTCTTTGTGAATTCAGTTAGTTCCTAGTAGCCTGCTTTTGTAATATGGGTACTTTTAAAGATTTATAAAAATTTGGTGAGCCGAATCTGAGTAACATTTGATATCGGTTAGTTCCTAATAGACCGCAGTAGTAATAAGTGGTCTGTTCGGGATATAGAAAAATTTTCACGAATGGAATCAAAATTTCTAGGCGAATTCAGTGAGTTCCCAATGGGACATGCTTGTATGAGTTTGCTTTTCAATATCGAGCAACATTTTAAGGAACGGAATCCAAGTATCATGGTGAATTGAGTAGGTTCCCAATAGGATTCGCATGTAATAAGCTTGTTATTCAAGATAGAGCAACGTTTTAACGAACTGAAACACTGTTTCTTTGTGAATTCAGTTAGTTCCTAGTAGCCTGCTCTTGTAAAATGTGTACTTTTAAAGATTTATAAAAATTTGGTGAGCCGAATCTGAGTAACATGGTGAATTCGGTTAGTTCCCAATAGGCCGCAGTAGTAATAAGTGGACTGTTCGGGATATAGAAAAACTTTCACGAATGGAATCAAAATTTCTAGGCGAATTCAGTGAGTTCCCAATGGGACATGCTTGTATGAGTTTGCTCTTCAATATCGAGCAACATTTTAAGGAACGGAATCCAAATATCATGGTGAATTGAGTAGGTACCCAATAGGATTCGCATGTATTAAGCTTGTTATTCAAGATAGAGCAATGTTTTAACGAACTGAAACACTGTTTCTTTGTGAATTCAGTTAGTTCCTAGTAGCCTGCTCTTGTAATATGTGTACTTTTAAAGATTTATAAAAATTTGGTGAGCCGAATCTGAGTAACATGGTAAATTCGGTTAGTTCCCAATAGGCCGCAGTAGTAATAAGTGGACTGTTCGGGATATAGAAAAATTTTCACAAATGGAATCAAAATTTCTGGGCGAATTCAGTGAGTTCCCAATGGGACATGCTTGTATGAGTTTGCTTTTCAATATCGAGCAACATTTTAAGGAACGGATTCCAAGTATCATGGTGAATTGAGTAGGTTCCAAATAGGATTCGCATGGAATAAGCTTGTTATTCAAGATAGAGCAACGTTTTAAAGAACTGGAACACTGTTTCTTTGTGAATTCAGTTAGTTCCTAGTAGCCTGCTCTTGTAATATGTGTACTTTTAAAGATTTATAAAAATTTGGTGAGCCGAATCTGAGTAACATGGTGAATTCGGTTAGTTCCCAAAAGGCCTCAGTAGTTATAAGTGGACTATTCGGGATATAGAAAAATTTTCACGAATGGAATCAAAATTTCTAGAGGAATTCAGTGAGTTCCCAATGGGACATGCTTGTATGAGTTTGCTTTTCATTATCGAGCAACATTTTAAGGAACGGATTCCAAGTATCATGGTGAATTGAGTAGGTTCCCATAGGATTCGCATGTAATAAGCTTGTTATTCAAGATAGAGCAACGTTTTAACGAACTGAAACACTGTTTCTTTGTGAATTCAGTTAGTTCCTAGTAGCCTGCTTTTGTAATATGGGTACTTTTAAAGATTTATAAAAATTTGGTGAGCCGAATCTGAGTAACATTTGATATCGGTTAGTTCCTAATAGACCGCAGTAGTAATAAGTGGTCTGTTCGGGATATAGAAAAATTTTCACGAATGGAATCAAAATTTCTAGGCGAATTCAGTGAGTTCCCAATGGGACATGCTTGTATGAGTTTGCTTTTCAATATCGAGCAACATTTTAAGGAACGGAATCCAAGGATCATGGTGAATTGAGAAGGTTCCCAATAGGATTCGCATGTAATAAGCTTGTTATTCAAGATAGAGCAACGTTTTAACGAACTGAAACACTGTTTCTTTGTGAATTCAGTTAGTTCCTAGTAGCCTGCTCTTGTAATATGTGTACTTTTAAAGATTTATAAAATTTTGGTGAGCCGAATCTGAGTAACATGGTGAATTCGGTTAGTTCCCAATAGGCCGCAGTAGTAATAAGTGGACTGTTCGGGATATAGAAAAATTTTCACGAATGGAATCAAAATTTCTAGGCGAATTCAGTGAGTTCCCAATGGGACATGCTTGTATGAGTTTGCTCTTCAATATCGAGCAACATTTTAAGGAACGGAATCCAAGTATCATGGTGAATTGAGTAGGTTCCCAATAGGATTCGCATGTAATAAGCTTGTTATTCAAGATAGAGCAACGTTTTAACGAACTGGAACACTGTTTCTTTGTGAATTCAGTTAGTTCCTAGTAGCCTGCTCTTGTAATATGTGTACTTTTAAAGATTTATAAAAATTTGGTGAGCCGAATCTGAGTAACATGGTGAATTCGGTTAGTTCCCAATAGGCCTCAGTAGTTATAAATGGACTGTTCGGGATATAGAAAAATTTTCACGAATGGAATCAAAATTTCTAGGGGAATTCAGTGAGTTCCCAATGGGACATGCTTGTATGAGTTTGCTTTTCATTATCGAGCAACATTTTAAGGAACGGAATCCAAGTATCATGGTGAATTGAGTGGGTTCCCAATAGGATTCGCATGTAATAAGCTTGTTATTCAAGATAGAGCAACGTTTTAACGAACTGAAACACTGTTTCTTTGTGAATTCAGTTAGTTCCTAGTAGCCTGCTTTTGTAATATGTGTACTTTTAAAGATTTATAAAAATTTGGTGAGCCGAATCTGAGTAAAATTTGATATCGTTTAGTTCCTAATAGACCGCAGTAGTAATAAGTGGACTGTTCGGGATATAGAAAAATTTTCACGAATGGTATCAAAATTTCTAGGCGAATTCAGTGAGTTGCCAATGGGACATGCTTGTATGAGTTTGCTTTTCAATATCGAGCAACATTTTAAGGAACGGAATCCAAGTATCTTGGTGAATTGAGTAGGTTCCCAATAGGATTCGCATGTAATAAGCTTGTTATTCAAGATAGAGCAACGTTTTAACGAACTGAAACACTGTTTCTTTGTGAATTCAGTTAGTTCCTAGTAGCCTGCACTTGTAATATGTGTACTTTTAAAGATTTATAAAAATTTGGTGAGCCGAATCTGAGTAACATGGTGAATTCTGTTAGTTCCCAATAGGCCGCAGTAGTAATAAGTGGACTTTTTGGGATATAGAAAAATTTTCATGAATGGAATCAAAATTTCTAGTCGAATTCAGTGAGTTCCCAATGGGACATGCTTGTATGAGTTTGCTTTTCAATATTGAGCAACATTTTAAGGAACGGAATCCAAGTATCATGGTGAATTGAGTAGGTTCCCAATAGGATTCGCATGTAATAAGCTTGTTATTCAAGATAGAGCAACGTTTTAACGAACTGAAACACTGTTTCTTTGTGAATTCAGTTAGTTCCTAGTAGCCTGCTCTTGTAATATGTGTACTTTTAAAGATTTATAAAAATTTGGTGAGCCGAATCTGAGTAACATTTGAATTCGGTTAGTTCCTAATAGGCCGCAGTAGTAATAAGTGGACTGTTCGTGATATAGAAAAAATTTCAAGAATGGAATCAAAATTTCTAGGCGAATTCAGTGAGTCCCAATGGGACATGCTTGTATGAGTTTGCTTTTCAATATCGAGCAACATTTTAAGGAACGGAATCCAAGTATCATGGTGAATTGAGTAAGTTCAAAATAGGATTCGCATGTAATAAGCTTGTTATTCAAGATAGAGCAACGTTTTAACGAACTGAAACACTGTTTCTTTGTGAATTCAGTTAGATCCTAGTAGCCTGCTCTTGTAATATGTGTACTTTTAAAGATTTATAAAAATTTGGTGAGCCGAATCTGAGTAACATGGTGAATTCGGTTAGTTTCCAATAGGCCGCAGTAGTTATAAGTGGACTGTTCGGGATATAGAAAAATTTTCACAAATGGAATCAAAATTTCGAGGCAAATTCAGTGAGTTTCCAATGGGACATGCTTGCATGATTTTGCTTTTCAATATCGAGCAACATTTTAAGGAACGGAATCCAAGTAACATGGTCAATTGAGTAGGTTCCCAAAAGGATTCGCATGTAATAAGCTTGTTATTCAAGATAGAGCAACGTTTTAACGAACTAAAACACTGTTTCTTTGTGAATTCAGTTAGTTCCTAGTAGCCTGCTCTTGTAATATGTGTAATTTAAAGATTTATAAAAATTTGGTGAGCCGAATCTGAGTAACATGGTGAATTCGGTTAGTTCCCAATAGGCCGCAGTAGTTATAACTGGACTGTTCGGGATATAGAAAAATTTTCACAAATGGAATCAAAATTTCTAGGCGAATTCAGTGAGTTCCCAATGGGACATGCTTGTATGAGTTTGCTTTTCAATAACGAGCAACATTTTAAGGAACGGAATCCAATTATCATGGTGAATTTGTAGGTTCCCAATAGGATTCGCATGTAATAAGCTTGTTATTCAAGATAGAGCAACGTTTTAACGAACTGAAACACTGTTTCTTTGTGAATTCAGTTAGTTCCTAGTAGCCTGCTCTTGTAATATGTGTACTTTTAAAGATATATAAAAATTTGGTGAGCCGAATCTGAGTAACATGGTGAATTCGGTTAGTTTCCAATAGGCCGCAGTAGTTATAAGTGGACTGTTCGGGATATAGAAAAATTTTCACAAATGGAATCAAAATTTCGAGGCGAATTCAGTGAGTTTCCAATGGGACATGCTTGTATGAGTTTGCTTTTCAATATCGAGCAACATTTTAAGGAACGGAATCCAAGTAACATGGTCAATTGAGTAGGTTCCCAAAAGGATTCGCATGTAATAAGCTTGTTATTCAAGATAGAGCAACGTTTTAACGAACTAAAACACTGTTTCTTTGTGAATTCAGTTAGTTCCTAGTAGCCTACTCTTGTAATATGTGTACTTTTAAAGATATATAAAAATTTGGTGAGCCGAATCTGAGTAACATGGTTAATTCGGTTAGTTCCCAATAGGCCTCAGTAGTAATAAGTGGACTGTTCGGGATATAGAAAAATTTTCACGAATGGAATCAAAATTTCTAGGCGAATTCAGTGAGTTGCCAATGGGACATGCTTGTATGAGTTTGCTCTTCAATATCGAGCAACATTTTAAGGAACGGAATCCAAGTATCATGGTGAATTGAGTAGGTTCCCAATAGGATTCGCATGTAATAAGCTTGTTATTCAAGATAGAGCAACGTTTTAACGAACTGAAACACTGTTTCTTTGTGAATTCAGTTAGTTCCTAGTAGCCTGCTCTTGTAATATGTGTACATTTAAAGATTTATAAAAATTTGTTGAGCCGAATCTGAGTAACCTGGTGAATTCGGTTAGTTCCCAATAGGCCGCAGTAGTAATAAGTGGACCGTTCGGGATATAGAAAAATTTTCACGAATGGAATCAAAATTTCTAGGCGAATTCAGTGAGTTGCCAATGGGACATGCTTGTATGAGTTTGCTTTTCAATATCGAGCAACATTTTAAGGAACGGAATCCAAGTATCATGGTGAATTGAGTAGGTTCCCAATAGGATTCGCATGTAATAAGCTTGTTATTCAAGATAGAGCAACGTTTTAACGAACTGAAACACTGTTTCTTTGTGAATTCAGTTAGTTCCTAGTAGCCTGCTCTTGTAATATGTGTACTTTAAAGATTTATAAAAATTAGGTGAGCCGAATCTGAATAACATGGTGAATTCGGTTAGTTCCCAATAGGCCGCAGTAGTAATAAGTGGACTGTTCGGGATATAGAAAAATTTTCACGAATGGAATCAAAATTTCTAGGCGAATTCAGTGAGTTCCCATTGGACATGCTTGTATGAGTTTGCTTTTCAATATCGAGCAAAATTTTAAGGAACGGAATCCAAGTATCATGGTGAATTGAGTAGGTTCCCAATAGGATTCGCATGTAATAAGCTTGTTATTCAAGATAGAGCAACGTTTTAACGAACTGAAACACTGATTCTTTGTGATTTCAGTTAGTTCCTAGTAGCCTGCTCTTGTAATATGTGTACTTTTAAAGATTTATAAAAATTTGGTGAGCCGAATCTGAGTAACATGGTGAATTCGGTTAGTTCCCAATAGGCCGCAGTAGTAATAAGTGGACTGTTCGGGATATAGAAAAATTTTCACGAATGGAATCAAAATTTCTAGGCGAATTCAGTGAGTTCCCAATGGGACATGCTTGTATGAGTTTGCTCTTCAATATCGAGCAACATTTTAAGGAACGGAATCCAAGTATCATGGTGAATTGAGTAGGTTCCCAATAGGATTCGCATGTAATAAGCTTGTTATTCCAGATAGAGCAACGTTTTAACGAACTGAAACACTGTTTCTTTGTGAATTCAATTAGTTCCTAGTAGCCTGCTCTTGTAATATGTGTACTTTTAAAGATTTATAAAAATTTGGTGAGCCGAATCTGAGTAACATGGTGAATTCGGTTAGTTCCCAATAGGCCGCAGTAGTAATAAGTGGACTGTTCGGGATATAGAAAAATTTTCACAAATGGAATCAAAATTTCTAGGCGAATTCAGTGAGTTCCCAATGGGACATGCTTGTATGAGTTTGCTTTTCAATATCGAGCAACATTTTAAGGAACGGAATCCAAGGATCATGGTGAATTGAGTAGGTTCCCAATAGGATTCGCATGTAATAAGCTTGTTATTCAAGATAGAGCAACGTTTTAACGAACTGAAACCCTGTTTCTTTGTGAATTCAGTTAGTTCCTAGTAGCCTGCTCTTGTAATATGTGTACTTTTAAAGATTTATAAAAATTTGGTGAGCCGAATCTGAGTAACATGGTGAATTCGGTTAGTTCCCAATAGGCCTCAGTAGTAATAAGTGGACTGTTCGGGATATAGAAAAATTTTCACGAATGGAATCAAAATTTCTAGGCGAATTCAGTGAGGTGCCAATGGGACATGCTTGTATGAGTTTGCTCTTCAATATCGAGCAACATTTTAAGGAACGGAATCCAAGTAACATGGTGAATTGAGTAGGTTCCCAATAGGATTCGCATGTAATAAGCTTGTTAGTCAAGATAGAGCAACGTTTTAACGAACTGAAACACTGTTTCTTTGTGAATTCAGTTAGTTCCTAGTAGCCTGCTCTTGTAATATGTGTACATTTAAAGATTTATAAAAATTTGTTGAGCCGAATCTGAGTAACCTGGTGAATTCGGTTAGTTCCCAATAGGCCGCAGTAGTAATAAGTGGACCGTTCGGGATATAGAAAAATTTTCACGAATGGAATCAAAATTTCTAGGCGAATTCAGTGAGTTGCCAATGGGACATGCTTGTATGAGTTTGCTTTTCAATATCGAGCAACATTTTAAGGAACGGAATCCAAGTATCATGGTGAATTGAGTAGGTTCCCAATAGGATTCGCATGTAATAAGCTTGTTATTCAAGATAGAGCAACGTTTTAACGAACTGAAACACTGTTTCTTTGTGAATTCAGTTAGTTCCTAGTAGCCTGCTCTTGTAATATGTGTACTTTAAAGATTTATAAAAATTAGGTGAGCCGAATCTGAATAACATGGTGAATTCGGTTAGTTCCCAATAGGCCGCAGTAGTAATAAGTGGACTGTTCGGGATATAGAAAAATTTTCACGAATGGAATCAAAATTTCTAGGCGAATTCAGTGAGTTCCCATTGGACATGCTTGTATGAGTTTGCTTTTCAATATCGAGCAAAATTTTAAGGAACGGAATCCAAGTATCATGGTGAATTGAGTAGGTTCCCAATAGGATTCGCATGTAATAAGCTTGTTATTCAAGATAGAGCAACGTTTTAACGAACTGAAACACTGATTCTTTGTGATTTCAGTTAGTTCCTAGTAGCCTGCTCTTGTAATATGTGTACTTTTAAAGATTTATAAAAATTTGGTGAGCCGAATCTGAGTAACATGGTGAATTCGGTTAGTTCCCAATAGGCCGCAGTAGTAATAAGTGGACTGTTCGGGATATAGAAAAATTTTCACGAATGGAATCAAAATTTCTAGGCGAATTCAGTGAGTTCCCAATGGGACATGCTTGTATGAGTTTGCTCTTCAATATCGAGCAACATTTTAAGGAACGGAATCCAAGTATCATGGTGAATTGAGTAGGTTCCCAATAGGATTCGCATGTAATAAGCTTGTTATTCCAGATAGAGCAACGTTTTAACGAACTGAAACACTGTTTCTTTGTGAATTCAATTAGTTCCTAGTAGCCTGCTCTTGTAATATGTGTACTTTTAAAGATTTATAAAAATTTGGTGAGCCGAATCTGAGTAACATGGTGAATTCGGTTAGTTCCCAATAGGCCGCAGTAGTAATAAGTGGACTGTTCGGGATATAGAAAAATTTTCACAAATGGAATCAAAATTTCTAGGCGAATTCAGTGAGTTCCCAATGGGACATGCTTGTATGAGTTTGCTTTTCAATATCGAGCAACATTTTAAGGAACGGAATCCAAGGATCATGGTGAATTGAGTAGGTTCCCAATAGGATTCGCATGTAATAAGCTTGTTATTCAAGATAGAGCAACGTTTTAACGAACTGAAACCCTGTTTCTTTGTGAATTCAGTTAGTTCCTAGTAGCCTGCTCTTGTAATATGTGTACTTTTAAAGATTTATAAAAATTTGGTGAGCCGAATCTGAGTAACATGGTGAATTCGGTTAGTTCCCAATAGGCCTCAGTAGTAATAAGTGGACTGTTCGGGATATAGAAAAATTTTCACGAATGGAATCAAAATTTCTAGGCGAATTCAGTGAGGTGCCAATGGGACATGCTTGTATGAGTTTGCTCTTCAATATCGAGCAACATTTTAAGGAACGGAATCCAAGTAACATGGTGAATTGAGTAGGTTCCCAATAGGATTCGCATGTAATAAGCTTGTTATTCAAGATAGAGCAACGTTTTAACGAACTGAAACACTGTTTCTTTGTGAATTCAGTTAGTTCCTAGTAGCCTGCACTTGTAATATGTGTACTTTTAAAGATTTATAAAAATTTGGTGAGCCGAATCTGAGTAACATTTGAATTCGGTTAGTTCCTAATAGGCCGCAGTAGTAATAAGTGGACTGTTCGGGATATAGAAAAATTTTCACGAATGGAATAAAAATTTCTAGGCGAATTCAGTGAGTTCCCAATGGGACATGCTTGTATGAGTTTGCTTTTCAATATCGAGCAACATTTTAAGGAATGGAATCCAAGTATCATGGTGAATTGAGTAGGTTCCCAATAGGATTCGCATGTAATAAGCTTGTTATTCAAGATAGAGCAACGTTTTAACGAACTGAAACACTGTTTCTTTGTGAATTCAGTTAGTTCCTAGTAGCCTGCTCTTGTAATATGTGTACTTTTAAAGATTTATAAAAATTTGGTGAGCCGAATCTGAGTAACATGGTGAATTCGGTTAGTTCCCAATAGGCCGCAGTAGTAATAAGTGGAATGTTCGGGATATAGAAAAATTTTCACGAATGGAATCAAAATTTCTAGGCGAATTCAGGGAGTTCCCAATGGGACATGCTTGTATGAATTTGCTCTTCAATATCGAGCAACATTTTAAGGAACGGAATCCAAGTATCATGGTGAATTGAGTAGGTTCCCAATAGGATTCGCATGTAATAAGCTTGTTATTCAAGATAGAGCAACGTTTTAACGGACTGAAACACTGTTTCTTTGTGAATTCAGTTAGATCCTAGTAGCCTGATCTTGTAATATGTGTACTTTTAAAGATTCATAAAAATTTGGTGAGCCGAATCTGAGTAACATGGTGAATTTGGTTAGTTCCCAATAGGCCGCAGTAGTTATAAGTGGACTGTTCGGGATATAGAAAAATTTTCACAAATGGAATCAAAATTTCTAGGCGAATTCAGTGAGTTCCCAATGGGATATGCTTGTATGAGTTTGCTTTTCAATATCGAGCAACATTTTAAGGAACGGAATCCAATTATCATGGTGAATTTGTAGGTTCCCAATAGGAATCGCATGTAATAAGCTTGTTATTCAAGATAGAGCAACGTTTTAACGAACTGAAACACTGTTTCTTTGTGAATTCAGTTAGTTCCTAGAACCCTCTCTTGTAATATGTGTACTTTTAAAGATTTATAAACATTTGGTGAGCCGAATCTGAGTAACATGGTGAATTCGGTTAGTTCCCAATAGGCCGCAGTAGTAATAAGTGGACTGTTCGGGATATAGAAAAATTTTCACGAATGGAATCAACATTTCTAGGCGAATTCAGTGAGGTGCCAATGGGACATGCTTGTATGAGTTTGCTCTTCAATATCGAGCAACATTTTAAGGAACGGAATCCAAGTATCATGGTGAATTGAGTAGGTTCCCAATAGGATTCGCATGTAATAAGCTTGTTATTCAAGATAGAGCAACGTTTTAACGAACTGAAACACTGTTTCTTTGTGAATTCAGTTAGTTCCTAGTAGCCTGCACTTGTAATGTGTGTACTTTTAAAGATTTATAAAAATTTGGTGAGCCGAATCTGAGTAACATTTGAATTCGGTTAGTTCCTAATAGGCCGCAGTAGTAATAAGTGGACTGTTCGGGATATAGAAAAATTTTCACGAATGGAATCAAAATTTCTAGGCGAATTCAGTGAGTTCGCAATGGGACATGCTTGTATGAGTTTGCTCTTCAATATCGAGCAACATTTTAAGGAACGGAATCCAAGTATCATGGTGAATTGAGTAGGTTCACAATAGGATTCGCATGTAATAAGCTTGTTATTCAAGATAGAGCAACGTTTTAACGAACTGAAACACTGTTTCTTTGTGAATTCAGTTAGTTCCTAGTAGCCTGCTCTTGTAATATGTGTACTTTTAAAGATTTATAAAAATTTGGTGAGCCGAATCTGAGTAACATGGTGAATTCGGTTAGTTCCCAATAGGCCGCAGTAGTAATAAGTGGACTGTTCGCGATATAGAAAAATTTTCACAAATGGAATCAAAATTTCTAGGCGAATTCAGTGAGTTCCCAATGGGACATGCTTGTATGAGTTTGCTTTTCAATATCGAGCAACATTTTAAGGAACGGAATCCAATTATCATGGTGAATTTGTAGGTTCCCAATAGGATTCGCATGTAATAAGCTTGTTATTCAAGATAGAGCAACGTTTTAACGAACTGAAACACTGTTTCTTTGTGAATTCAGTTAGTTCCTAGTAGCCTGCACTTGTAATATGTGTACTTTTAAAGATTTATAAAAATTTGGTGAGCCGAATCTGAGTAACATTTGAATTCGGTTAGTTCCTAATAGGCCGCAGTAGTAATAAGTGGACTGTTCGGGATATAGAAAAATTTTCACGAATGGAATCAAAATTTCTAGGCGAATTCAGTGAGTTCCCAATGGGAAATGCTTGTATGAGTTTGCTTTTCAATATCGAGCAACATTTTAAGGAACGGAATCCAAGTATCATGGTGAATTGAGTAGGTTCCCAATAGGATTCGCATGTAATAAGCTTGTTATTCAAGATAGAGCAACGTTTTAACGAACTGAAACACTGTTTCTTTGTGAATTCAGTTGGTTCCTAGTAGCCTGCTCTTGTAATATGTGTACTTTTAAAGATTTATAAAAATTTGGTGAGCCGAATCTGAGTAACATTGTGAATTCGGTTAGTTCCCAATAGGCCGCAGTAGTAATAAGTGGAATGTTCGGGATATAGAAAAATTTTCACGAATGGAATCAAAATTTCTAGGCGAATTCAGGGAGTTCCTAATGGGACATGCTTGCATGAGTTTGCTCTTCAATATCGAGCAACATTTTAAGGAACGGAATCCAAGGATCATGGTGAATTGAGTAGGTTCCCAATAGGATTCGCATGTAATAAGCTTGTTATTCAAGATAGAGCAACGTTTTAACGAACTGAAACACTGTTTCTATGTGAATTCAGTTAGATCCTAGTAGCCTGCTCTTGTAATATGTGTACTTTTAAAGATTTATAAAAATTTGGTGAGCCGAATCTGAGTAACATGGTGAATTCGGTTAGTTCCCAATAGGCCGCAGTAGTAATAAGTGGACTGTTCGCGATATAGAAAAATTTTCACAAATGGAATCAAAATTTCTGGGCGAATTCAGTGAGTTCCCAATGGGACATGCTTGTATGAGTTTGCTTTTCAATATCGAGTAACATTTTAAGGAACGGAATCCAAATATCATGGTGAATTGAGTAGGTTCCCAATAGGATTCGCATGTAATAAGCTTGTTATTCAAGATAGAGCAACGTTTTAACGAACTGAAACACTGTTTCTTTGTGAATTCAGTTAGTTCCTAGTAGCCTGCTCTTGTAATATGTGTACTTTTAAAGATTTATAAAAATTTGGTGAGCCGAATCTGAGTAACATGGTGAATTCGGTTAGTTCCCAATAGGCCGCAGTAGTAATAAGTGGAATGTTCGGGATATAGAAAAATTTTCACGAATGGAATCAAAATTTCTAGGCGAATTCAGGGAGTTCCCAATGGGACATGCTTGTATGAATTTGCTCTTCAATATCGAGCAACATTTTAAGGAACGGAATCCAAGTATCATGGTGAATTGAGTAGGTTCCCAATAGGATTCGCATGTAATAAGCTTGTTATTCAAGATAGAGCAACGTTTTAACGAACTGAAACACTGTTTCTTTGTGAATTCAGTTAGATCCTAGTAGCCTGATCTTGTAATATGTGTACTTTTAAAGATTTATAAAAATTTGGTGAGCCGAATCTGAGTAACATGGTGAATTCGGTTAGTTCCCAATAGGCCGCAGTAGTTATAAGTGGACTGTTCGGGATATAGAAAAATTTTCACAAATGGAATCAAAATTTCTAGGCGAATTCAGTGAGTTCCCAATGGGACATGCTTGTATGAGTTTGCTTTTCAATATCGAGCAACATTTTAAGGAACGGAATCCAATTATCATGGTGAATTTGTAGGTTCCCAATAGGATTCGCATGTAATAAGCTTGTTATTCAAGATAGAGCAACGTTTTAACGAACTGAAACACTGTTTCTTTGTGAATTCAGTTAGTTCCTAGTAGCCTGCTCTTGCAATATGTGTACTTTTAAAGATTTATAAAAATTTGGTGAGCCGAATCTGAGTAACATGGTGAATTCGGTTAGTTCCCAATAGGCCGCAGTAGTAATAAGTGGACTGTTCGGGATATAGAAAAATTTTCACAAATGGAATCAACATTTCTAGGCGAATTCAGTGAGGTGCCAATGGGACATGCTTGTATGAGTTTGCTCTTCAATATCGAGCAACATTTTAAGGAACGGAATCCAAGTATCATGGTGAATTGAGTAGGTTCCCAATAGGATTCGCATGTAATAAGCTTGTTATTCAAGATAGAGCAACGTTTTAACGAACTGAAACACTGTTTCTTTGTGAATTCAGTTAGTTCCTAGTAGCCTGCACTTGTAATATGTGTACTTTTAAAGATTTATAAAAATTTGGTGAGCCGAATCTGAGTAACATTTGAATTCGGTTAGTTCCTAATAGGCCGCAGTAGTAATAAGTGGACTGTTCGGGATATAGAAAAATTTTCACGAATGGAATCAAAATTTCTAGGCGAATTCAGTGAGTTCCCAATGGGACATGCTTGTATGAGTTTGCTTTTCAATATCGAGCAACATTTTAAGGAACGGAATCCAAGTATCATGGTGAATTGAGTAGGTTCCCAATAGGATTCGCATGTAATAAGCTTGTTATTCAAGATAGAGCAACGTTTTAACGAACTGAAACACTGTTTCTTTGTGAATTCAGTTAGTTCCTAGTAGCCTGCTCTTGTAATATGTGTACTTTTAAAGATTTATAAAAATTTGGTGAGCCGAATCTGAGTAACATGGTGAATTCGGTTAGTTCCCAATAGGCCGCAGTAGTAATAAGTGGAATGTTCGGGATATAGAAAAATTTTCACGAATGGAATCAAAATTTCTAGGCGAATTCAGGGAGTTCCCAATGGGACATGCTTGTATGAGTTTGCTCTTCAATATCGAGCAACATTTTAAGGAACGGAATCCAAGGATCATGGTGAATTGAGTAGGTTCCCAATAGGATTCGCATGAAATAAGCTTGTTATTCAAGATAGAGCAACGTTTTAACGAACTGAAACACTGTTTCTTTGTGAATTCAGTTAGATCCTAGTAGCCTGCTCTTGTAATATGTGTACTTTTAAAGATTTATAAAAATTTGGTGAGCCGAATCTGAGTAACATGGTGAATTCGGTTAGTTCCCAATAGGCCGCAGTAGTAATAAGTGGACTGTTCGCGATATAGAAAAATTTTCACAAATGGAATCAAAATTTCTGGGCGAATTCAGTGAGTTCCCAATGGGACATGCTTGTATGAGTTTGCTTTTCAATATCGAGCAACATTTTAAGGAACGGAATCCAAGTATCATGGTGAATTGAGTAGGTTCCCAATAGGATTTGCATGTAATAAGCTTGTTATTCAAGATAGAGCAACGTTTTAACGAACTGAAACAGTGTTTCTTTGTGAATTCAGTTAGTTCCTAGTAGCCTGCTCTTGTAATATGTGTACTTTTAAAGATTTATAAAAATTTGGTGAGCCGAATCTGAGTAACATGGTGAATTCGGTTAGTTCCCAATAGGCCGCAGTAGTAATAAGTGGACCGTTCGGGATATAGAAAAATTTTCACGAATGGAATCAAAATTTCTAGGCGAATTCAGTGAGTTCCCAATGGGACATGCTTGTATGAGTTTGCTTTTCAATATCGAGCAACATTTTAAGGAACGGAATCCAAGTATCATGGTGAATTGAGTAGGTTCCCAATAGGATTCGCATGTAATAAGCTTGTTATTCAAGATAGAGCAACGTTTTAACGAACTGAAACACTGTTTCTTTGTTAATTCAGTTAGTTCCTAGTAGCCTGCTCTTGTAATATGTGTACTTTTAAAGATTTATAAAAATTTGGTGAGCCGAATCTGAGTAACATGGTGATTCGGTTAGTTCCCAATAGGCCGCAGTTAATAAGTGGACTGTTCGGGATATAGAAAAATTTTCACGAATGGAATCAAAATTTCTAGGCGAATTCAGTGAGTTCCCAATGGGACATGCTTGTATGAGTTTGCTTTTCAATATCGAGCAACATTTTAAGGAACGGAATCCAAGTATCATGGTGAATTGAGTAGGTTCCCAATAGGATTTGCATGTAATAAGCTTGTTATTCAAGATAGAGCATCGTTTTTACGAACTGAAACAGTGTTTCTTTGAGAATTCAGTTTGTTTCTAGTAGCCTGCTCTTGTAATATGTGTACTTTTAAAGATTTATAAAAATTTGGTGAGCCGAATCTGAGTAACATGGTGAATTCGGTTAGTTCCCAATAGGCCGCAGTAGTAATAAGTGGACTGTTCGGGATATAGAAAAATTTTCACGAATGGAATCAAAATTTCTATGCGAATTCAGTGAGTTCCCAATGGGACATGCTTGTATGAGTTTGCTTTTCAATATCGAGCAACATTTTAAGGAACGGAATCCAAGTATCATGGTGAATTGAGTAGGTTCCCAATAGGATTCGCATGTGATAAGCTTGTTATTCAAGATAGAGCAACGTTTTTACGAACTGAAACACTGTTTCTTTGTGAATTCAGTTAGTTCCTAGTAGCCTGTTCTTGTAATATGTGTACTTTTAAAGATTTATAAAAATTTGGTGAGCCGAATCTGAGTAACATGGTGAATTCGGTTAGTTCCCAATAGGCCGCAGTAGTAATAAGTGGACCGTTCGGGATATAGAAAAATTTTCACGAATGGAATCAAAATTTCTAGGCGAATTCAGTGAGTTCCCAATGGGACATGCTTGTATGAGTTTGCTTTTCAATATCGAGCAACATTTTAAGGAAAGGAATCCAAGGATCATGGTGAATTGAGTAGGTTCCCAATAGGATTCGCATGTAATAAGCTTGTTATTCAAGATAGAGCAACCTTTTAACGAACTGAAACACTGTTTCTTTGTGAATTCAGTTAGTTCCTAGTAGCCTGCTCTTGTAATATGTGTACTTTTAAAGATTTATAAAAATTTGGTGAGCCGAATCTGAATAGCATGGTGAATTCGGTTAGTTCCCAATAGGCCGCAGTAGTAATAAGTGGACTGTTCGGGATATCGAAAAATTTTCACGAATGGAATCAAAATTTCTAGGCGAATACAGTGAGTTCCCAATGGGACATGCTTGTATGAGTTTGCTTTTCAATATCGAGCAACATTTTAAGGAACAGAATCCAAGTATCATGGTGAATTGAGTAGGTTCCCAATAGGATTCGCATGTAATAAGCTTGTTATTCAAGATAGAGCAACGTTTTAACGAACTGAAACACTGTTTCTTTGTGAATTCAGTTAGTTCCTAGTAGCCTGCTCTTGTAATAGGTGTACTTTTAAAGATTTATAAAAATTTGGTGAGCCGAATCTGAGTAACATGGTGAATTCGGTTAGTTCCCAATAGGCCGCAGTAGTAATAAGTGGACTGTTCGGGATATAGAAAAATTTCCACGAATGGAATCAAAATTTCTAGGCGAATTCAGTGAGTTGCCAATGGGACATGCTTGTATGAGTTTGCTTTTCAATATCGAGCAACATTTTAAGGAACGGAATCCAAGTATCATGGTGAATTGAGTAGGTTCCCAATAGGATTCGCATGTAATAAGCTTGTTATTCAAGATAGAGCAACGTTTTAACCAACTGAAACACTGTTTCTTTGTGAATTCAGTTAGTTCCTAGTAGCCTGCTCTTGTAATATGTGTACTTTTAAAGATTTATAAAAATTTGGTGAGCCGAATCTGAGTAACATGGTGAATTCGGTTAGTTCCCAATAGGCCGCAGTTGTAATAAGTGGACTGTTCGGGATATAGAAAAATTTTCACGAATGCAATCTTAATTTCTAGGCGAATTCAGTGAGTTCCCAATGGGACATGCTTGTATGAGTTTGCGCTTCAATATCGAGCAACATTTTAAGGAACGGAATCCAAGTATCATGGTGAATTGAGTAGGTTCCCAATAGGATTCGCATGTAATAAGCTTGTTATTCAAGATAGAGCAACAGTTTAACGAACTGAAACACTGTTTCTTTGTGAATTCAATTAGTTCCTAGTAGCCTGCTCTTGTAATATGTGTACTTTTAAAGATTTATAAAAATTTGGTGAGCCGAATCTGAGTAACATGGTGAATTCGGTTAGTTCCCAATAGGCCGCAGTAGTAATAAGTGGACTGTTCGCGATATAGAAAAATTTTCACAAATGGAATCAAAATTTCTAGGCGAATTCAGTGAGTTCCCAATGGGACATGCTTGTATGAGATTGCTTTTCAATATCGAGCAACATTTTAAGGAACGGAATCCAAGTATCATGGTGAATTGAGTAGGTTCCCAATAGGATTCGCATGTAATAAGCTTGTTATTCAAGATAGAGCAACGTTTTAACGAACTAAAACACTGTTTCTTTGTGAATTCAGTTAGTTCCTAGTAGCCTGCTCTTGTAATATGTGTAATTTAAAGATTTATAAAAATTTGGTGAGCCGAATCTGAGTAACATGGTGAATTCCGTTAGTTCCCAATAGGCCGCAGTAGTTATAAGTGGACTGTTCGGGATATAGAAAAATTTTCACAAATGGAATCAAAACTTCTAGGCGAATTTAGTGAGTTCCCAATGGGACATGCTTGTATGAGTTTGCTTTTCAATAAAGAGCAACATTTTAAGGAACGGAATCCAATTATCATGGTGAATTTGTAGGTTCCCAATAGGATTCGCATGTAATAAGCTTGTTATTCAAGATAGAGCAACGTTTTAACGAACTGAAACACTGTTTCTTTGTGAATTCAGTTAGTTCCTAGTAGCCTGCTCTTGTAATATGTGTACTTTTAAAGATTTATAAAAATTTGGTGAGCCGAATCTGAGTAACATGGTGAATTCGGTTAGTTCCCAATAGGCCTCAGTAGTAATAAGTGGACTGTTCGGGATATAGAAAAATTTTCACGAATGGAATCAAAATTTCTAGGCGAATTCAGTGAGTTCCCAATGGGACATGCTTGTATGAGTTTGCTCTTCAATATCGAGCAACATTTTAAGGAACGGAATCCAAGTATCATGGTGAATTGAGTAGGTTCCCAAAAGGATTCGCATGTAATAAGCTTGTTATTCAAGATAGAGCAACGTTTTAACGAACTGAAACACTGTTTCTTTGTGAATTCAGATAGTTCCTAGTAGCCTGCTCTTGTAATATGGGTACTTTTAAATATTTATAAAAATTTGGTGAGCCGAATCTGAGTAACATTTGAATTCGGTTAGTTCCTAATAGGCCGCAGTAGTAATAAGTGGACTGTTCGGGATATAGAAAAATTTTCACGAATGGAATCAAAATTTCTAGGCGAATTCAGTGAGTTCCCAATGGGACATGTTTGTATGAGTTTGCTTTTCAATATCGAGCAACATTTTAAGGAACGGAATCCAAGTATCATGGTGAATTGAGGAGGTTCCCAATAGGATTCGCATGTAATAAGCTTGTTATTCAAGATAGAGCAACGTTTTAACGAACTGAAACACTGTTTCTTTGTGAATTCAGTTAGTTCCTGGTAGCCTGCTCTTGTAATATGTGTACTTTTAAAGATTTATAAAAATTTGGTGAGCCGAATCTGAGTAACATGGTGAATTCGGTTAGTTCCCAATAGGCCGCAGTAGTAATAAGTGGAATGTTCGGGATATATAAAAATTTTCACGAATGGAATCAAAATTTCTAGGCGAATTCAGGGAGTTCCCAATGGGACATGCTTGTATGAGTTTGCTCTTCAATATCGAGCAACATTTTAAGGAACGGAATCCAAGTATCATGGTGAATTGAGTAGGTTCCCAATAGGATTCGCATGTAATAAGCTTGTTATTCAAGATAGAGCAACGTTTTAACGAACTGAAACACTGTTTCTTTGTGAATTCAGTTAGATCCTAGTATCCTGCTCTTGTAATATGTGTACTTTTAAAGATTTATAAAAATTTGGTGAGCCGAATCTGAGTAACATAATGAATTCGGTTAGTTCCCAATAGGCCGCAGTAGTAATAAGTGGACTGTTCGCGATATAGAAAAATTTTCACAAATGGAATCAAAATTTCTGGGCCAATTCAGTGAGTTCCCAATGGGACATGCTTGTATGAGTTTGCTTTTCAATATCGAGCAACATTTTAAGGAACGGAATCCAAGGATCATGGTGAATTGAGTAGGTTCCCAATAGGATTCGCATGTAATAAGCTTGTTATTCAAGATAGAGCAACGTTTTAACGAACTGAAACACTGTTTCTTTGTGAATTCAGTTAGTTCCTAGTAGCCTGTTTTTGTAATATGTGTACTTTTAAAGATTTATAAACATTTGGTGAGCCGAATCTGAGTAACATGGTGAATTCGGTTAGTTCCCAATAGGCCGCAGTAGTAATAAGTGTAATGTTCGGGATATAGAAAAATTTTCACGAATGGAATCAAAATTTCTAGGCGAATTCAGTGAGTTCCCAATGGGACATGCTTGTATGAGTTTGCTTTCCAATATCGAGCAACATTTTAAGGAACGGATTCCAAGTATCATGGTGAATTGAGTAGGTTCCCAATAGGATTTGCATGTAATAAGCTTGTTATTCAAAATAGAGCAACGTTTTAACGAACTGAAACAGTGTTTCTTTGTGAATTCAGTTAGTTCCTAGTAGCCTGCTCTTGTAATATGTGTACTTTTAAAGATTTATAAAAATTTGGTGAGCCGAATCTGAGTAACATGGTGAATTCGGTTAGTTCCCAATAGGCCGCAGTAGTAATAAGTGGACTGTTCGGGATATAGAAAAATTTTCACGAATGGAATCAAAATTTCTAGGCGAATTCAGTGAGTTCCCAATGGGACATGCTTGTATGAGTTTACTCTTCAATATCGAGCAACATTTTAAGGAACGGAATCCAAGTATCATGGTGAATTGAGTAGGTTCCCAATAGGATTCGCATGTGATAAGCTTGTTATTCAAGATAGAGCAACGTTTTAACGAACTGAAACACTGTTTCTTTGTGAATTCAGTTAGTTCCTAGTAGCCTGCTCTTGTAATATGTGTACTTTTACAGATTTATAAAAATTTGGTGAGACGAATCTGAGTAACATGGTGAATTCGGTTAGTTCCCAATAGGCCGCAGTAGTAATAAGTGGACCGTTCGGGATATAGAAAAATTTTCACGAATGGAATCAAAATTAATAGGCGAATTCAGTGAGTTCCCAATGGGACATGCTTGTATGAGTTTGCTTTTCAATATCGAGCAACATTTTAGGGAACGGAATCCAAGGATCATGGTGAATTGAGTAGGTTCCCAATAGGATTCGCATGTAATAAGCTTGTTATTCAAGATAGAGCAACGTTTTAACGAACTGAAACACTGTTTCTTTGTGAATTCAGTTAGTTCCTAGTAGCCTGCTCTTGTAATATGTGTACTTTTAAAGATTTATAAAAATTTGGTGAGCCGAATCTGAATAACATGGTGAATTCGGTTAGTTCCCAATAGGCCGCAGTAGTAATAAGTGGACTGTTCGGGATATAGAAAAATTTTCACGAATGGAATCAAAATTTCTAGGCGAATTCAGTGAGTTCCCAATGGGACATGCTTGTATGAGTTTGCTTTTCAATATCGAGCAACATTTTAAGGAACGGAATCCAAGTATCATGGTGAATTGAGTAGGTTCCCAATAGGATTCGCATGTAATAAGCTTGTTATTCAAGATAGAGCAACGTTTTAACGAACTGAAACACTGTTTCTTTGTGAATTCAGTTAGTTCCTAGTAGCCTGCTCTTGTAATACGTGTACTTTTAAAGATTTATAGAAATTTGGTGAGCCGAATCTGAGTAACATGGTGAATTCGGTTAGTTCCCAATAGGCCGCAGTTAATAAGTGGACTGTTCGGGATATAGAAAAATTTTCACGAATGGAATCAAAATTTCTAGGCGAATTCAGTGAGTTCCCAATGGGACATGCTTGTATGAGTTTGCTCTTCAATATCGAGCAACATTTTAAGGAACGGAATCCAAGTATCATGGTGAATTGAGTAGGTTCCCAATAGGATTCGCATGTAATAAGCTTGTTATTCAAGATAGAGCAACGTTTTAACGAACTAAAACACTGTTTCTTTGTGAATTCAGTTAGTTCCTAGTAGCCTGCTCTTGTAATATGTGTAATTTAAAGATTTATAAAAATTTGGTGAGCCGAATCTGAGTAACATGGTGAATTCGGTTAGTTCCCAATAGGCCGCAGTAGTTATAAGTGGACTGTTCGGGATATAGAAAAATTTTCACAAATGGAATCAAAATTTCTAGGCGAATTTAGTGAGTTCCCAATGGGACATGCTTGTATGAGTTTGCTTTTCAATAAAGAGCAACATTTTAAGGAACGGAATCCAATTATCATGGTGAATTTGTAGGTTCCCAATAGGATTCGCATGTAATAAGCTTGTTATTCAAGATAGAGCAACGTTTTAACGAACTGAAACACTGTTTCTTTGTGAATTCAGTTAGTTCCTAGTAGCCTGCTCTTGTAATATGGGTACTTTTAAATATTTATAAAAATTTGGTGAGCCGAATCTGAGTAACATTTGAATTCGGTTAGTTCCTAATAGGCCGCAGTAGTAATAAGTGGACTGTTCGGGATATAGAAAAATTTTCACGAATGGAATCAAAATTTCTAGGCGAATTCAGTGAGTTCCCAATGGGACATGCTTGTATGAGTTTGCTTTTCAATATCGAGCAACATTTTAAGGAACGGAATCCAAGTATCATGGTGAATTGAGGAGGTTCCCAATAGGATTCGCATGTAATAAGCTTGTTATTCAAGATAGAGCAACGTTTTAACGAACTGAAACACTGTTTCTTTGTGAATTCAGTTAGTTCCTGGTAGCCTGCTCTTGTAATATGTGTACTTTTAAAGATTTATAAAAATTTGGTGAGCCGAATCTGAGTAACATGGTGAATTCGGTTAGTTCCCAATAGGCCGCAGTAGTAATAAGTGGAATGTTCGGGATATATAAAAATTTTCACGAATGGAATCAAAATTTCTAGGCGAATTCAGGGAGTTCCCAATGGGACATGCTTGTATGAGTTTGCTCTTCAATATCGAGCAACATTTTAAGGAACGGAAATCAAGTATCATGGTGAATTGAGTAGGTTCCCAATAGGATTCGCATGTAATAAGCTTGTTATTCAAGATAGAGCAACGTTTTAACGAACTGAAACACTGTTTCTTTGTGAATTCAGTTAGATCCTAGTATCCTGCTCTTGTAATATGTGTACTTTTAAAGATTTATAAAAATTTGGTGAGCCGAATCTGAGTAACATAATGAATTCGGTTAGTTCCCAATAGGCCGCAGTAGTAATAAGTGGACTGTTCGCGATATAGAAAAATTTTCACAAATGGAATCAAAATTTCTGGGCCAATTCAGTGAGTTCCCAATGGGACATGCTTGTATGAGTTTGCTTTTCAATATCGAGCAACATTTTAAGGAACGGAATCCAAGGATCATGGTGAATTGAGTAGGTTCCCAATAGGATTCGCATGTAATAAGCTTGTTATTCAAGATAGAGCAACGTTTTAACGAACTGAAACACTGTTTCTTTGTGAATTCAGTTAGTTCCTAGTAGCCTGTTTTTGTAATATGTGTACTTTTAAAGATTTATAAACATTTGGTGAGCCGAATCTGAGTAACATGGTGAATTCGGTTAGTTCCCAATAGGCCGCAGTAGTAATAAGTGGACTGTTCTGGATATAGAAAAATTTTCACGAATGGAATCAAAATTTCTAGGCGAATTCAGTGAGTTCCCAATGGGACATGCTTGTATGAGTTTGCTTTCCAATATCGAGCAACATTTTAAGGAACGGATTCCAAGTATCATGGTGAATTGAGTAGGTTCCCAATAGGATTTGCATGTAATAAGCTTGTTATTCAAAATAGAGCAACGTTTTAACGAACTGAAACAGTGTTTCTTTGTGAATTCAGTTAGTTCCTAGTAGCCTGCTCTTGTAATATGTGTACTTTTAAAGATTTATAAAAATTTGGTGAGCCGAATCTGAGTAACATGGTGAATTCGGTTAGTTCCCAATAGGCCGCAGTAGTAATAAGTGGACTGTTCGGGATATAGAAAAATTTTCACGAATGGAATCAAAATTTCTAGGCGAATTCAGTGAGTTCCCAATGGGACATGCTTGTATGAGTTTACTCTTCAATATCGAGCAACATTTTAAGGAACGGAATCCAAGTATCATGGTGAATTGAGTAGGTTCCCAATAGGATTCGCATGTGATAAGCTTGTTATTCAAGATAGAGCAACGTTTTAACGAACTGAAACACTGTTTCTTTGTGAATTCAGTTAGTTCCTAGTAGCCTGTTCTTGTAATATGTGTACTTTTACAGATTTATAAAAATTTGGTGAGCCGAATCTGAGTAACATGGTGAATTCGGTTAGTTCCCAATAGGCCGCAGTAGTAATAAGTGGACCGTTCGGGATATAGAAAAATTTTCACGAATGGAATCAAAATTAATAGGCGAATTCAGTGAGTTCCCAATGGGACATGCTTGTATGTGTTTGCTTTTCAATATCGAGCAACATTTTAGGGAACGGAATCCAAGGATCATGGTGAATTGAGTAGGTTCCCAATAGGATTCGCATGTAATAAGCTTGTTATTCAAGATAGAGCAACGTTTTAACGAACTGAAACACTGTTTCTTTGTGAATTCAGTTAGTTCCTAGTAGCCTGCTCTTGTAATATGTGTACTTTTAAAGATTTATAAAAATTTGGTGAGCCGAATCTGAATAACATGGTGAATTCGGTTAGTTCCCAATAGGCCGCAGTAGTAATAAGTGGACTGTTCGGGATATAGAAAAATTTTCACGAATGGAATCAAAATTTCTAGGCGAATTCAGTGAGTTCCCAATGGGACATGCTTGTATGAGTTTGCTTTTCAATATCGAGCAACATTTTAAGGAACGGAATCCAAGTATCATGGTGAATTGAGTAGGTTCCCAATAGGATTCGCATGTAATAAGCTTGTTATTCAAGATAGAGCAACGTTTTAACGAACTGAAACACTGTTTCTTTGTGAATTCAGTTAGTTCCTAGTAGCCTGCTCTTGTAATACGTGTACTTTTAAAGATTTATAGAAATTTGGTGAGCCGAATCTGAGTAACATGGTGAATTCGGTTAGTTCCCAATAGGCCGCAGTTAATAAGTGGACTGTTCGGGATATAGAAAAATTTTCACGAATGGAATCAAAATTTCTAGGCGAATTCAGTGAGTTCCCAACGGGACATGCTTGTATGAGTTTGCTCTTCAATATCGAGCAACATTTTAAGGAACGTAATCCAAGTATCATGGTGAATTGAGTAGGTTCCCAATAGGATTCGCATGTAATAAGCTTGTTATTCAAGATAGAGCAACGTTTTAACGAACTAAAACACTGTTTCTTTGTGAATTCAGTTAGTTCCTAGTAGCCTGCTCTTGTAATATGTGTAATTTAAAGATTTATAAAAATTTGGTGAGCCGAATCTGAGTAACATGGTGAATTCGGTTAGTTCCCATTAGGCCGCAGTAGTTATAAGTGGACTGTTCGGGATATAGAAAAATTTTCACAAATGGAATCAAAATTTCTAGGCGAATTTAGTGAGTTCCCAATGGGACATGCTTGTATGAGTTTGCTTTTCAATAAAGAGCAACATTTTAAGGAACGGAATCCAATTATCATGGTGAATTTGTAGGTTCCCAATAGGATTCGCATGTAATAAGCTTGTTATTCAAGATAGAGCAACGTTTTAACGAACTGAAACACTGTTTCTTTGTGAATTCAGTTAGTTCCTAGTAGCCTGCTCTTGTAATATGTGTACTTTTAAAGATTTATAAAAATTTGGTGAGCCGAATCTGAGTAACATGGTGAATTCGGTTAGTTCCCAATAGGCCGCAGTAGTAATAAGTGGACTGTTCGGGATATAGAAAAATTTTCACGAATGGAATCAAAATTTCTAGGCAAATTCAGTGAGGTGCCAATGGGACATGCTTTTATGAGTTTGCTCTTCAATATCGAGCAACATTTTAAGGAACGGAATCCAAGTATCATGGTGAATTGAGTAGGTTCCCAAAAGGATTCGCATGTAATAAGCTTGTTATTCAAGATAGAGCAACGTTTTAACGAACTGAAACACTGTTTCTTTGTGAATTCAGTTAGTTCCTAGTAGCCTGCTCTTGTAATATGGGTACTTTTAAAGATTTATAAAAATTTGGTGAGCCGAATCTGAGTAACATTTGAATTCGGTTAGTTCCTAATAGGCCGCAGTAGTAATAAGTGGACTGTTCGGGATATAGAAAAATTTTCACGAATGGAATCAAAATTTCTAGGCGAATTCAGTGAGTTCCCAATGGGACATGCTTGTATGAGTTTGCTTTTCAATATCGAGCAACATTTTAAGGAACGGAATCCAAGTATCATGGTGAATTGAGGAGGTTCCCAATAGGATTCGCATGTAATAAGCTTGTTATTCAAGATAGAGCAACGTTTTAACGAACTGAAACACTGTTTCTTTGTGAATTCAGTTAGTTCCTGGTAGCCTGCTCTTGTAATATGTGTACTTTTAAAGATTTATAAAAATTTGGTGAGCCGAATCTGAGTAACATGGTGAATTCGGTTAGTTCTCAATAGGCCGCAGTAGTAATAAGTGGAATGTTCGGGATATATAAAAATTTTCACGAATGGAATCAAAATTTCTAGGCGAATTCAGGGAGTTCCCAATGGGACATGCTTGTATGAGTTTGCTCTTCAATATCGAGCAACATTTTAAGGAACGGAATCCAAGTATCATGGTGAATTGAGTAGGTTCCCAATAGGATTCGCATGTAATAAGCTTGTTATTCAAGATAGAGCAACGTTTTAACGAACTGAAACACTGTTTCTTTGTGAATTCAGTTAGATCCTAGTAGCCTGCTCTTGTAATATGTGTACTTTTAAAGATTTATAAAAATTTGGTGAGCCGAATCTGAGTAACATAATGAATTCGGTTAGTTCCCAATAGGCCGCAGTAGTAATAAGTGGACTGTTCGCGATATAGAAAAATTTTCACAAATGGAATCAAAATTTCTGGGCCAATTCAGTGAGTTCCCAATGGGACATGCTTGTATGAGTTTGCTTTTCAATATCGAGCAACATTTTAAGGAACGGAATCCAAGTATCATGGTGAATTGAGTAGGTTCCCAATAGGATTCGCATGTAATAAGCTTGTTATTCAAGATAGAGCAACGTTTTAACGAACTGAAACACTGTTTCTTTGTGAATTCAGTTAGTTCCTAGTAGCCTGTTCTTGTAATATGTGTACTTTTAAAGATTTATAAACATTTGGTGAGCCGAATCTGAGTAACATGGTGAATTCGGTTAGTTCCCAATAGGCCGCAGTAGTAATAAGTGGACTGTTCTGGATATAGAAAAATTTTCACGAATGGAATCAAAATTTCTAGGCGAATTCAGTGAGTTCCCAATGGGACATGCTTGTATGAGTTTGCTTTCCAATATCGAGCAACATTTTAAGGAACGGAATCCAAGTATCATGGTGAATTGAGTAGGTTCCCAATAGGATTTGCATGTAATAAGCTTGTTATTCAAGATAGAGCAACGTTTTAACGAACTGAAACACTGTTTCTTTGTGAATTCAGTTAGTTCCTAGTAGCCTGCTCTTGTAATATGTGTACTTTTAAAGATTTATAAAAATTTGGTGAGCCGAATCTGAGTAACATGGTGAATTCGGTTAGTTCCCAATAGGCCGCAGTAGTAATAAGTGGACTGTTCGGGATATAGAAAAATTTTCACGAATGGAATCAAAATTTCTAGGCGAATTCAGTGAGTTCCCAATGGGACATGCTTGTATGAGTTTACTCTTCAATATCGAGCAACATTTTAAGGAAGGGAATCCAAGTATCATGGTGAATTGAGTAGGTTCCCAATAGGATTCGCATGTGATAAGCTTGTTATTCAAGATAGAGCAACGTTTTAACGAACTGAAACACTGTTTCTTTGTGAATTCAGTTAGTTCCTAGTAGCCTGTTCTTGTAATATGTGTACTTTTACAGATTTATAAAAATTTGGTGAGCCGAATCTGAGTAACATGGTGAATTCGGTTAGTTCCCAATAGGCCGCAGTAGTAATAAGTGGACCGTTCGGGATATAGAAAAATTTTCACGAATGGAATCAAAATTAATAGGCGAATTCAGTGAGTTCCCAATGGGACATGCTTGTATGAGTTTGCTTTTCAATATCGAGCAACATTTTAGGGAACGGAATCCAAGGATCATGGTGAATTGAGTAGGTTCCCAATAGGATTCGCATGTAATAAGCTTGTTATTCAAGATAGAGCAACGTTTTAACGAACTGAAACACTGTTTCTTTGTGAATTCAGTTAGTTCCTAGTAGCCTGCTCTTGTAATATGTGTACTTTTAAAGATTTATAAAAATTTGGTGAGCCGAATCTGAATAACATGGTGAATTCGGTTAGTTCCCAATAGGCCGCAGTAGTAATAAGTGGACTGTTCGGGATATAGAAAAATTTTCACGAATGGAATCAAAATTTCTAGGCGAATTCAGTGATTTCCCAATGGGACATGCTTGTATGAGTTTGCTTTTCAATATCGAGCAACATTTTAAGGAACGGAATCCAAGTATCATGGTGAATTGAGTAGGTTCCCATTAGGATTCGCATGTAATAAGCTTGTTATTCAAGATAGAGCAACGTTTTAACGAACTGAAACACTGTTTCTTTGTGAATTCAGTTAGTTCCTAGTAGCCTGCTCTTGTAATACGTGTACTTTTAAAGATTTAGAGAAATTTGGTGAGCCGAATCTGAGTAACATGGTGAATTCGGTTAGTTCCCAATAGGCCGCAGTTAATAAGTGGACTGTTCGTGATATAGAAAAATTTTCACGAATGGAATCAAAATTTCTAGGCGAATTCAGTGAGTTCCCAATGGGACATGCTTGTATGAGTTTGCTCTTCAATATCGAGCAACATTTTAAGGAACGGAATCCAAGTATCATGGTGAATTGAGTAGGTTCCCAATAGGATTCGCATGTAATAAGCTTGTTATTCAAGATAGAGCAACGTTTTAACGAACTGAAACACTGTTTCTTTGTGAATTCAGTTAGTTCCTAGTAGCCTGCTCTTGTAATATGTGTACTTTTAAAGATTTATAAAAATTTGGTGAGCCGAATCTGAGTAACATGGTGAATTCGGTTAGTTCCCAATAGGCCGCAGTAGTAATAAGCGGACTGTTCGGGATATAGAAAAATTTTCACGAATGGAATCAAAATTTCTAGGCGAATTCAGTGAGTTCCCAATGGGACATGCTTGTATGAGTTTGCTTTTCAATATCGAGCAACATTTTAAGGAACGGAATCCAAGTATCATGGTGAATTGAGGAGGTTCCCAATAGGATTCGCATGTAATAAGCTTGTTATTCAAGATAGAGCAACGTTTTAACGAACTGAAACACTGTTTCTTTGTGAATTCAGTTAGTTCCTGGTAGCCTGCTCTTGTAATATGTGTACTTTTAAAGATTTATAAAAATTTGGTGAGCCGAATCTGAGTAACATGGTGAATTCGGTTAGTTCCCAATAGGCCGCAGTAGTAATAAGCGGACTGTTCGGGATATAGAAAAATTTTCACGAATGGAATCAAAATTTCTAGGCGAATTCAGTGAGTTCCCAATGGGACATGCTTGTATGAGTTTGCTCTTCAATATCGAGCAACATTTTAAGGAACGGAATCCAAGTATCATGGTGAATTGAGTAGGTTCCCAATAGGATTCGCATGTAATAAGCTTGTTATTCAAGATAGAGCAACGTTTTAACGAACTGAAACACTGTTTCTTTGTGAATTCAGTTAGATCCTAGTATCCTGCTCTTGTAATATGTGTACTTTTAAAGATTTATAAAAATTTGGTGAGCCGAATCTGAGTAACATAATGAATTCGGTTAGTTCCCAATAGGCCGCAGTAGTAATAAGTGGACTGTTCGCGATATAGAAAAATTTTCACAAATGGAATCAAAATTTCTGGGCCAATTCAGTGAGTTCCCAATGGGACATGCTTGTATGAGTTTGCTTTTCAATATCGAGCAACATTTTAAGGAACGGAATCCAAGGATCATGGTGAATTGAGTAGGTTCCCAATAGGATTCGCATGTAATAAGCTTGTTATTCAAGATAGAGCAACGTTTTAACGAACTGAAACACTGTTTCTTTGTGAATTCAGTTAGTTCCTAGTAGCCTGTTTTTGTAATATGTGTACTTTTAAAGATTTATAAACATTTGGTGAGCCGAATCTGAGTAACATGGTGAATTCGGTTAGTTCCCAATAGGCCGCAGTAGTAATAAGTGGACTGTTCTGGATATAGAAAAATTTTCACGAATGGAATCAAAATTTCTAGGCGAATTCAGTGAGTTCCCAATGGGACATGCTTGTATGAGTTTGCTTTCCAATATCGAGCAATATTTTAAGGAACGGATTCCAAGTATCATGGTGAATTGAGTAGGTTCCCAATAGGATTTGCATGTAATAAGCTTGTTATTCAAAATAGAGCAACGTTTTAACGAACTGAAACAGTGTTTCTTTGTGAATTCAGTTAGTTCCTAGTAGCCTGCTCTTGTAATATGTGTACTTTTAAAGATTTATAAAAATTTGGTGAGCCGAATCTGAGTAACATGGTGAATTCGGTTAGTTCCCAATAGGCCGCAGTAGTAATAAGTGGACTGTTCGGGATATAGAAAAATTTTCACGAATGGAATCAAAATTTCTAGGCGAATTCAGTGAGTTCCCAATGGGACATGCTTGTATGAGTTTACTCTTCAATATCGAGCAACATTTTAAGGAACGGAATCCAAGTATCATGGTGAATTGAGTAGGTTCCCAATAGGATTCGCATGTGATAAGCTTGTTATTCAAGATAGAGCAACGTTTTAACGAACTGAAACACTGTTTCTTTGTGAATTCAGTTAGTTCCTAGTAGCCTGTTCTTGTAATATGTGTACTTTTACAGATTTATAAAAATTTGGTGAGCCGAATCTGAGTAACATGGTGAATTCGGTTAGTTCCCAATAGGCCGCAGTAGTAATAAGTGGACCGTTCGGGATATAGAAAAATTTTCACGAATGGAATCAAAATTAATAGGCGAATTCAGTGAGTTCCCAATGGGACATGCTTGTATGAGTTTGCTTTTCAATATCGAGCAACATTTTAGGGAACGGAATCCAAGGATCATGGTGAATTGAGTAGGTTCCCAATAGGATTCGCATGTAATAAGCTTGTTATTCAAGATAGAGCAACGTTTTAACGAACTGAAACACTGTTTCTTTGTGAATTCAGTTAGTTCCTAGTAGCCTGCTCTTGTAATATGTGTACTTTTAAAGATTTATAAAAATTTGGTGAGCCGAATCTGAATAACATGGTGAATTCGGTTAGTTCCCAATAGGCCGCAGTAGTAATAAGTGGACTGTTCGGGATATAGAAAAATTTTCACGAATGGAATCAAAATTTCTAGGCGAATTCAGTGAGTTCCCAATGGGACATGCTTGTATGAGTTTGCTTTTCAATATCGAGCAACATTTTAAGGAACGGAATCCAAGTATCATGGTGAATTGAGTAGGTTCCCAATAGGATTCGCATGTAATAAGCTTGTTATTCAAGATAGAGCAACGTTTTAACGAACTGAAACACTGTTTCTTTGTGAATTCAGTTAGTTCCTAGTAGCCTGCTCTTGTAATACGTGTACTTTTAAAGATTTATAGAAATTTGGTGAGCCGAATCTGAGTAACATGGTGAATTCGGTTAGTTCCCAATAGGCCGCAGTTAATAAGTGGACTGTTCGGGATATAGAAAAATTTTCACGAATGGAATCAAAATTTCTAGGCGAATTCAGTGAGTTCCCAACGGGACATGCTTGTATGAGTTTGCTCTTCAATATCGAGCAACATTTTAAGGAACGTAATCCAAGTATCATGGTGAATTGAGTAGGTTCCCAATAGGATTCGCATGTAATAAGCTTGTTATTCAAGATAGAGCAACGTTTTAACGAACTAAAACACTGTTTCTTTGTGAATTCAGTTAGTTCCTAGTAGCCTGCTCTTGTAATATGTGTAATTTAAAGATTTATAAAAATTTGGTGAGCCGAATCTGAGTAACATGGTGAATTCGGTTAGTTCCCAATAGGCCGCAGTAGTTATAAGTGGACTGTTCGGGATATAGAAAAATTTTCACAAATGGAATCAAAATTTCTAGGCGAATTTAGTGAGTTCCCAATGGGACATGCTTGTATGAGTTTGCTTTTCAATAAAGAGCAACATTTTAAGGAACGGAATCCAATTATCATGGTGAATTTGTAGGTTCCCAATAGGATTCGCATGTAATAAGCTTGTTATTCAAGATAGAGCAACGTTTTAACGAACTGAAACACTGTTTCTTTGTGAATTCAGTTAGTTCCTAGTAGCCTGCTCTTGTAATATGTGTACTTTTAAAGATTTATAAAAATTTGGTGAGCCGAATCTGAGTAACATGGTGAATTCGGTTAGTTCCCAATAGGCCGCAGTAGTAATAAGTGGACTGTTCGGGATATAGAAAAATTTTCACGAATGGAATCAAAATTTCTAGGCAAATTCAGTGAGGTGCCAATGGGACATGCTTTTATGAGTTTGCTCTTCAATATCGAGCAACATTTTAAGGAACGGAATCCAAGTATCATGGTGAATTGAGTAGGTTCCCAAAAGGATTCGCATGTAATAAGCTTGTTATTCAAGATAGAGCAACGTTTTAACGAACTGAAACACTGTTTCTTTGTGAATTCAGTTAGTTCCTAGTAGCCTGCTCTTGTAATATGGGTACTTTTAAAGATTTATAAAAATTTGGTGAGCCGAATCTGAGTAACATTTGAATTCGGTTAGTTCCTAATAGGCCGCAGTAGTAATAAGTGGACTGTTCGGGATATAGAAAAATTTTCACGAATGGAATCAAAATTTCTAGGCGAATTCAGTGAGTTCCCAATGGGACATGCTTGTATGAGTTTGCTTTTCAATATCGAGCAACATTTTAAGGAACGGAATCCAAGTATCATGGTGAATTGAGGAGGTTCCCAATAGGATTCGCATGTAATAAGCTTGTTATTCAAGATAGAGCAACGTTTTAACAAACTGAAACACTGTTTCTTTGTGAA
The DNA here is from genome assembly GCF_021556685.1 of Rattus norvegicus. Taxonomy (NCBI): domain Eukaryota; kingdom Metazoa; phylum Chordata; class Mammalia; order Rodentia; family Muridae; genus Rattus; species Rattus norvegicus. The sequence goes on from NC_141544.1 coordinate 10,570,050, forward strand.
TTCAGTTAGTTCCTGGTAGCCTGCTCTTGTAATATGTGTACTTTTAAAGATTTATAAAAATTTGGTGAGCCGAATCTGAGTAACATGGTGAATTCGGTTAGTTCTCAATAGGCCGCAGTAGTAATAAGTGGAATGTTCGGGATATATAAAAATTTTCACGAATGGAATCAAAATTTCTAGGCGAATTCAGGGAGTTCCCAATGGGACATGCTTGTATGAGTTTGCTCTTCAATATCGAGCAACATTTTAAGGAACGGAATCCAAGTATCATGGTGAATTGAGTAGGTTCCCAATAGGATTCGCATGTAATAAGCTTGTTATTCAAGATAGAGCAACGTTTTAACGAACTGAAACACTGTTTCTTTGTGAATTCAGTTAGATCCTAGTAGCCTGCTCTTGTAATATGTGTACTTTTAAAGATTTATAAAAATTTGGTGAGCCGAATCTGAGTAACATAATGAATTCGGTTAGTTCCCAATAGGCCGCAGTAGTAATAAGTGGACTGTTCGCGATATAGAAAAATTTTCACAAATGGAATCAAAATTTCTGGGCCAATTCAGTGAGTTCCCAATGGGACATGCTTGTATGAGTTTGCTTTTCAATATCGAGCAACATTTTAAGGAACGGAATCCAAGTATCATGGTGAATTGAGTAGGTTCCCAATAGGATTCGCATGTAATAAGCTTGTTATTCAAGATAGAGCAACGTTTTAACGAACTGAAACACTGTTTCTTTGTGAATTCAGTTAGTTCCTAGTAGCCTGTTCTTGTAATATGTGTACTTTTAAAGATTTATAAACATTTGGTGAGCCGAATCTGAGTAACATGGTGAATTCGGTTAGTTCCCAATAGGCCGCAGTAGTAATAAGTGGACTGTTCTGGATATAGAAAAATTTTCACGAATGGAATCAAAATTTCTAGGCGAATTCAGTGAGTTCCCAATGGGACATGCTTGTATGAGTTTGCTTTCCAATATCGAGCAACATTTTAAGGAACGGAATCCAAGTATCATGGTGAATTGAGTAGGTTCCCAATAAGATTTGCATGTAATAAGCTTGTTATTCAAGATAGAGCAACGTTTTAACGAACTGAAACACTGTTTCTTTGTGAATTCAGTTAGTTCCTAGTAGCCTGCTCTTGTAATATGTGTACTTTTAAAGATTTATAAAAATTTGGTGAGCCGAATCTGAGTAACATGGTGAATTCGGTTAGTTCCCAATAGGCCGCAGTAGTAATAAGTGGACTGTTCGGGATATAGAAAAATTTTCACGAATGGAATCAAAATTTCTAGGCGAATTCAGTGAGTTCCCAATGGGACATGCTTGTATGAGTTTACTCTTCAATATCGAGCAACATTTTAAGGAAGGGAATCCAAGTATCATGGTGAATTGAGTAGGTTCCCAATAGGATTCGCATGTGATAAGCTTGTTATTCAAGATAGAGCAACGTTTTAACGAACTGAAACACTGTTTCTTTGTGAATTCAGTTAGTTCCTAGTAGCCTGTTCTTGTAATATGTGTACTTTTACAGATTTATAAAAATTTGGTGAGCCGAATCTGAGTAACATGGTGAATTCGGTTAGTTCCCAATAGGCCGCAGTAGTAATAAGTGGACCGTTCGGGATATAGAAAAATTTTCACGAATGGAATCAAAATTAATAGGCGAATTCAGTGAGTTCCCAATGGGACATGCTTGTATGAGTTTGCTTTTCAATATCGAGCAACATTTTAGGGAACGGAATCCAAGGATCATGGTGAATTGAGTAGGTTCCCAATAGGATTCGCATGTAATAAGCTTGTTATTCAAGATAGAGCAACGTTTTAACGAACTGAAACACTGTTTCTTTGTGAATTCAGTTAGTTCCTAGTAGCCTGCTCTTGTAATATGTGTACTTTTAAAGATTTATAAAAATTTGGTGAGCCGAATCTGAATAACATGGTGAATTCGGTTAGTTCCCAATAGGCCGCAGTAGTAATAAGTGGACTGTTCGGGATATAGAAAAATTTTCACGAATGGAATCAAAATTTCTAGGCGAATTCAGTGATTTCCCAATGGGACATGCTTGTATGAGTTTGCTTTTCAATATCGAGCAACATTTTAAGGAACGGAATCCAAGTATCATGGTGAATTGAGTAGGTTCCCAATAGGATTCGCATGTAATAAGCTTGTTATTCAAGATAGAGCAACGTTTTAACGAACTGAAACACTGTTTCTTTGTGAATTCAGTTAGTTCCTAGTAGCCTGCTCTTGTAATACGTGTACTTTTAAAGATTTATAGAAATTTGGTGAGCCGAATCTGAGTAACATGGTGAATTCGGTTAGTTCCCAATAGGCCGCAGTTAATAAGTGGACTGTTCGTGATATAGAAAAATTTTCACGAATGGAATCAAAATTTCTAGGCGAATTCAGTGAGTTCCCAATGGGACATGCTTGTATGAGTTTGCTCTTCAATATCGAGCAACATTTTAAGGAACGGAATCCAAGTATCATGGTGAATTGAGTAGGTTCCCAATAGGATTCGCATGTAATAAGCTTGTTATTCAAGATAGAGCAACGTTTTAACGAACTGAAACACTGTTTCTTTGTGAATTCAGTTAGTTCCTAGTAGCCTGCTCTTGTAATATGTGTACTTTTAAAGATTTATAAAAATTTGGTGAGCCGAATCTGAGTAACATGGTGAATTCGGTTAGTTCCCAATAGGCCGCAGTAGTAATAAGCGGACTGTTCGGGATATAGAAAAATTTTCACGAATGGAATCAAAATTTCTAGGCGAATTCAGTGAGTTCCCAATGGGACATGCTTGTATGAGTTTGCTTTTCAATATCGAGCAACATTTTAAGGAACGGAATCCAAGTATCATGGTGAATTGAGGAGGTTCCCAATAGGATTCGCATGTAATAAGCTTGTTATTCAAGATAGAGCAACGTTTTAACGAACTGAAACACTGTTTCTTTGTGAATTCAGTTAGTTCCTGGTAGCCTGCTCTTGTAATATGTGTACTTTTAAAGATTTATAAAAATTTGGTGAGCCGAATCTGAGTAACATGGTGAATTCGGTTAGTTCCCAATAGGCCGCAGTAGTAATAAGTGGAATGTTCGGGATATATAAAAATTTTCACGAATGGAATCAAAATTTCTAGGCGAATTCAGGGAGTTCCCAATGGGACATGCTTGTATGAGTTTGCTCTTCAATATCGAGCAACATTTTAAGGAACGGAATCCAAGTATCATGGTGAATTGAGTAGGTTCCCAATAGGATTCGCATGTAATAAGCTTGTTATTCAAGATAGAGCAACGTTTTAACGAACTGAAACACTGTTTCTTTGTGAATTCAGTTAGATCCTAGTAGCCTGCTCTTGTAATATGTGTACTTTTAAAGATTTATAAAAATTTGGTGAGCCGAATCTGAGTAACATAATGAATTCGGTTAGTTCCCAATAGGCCGCAGTAGTAATAAGTGGACTGTTCGCGATATAGAAAAATTTTCACAAATGGAATCAAAATTTCTGGGCCAATTCAGTGAGTTCCCAATGGGACATGCTTGTATGAGTTTGCTTTTCAATATCGAGCAACATTTTAAGGAACGGAATCCAAGTATCATGGTGAATTGAGTAGGTTCCCAATAGGATTCGCATGTAATAAGCTTGTTATTCAAGATAGAGCAACGTTTTAACGAACTGAAACACTGTTTCTTTGTGAATTCAGTTAGTTCCTAGTAGCCTGTTCTTGTAATATGTGTACTTTTAAAGATTTATAAACATTTGGTGAGCCGAATCTGAGTAACATGGTGAATTCGGTTGTTCCCAATAGGCCGCAGTAGTAATAAGTGGACTGTTCTGGATATAGAAAAATTTTCACGAATGGAATCAAAATTTCTAGGCGAATTCAGTGAGTTCCCAATGGGACATGCTTGTATGAGTTTGCTTTCCAATATCGAGCAACATTTTAAGGAACGGAATCCAAGTATCATGGTGAATTGAGTAGGTTCCCAATAGGATTTGCATGTAATAAGCTTGTTATTCAAGATAGAGCAACGTTTTAACGAACTGAAACAGTGTTTCTTTGTGAATTCAGTTAGTTCCTAGTAGCCTGCTCTTGTAATATGTGTACTTTTAAAGATTTATAAAAATTTGGTGAGCCGAATCTGAGTAACATGGTGAATTCGGTTAGTTCCCAATAGGCCGCAGTAGTAATAAGTGGACTGTTCGGGATATAGAAAAATTTTCACGAATGGAATCAAAATTTCTAGGCGAATTCAGTGAGTTCCCAATGGGACATGCTTGTATGAGTTTACTCTTCAATATCGAGCAACATTTTAAGGAACGGAATCCAAGTATCATGGTGAATTGAGTAGGTTCCCAATAGGATTCGCATGTGATAAGATTGTTATTCAAGATAGAGCAACGTTTTAACGAACTGAAACACTGTTTCTTTGTGAATTCAGTTAGTTCCTAGTAGCCTGCTCTTGTAATACGTGTACTTTTAAAGATTTATAGAAATTTGGTGAGCCGAATCTGAGTAACATGGTGAATTCGGTTAGTTCCCAATAGGCCGCAGTTAATAAGTGGACTGTTCGGGATATAGAAAAATTTTCACGAATGGAATCAAAATTTCTAGGCGAATTCAGTGAGTTCCCAATGGGACATGCTTGTATGAGTTTGCTCTTCAATATCGAGCAACATTTTAAGGAACGGAATCCAAGTATCATGGTGAATTGAGTAGGTTCCCAATAGGATTCGCATGTAATAAGCTTGTTATTCAAGATAGAGCAACGTTTTAACGAACTGAAACACTGTTTCTTTGTGAATTCAGTTAGTTCCTAGTAGCCTGCTCTTGTAATATGTGTACTTTTAAAGATTTATAAAAATTTGGTGAGCCGAATCTGAGTAACATGGTGAATTCGGTTAGTTCCCAATAGGCCGCAGTAGTAATAAGCGGACTGTTCGGGATATAGAAAAATTTTCACGAATGGAATCAAAATTTCTAGGCGAATTCAGTGAGGTGCCAATGGGACATGCGTGTATGAGTTTGCTTTTCAATATCGAGCAACATTTTAAGGAACGGAATCCAAGTATCATGGTGAATTGAGTAGGTTCCCAATAGGATTCGCATGTAATAAGCTTGTTATTCAAGATAGAGCAACGTTTTAACGAACTGAAACACTGTTTCTTTGTAATTCAGTTAGTTCCTAGTAGCCTGTTCTTGTAATATGTGTACATTTAAAGATTTATAAAAATTTGGTGAGCCGAATCTGAGTAACATGGTGAATTCGGTTAGTTCCCAATAGGCCGCAGTAGTAATAAGTGGACTGTTCGGGATATATAAAAATTTTCACGAATGGAATCAAACTTTCTAGGCGAATTCAGTGAGTTCCCAATGGGACATGCTTGTATGAGTTTGCTCTTCAATATCGAGCAACATTTTAAGGAACGGAATCCAAGTATCATGGTGAATTGAGTAGGTTCCCAATAGGATTCGCATGTAATAAGCTTGTTATTCAAGATAGAGCAACGTTTTAACGAACTGAAACACTGTTTCTTTGTGAATTCAGTTAGTTCCTGGTAGCCTGCTCTTGTAATACATGTACTTTTAAAGATTTATAAAAATTTGGTGAGCCGAATCTGAGTAACATGGTGAATTCGGTTAGTTCCCAATAGGCCGCAGTAGTAATAAGCGGACTGTTCGGGATATAGAAAAATTTTCACGAATGGAATCAAAATTTCTAGGCGAATTCAGTGAGTTCCCAATGGGACATGCTTGTATGAGTTTGCTTTTCAATATCGAGCAACATTTTAAGGAACGGAATCCAAGTATCATGGTGAATTGAGTAGGTTCCCAAAAGGATTCGAATGTAATAAGCTTGTTATTCAAGATAGAGCAACGTTTTAACGAACTGAAACACTGTTTCTTTGTGAATTCAGTTAGTTCCTAGTAGCCTGCTCTTGTAATATGTGTACTTTTAAAGATTTATAAAAATTTGGTGAGCCGAATCTGAGTAACATGGTGAATTCGGTTAGTTGCCAATAGGCCGCAGTAGTAATAAGTGGACTGTTCGGGATATAGAAAAATTTTCACGAATGGAATCAAAATTTCTAGGCGAATTCAGTGAGTTCCCAATGGGACATGCTTGTATGAGTTTGCTCTTCAATATCGAACAACATTTTAAGGAACGGAATCCAAGTATCATGGTGAATTGAGTAGGTTCCCAATAGGATTCGCATGTAATAAGCTTGTTATTCAAGATAGAGCAACGTTTTAACGAACTGAAACATTGTTTCTTTGTGAATTCAGTTAGTTCCTAGTAGCCTGCTCTTGTAATACGTGTACTTTTAAAGATTTATAAAAATTTGGTGAGCCGAGTCTGAGTAACATGGTGAACACGGTTAGTTCCCATTAGGCCGCAGTTAATAAGTGGACTGTTCGGGATATAGAAAAATTTCACGAATGGAATCAAAATATCTAGGCGAATTCAGTGAGTTGCCAATGGGACATGCTTGTATGAGTTTGCTTTTCAATATCGAGCAACATTTTAAGGAACGGAATCAAAGTATCATGGTGAATTGAGTAGGTTCCCAATAGGATTCGCATGTAATAAGCTTGTTATTCAAGATAGAGCAACGTTTTAACGAACTGAAACACTGTTTCTTTGTGAATTCAGTTAGTTCCTAGTAGCCTGTTCTTGTAATATGTGTACTTTTAAAGATTTATAAACATTTGGTGAGCCGAATCTGAGTAACATGGTGAATTCGGTTGTTCCCAATAGGCCGCAGTAGTAATAAGTGGACTGTTCTGGATATAGAAAAATTTTCACGAATGGAATCAAAATTTCTAGGCGAATTCAGTGAGTTCCCAATGGGACATGCTTGTATGAGTTTGCTTTCCAATATCGAGCAACATTTTAAGGAACGGAATCCAAGTATCATGGTGAATTGAGTAGGTTCCCAATAGGATTTGCATGTAATAAGCTTGTTATTCAAGATAGAGCAACGTTTTAACGAACTGAAACAGTGTTTCTTTGTGAATTCAGTTAGTTCCTAGTAGCCTGCTCTTGTAATATGTGTACTTTTAAAGATTTATAAAAATTTGGTGAGCCGAATCTGAGTAACATGGTGAATTCGGTTAGTTCCCAATAGGCCGCAGTAGTAATAAGTGGACTGTTCGGGATATAGAAAAATTTTCACGAATGGAATCAAAATTTCTAGGCGAATTCAGTGAGTTCCCAATGGGACATGCTTGTATGAGTTTACTCTTCAATATCGAGCAACATTTTAAGGAACGGAATCCAAGTATCATGGTGAATTGAGTAGGTTCCCAATAGGATTCGCATGTGATAAGATTGTTATTCAAGATAGAGCAACGTTTTAACGAACTGAAACACTGTTTCTTTGTGAATTCAGTTAGTTCCTAGTAGCCTGCTCTTGTAATATGTGTACTTTTAAAGATTTATAAAAATTTGGTGAGCCGAATCTGAATAACATGGTGAATTCGGTTAGTTCCCAATAGGCCGCAGTAGTAATAAGTGGACTGTTCGGGATATAGAAAAATTTTCACGAATGGAATCAAAATTTCTAGGCGAATTCAGTGAGTTCCCAATGGGACATGCTTGTATGAGTTTGCTTTTCAATATCGAGCAACATTTTAAGGAACGGAATCCAAGTATCATGGTGAATTGAGTAGGTTCCCAATAGGATTCGCATGTAATAAGCTTGTTATTCAAGATAGAGCAACGTTTTAACGAACTGAAACACTGTTTCTTTGTGAATTCAGTTAGTTCCTAGTAGCCTGCTCTTGTAATACGTGTACTTTTAAAGATTTATAGAAATTTGGTGAGCCGAATCTGAGTAACATGGTGAATTCGGTTAGTTCCCAATAGGCCGCAGTTAATAAGTGGACTGTTCGGGATATAGAAAAATTTTCACGAATGGAATCAAAATTTCTAGGCGAATTCAGTGAGTTCCCAATGGGACATGCTTGTATGAGTTTGCTCTTCAATATCGAGCAACATTTTAAGGAACGGAATCCAAGTATCATGGTGAATTGAGTAGGTTCCCAATAGGATTCGCATGTAATAAGCTTGTTATTCAAGATAGAGCAACGTTTTAACGAACTGAAACACTGTTTCTTTGTGAATTCAGTTAGTTCCTAGTAGCCTGCTCTTGTAATATGTGTACTTTTAAAGATTTATAAAAATTTGGTGAGCCGAATCTGAGTAACATGGTGAATTCGGTTAGTTCCCAATAGGCCGCAGTAGTAATAAGCGGACTGTTCGGGATATAGAAAAATTTTCACGAATGGAATCAAAATTTCTAGGCGAATTCAGTGAGGTGCCAATGGGACATGCGTGTATGAGTTTGCTTTTCAATATCGAGCAACATTTTAAGGAACGGAATCCAAGTATCATGGTGAATTGAGTAGGTTCCCAATAGGATTCGCATGTAATAAGCTTGTTATTCAAGATAGAGCAACGTTTTAACGAACTGAAACACTGTTTCTTTGTAATTCAGTTAGTTCCTAGTAGCCTGTTCTTGTAATATGTGTACTTTTAAAGATTTATAAAAATTTGGTGAGCCGAATCTGAGTAACATGGTGAATTCGGTTAGTTCCCAATAGGCCGCAGTAGTAATAAGTGGACTGTTCGGGATATATAAAAATTTTCACGAATGGAATCAAACTTTCTAGGCGAATTCAGTGAGTTCCCAATGGGACATGCTTGTATGAGTTTGCTCTTCAATATCGAGCAACATTTTAAGGAACGGAATCCAAGTATCATGGTGAATTGAGTAGGTTCCCAATAGGATTCGCATGTAATAAGCTTGTTATTCAAGATAGAGCAACGTTTTAACGAACTGAAACACTGTTTCTTTGTGAATTCAGTTAGTTCCTGGTAGCCTGCTCTTGTAATACATGTACTTTTAAAGATTTATAAAAATTTGGTGAGCCGAATCTGAGTAACATGGTGAATTCGGTTAGTTCCCAATAGGCCGCAGTAGTAATAAGCGGACTGTTCGGGATATAGAAAAATTTTCACGAATGGAATCAAAATTTCTAGGCGAATTCAGTGAGTTCCCAATGGGACATGCTTGTATGAGTTTGCTTTTCAATATCGAGCAACATTTTAAGGAACGGAATCCAAGTATCATGGTGAATAGAGTAGGTTCCCAAAAGGATTCGCATGTAATAAGCTTGTTATTCAAGATAGAGCAACGTTTTAACGAACTGAAACACTGTTTCTTTGTGAATTCAGTTAGTTCCTAGTAGCCTGCTCTTGTAATATGTGTACTTTTAAAGATTTATAAAAATTTGGTGAGCCGAATCTGAGTAACATGGTGAATTCGGTTAGTTGCCAATAGGCCGCAGTAGTAATAAGTGGACTGTTCGGGATATAGAAAAATTTTCACGAATGGAATCAAAATTTCTAGGCGAATTCAGTGAGTTCCCAATGGGACATGCTTGTATGAGTTTGCTCTTCAATATCGAACAACATTTTAAGGAACGGAATCCAAGTATCATGGTGAATTGAGTAGGTTCCCAATAGGATTCGCATGTAATAAGCTTGTTATTCAAGATAGAGCAACGTTTTAACGAACTGAAACATTGTTTCTTTGTGAATTCAGTTAGTTCCTAGTAGCCTGCTCTTGTAATACGTGTACTTTTAAAGATTTATAAAAATTTGGTGAGCCGAATCTGAGTAACATGGTGAACACGGTTAGTTCCCATTAGGCCGCAGTTAATAAGTGGACTGTTCGGGATATAGAAAAATTTCACGAATGGAATCAAAATATCTAGGCGAATTCAGTGAGTTGCCAATGGGACATGCTTGTATGAGTTTGCTTTTCAATATCGAGCAACATTTTAAGGAACGGAATCAAAGTATCATGGTGAATTGAGTAGGTTCCCAATAGGATTCGCATGTAATAAGCTTGTTATTCAAGATAGAGCAACGTTTTAACGAACTGAAACACTGTTTCTTTGTGAATTCAGTTAGTTCCTAGTAGCCTGCTCTTGTAATATGTGTACTTTTAAAGATTTATAAAAATTTGGTGAGCCGAATCTGAGTAACATGGTGAATTCGGTTAGTTCCCAATAGGCCGAGTAGTAATAAGTGGACTGTTCGCGATAAAGAAAAATTTTCACGAAAGGAATCAAACTTCCTAGGCGAATTCAGTGAGTTCCCAATGGGATATGCTTGTATGAGTTTGCTCTTCAATATCGAGCAACATTTTAAGGAACGGAATCCAAGTATCATGGTGAATTGAGTAGGTTCCCAATAGGATTCGCATGTAATAAGCTTGTTATTCAAGATAGAGCAACGTTTTAACGAACTGAAACACTGTTTCTTTGTAATTCAGTTAGTTCCTAGTAGCCTGTTCTTGTAATATGTGTACTTTTAAAGATTTATAAAAATTTGGTGAACCGAATCTGAGTAACATGGTGAATTCGGTTAGTTCCCAATAGGCCGCAGTAGTAATAAGTGGACTGTTCGGGATATATAAAAATTTTCACGAATGGAATCAAACTTTCTAGGCGAATTCAGTGAGTTCCCAATGGGACATGCTTGTATGAGTTTGCTCTTCAATATCGAGCAACATTTTAAGGAACGGAATCCAAGTATCATGGTGAATTGAGTAGGTTCCCAATAGGATTCGCATGTAATAAGCTTGTTATTCAAGATAGAGCAACGTTTTAACGAACTGAAACACTGTTTCTTTGTGAATTCAGTTAGTTCCTGGTAGCCTGCTCTTGTAATACATGTACTTTTAAAGATTTATAAAAATTTGGTGAGCCGAATCTGAGTAACATGGTGAATTCGGTTAGTTCCCAATAGGCCGCAGTAGTAATAAGCGGACTGTTCGGGATATAGAAAAATTTTCACGAATGGAATCAAAATTTCTAGGCGAATTCAGTGAGGTGCCAATGGGACATGCGTGTATGAGTTTGCTTTTCAATATCGAGCAACATTTTAAGGAACGGAATCCAAGTATCATGGTGAATTGAGTAGGTTCCCAATAGGATTCGCATGTAATAAGCTTGTTATTCAAGATAGAGCAACGTTTTAACGAACTGAAACACTGTTTCTTTGTGAATTCAGTTAGTTCCTAGTAGCCTGCTCTTGTAATATGTGTACTTTTAAAGATTTATAAAAATTTGGTGAGCCGAATCTGAGTAACATGGTGAATTCGGTTAGTTGCCAATAGGCCGCAGTAGTAATAAGTGGACTGTTCGGGATATAGAAAAATTTTCACGAATGGAATCAAAATTTCTAGGCGAATTCAGTGAGTTCCCAATGGGACATGCTTGTATGAGTTTGCTCTTCAATATCGAACAACATTTTAAGGAACGGAATCCAAGTATCATGGTGAATTGAGTAGGTTCCCAATAGGATTCACATGAAATAAGCTTGTTATTCAAGATAGAGCAACGTTTTAACGAACTGAAACATTGTTTCTTTGTGAATTCAGTTAGTTCCTAGTAGCCTGCTCTTGTAATACGTGTACTTTTAAAGATTTATAAAAATTTGGTGAGCCGAATCTGAGTAACATGGTGAACACGGTTAGTTCCCATTAGGCCGCAGTTAATAAGTGGACTGTTCGGGATATAGAAAAATTTCACGAATGGAATCAAAATATCTAGGCGAATTCAGTGAGTTGCCAATGGGACATGCTTGTATGAGTTTGCTTTTCAATATCGAGCAACATTTTAAGGAACGGAATCAAAGTATCATGGTGAATTGAGTAGGTTCCAAATAGGATTCGCATGTAATAAGCTTGTTATTCAAGATAGAGGAACGTTTTAACGAACTGAAACACTGTTTCTTTGTGAATTCAGTTAGTTCCTAGTAGCCTGTTCTTGTAATATGTGTACTTTTAAAGATTTATAAAAATTTGGTGAGCCGAATCTGAGTAACATGGTGAATTCGGTTAGTTCCCAATAGGCCGAGTAGTAATAAGTGGACTGTTCGCGATATAGAAAAATTTTCACGAATGGAATCAAAATTTCTAGGCGAATTCAGTGAGTTCCCAATGGGATATGCTTGTATGAGCTTGCTCTTCAATATCGAGCAACATTTTAAGGAACGGAATCCAAGTATCATGGTGAATTGAGTAGGTTCCCAATAGGATTCGCATGTAATAAGCTTGTTATTCAAGTTAGAGCAACGTTTTAACGAACTGAAACACTGTTTCTTTGTAATTCAGTTAGTTCCTAGTAGCCTGTTCTTGTAATATGTGTACTTTTAAAGATTTATAAAAATTTGGTGAGCCGAATCTGAGTAACATGGTGAATTCGGTTAGTTCCCAATAGGCCGCAGTAGTAATAAGTGCACTGTTCGGGATATAGAAAAATTTTCACGAATGGAATCAAACTTTCTAGGCGAATGCAGTGAGTTCCCAATGGGACATGCTTGTATGAGTTTGCTCTTCAATATCGAGCAACATTTTAAGGAACGGAATCCAAGTATCATGGTGAATTGAGTAGGTTCCCAATAGGATTCGCATGTAATAAGCTTGTTATTCAAGATAGAGCAACGTTTTAACGAACTGAAACACTGTTTCTTTGTGAATTCAGTTAGTTCCTAGTAGCCTGCTCTTGTAATATGTGTACTTTTAAAGATTTATAAAAATTTGGTCAGCCGAATCTGAGTAACATGGTGAATTCGGTTAGTTCCCAATAGGCCGAGTAGTAATAAGTGGACTGTTCGCGATATAGAAAAATTTTCACGAATGGAATCAAAATTTCTAGGCGAATTCAGTGAGTTCCCAATGGGACATGCTTGTATGAGTTTGCTTTTCAATATCGAGCAACATTTTAAGGAACGGAATCCAAGTATCATGGTGAATTGAGTAGGTTCCCAATAGGAATCGCATGTAATAAGCTTGTTATTCAAGATAGAGCAACGTTTTAACGAACTGAAACACTGTTTCTTTGTGAATTCAGTTAGTTCCTAGTAGCCTGCTCTTGTAATATGTGTACTTTTAAATATTTATAAAAATTTGGTGAGCCGAATCTGAGTAACATGGTGAATTCGGTTAGTTCCCAATAGGCCGCAGTAGTAATAAGGGGACTGTTCGGGATATCTAAAAATTTTCACGAATGGAATCAAAATTTCTAGGCAAATTCAGTGAGTTCCCAATGGGACATGCTTGTATGAGTTTGTTCTTCAATATCGAGCAACATTTTAATGAACGGAATCCAAGTATCATGGTGAATTGAGTAGGTTCCCAATAGGATTCGCATGTAATAAGCTTGTTATTCAAGATAGAGCAACGTTTTAACGAACTGAAACACTGTTTCTTTGTGAATTCAGTTAGTTCCTAGTAGCCTGCTCTTGTAATATGTGTACTTTTAAAGATTTATAAAAATTTGGTGAGCCGAATCTGAGTAACATGGTGAATTCGGTTAGTTCCCAATAGGCCGCAGTAGTAATAAGTGGACTGTTCGGGATATAGAAAAATTTTCACAAATGGAATCAAAATTTCTAGGTGTTTTCAGTGAGTTCCCAATGGGACATGCTTGTATGAGTTTGCTTTTCAATATCGAGCAACATTTTAAGGAACGGAATCCAAGTATCATGGTGAATTGAGTAGGTTCCCAATAGGATTCGCATGTAATAAGCTTGTTATTCAAGATAGAGCAACGTTTTAACGAACTAAAACACTGTTTTTTTGTGAATTCAGTTAGTTCCTAGTAGCCTGCTCTTGTAATATGTGTACTTTTAAAGATTTATAAAAATTTGGTGAGCCGAATCTGAGTAACATGGTGAATTCGGTTAGTTCCCAATAGGCCGCAGTAGTTATAAGTGGACAGTTCGGGATATAGAAAAATTTTCACAAATGGAATCAAAATTTCGAGGCGAATTCAGTGAGTTCCCAATGGGACATGCTTGTATGAGTTTGCTTTTCAATATCGAGCAACATTTTAAGGAACGGAATCCAAGTATCATGGTGAATTGAGTAGGTTCCCAATAGGATTCGCATGTAATAAGCTTGTTATTCAAGATAGAGCAACGTTTTAACGAACTGAAACACTGTTTCTTTGTGAATTCAGTTAGTTCCTGGTAGCCTGCTCTTGTAATACATGTACTTTTAAAGATTTATAAAAATTTGGTGAGCCGAATCTGAGTAACATTTGAATTCGGTTAGTTCCTAATAGGCGGCAGTAGTAATAAGTGGACTGTACGGGATATAGAAAAATTTTCACGAATGGAATCAAAATTTCTAGGCGAATTCAGTGAGTTCCCAATGGGACATGCTTGTATGAGTTTGCTCTTCAATATCGAACAACATTTTAAGGAACGGAATCCAAGTATCATGGTGAATTGAGTAGGTTCCCAATAGGATTCACATGTAATAAGCTTGTTATTCAAGATAGAGCAACGTTTTAACGAAATGAAACATTGTTTCTTTGTGAATTCAGTTAGTTCCTAGTAGCCTGCTCTTGTAATACGTGTACTTTTAAAGATTTATAAAAATTTGGTGAGCCGAATCTGAGTAACATGGTGAACACGGTTAGTTCCCATTAGGCCGCAGTTAATAAGTGGACTGTTCGGGATATAGAAAAATTTCACGAATGGAATCAAAATATCTAGGCGAATTCAGTGAGTTGCCAATGGGACATGCTTGTATGAGTTTGCTTTTCAATATCGAGCAACATTTTAAGGAACGGAATCAAAGTATCATGGTGAATTGAGTAGGTTCCCAATAGGATTCGCATGTAATAAGCTTGTTATTCAAGATAGAGGAACGTTTTAACGAACTGAAACACTGTTTCTTTGTGAATTCAGTTAGTTCCTAGTAGCCTGCTCTTGTAATATGTGTACTTTTAAAGATTTATAAAAATTTGGTGAGCCGAATCTGAGTAACATGGTGAATTCGGTTAGTTCCCAATAGGCCGCAGTAGTAATAAGTGGACTGTTCGCGATATAGAAAAATTTTCACGAATGGAATCAAAATTTCTAGGCGAATTCAGTGAGTTCCCAATGGGATATGCTTGTATGAGCTTGCTCTTCAATATCGAGCAACATTTTAAGGAACGGAATCCAAGTATCATGGTGAATTGAGTAGGTTCCCAATAGGATTCGCATGTAATAAGCTTGTTATTCAAGTTAGAGCAACGTTTTAACGAACTGAAAGACTGTTTCTTTGTAATTCAGTTAGTTCCTAGTAGCCTGTTCTTGTAATATGTGTACTTTTAAAGATTTATAAAAATTTGGTGAGCCGAATCTGAGTAACATGGTGAATTCGGTTAGTTCCCAATAGGCCGCAGTAGTAATAAGTGGACTGTTCGGGATATAGAAAAATTTTCACGAATGGAATCAAACTTTCTAGGCGAATGCAGTGAGTTCCCAATGGGACATGCTTGTATGAGTTTGCTCTTCAATATCGAGCAACATTTTAAGGAACGGAATCCAAGTATCATGGTGAATTGAGTAGGTTCCCAATAGGATTCGCATGTAATAAGCTTGTTATTCAAGATAGAGCAACGTTTTAACGAACTGAAACACTGTTTCTTTGTGAATTCAGTTAGTTCCTGGTAGCCTGCTCTTGTAATACATGTACTTTTAAAGATTTATAAAAATTTGGTGAGCCGAATCTGAGTAACATGGTGAATTCGGTTAGTTCCCAATAGGCCGCAGTAGTAATAAGCGGACACTTCGGGATACAGAAAAATTTTCACGAATGGAATCAAAATTTCTAGGCGAATTCAGTGAGTTCCCAATGGGACATGCTTGTATGAGTTTGCTTTTCAATATCGAGCAACATTTTAAGGAACGGAATCCAAGTATCATGGTGAATTGAGTAGGTTCCCAATAGGATTCGCATGTAATAAGCTTGTTATTCAAGATAGAGCAACGTTTTAACGAACTGAAACACTGTTTCTTTGTGAATTCAGTTAGTTCCTAGTAGCCTGCTCTTGTAATATGTGTACTTTTAAAGATTTATAAAAATTTGGTGAGCCGAATCTGAGAAACATGGTGAATTCGGTTAGTTTCCAATAGGCCGAGTAGTAATAAGTGGACTGTTCGCGATATAGAAAAATTTTCACGAATGGAATCAAAATTTCTAGGCGAATTCAGTGAGTTCCCAATGGGACATGCTTGTATGAGTTTGCTTTTCAATATCGAGCAACATTTTAAGGAACGGAATCCAAGTATCATGGTGAATTGAGTAGGTTCCCAATAGGATTCGCATGTAATAAGCTTGTTATTCAAGATAGAGCAACGTTTTAACGAACTGAAACACTGTTTCTTTGTGAATTCAGTTAGTTCCTAGTAGCCTGCTCTTGTAATATGTGTACTTTTAAATATTTATAAAAATTTGGTGAGCCGAATCTGAGTAACATGGTGAATTCGGTTAGTTCCCAATAGGCCGCAGTAGTAATAAGTGGACTGTTCGGGATATCTAAAAATTTTCACGAATGGAATCAAAATTTCTAGGCGAATTCAGTGAGTTCCCAATGGGACATGCTTGTATGAGTTTGCTCTTCAATATCGAGCAACATTTTAATGAACGGAATCCAAGTATCATGGTGAATTGAGTAGGTTCCCAATAGGATTCGCATGTAATAAGCTTGTTATTCAAGATAGAGCAACGTTTTAACGAACTGAAACACTGTTTCTTTGTGAATTCAGTTAGTTCCTAGTAGCCTGCTCTTGTAATATGTGTACTTTTAAAGATTTATAAAAATTTGGTGAGCCGAATCTGAGTAACATGGTGAATTCGGTTAGTTCCCAATAGGCCGCAGTAGTTATAAGTGGACAGTTCGGGATATAGAAAAATTTTCACAAATGGAATCAAAATTTCGAGGCGAATTCAGTGAGTTCCCAATGGGACATGCTTGTATGAGTTTGCTTTTCAATATCGAGCAACATTTTAAGGAACGGAATCCAAGTAACATGGTGAATTGAGTAGGTTCCCAATAGGATTCGCATGTAATAAGCTTGTTATTCAAGATAGAGCAACGTTTTAACGAACTGAAACACTGTTTCTTTGTGAATTCAGTTAGTTCCTAGTAGCCTGCTCTTGTAATATGTGTACTTTTAAAGATTTATAAAAATTTGGTGAGCCGAATCTGAGTAACATTTGAATTCGGTTAGTTCCTAATAGGCCGCAGTAGTAATAAGTGGACTGTTCGGGATATAGAAAAATTTTCACGAATGGAATCAAAATTTCTAGGCGAATTCAGTGAGTTCCCAATGGGACATGCTTGTATGAGTTTGCTTTTCAATATCGAGCAACATTTTAAGGAACGGAATCCAAGTATCATGGTGAATTGAGTAGGTTCCCAATAGGATTCGCATGTAATAAGCTTGTTATTCAAGATAGAGAAACGTTTTAACGAACTGAAACACTGTTTCTTTGTGAATTCAGTTAGTTCCTAGGAGCCTGCTCTTGTAATATGT
Organism: Rattus norvegicus; assembly: GCF_021556685.1. Taxonomy (NCBI): domain Eukaryota; kingdom Metazoa; phylum Chordata; class Mammalia; order Rodentia; family Muridae; genus Rattus; species Rattus norvegicus. The sequence continues at coordinate 10,587,446 of NC_141544.1, forward strand.
GTACTTTTAAAGATTTATAAAAATTTGGTGAGCCGAATCTGAGTAACATGGTGAATTCGGTTAGTTCCCAATAGGCCGCAGTAGTAATAAGTGGACTGTTTGGGATATAGAAAAATTTTCACGAATGGAATCAAAATTTCTAGGCGAATTCAGTGAGTTCCCAATGGGACATGCTTGTATGAGTTTGCTCTTCAATATCGAGCAACATTTTAAGGAACGGAATCCAAGTATCATGGTGAATTGAGTAGGTTCCCAATAGGATTCGCATGTAATAAGCTTGTTATTCAAGATAGAGCAACGTTTTAACGAACTGAAACACTGTTTCTTTGTGAATTCAGTTAGTTCCTAGTAGCCTGCTCTTGTAATATGTGTACTTTTTAAGATTTATAAAAATTTGGTGAGCCGAATCTGAGTAACATGGTGAATTCGGTTAGTTCCCAATAGGCCGCAGTAGTAATAAGTGGACTGTTCTGGATATAGAAAAATTTTCACGAATGGAATCAAAATTTCTAGGCGAATTAAGTGAGTTCCCAATGGGACATGCTTGTATGAGTTTGCTTTTCAATATCGAGCAACATTTTAAGGAACGGAATCCAAGTAACATGGTGAATTGAGTAGGTTCCCAATAGGATTCGCATGTAATAAGCTTGTTATTCAAGATAGAGCAACGTTTTAACGAACTGAAACACTGTTTCTTTGTGAATTCAGTTAGTTCCTAGTAGCCTGCTCTTGTTATATGTGTACTTTTAAAGATTTATAAAAATTTGGTGAGCCGAATCTTAGTAACATGGTGAATTCGGTTAGTTCCCAATAGGCCGCAGTAGTAATAAGTGGACTGTTCGCGATATAGAAAAATTTTCACGAATGGAATCAAAATTTCTAGGCGAATTCAGTGAGTTCCCAATGGGACATGCTTGTATGAGTTTGCTCTTCAATATCGAGCAACATTTTAAGGAACGGAATCCAAGTATCATGGTGAATTGAGTAGGTTCCCAATAGGATTCGCATGTAATAAGCTTGTTATTCAAGATAGAGCAACGTTTTAACGAACTGAAACACTGTTTCTTTGTGAATTCAGTTAGATCCTAGTAGCCTGCTCTTGTAATATGTGTACTTTTAAAGATTTATAAAAATTTGGTGAGCCGAATCTGAGTAACATAATGAATTCGGTTAGTTCCCAATAGGCCGCAGTAGTAATAAGTGGACTGTTCGCGATATAGAAAAATTTTCACAAATGGAATCAAAATTTCTGGGCCAATTCAGTGAGTTCCCAATGGGACATGCTTGTATGAGTTTGCTTTTCAATATCGAGCAACATTTTAAGGAACGGAATCCAAGTATCATGGTGAATTGAGTAGGTTCCCAATAGGATTCGCATGTAATAAGCTTGTTATTCAAGATAGAGCAACGTTTTAACGAACTGAAACACTGTTTCTTTGTGAATTCAGTTAGTTCCTAGTAGCCTGTTCTTGTAATATGTGTACTTTTAAAGATTTATAAACATTTGGTGAGCCGAATCTCAGTAACATGGTGAATTCGGTTAGTTCCCAATAGGCCGCAGTAGTAATAAGTGGACTGTTCTGGATATAGAAAAATTTTCACGAATGGAATCAAAATTTCTAGGCGAATTCAGTGAGTTCCCAATGGGACATGCTTGTATGAGTTTGCTTTCCAATATCGAGCAACATTTTAAGGAACGGAATCCAAGTATCATGGTGAATTGAGTAGGTTCCCAATAGGATTTGCATGTAATAAGCTTGTTATTCAAGATAGAGCAACGTTTTAACGAACTGAAACAGTGTTTCTTTGTGAATTCAGTTAGTTCCTAGTAGCCTGCTCTTGTAATATGTGTACTTTTAAAGATTTATAAACATTTGGTGAGCCGAATCTGAGTAACATGGTGAATTCGGTTAGTTCCCAATAGGCCGCAGTAGTAATAAGTGGACTGTTCGGGATATAGAAAAATTTTCACGAATGGAATCAAAATTTCTAGGCGAATTCAGTGAGTTCCCAATGGGACATGCTTGTATGAGTTTACTCTTCAATATCGAGCAACATTTTAAGGAACGGAATCCAAGTATCATGGTGAATTGAGTAGGTTCCCAATAGGATTCGCATGTGATAAGCTTGTTATTCAAGATAGAGCAACGTTTTAACGAACTGAAACACTGTTTCTTTGTGAATTCAGTTAGTTCCTAGTAGCCTGTTCTTGTAATATGTGTACTTTTACAGATTTATAAAAATTTGGTGAGCCGAATCTGAGTAACATGGTGAATTCGGTTAGTTCCCAATAGGCCGCAGTAGTAATAAGTGGACCGTTCGGGATATAGAAAAATTTTCACGAATGGAATCAAAATTTCTAGGCGAATTCAGTGAGTTCCCAATGGGACATGCTTGTATGAGTTTGCTTTTCAATATCGAGCAACATTTTAGGGAACGGAATCCAAGGATCATGGTGAATTGAGTAGGTTCCCAATAGCATTCGCATGTAATAAGCTTGTTATTCAAGATAGAGCAACGTTTTAACGAACTGAAACACTGTTTCTTTGTGAATTCAGTTAGTTCCTAGTAGCCTGCTCTTGTAATATGTGTACTTTTAAAGATTTATAAAAATTTGGTGAGCCGAATCTGAGTAACATGGTGAATTCGGTTAGTTCCCAATAGGCCGCAGTAGTAATAAGCGGACTGTTCGGGATATAGAAAAATTTTCACGAATGGAATCAAAATTTCTAGGCGAATTCAGTGAGGTGCCAATGGGACATGCGTGTATGAGTTTGCTTTTCAATATCGAGCAACATTTTAAGGAACGGAATCCAAGTATCATGGTGAATTGAGTAGGTTCCCAATAGGATTCGCATGTAATAAGCTTGTTATTCAAGATAGAGGAACGTTTTAACGAACTGAAACACTGTTTCTTTGTGAATTCAGTTAGTTCCTAGTAGCCTGCTCTTGTAATATGTGTACTTTTAAAGATTTATAAAAATTTGGTGAGCCGAATCTGAGTAACATGGTGAATTCGGTTAGTTCCCAATAGGCCGAGTAGTAATAAGTGGACTGTTCGCGATATAGAAAAATTTTCACGAATGGAATCAAAATTTCTAGGCGAATTCAGTGAGTTCCCAATGGGATATGCTTGTATGAGTTTGCTCTTCAATATCGAGCAACATTTTAAGGAACGGAATCCAAGTATCATGGTGAATTGAGTAGGTTCCCAATAGGATTCGCATGTAATAAGCTTGTTATTCAAGATAGAGCAACGTTTTAACGAACTGAAACACTGTTTCTTTGTGAATTCAGTTAGTTCCTGGTAGCCTGCTCTTGTAATACATGTACTTTTAAAGATTTATAAAAATTTGGTGAGCCGAATCTGAGTAACATGGTGAATTCGGTTAGTTCCCAATAGGCCGCAGTAGTAATAAGCGGACTGTTCGGGATACAGAAAAATTTTCACGAGTGGAATCAAAATTTCTAGGCGAATTCAGTGAGTTCCCAATGGGACATGCTTGTATGAGTTTGCTTTTCAATATCGAGCAACATTTTAAGGAACGGAATCCAAGTATCATGGTGAATTGAGTAGGTTCCCAATAGGATTCGCATGTAATAAGCTTGTTATTCAAGATAGAGCAACGTTTTAACGAACTGAAACACTGTTTCTTTGTGAATTCAGTTAGTTCCTAGTAGCCTGCTCTTGTAATATGTGTACTTTTAAATATTTATAAAAATTTGGTGAGCCGAATCTGAGTAACATGGTGAATTCAGTTAGTTCCCAATAGGCCGCAGTAGTAATAAGTGGACTGTTCGGGATATCTAAAAATTTTCACGAATGGAATCAAAATTTCTAGGCGAATTCAGTGAGTTCCCAATGGGACATGCTTGTATGAGTTTGCTCTTCAATATCGAGCAACATTTTAATGAACGGAATCCAAGTATCATGGTGAATTGAGTAGGTTCCCAATAGGATTCGCATGTAATAAGCTTGTTATTCAAGATAGAGCAACGTTTTAACGAACTGAAACACTGTTTCTTTGTGAATTCAGTTAGTTCCTAGTAGCCTGCTCTTGTAATATGTGTACTTTTAAAGATTTATAAAAATTTGGTGAGCCGAATCTGAGTAACATGGTGAATTCGGTTAGTTCCCAATAGGCCGCAGTAGTAATAAGTGGACTGTTCGGGATATAGAAAAATTTTCACAAATGGAATCAAAATTTCTAGGTGTTTTCAGTGAGTTCCCAATGGGACATGCTTGTATGAGTTTGCTTTTCAATATCGAGCAACATTTTAAGGAACGGAATCCAAGTATCATGGTGAATTGAGTAGGTTCCCAACAGGATTCGCATGTAATAAGCTTGTTATTCAAGATAGAGCAACGTTTTAACGAACTAAAACACTGTTTTTTTGTGAATTCAGTTAGTTCCTAGTAGCCTGCTCTTGTAATATGTGTACTTTTAAAGATTTATAAAAATTTGGTGAGCCGAATCTGAGTAACATGGTGAATTCGGTTAGTTCCCAATAGGCCGCAGTAGTTATAAGTGGACAGTTCGGGATATAGAAAAATTTTCACAAATGGAATCAAAATTTCGAGGCGAATTCAGTGAGTTCCCAATGGGACATGCTTGTATGAGTTTGCTTTTCAATATCGAGCAACATTTTAAGGAACGGAATCCAAGTAACATGGTGAATTGAGTAGGTTCCCAATAGGATTCGCATGTAATAAGCTTGTTATTCAAGATAGAGCAACGTTTTAACGAACTGAAACACTGTTTCTTTGTGAATTCAGTTAGTTCCTAGTAGCCTGCTCTTGTAATATGTGTACTTTTAAAGATTTATAAAAATTTGGTGAGCCGAATCTGAGTAACATTTGAATTCGGTTAGTTCCTAATAGGCGGCAGTAGTAATAAGTGGACTGTACGGGATATAGAAAAATTTTCACGAATGGAATCAAAATTTCTAGGCGAATTCAGTGAGTTCCCAATGGGACATGCTTGTATGAGTTTGCTTTTCAATATCGAGCAACATTTTAAGGAACGGAATCCAAGTATCATGGTGAATTGAGTAGGTTCCCAATAGGATTCGCATGTAATAAGCTTGTTATTCAAGATAGAGAAACGTTTTAACGAACTGAAACACTGTTTCTTTGTGAATTCAGTTAGTTCCTAGGAGCCTGCTCTTGTAATATGTGTACTTTTAAAGATTTATAAAAATTTGGTGAGCCGAATCTGAGTAACATGGTGAATTCGGTTAGTTCCCAATAGGCCGCAGTAGTAATAAGTGGACTGTTTGGGATATAGTAAAATTTTCACGAATGGAATCAAAATTTCTAGGCGAATTCAGTGAGTTCCCAATGGGACATGCTTGTATGAGTTTGCTCTTCAATATCGAGCAACATTTTAAGGAACGGAATCCAAGTATCATGGTCAATTGAGTAGGTTCCCAATAGGATTCGCATGTATTAAGCTTGTTATTCAAGATAGAGCAACGTTTTAACGAACTGAAACACTGTTTCTTTGTGAATTCAGTTAGTTCCTAGTAGCCTGCTCTTGTAATATGTGTACTTTTTAAGATTTATAGAAATTTGGTGAGCCGAATCTGAGTAACATGGTGAATTCGGTTAGTTCCCAATAGGCCGCAGTAGTAATAAGTGGACTGTTCGGGATATAGAAAAATTTTCACGAATGGAATCAAAATTTCTAGGCGAATTAAGTGAGTTCCCAATGGGACATGCTTGTATGAGTTTGCTTTTCAATATCGAGCAACATTTTAAGGAACGGAATCCAAGTAACATGGTGAATTGAGTAGGTTCCCAATAGGATTCGCATGTAATAAGCTTGTTATTCAAGATAGAACAACGTTTTAACGAACTGAAACACTGTTTCTTTGTGAATTCAGTTAGTTCCTAGTAGCCTGCTCTTGTAATATGTGTACTTTTAAAGATTTATAAAAATTTGGTGAGCCGAATCAGAGTAACATGGTGAATTCGGTTAGTTCCCAATAGGCGGCAGTAGTAATAAGTGGACTGTTCGGAATATAGAAAAATTTTCACGAATGGAATCAAAATTACTAGGCGAATTCAGTGAGTTCCCAATGGGACATGCTTGTATGAGTTTGCTTTTCAATATCGAGCAACATTTTAAGGAACGGAATCCAAGTAACATGGTGAATTGAGTAGGTTCCCAATAGGATTCGCATGTAATAAGCTTGTTATTCAAGATAGAGCAACGTTTTAACGAACTGAAACACTGTTTCTTTGAGAATTCAGTTAGTTCCTAGTAGCCTGCTCTTGTAATATGTGTACTTTTAAAGATTTATAAAAATTTGGTGAGCCGAATCTGAGTAACATTTGAATTCGGTTAGTTCCTAATAGGCCGCAGTAGTAATAAGTGGACTGTTCGGGATATAGAAAAATTTTCACGAATGGAATCAAAATTGCTAGGCGAATTCACTGAGTTCCCAATGGGACATGCTTGTATGAGTTTGCTTTTCAATATCGAGCAACATTTTAAGGAACGGAATCCAAGTATCATGGTGAATTGAGTAGGTTCCCAATAGGATTCGCATGTGATAAGCTTGTTATTCAAGATAGAGCAACGTTTTAACGAACTGAAACACTGTTTCTTTGTGAATTCAGTTAGTTCCTAGTAGCCTGTTCTTGTAATATGTGTACTTTTACAGATTTATAAAAATTTGGTGAGCCGAATCTGAGTAACATGGTGAATTCGGTTAGTTCCCAATAGGCCGCAGTAGTAATAAGTGGACCGTTCGGGATATAGAAAAATTTTCACGAATGGAATCAAAATTTCTAGGCGAATTCAGTGAGTTCCCAATGGGACATGCTTGTATGAGTTTGCTTTTCAATATCGAGCAACATTTTAGGGAACGGAATCCAAGGATCATGGTGAATTGAGTAGGTTCCCAATAGCATTCGCATGTAATAAGCTTGTTATTCAAGATAGAGCAACGTTTTAACGAACTGAAACACTGTTTCTTTGTGAATTCAGTTAGTTCCTAGTAGCCTGCTCTTGTAATATGTGTACTTTTAAAGATTTATAAAAATTTGGTGAGCCGAATCTGAGTAACATGGTGAATTCGGTTAGTTCCCAATAGGCCGCAGTAGTAATAAGCGGACTGTTCGGGATATAGAAAAATTTTCACGAATGGAATCAAAATTTCTAGGCGAATTCAGTGAGGTGCCAATGGGACATGCGTGTATGAGTTTGCTTTTCAATATCGAGCAACATTTTAAGGAACGGAATCCAAGTATCATGGTGAATTGAGTAGGTTCCCAATAGGATTCGCATGTAATAAGCTTGTTATTCAAGATAGAGCAACGTTTTAACGAACTGAAACACTGTTTCTTTGTGAATTCAGTTAGTTCCTAGTAGCCTGCTCTTGTAATATGTGTACTTTTAAAGATTTATAAAAATTTGGTGAGCCGAATCTGAGTAACATGGTGAATTCGGTTAGTTCCCAATAGGCCGAGTAGTAATAAGTGGACTGTTCGCGATATAGAAAAATTTTCACGAATGGAATCAAAATTTCTAGGCGAATTCAGTGAGTTCCCAATGGGATATGCTTGTATGAGTTTGCTCTTCAATATCGAGCAACATTTTAAGGAACGGAATCCAAGTATCATGGTGAATTGAGTAGGTTCCCAATAGGATTCGCATGTAATAAGCTTGTTATTCAAGATAGAGCAACGTTTTAACGAACTGAAACACTGTTTCTTTGTGAATTCAGTTAGTTCCTGGTAGCCTGCTCTTGTAATACATGTACTTTTAAAGATTTATAAAAATTTGGTGAGCCGAATCTGAGTAACATGGTGAATTCGGTTAGTTCCCAATAGGCCGCAGTAGTAATAAGCGGACTGTTCGGGATACAGAAAAATTTTCACGAGTGGAATCAAAATTTCTAGGCGAATTCAGTGAGTTCCCAATGGGACATGCTTGTATGAGTTTGCTTTTCAATATCGAGCAACATTTTAAGGAACGGAATCCAAGTATCATGGTGAATTGAGTAGGTTCCCAATAGGATTCGCATGTAATAAGCTTGTTATTCAAGATAGAGCAACGTTTTAACGAACTGAAACACTGTTTCTTTGTGAATTCAGTTAGTTCCTAGTAGCCTGCTCTTGTAATATGTGTACTTTTAAATATTTATAAAAATTTGGTGAGCCGAATCTGAGTAACATGGTGAATTCAGTTAGTTCCCAATAGGCCGCAGTAGTAATAAGTGGACTGTTCGGGATATCTAAAAATTTTCACGAATGGAATCAAAATTTCTAGGCGAATTCAGTGAGTTCCCAATGGGACATGCTTGTATGAGTTTGCTCTTCAATATCGAGCAACATTTTAATGAACGGAATCCAAGTATCATGGTGAATTGAGTAGGTTCCCAATAGGATTCGCATGTAATAAGCTTGTTATTCAAGATAGAGCAACGTTTTAACGAACTGAAACACTGTTTCTTTGTGAATTCAGTTAGTTCCTAGTAGCCTGCTCTTGTAATATGTGTACTTTTAAAGATTTATAAAAATTTGGTGAGCCGAATCTGAGTAACATGGTGAATTCGGTTAGTTCCCAATAGGCCGCAGTAGTAATAAGTGGACTGTTCGGGATATAGAAAAATTTTCACAAATGGAATCAAAATTTCTAGGTGTTTTCAGTGAGTTCCCAATGGGACATGCTTGTATGAGTTTGCTTTTCAATATCGAGCAACATTTTAAGGAACGGAATCCAAGAATCATGGTGAATTGAGTAGGTTCCCAACAGGATTCGCATGTAATAAGCTTGTTATTCAAGATAGAGCAACGTTTTAACGAACTAAAACACTGTTTTTTTGTGAATTCAGTTAGTTCCTAGTAGCCTGCTCTTGTAATATGTGTACTTTTAAAGATTTATAAAAATTTGGTGAGCCGAATCTGAGTAACATGGTGAATTCGGTTAGTTCCCAATAGGCCGCAGTAGTTATAAGTGGACAGTTCGGGATATAGAAAAATTTTCACAAATGGAATCAAAATTTCGAGGCGAATTCAGTGAGTTCCCAATGGGACATGCTTGTATGAGTTTGCTTTTCAATATCGAGCAACATTTTAAGGAACGGAATCCAAGTAACATGGTGAATTGAGTAGGTTCCCAATAGGATTCGCATGTAATAAGCTTGTTATTCAAGATAGAGCAACGTTTTAACGAACTGAAACACTGTTTCTTTGTGAATTCAGTTAGTTCCTAGTAGCCTGCTCTTGTAATATGTGTACTTTTAAAGATTTATAAAAATTTGGTGAGCCGAATCTGAGTAACATTTGAATTCGGTTAGTTCCTAATAGGCGGCAGTAGTAATAAGTGGACTGTACGGGATATAGAAAAATTTTCACGAATGGAATCAAAATTTCTAGGCGAATTCAGTGAGTTCCCAATGGGACATGCTTGTATGAGTTTGCTTTTCAATATCGAGCAACATTTTAAGGAACGGAATCCAAGTATCATGGTGAATTGAGTAGGTTCCCAATAGGATTCGCATGTAATAAGCTTGTTATTCAAGATAGAGAAACGTTTTAACGAACTGAAACACTGTTTCTTTGTGAATTCAGTTAGTTCCTAGGAGCCTGCTCTTGTAATATGTGTACTTTTAAAGATTTATAAAAATTTGGTGAGCCGAATCTGAGTAACATGGTGAATTCGGTTAGTTCCCAATAGGCCGCAGTAGTAATAAGTGGACTGTTTGGGATATAGTAAAATTTTCACGAATGGAATCAAAATTTCTAGGCGAATTCACTGAGTTCCCAATGGGACATGCTTGTATGAGTTTGCTTTTCAATATCGTGCAACATTTTAAGGAACGGAATCCAAGTATCATGGTGAATTGAGTAGGTTCTCAATAGGATTCGCATGTAATAAGCTTGTTATTCAAGATAGAGCAACGTTTTAACGAACTGAAACACTGTTTCTTTGTGAATTCAGTTAGTTCCTAGTAGCCTGCTCTTGTAATATGTGTACTTTTAAAGATTTATAAAAATTTGGTGAGCCGAATCTGAGTAACATGGTGAATTCGGTTAGTTCCCAATAGGCCGCAGTAGTAATAAATGGACTGTTCGGGATATAGAAAAATTTTCACGGATGGAATCAAAATTTCTAGGCGAATTCAGTGAGTTCCCAATGGGACATGCTTGTATGAGTTTGCTCTTCAATATCGAGCAACATTTTTAGGAACGGAATCCAAGTATCATGGTGAATTGAGTAGGTTCCCAATAGGATTCGCATGTAATAAGCTTGTTATTCAAGATAGAGCAACGTTTTAACGAACTGAAACACTGTTTCTTTGTGAATTCAGTTAGTTCCTAGTAGCCTGCTCTTGTAATATGTGTACTTTTAAAGATTTATAAAAATTTGGTGAGCCGAATCTGAGTAACATGGTGAATTCGGTTAGTTCCCAATAGGCCGCAGTAGTAATAAGTGGACTGTTCGGGATATAGAAAAATTTTCACAAATGGAATCAAAATTTCTAGGCGAATTCAGTGAGTTCCCAATGGGACATGCTTGTATGAGTTTGCTTTTCAATATCGAGCAACATTTTAAGGAACGGAATCCAAGTATCATGGTGAATTGAGTAGGTTCCCAATAGGATTCGCATGTAATAAGCTTGTTATTCAAGATAGAGCAACGTTTTAACGAACTGAAACACTGTTTCTTTGTGAATTCAGTTAGTTCCTAGTAGCCTGCTCTTGTAATATGTGTACTTTTAAAGATTTATAAAAATTTGGTGAGCCGAATCTGAGTAACATGGTGAATTCGGTTAGTTCGCAATAGGCCGCAGTAGTAATAAGTGGACTGTTCTGGATATAGAAAAATTTTCACGAATGGAATCAAAATTTCTAGGCGAATTAAGTTTGTTCCCAATGGGACATGCTTGTATGAGTTTGCTTTTCAATATCGAGCAACATTTTAAGGAACGGAATCCAAGTATCATGGTGAATTGAGTAGGTTCCCAATAGGATTCGCATGTAATAAGCTTGTTATTCAAGATAGAGCAACGTTTTAACGAACTGAAACACTGTTTCTTTGTGAATTCAGTTAGTTCCTAGTAGCCTGCTCTTGTAATATGTGTACTTTTAAAGATTTATAAAAATTTGGTGAGCCGAATCTGAGTAACATGGTGAATTCGGTTAGTTCGCAATAGGCCGCAGTAGTAATAAGTGGACTGTTCTGGATATAGAAAAATTTTCACGAATGGAATCAAAATTTCTAGGCGAATTAAGTTTGTTCCCAATGGGACATGCTTGTATGAGTTTGCTTTTCAATATCGAGCAACATTTTAAGGAACGGAATCCAAGTATCATGGTGAATTGAGTAGGTTCCCAATAGGATTCGCATGTAATAAGCTTGTTATTCAAGATAGAGCAACGTTTTAACGAACTGAAACACTGTTTCTTTGAGAATTCAGTTAGTTCCTAGTAGCCTGCTCTTGTAATATGTGTACTTTTAAAGATTTATAAAAATTTGGTGAGCCGAATCTGAGTAACATTTGAATTCGGTTAGTTCCTAATAGGCCGCAGTAGTAATAAGTGGACTGTTCGGGATATAGAAAAATTTTCACGAATGGAATCAAAATTGCTAGGCGAATTCAGTGAGTTCCCAATGGGACATGCTTGTATGAGTTTGCTTTTCAATATCGAGCAACATTTTAAGGAACGGAATCCAAGTATCATGGTGAATTGAGTAGGTTCCCAATAGGATTCGCATGTAATAAGCTTGTTATTCAAGATAGAGCAACGTTTTAACGAACTGAAACACTGTTTCTTTGTGAATTCAGTTAGTTCCTAGTAGCCTGCTCTTGTAATATGTGTACTTTTAAAGATTTATAAAAATTTGGTGAGCCGAATCTGAGTAACATGGTGAATTCGGTTAGTTCCCAATAGGCCGCAGTAGTTATAAGTGGACTGTTCGGGATATAGAAAAATTTTCACGAATGGAATCAAAATTTCTAGGCGAATTCAGTGAGTTCCCAATGGGACATGCTTGTATGAGTTTGCTCTTCAATATCGAGCAACATTTTTAGGAACGGAATCTAAGTATCATGGTGAATTGAGTAGGTTCCCAATAGGATTCGCATGTAATAAGCTTGTTATTCAAGATAGAGCAACGTTTTAACGAACTGAAACACTGTTTCTTTGTGAATTCAGTTAGTTCCTAGTAGCCTGCTCTTGTAATATGTGTACTTTTAAAGATTTATAAAAATTTGGTGAGCCGAATCTGAGTAACATGGTGAATTCGGTTAGTTCCCAATAGGCCGCAGTAGTAATAAGTGGACTGTTCTGGATATAGAAAAATTTTCACGAATGGAATCAAAATTTCTAGGCGAATTAAGTTTGTTCCCAATGGGACATGCTTGTATGAGTTTGCTTTTCAATATCCAGCAACATTTTAAGGAACGGAATCCAAGTATCATGGTGAATTGAGTAGGTTCCCAATAGGATTCGCATGTAATAAGCTTGTTATTCAAGATAGAGCAACGTTTTAACGAACTGAAACACTGTTTCTTTGAGAATTCAGTTAGTTCCTAGTAGCCTGCTCTTGTAATATGTGTACTTTTAAAGATTTATAAAAATTTGGTGAGCCGAATCTGAGTAACATTTGAATTCGGTTAGTTCCTAATAGGCCGCAGTAGTAATAAGTGGACTGTTCGGGATATAGAAAAATTTTCACGAATGGAATCAAAATTGCTAGGCGAATTCAGTGAGTTCCCAATGGGACATGCTTGTATGAGTTTGCTTTTCAATATCGAGCAACATTTAAAGGAACGGAATCCAAGTATCATGGTGAATTGAGTAGGTTCCCAATAGGATTCGCATGTAATAAGCTTGTTATTCAAGATAGAGCAACGTTTTAACGAACTGAAACACTGTTTCTTTGTGAATTCAGTTAGTACGTAGTAGCCCGCTCTTGTAATATGTGTACTTTTAAAGATTTATAAAAATTTGGTGAGCCGAATCTGAGTAACACGGTGAATTCGGTTAGTTCCCAGTAGGCCGCAGTAGTAATAACTGGACTGTTCGGGATATAGAAAAATTTTCACGAATGGAATCAAAATTTCTAGGCGAATTCAGTGAGTTCCCAATGGGACAAGCTTGTATGAGTTTGCTTTTCAATTTCGAGCAACATTTTAAGGAACGGAATCCAAGTATCATGGTGAATTGAGTAGGTTCCCAATAGGATTCGCATGTAATAAGCTTGTTATTCACGATAGAGCAACGTTTTAATGAACTGAAACACTGTTTCTTTGTGAATTCAGTTAGTTCCAAGTAGCCTGCTCTTGTAATATGTGTACTTTTAAAGATTTATAAAAATTTGGTGAGCCCAATCTGAGTAACATGGTTAATTCGGTTAGTTCCCAATAGGCCGCAGTAGTAATAAGTGGACTGTTCGCGATATAGAAAAATTTTCACGAATGGAATCAAAATTTCTAGGCGAATTCAGTGAGTTCCCAATGGGACATGCTTGTATGAGTTTGCTTTTCAATATCGAGCAACATTTTAAGGAACGGAAACCAAGTATCATGGTGAATTGAGTAGGTTCCCAATTGGATTCGCATGTAATAAGCTTGTTTTCAAGATAGAGCAACGTTTTAACGAACTGAAACACTGTTTCTTTGTGAATTCAGTTAGTTCCTAGTAGCCTGCTCTTGTAATATGTGTACTTTTAAAGATTTATAAAAATTTGGTGAGCCGAATCTGAGTAACATGGTGAATTCGGTTAGTTCCCAATAGACCGCAGTAGTAATAGTGGACTGTTCGGGATATAGAAAAATTTTCACGAATGGAATCAAAATTTCTAGGCGTATTCAGTGAGTTCCCAATGGGACATGCTTGTATGAGTTTGCTTTTCAATATCGAGCAACATTTTAAGGAACGGAATCCAAGTATCATGGTGAATTGAGTAGGTTCCCAATAGGATTCGCATGTAATAAGCTTGTTATTCAAGATAGAGCAACGTAGTCGAACTGAAACACTGTTTCTTTGTGAATTCAGTAAGTTCCTAGTAGCCTGCTCTTGTAATATGTGTACTTTTAAAGATTTATAAAAATTTGGTGAGCCGAATCTGAGTAACATGGTGAATTCGGTTTTTTCCCACTAGGCCGCAGTAGTAATAAGTTGACTGTTCGGGATATAGAAAAATTTTCACGAATGGAATCAAAATTTCTAGGCGAATTCTGTGGGTTCCCAATGGGACATGCTTGTATGATTTTACTCTTCAATATCGAGCAACATTTTAAGGAACGGAATCCAAGTATCATGGTGAATTGAGTAGGTTCCCAATAGGATTCGCATGTAATAAGCTTGTTATTCAAGATAGAGCAACGTTTTAACGAACTGAAACACTGTTTCTTTGTGAATTCAGTTAGTTCCTAGTAGCCTGCTCTTGTAATATGTGTACTTTTAAAGATTTATAAAAATTTGGTGAGCCGAATCTGAGTAACATGGTGAATTCGGTTAGTTCCCAATAGGCCGCAGTAGTAATAAGTGGACCGTTCGGGATATAGAAAAATTTTCACGAATGGAATCAAAATTTCTAGGCTAATTCAGTGAGTTCCCAAAGGGCCATGCTTGTATGAGTTTGCTTTTCAATATCGAGCAACATTTTAAGGAACGGAATCCAAGTATCATGGTGAATTGAGTAGGTTCCCAATAGGATTCGCATGTAATAAGCTTGTTATTCAAGATAGAGCAACGTTTTAACGAACTGAAACACTGTTTCTTTGTGAATCCAGTTAGTTCCCTGTAGCCTGCTCTTGTAATATGTGTACTTTTAAAGATTTATAAAAATTTGGTGAGCCGAATCTGAGTAACATGGTGAATTCGGTTAGTTCCCAATAGGCCGCAGTAGTAATAAGTGGACTGTTCGGGATATAGAAAAATTTTCACAAATGGAATCAAAATTTCTAGGCGAATTCAGTGAGTTCCCAATGGGACATGCTTGTATGAGTTTGCTTTTCAATATCGAGCAACATTTTAAGGAACGGAATCCAAGTATCATGGTGAATTGAGTAGGTTCCCAATAGGATTCGCATGTAATAAGCTTGTTATTCAAGATAGAGCAACGTTTTAACGAACTGAAACACTGTTTCTTTGTG